>NW_027122580.1:667349-1319698 GCF_030686945.1 Centruroides vittatus
TAACAATATATTCAGATGTCCAAGTGGTTAAAATGACTGCCTACTGTTCTGGGAGACCTGAAATCAAATCCAAGCATGTTAAAAAACCTGAAATTCTTAAGTTTTTGAGGAATGGTTTGTCTGGATATGTTGGAACCTGTTCCTCTTTACATGGCTGCCCTATTGTGTGGTTGGCAAAATCATAATGGGCTTAAAAAAAAAAAAAAAAAAAAAAAGGCTCTCTTAGTGCCTACAGAGTGCATACAGTTAAAAAAAAATTTTTTATTTAAACTAATCATATACCCATGTTTTGTATACTGCTTGTATTGTATACTGCTTGTTTCTATTCACATTTTTGTTTTAAATTCCATGACTCTCACATTCCTTGAAGTATTGCATATTGATAAAGTAAAACAACATTTGACTTATTATGCACATATGCTATTGCTTCAACATTTCAGTTATGTAACTGTTAATTATAAAAAAATAACTATCTTTTTATAATCGCTGAATTATTGAAATTAAAAAAGAAATTTTATTAAAGTAGTTTATCCTGTTATTAATCCACAAACATAAATCTACAAGGCTTTAAAAAGAAAAAAAAAGCAATTATTTATTATTCATTAACAAATTCTGTATAATCCATGTAGAAAAGTATATATTTACTAAATTTATTCCTTAATAAATTTTCTGAACTTTATAAAATATTAATAAACTGGAAAAATAAAATCAGAAATTGTTTTGTTATGCACTCAAAATTATTAAAATGAAAAATTATACAATCTAAATCAAAATTATTTATCATTTTTTTTAATCAGTTCATTAACACTTACCCTCAAACTGAGAGTGTAAATGGTAATTGTGAGGGATTTCCAGGGTTAAAATATTTCAAAACAAGTAAAACAACAAGGCTGTATTTGGGACAAGACTGTCTCTGAGACTCACTACTAAGTGGGATCACTTCGATGCTCACGGCGGGTCTCGTTCTCATTCTCCAATCATCTTTGGTATCGCTGGTTTTGAGCATGATCATTCAAACTTCGTCAGCCACAGCCACAACCATGAGGTCTTCCACGATGCATTTTCATTAAAATTAACCTATCGAATGTTGAAATTTCTCTCCGTTGCATGATGCCCCAGGTTGAATTTTTGTCAATGCAAAAATTTCCCGTTTTTGAAAAAAATAATGGTGGCTATTGTATCGTTCGCAATTATTTTTTTATTTTGCACAAATGATATACATATATATATTAATAAATGTAAAAAGAAAAAATAATTCTATTTCGGAAGTTAGTTTTAATATAAAATTATAACGACGCACCATCTAGTTTCAAAAAGTTCCGATGATGAAACGAGATATCTCCGGGCAATCAGTCAAGGTTAGCATGTGACGATCTGAAATGTGGGGGAAACAACACAGGACAGGTAAATGAGTTTTATTCAAAGATTCGTTTGTCAAAATTCAATGTCACAATATTCGTATTTCCAACTTACCAACGAGCAATGCATGCACAAATCTTACACTACTGCCTGTTTGTAGAGTGTTGCCATTTTGTATTTTATTGTATTTCGGTTTTCAGTCCCCTGACAACCTACAAGGCTGGTTTTTTTATGCGCACCTAATACTCTGTGCCAAATTTCAACTCCTGACATGTACTCCTTCATACCTCTAAGCTGATAAGACAGCAGGATGTACAATTTTATAAACAAGACAGTCTTGTCAAAAATAATCTAACATTAATGAAAATTTAATTTTCCTCTCAAATTCATAATACAACATAATTAATACAGCTGTTTTAAAATTCACAAATGACAATTGATATTGCCATATGTTATATTTAAGACTTAGTTTGATCCCTTGGCATTTCTCAATGCTCTCTTCCCTGCTGCATTTTAAAACTGATATGCACTGTCAGTAATAGTAGTAAATGTCTGTAATAGTTGTCTGAATGTTAAACAAAATTAAAAAATACACAAAGGGTTCATATTTTATAAGGGTTGATTTTGAATAATTTTAAAAGACAATCTTACAATGCAATAGAATAATAAGTCTTATGTAAAATCTTAAACTTACATAATAAAACTTACTTATTAAATCTAAAACTGTAAAAAAATGTTTAAAAACTGATAAACAGCACTTGTGTATTCTTAACATTTCTACTCAACTCATATTATAATACACCCCATACATTAAGTCAACATTTCACTATAATAGTTTTAATATTCTTATTATCTACAGTGTAACTTTATTTAAATTGCAAGAGAAAGACAATACAATTTTTGAAAAACTGGAAGAACTACATGCCTTCAAGTACAAAATACACCAATGGTATGCATTAACTTAGTGTTTCTCAAACTTAACCTTTGTCTAGACCTCTTTAAATAAAAGAAAACTTTTGACTCTCTCTCTAGAGTAGAATTTAATTAAAATATATATAAAATATTAATAAGTATTTCTTAAAATAATGTCTTTGTTTTAAGCATTTTAATTTACTTTAAATTAAAAACAAAATGATTTAAACTTTAACGTGTATTTTAATACAGGTAAATATTACATGATGTGCTTGTGTTGTTTTAACATTTCAAGTAATTTCAGAAACTTATAATGATTTAATGAAATTATTTAAATGTAAATGTACGTTAAATTAAGTTAAAATAATTTAACTTAATTAATGTAAAGGAGTGTTTTAGAAGTTAGACAAAATGGCCATAGTGGGAAAATAATTTCAATAATACAACATTTTCTTGTCAAATCTGAAATTTTTGTTTGTAAAGTATTTTTTGGTGTTAATTACTTAAAGTTTATCCTTAAATGAAATTTTATAAAAATTCATTCTGACATCATAGTCATAAATAAATTTTGCATTTTGAATGTCAAAAAGTCCATTAATTTCTATCTAAGCTAAAGTAAAAATAATCATTTACGACACTGACTTCAATTTTTATTTTTATTAATCGACATATTGCCTCAAGTTTATAATTGTATATGCTATTTCACATGACAATATGTGCTTAAATTAAAATATTCTTTTAATCTAAAACATTTTAATGTTAACTTATGAGTTAAGTGTTATGTGGAAAATTGTACTGGTAGGCCTATTTAATGATATGTGTGATTTAATTTGAATTTTTCAAACTATGTAATAATTATTACTAATTGGTTCATAAATTATGGTTTTATTTTGTGTGCAATAAATAATGTTTGAAATTTTGGACCCTGAAAGTATTCTGCACCCCTTTTCATATGTTGCATTGCATCACATATTATTTCTTGCTGCTTGCAGATGGTTACATTTGGTCAACCACATTGTGAGCAGGAAAAATCAACAAGGCAGCCAAGGAGGCAAATTCTCTGACTTTCCAGGATTTTTTCCAAACAATAATGAAAATCCTTGATTTTCCAGTTGCATAAGAACCCTGTATATTGAAAATTGTTACATTGACAAACAATGATTTCTCTCTATTATATCACATATCATCAAGTTGTGAGATTACTTAACTTTATCCTTCTGAATAGAAATTCAATAATAAATATCTATATTGAAAAGCTGTCTAATTGGTAGATGAAGGATGGATACCTCTAACATTTAAAATTAATTTCAAATAAATTATACAATAGTATATAAATCGAATATAACAGCATCTAATCATAATTTTAAAAATACCACTGAGTTATTCTATAAATGAATCAATTATTATAATTTTAGTAAAATTAGAATGTAAATAAAATGCCTGCTGAGAATAATAGAGAATACAGATAGATTTATAATCTTAATAATCATTGAATAGTTAAGAATTTAAAGTGATTGAAAATGCAATATTTTGCCTATTTGAACATTATTTACTGTTAAATTAAAGTTACATTGATAGTTACCTTCAGATTATTTTGAATAGGTGTGCCAGTTAACACAATTCGGTTTCTAGCAGGAATATCATGAACAGCTTTTGTTGTTTTTGTTGGATTTTTGATTCTATGGCCTTCATCAAGAACAACATAATCCTGAAAGAAATATATCATCATCATATATTGTATACAACAAAAGCAACAAGATACTTACCCAGACAAATTCACGTCCTTCTCGTTTAGATAATATTTCACTGCTTGTCATTACGGTTCCATAGCTTGTTAATAGAACACCTCCATTACGCTGAACTTTTACTAAATTTCTTTCACGTTCTCTCTTATTAGAACTATGAAAATTGCTTGTATTCATGCCAGGAACCCTTTAATATTCAAAATAAGATTTTTAATCTTTATGTAAAATATTGTTTTTAGTATATAATTTTATTATACAGTTTCTAAGTATTTCATTTTAATTATTGCTGTGGGATTGGTCCCAATGCTTTCAATGAAATGCCACAGAATGTACACAAGCCAGAAAATCACAAGATATATGATTTATATTAATAATAAAATACTCAACAATGAGATTAAGGGTTGTGTTAATGAAAGGAAAAATAACACTATTAAATGAAGTATAAGAATCACAAAATTACATTTAATATCTGATTGACTGAATTTACAAAATTGGATTATTGTGGTCACAACTGAAATGTAAATTGAAAGAGAAAAATCCACTGGAAAAAAGCATCTCAGATAAGGGATGAATCCTTGCATGATTGTTACAAACTCTTGGTCATAGTTCAAAGAGCCAATTAGAAATGAAATTTGACTGTCCAACAGAAAAAGTTCGCAGGAGATGCTGGGGATCTTGAAACAATTTAAGAGACACAGACAAGAGAGATTAGGGGTGAGATGATGTTAGAATCCCATACTCATAACTTCAAGAAGTCCTCTGAACTGACCAGAGAATTTAAATGAAAGCAATTATCCAAAATAGAACTTTTCATCTTTACTGTGGGTTTGCCAACAAGTGGGAGCATGAATTCATCCCTGAAATCAGAGTGGATGAGGTGATAGTAAGTATGTAGGAGAGCAGACATGGAAACAAGTCTCCTTCCAAAATTTAACCCATTTATTAGAACATTTAAAAGGAGCTTACAAAAATTCCTCTAAATCAATTCTAACTGTCTTTAAGTCCAGACGTGTAAGATCATCCATTCCTCGACATGTCCTTCGGCAAGGTAGATGCTCTGGGGCAGAGTAGATCCAGAAAGTGAGATGAGTCAAAGAACTGGATACAAATATCCTTGGTTTGGGTTGGTAGAGAAGATGAGGCTGGCACACAGGCACAAACAATGTTTAGAACACATACTGATCTTGAGCATGTATTTAAGTAAGGCAGTTGAGAAAAAAGTATACGTGGACAAATCGGCAGCGAAGTCAAGTGCCCTTGATTCCACTGTTTAAGTAGGGTTTTAGTGGATTAAAAGAAATCAGATTAGATTACATCTTCATCCCTTGCTTCCTAATTGGTCATCCTTCCACTTTTTGAGTGTAACCAAACTTAGATTTGGGTGCGAGAAAGGTTGACTGTCCGCATACAATTTGTGAGGTCCCAGATGGATATTGAAATCTTATGCTTTTGATGACAAATATCCAGTGGGACAGTTAAGCTCTCACCTTTCAAAATTAATAAAAAATAAGACTTAAAGTCTAGCTTAAACAATAAAAGTTCTTTTCATTAAAACAGAAAACAAAAGACTAGAATTGCAGGGAGAATATCAGAGTTTGGCAGAATTTTAGATGATTGAGATCTGGTTAAGTGTTGATAATGACCTCTCCCATGCCTGGAAAGGTTTCGAATTGTCACCAGAAGATGAGGGAAGACCAATCAGAACCCAGAATAGAAAAGAAATCTACAAAAACAAGTGTTTCAAGGATACAACATTCTTTGCTCCAAAAATTTGTTCTTTCCTCTGAGTTCTGCTGTTTGTTTTTTCATGATTGTTTTATCTCCCAGCATTATTCTCTCTTCAAAGTTCATTCTTTCTCCAAGAACTGTTATATCCAAAGCTTAACAGTAAGCCCTGAGCCATTGATCTTGGAGATCATCAACAAGAGACCAAGTGAAGAAATCCAATGGGACATTTTGACTTTTACTAGACTCTTTCTCTTCTTAAGAAATAAGAAAGGAGAATTGTAGCAACAAGGGTATAGAAACTTTTGTAAGAAAAATTTCAATATTTTATTAAATGGGAAAAAGAATGGTAAGCCTGTCTTAGGGTGTATTTCATACCTATACAAGACTGTCTTGACACCTCGACTATCCCGACAATTGCACACAATCAGCACACGTTACAAATTTGATATCTTATTTCGACTCCGTCCGAGAATCGTTTATTAAATTTTATCCCTTTTTCTTGTATTTTAAGCAATTACGTTTTGATACCATGACAATCAAGAATCCTAATGATGACATTATGGTCCTCTCCTCATGATAAATCTAAAATTTATTTATTTAAAGTTCATTCTATTTTACTGATTTGTTGTATTTATGACTGCCTGTGACTGGGTTCATTTTTCCAATTGAACACCTGAAACTTCTTGTTGTCTGCACTTACAATGTATATCACTTTATTTTAATTCTTCTGGACAAGTGACAATATATATTTGTTTTTTCTTTCCCTACCAGTATTTTCTCCTCATCGCAATGCTGTTTATTCTATGCATTCTTTAGTTATTAATCTGTTACTTTCACATTCTTTTAATTTTTACTTATGTTTTCTGAGTTTGGACCCAATCTGGAACCTCACATTACCAATTTGGACAAGTATCGTTTCAATGTGCTGTCAAATCATCTTAAAGAAGAAATTCCAATGATAATGCCCTTGTACTAAATTTGAGCTCAGAATATCTCTTTAGAATTCTGAAATCCAGAATTTATGTACAGAGACATCTTGTTTCACTAGTTCTCAAATAACTTTCTCATTATGTATATAATTTTGACCACGTAAAATCATGTTGTCCAGGATTTCTCAACAAAAGAACAGTTGGTTAAAATTAAAAACACTTCTGCTTTTACATGGTATAAACATTCCCAGAAAGTCCATGTAAAAAAAAAAAAAAAACCAAATAAAAGAGAGATACTGTCCATACAAAGAGGCTATGTCTATGTCCATCAGAATAGGCTGTCTGAACATATACTTTAGTATTAGTTTTCACTGGGTTTTAAGATTTTGAGCCTGTCTTCCACTTAAAACCCAGTGAAAAATAATACTATAGTATATGTTCAGACATAGCCTATTGTATATTTTATATATTAAACTATATGAAAATCTATGTTAAATTATAATTTGAGGTTTTGTGAGCTTAAATACATTTTTCATTTCATAAACATGTAATGATATTTTAATTTAATTTATATATAAATTAAAATTAAAATATATATATAAATTATATATAAATTAAATTAAAATATCATTACACGTCACTAATTAATGAAGACAAAAACTGGATGAAAAAATATGATTTACATGCATAGTAACTAGATTTTATTTGCTTGCACTTTCATAATAAATACAAAATCACTTTTATCATTCAAAATATTTTAGTCATCATCTTCATGCTCCATTGGAAAGATTTTCTCTGTTTCCTCTTAGAAAAAATTAGCAGTTGTTAACAGCATTGCTAAAGCTTCTTTGGTTTTGACAACTAATTCAGTTATCAGTCATTATCATCCTGTTTTGGTGGGTCATTGTATAATTCTTCTTGCTGACAGGTCAAACATGATCTTGGAAAACTCCGTCTCCGAGAGACTGTGAACTTTAAAGGACTGCTGATGGTGTGAATGGCAGAAGTAAAAGACAAGACAAGGTCCCAACTTTGTGAAGTCGTATTTCTATTTTATATTTACATTTACATTCTTCAGCTATTCAACAATGTGATCATGTGGTACAATTGAAACCGTGTTGTTATTTATATTTGGTATACTGACACAATGAAGTGGCATTTTCTGAATCAACACTGGGCGAGTTTTCCATCTTTATTTAGTTAACGCACATGTAAAATAGCGTACTAACTAAATAAAGATGGAAAACTCGCCCAGTGTTGATTCAGAAAACGCCACTTCATTGTGTCAGTATACCAAATGTGATCATGTTTAAGAAATTCCCAATTTATTAACCAGCTAGATCTCTTTTTAACATCTCTACTATTATATATAACAGAAAGTATGGCAATTGGCCAAAAACTGACACCCCAATATTTTTACACGTTTGAACTCAGGACCTTGAAATCTCAAGAAATGCAAACAAATCCAAGATTTTTTCCTGTATATATGGATATTAGTACATGGGGGTGGCACAATTTTGTTCACACACTTTAAAGCTTAATAACTTCTATGCTTCTTGTCAAAAATTTCTAAAAGTTTGCTGAGATGTTTGTGTATTAAGGGGATTGATGCTATTAAATTTTGGTGGTTAAAAGTTGAGGGGATGGGCATATAGAGGAAGTAATGTATCATGTCTCAAGTAGGACCAGACTTAATGATTATACTCGCTGTTAACATCTACAAATTTTTATAACACTCAAAATTAAGCTTTTTGCCATTTTATAATAATTAAAAACAAAAAATTTTTTTAATGAAATATAACAAGTGGCATCACATCAGTTTTAAATGTTTCTGAGAAAGTTAAAAAATCCAGCAATGAGTTGGTTAGAGTTGTATCAAGTGGAACCTCATCATCATCTTTAGAATCTGAATCTCAAGGACAATCCCTCTTATATCATTTTTGCTAAGTACTAAGTCAACCAGCAATTCATCAATATCAGTGAATGATAAACAATCAAATCCTTCATCAAGTACAGTACATATGCCAAAGTAATGATAGAATATTTGAACATATTTGGGAGAATGAGATCTTTGCTTTCAGCACATTCTGGCCAAATAACATTCTACCATGTATTCAATGTTCATGATCTTAACTCTGATCCAATCCTGCATGTCTGATATAATCCAAAATAAAAAATTTTTCTACACACCAACTACTGTTAGTACTTTATCGCTGTTTAGTTTATTCAAAATGTATTGGAATATTCACTTTATATTGAACATGATAAATATTGTATGCTTTAAATGAAAAAATTATACTCTAATCTAGTGCTTGTACTAAGGAAATCATGTTAGACAACAAAAAACAAAATTGTACATTTAGGTGTTCAAAACAAGATACAGGCACATTGTCTACAATCAACATAATTCTAAATTTGCAATCCTTGTCCTTCATATAGCATCTAACATTAAGAATAAAACATTTATTGAACAATTTAGTGAAAATTTGTGTTGTCACCTTGACTTAATATTCCATAATATCAGTTATATAAATACTTAAAAAAGATAGAATCCAAAGCTACTTGACTAAATATAGAAGAATATACACAGGTTCTTCCAAAATGAATGCTGCCATTTAAATTACAGTAATTACGTTAATTATTATCTGAAAAGTATGCAATGTACACCAATCAATAGAGCAACTGTCCAAGTTTCATCTCTCATCTACATTCAAATGTCTTTTAACCACTGTCTCTTGGAAGTGTCATAAACCAAAATAAGACTCCACAACAGGTGGTGGTGTTTTGTGTTCTGCAGTTTGCAATGCCAGAATTACTCATCATTGTGCAATGTGAGTAATTTACTGGGGCAATAAAACTATGCCTGCTATGGGAGGAGTGACAATGGATAAGCTATAGCAAGCATAGGAAGAATTTGAGTATTGGTTGGATGTGTGCCATGTTATGCAAGATGAACACATTGAGAAACTGTAATGGACAAATGTGAAACTTGAATAGTTTTCCAATGTTTTATGTATATTAAAATGTTTTCGAATGATAATTAACATAATTATAATAATTTAAAATTGTAGAATTGTTTTTTGAAGACCATATACAAATATTAGTAAATTTAATATTAATGATAATTAAAAAGTCAAACATTAAAATTGACTAATTTTTTATGATAACCTATGTCATCATGTATTATATTAACACACAATTTATAATGAAATCACATTACATGTACAACTTACCATTTTTTAAATTCACTATCCCAATTTGGTAGAAGGGAAACAGGCATTATGATCAATACATGCTTTATTTCTTCCAAATCAAACATTCCAGAGAGAAAAGCAATTATCTGAATAGTTTTTCCTAATCTGTATTATAAATTACACAAACACACACACATATATATATGAATATATTAACAAAATAATACATATAGCATATGAGATATTATACCCCATATCATCTCCTAGAACACCACCTTTCTTTTTCTTATATAAATTCCAAAGCCATTTAACACCATCTCTTTGATAGGGATACAAATTATTGAACAACTCATGATAAAGATAAAAATTATCTCCAACTTCAATCATATCTTCATTTATGTCTTCTCCATATTCTTCTAGAAAAGCCTGAATAATAAATTTCAAATATTTTTAAATAATAAAAACAAATGTAATGTGTACTACTTATGACAAATATGTGAAGATTATTAAATAATAAAATCATTACTAATGCAAAATATAAATTCCAAAAAACTCTTAGCAGATAATGTTGTTAGTTCTTGTTGAAGTGATGTTGGAATTCTGCTGGGCCCACTGTAGAGTAGTCGAGTGGAGAGAGACAGAATCTAATGTATCCAGGAGGGACCACCCTCAAAAAACTTCTGGGTTTTTCGGTCCACTGGATTCATTCTCATAGGTTTCCCAGAGCAATAGGTTGACATTCTTTCTAACCAATATGTTGAAGTATTAAAAAAACTGAATGAATTCAGAAATATTACCCGATTTAATCCTCTGAATATTTCTCTTGTATTTTGAAAACAATCTTTTTAATAAAATTGTAATTTTTACTTTCCTGGATGTTTATATATAACAGAGGGAAAGTATGGCAATCCAACAAAAACTGACCCCCTACATTTTAATATTTTTAGACTTAGACACCTTAAAATGTCAAAAGATGCAAAAAAATTTGGAGTAATTTCTGTGTGCGCACACACATGGCACAATTTTGTTCACACTGCTTGAAGGTTAATAACTCCTATGCTTTCTGTTGAAAATTTCTGAGATTTTGCAAGGAGGTTTATGTATTAGGGAAATTGTTGCTATTAAATTTTGGTGATTAAAGATCAAGGGAGTGGGAGATAATTGGGTCCTGTGTATCTCCAGTTGGATTGGACTTGATTATAATTTTACTTATTATTAGAATTTGAAATATTTTTTGTAAAACCAATTCTACCCCCCAAATTAAGCTTTTTATAACTGTTAAAAATATAAAAAAATTTTAAAATAAAATATAACAACAGGTGGTTCCACTAAGATTTTAAATGTCGCCAATTTTTTTTTATATTGCATGAAAGTTGTTTGTAGAATCCTAATTTTCATAAAATCTCAACCAATTTATATATCATCATAGTTGTGGATTACAAATAGACTAGCTAGTCTACAACTGAACTACAAGAGAGGGTCAAAAGCAAAAGTTAATGAAAACTTTTGGCACAAGTTTTTATTACACAATACACAAAGTTTTATACTACTTCATCTGCAAGCTCCTTATGCAGTTACACACTTCTGTCAAAGCAGTCTTCAAGACTGCTTTGACAGAAGTGTGATTTGTTCAAATCGCACTTCTGCTTTGACAAATCTTTATCAGTCCTTTATCGTGTATTTTTGGTGTTTTCATCATTATGGGTTCATCTTTGTTACCAGTTGAAACATTCAACTTCTCCTTGAAAATTTGTGGAAGCAAGATTATGGGAGTAAGAAGGTTGGAAAAGCACTTGTCCTCAGTCACATATTCAGTGACCTAAAACTAATGATGTAAAGGATCCATTCTCTTTTTCACATATCAGGCCATAGGCCATTTTCATTGTATGGTTTAATAAAGCACATTGAAAGCTATAAAATTTCACACAAAAATTGATGTTCCTTCATTAATCCATATAAGTCAATTTGATTCTTATCTGCCAACTTTTCTGGCATTGCTAAACAAATTCAGTGCTACAATATTGCTGTGATGAAGAGGAAATATAAGCAATAACTACATACGAGCATGGCTCTGACTTACAAGATACTGATACTTCATTCTTCGTAATTATATACTGTGTAACAGAGATCCAAAAGTTAAATTATATTTGACTCTATCTCACCTAAAACTAACAGTTATAGCTAAATAATACATTTCTTGGAGAAACACAAACAGTCTTACATAGTTTATACTTCATCTGTTACAGGGTGCAGACAAAAACACTGCACTAGGCTAAAAATCTGGAGAATTGGATTTGGCTGTTGAAGCCAGCCTAGAAATATCTGCTTTAATAGCCAAGAATGGGAAGCTTTCAGAGACGGTGATATGATAAAGTGTCTTATCATCGCAAGTGAGAAGATGTGTCCCGAGAAGACAATGTTTTCAAACAGTCAGTCTTAACTGCATGACAATACAATGGAGAATCTCACAAATTGCATCAGACATTTCTGGCCAACTTAACATTTTACTTGCAAATTGTGCTTATTTTTCTTTGGCTGTGGATGAATCCACTGGCATATCATCAACAGCACAAATGATTGTGTTTATTAGAAGTGTTTCACCAGATTTTATTGTGAATGAAGAATTTCTTGGCATGGCATCGCTTTCCGGACATACAACTGGTGCTGACTTACTAACTGGTTTATTGAGCGTTTGCAAAAAATCAGCACTGGACTTTGACAAGCTATCCAGCATCGCCACTGATGGAGCACCATTTATGGTTGGACGTGAGAATGGCATGGTCACTTTGCTGAAAAACCATCTTGGGGACAGGCAAAAAGAGTTAGTCCAGTACCATTGCATAATTCACCAACAGCAACTTTGTGCAAAGAAGTTGGGATTTGAACGCTTGCTGAAAGATGTCTATGATACTGTGAACTTAATCCACCATCATGGACTCAACCATCGACTCTTCACATCATTTCTTGAAGAAATAGATGCTGATTATGCTGACCTGCCCATATATACTGAAGTTTGTTGGCTGAGCAATGCAACAGTCCTCAAGAGATTTGTGGAGCTATTGGGGTCTATTATCACTTTCCTCAAAGAATGGGGGAAAACTACAAGCAATTTGAAGGGACAAAGATGGCAGTGTGATTTAGCTTTCCTTGCTGACATTACTGCTTATCTAAACAACCTTAATTTGAGATTGCAAGGAAAGATGCAACTTGTTTCTCAGTTGACAAGTGACATCAATGCATTTATGACCAAACTAGCACTTTTCAAGTCCCACATGCAATCAAAGAACTTTCCACATTTTCCACATTGCAAGGCCATGAAAGAGAAATACCCACATATGAAGATGGATTACTCTGACCAAGTTGACACCCTCCTTAAATCATTCAATAAGAGGTTTGGTGAATTCCAGAAATACAAGATCTACCTGCAGCTTTTTTCAACTCCATTTGATGTGAAAGTGGAACGTGCCCCTCCAGATGTCCAACTTGAGTTGATAGACATCCAGTGCAATGATGAATTGAAATCACAGTTTAAAAATTCTAATCTCCTCACATTCTACAAAGAACTGCCAGATACATCATTTCCAAAACTGAAAGACAATGCTCGATTTTGTGCAAGCATGTTTGGCAGTACCTATGTACGTGAACAAGCGTTTTCACTTATGAATTTAAACAAGTGTAAAACACAGAACAGGTTAACCAACGAGAATTTGGAAAATCTGCTGGTTGTTTCAACATCTGCCATTACGTCAGACATCAAGAAGATTGCCGCCAGCATCCAATCTCAGCCATCACATTAATCACTTGGAGGTCTGGCCCCCAGTCAGTAAACTTAATCCTAATTTGGCCCTTCTTCAGTAAAGGTTGTGCATCCCTGGGTAATGCAATCACTAATCAGAACACTTGCCTGAGTTTGCATAAAGAATCACATTGTAATCTCTTGGTTTCCTAAAAATCCTCATCTATTTTGATTAACTTATTTTCATTAATGTCATTAGTACAGCTAATATCTATTTTGAATATATCTTCTCTCAAAGCTGTCTTGACCATGAACAAAAATCATCAAAAAAACCACACTGTTTTCAATTTATCTTCATTACTGCTTTTCTTTTGTGAAAATTCTCTAGAATTGTTTTTTTCTAATCATGTGTTGAACACTCCAACAGCACTAGCCTGAAGTTACCCAGTTTGTAACATTTGCTAATGATTAAATTCTATTTGTTTATTTTCTTCTTGTAAAATCAATGACATCAATTTGATTATTTCACTTTTGACTGCTTATTTTTCTAATATTAAGTCCAGATGCAATAACGTCTCTCTATTTTTTTTTTTTTTGAGCATTAGCCAACAAATCCAGTTTGACCATAAATTTTTGTTGCTGAGCATTAATTCTATCAAGGAATGACTTACTATCAGCCTGTGTCATTTTTATTTATTAAATGTAAATAACACCAGCCATGATCCTTTTATTTTTTACTTAAATGTAATATTATGATAGTGGTAAAGAATACCAGAGGACACTACCTGTTTTTATATTTTTACATTTTTTTGCGGAGGCAGTAGCCTAAAAAGAAAGGTCGTCTCCGTAACTTTGTAAATTTTAAGGATTGCTGATGGTATAACAGCGAAAAGAAGGACTATTTAATTTATACAAAAAAATTTTTTTCTAAATTATTGTTTTCTTTAGTTTCCGGCCCCAATTAAAAATAATTTGGTGTGAAAATTCGAACCCGCCGGAACCAAGCCGTTAATAATAAAATATTTTATTGCTTGGTTCCAACGGAGAAAATATGAATTAGGAGGAACAACAGTTGAAAAAGGCTGGTTGGTGAAACGGAATAATGTGACCGAGACAATAAAAGGGCGACGAGAGAGGAAAGGGGGGCCGGTTACGTTCTGTCACTTAGACTGTGTGTGCGTGCCGAAATTGAGAGGAAACCGCCCGCAATCCAAGGAATACTTTGACCTAGAAGACTGACCCGGATCACGAGGTATGACCCAAATTCATGTAAACTCTCCCTCCGCGGATCCGAACTTAGGCGACAGTCGCGCGCCTCTTGTGTAATTGTAACGTTAGCCTAAATAAATTGTTGTTGTTGTTGTTATCCGTTGGCTATGTCTTTTATTCGGGTATCGTCACCACCGATCTATTGTCGGACCCATCCACTTCCTCCACTCGCGTAACGCGTAACCCATCCAAACCGCCATCTTAACGTGGGCAGGTCTCACAGACCTGTGAGCCGAGAAAAGGAGGTGCGTCCACCTCCCGGCGCACCCACACTTGACTTATCTATACAGGTACTCCTCACTTTACGACAGAGTTCTGTTCCAACAACTACGTCGTTAAGCGAGGAGCTTGCGCCAGGAATATAGGATTGTTGTAAAATTATACAAGTTATGCAACAAACTTCAAATTTATTCATAAAAAGACTATTATAGTATGCTTAGTGCGTATATCACCATTCGCCACTGATCGACACTCAAGCTGAGAAAGGGGATTCCCTGAATTGCAGGTCAAAACTCGATTGATCGTAAGTGCGAGTGGTTGTTAAGCAGATAGGTCATAAAGTGAGGAGTACCTGTATATGTGTGTCTTGTTGATTTAGACTAATATGGGCTTATCATACCAGTGAATGAGATTAATTAACGAATTCACTGGTGTGATAAGCCCGTATGTATTTGTGGATGTCCTGTTGATTTAGACTAATTGTAAAATAGTATTAAGGGCTAAAAGTGATACATTGTTCCATTATTTATTGGTTCTTGACTTGTCATCATTGATGAGGTTTCACCTACTGGTTCCGGATTTTGCACAATTCCATTTATAAATAATAATGCTAGAATCAAATCCAACAAAATGATGTTCCATTGATTGCCCATATAAATTCTATCTATTTCAAACAAATTTGTACTAAATACATCTTTACATTACCGTATCTAACAGCTCAGGGAAGAAACATGACAACAGTGATCACTACATATAGTGTCCCTTAATAAGTGTATATCAAAAATATACAAACTTAGGATTGTAAATCCTAATCCAAATCATCTAAATCACTATAAAAAGGGATTAATAGTGAAAAACTTATTCTTCAAGTATTAAGTATTTAGTAGATTATTTTAGAGATAATGAAAACTTGTTGAAGATATAAATAATCAGTCTGCTACAGATATATTAGATATACTTATATAAACATGCCAAAGCCCAATGTATTAATAATAAACCAAGCAACAACATTAATCAATCAGCTATTTTATGCTACAATTAATAATTAGAAATTAAGTAATTTGGTACTAGAGGCAGATGTTAGGTGCCATCTCTACCTCTAGTACCAAATTACTTAATTTCTCATTATTAATTGTAGCATAAAATAGCCTGGTTAATTAAGGCTGTTGTGTGGTTTATTAGATATTCTTATTTTACAAAGTAAAGCAAATAATGTTAAAATTAAAGTATTTCACAGATCAGTTTTAAACTGGTAGTGAGCTGGGCCACAGTTTTCCTGAGTTTTCTTCAAATATCTAACACTTAAATAGGGCCAATTTCCCATAGAAAGTCTTCTTGGGAGGTAGTTCCATTGGCAAATCACCCATGTGTTGCATTGCTTTGTCCCATCAATCCTACATAAATCAGTTTTTTCAAGAATTCATTTCTTTTAAAAAGATCTCACACTATACACAGACACACACACACAGATGAACTCAGCATTGCTCGGGCAAAAAGTAACAACAGCAAAGATTAAGATTCTAGCTGATCTTATCCGTTTTCACTGAGTGCAAGAATTAGGTCCCCCCTCTTCCAAGATTAATTAGAGAATTTTTAAATGGGTCTAAAAATATGTTTGATTTCCCACAAAAATGCAAAAACCACATCTAAAATAGTACAGTACAAACAAAGTTCTTCAGGGTAATCTTTAACCCTCTCCCTCTCCCCTGTGGGTCTAAAAATATGTTTGGTATTTAGAAAAATCCATTCTTAGTGTACATTCTCATGACATACCCTAACTTAACTGTGTACCAAATTTCAACTTTAAACTTTTAACCGTTTAGGCTCTGCACTTATTATCATCATCAATCCATCTCAATAGTGGATGATAAAGTTTAAGTCTGCTTTAGTTTGCTTTGGTATAAATGTTTAAGCAGTTAACAATGTGAGTTTGTGCATGATATGATGTCAGCTGCTTACATTACTTTTTGGACTTGACTCTAAACTTTTAAAGTGATGAGATCATCTGCATGCAATCTCAGGTATTCTCTGGCAGGAACAAGGATAAAGTCTGAATTTTATCTAGACCACGGTCACAGTAAGACTACCAAATATGTATTGGACCGAGACATGTGGCCTGAAAAGTCAAAACATACTTGTGATAATACACCAAAGCCACAACAGAAACATTCATGAAACCTTGGAAGAATATGAGGAAGCATATTTGGTCTGTTCTGATTGTATTATGATAATGTTAAAAATCTCACAAAATGATAAATTAAATAAGACAATATCATGCTATTTGATAAAATTTTGTTATGGCTAGATTATGGCATAATTACAATGCATGTAGGTAGGGGAGAGCAGGATAAAGTGGCCAGTGCGGGTAAAGTTGCCATCCACTGTTACTTTCTGAGATAATGTTGCTGTCTAGTGGCAAGCATTCAAACTCCTTCAGCAAAAAGCCAGAAGTGTTATAAGAGTACCCGAGCTGGTTGACTTAATTCTTTTTTGTGTTAATAAAGTTTTTGTGGTTTTCATCTTGTCTGATGTAAAAGAAGTGATATTACTATCTTAGATGAAATGAAGAGTATCAAGTTTATAATTATTTACTTTAAACTCATTGAAAGAGTATGCTTTTGGCTTTAAAACCCTGTAAAATAGAATGAAGTAGCTTGGTCAGTTTTTAATCTAGACACGATTTTGTGTAATGGCGTCCAAGAGGGCAAAATGGCCAGAAAGGTGGCCACTTTGCCAAAAAAACTATATTACATTATTTTATCAAAAAACAAATTATATGGCATTGATTTATTAAAAATATAATAAAGATTAAATCTAATTTAATCTAAAACCTAAGAAGTTAAGATTACTAAAGGTTACCTACAGAAAATTAACTACATTTTACAGGTAGATGCCAGACAAAAACAAACCAGCAGGGCTGGGATTCTTGTGCCATTAATGCTGTACGAAATGATGGAATTCCATATGCTACAGTGGTCGCTGACCACTTTATCCAACTAAGTTGAATAACGTGGCCATTTTTGTATAAAAATTTGTAAAAACTAAAAAAAATCCATGTTGTGCTAATACAAAAATAAAATTTTTTTTTGCTTCTACACTACATGTAGTTTATATAGAACTATTTTAATCGTTAAACTGCACTGGGGAACACCAGGATGTGTAAAATACTGCACTCTTAGAACCTATAACCGGTGTGATATAAAAAAATTAAAGGATATTAATCACACAAACGTTTTCAAACTGCTGGGACTTCTTCAGGTGTGAGACTGAATTACTAATGGGACGGAGCAAACCGTTAAAGGAAAAAAAGAGAAACAATAATAAGGTGTTACATGAGACGCGTGCGTGTTTGTCTTGTTGACCCAACATGACCTTAAAGGTCAAAGTCTATCAACGTCTGCCAAGCTGTCGATAGAGTCAATTCATCCTTAAAATTGATGCAGTTGTCATTGAGGGACAATTTGTAGATTTGAATGGCCTCCAGTCACTTAAGGTGTTCATTGTGTGATGTAGTGCGAATGAGTTTCGTCTAGTGGAAGGCCGCCACAATGTCCGGATCGGCGGCATACGCGGCGAGGGTGGAAGTACTTTTCTGAAGACGCATGTCTGCATGTCTGCTATATGTTCCCGGAGTCTGACTTCCAAGGAGCGTTTTGTGGATCCTATATAAATGAGGTCCCTATCAAATCTGTTGTCTTTAATGGAAATGCTATAAATATCAGGGAGTCTATTCCGTTTAGGGGGGGTCTTTTCCGTTGTGAAGGATGTCAAAGATCGTGGGGCATCTCCTGTAAGCGATTTTAATGCGTCTTTTCTTGGCTATCTCGGAATAGTGTGTTTTTAGGTATGGATTGAATGTGATAGGGATCCGTTGTACTTCGTTGAGTGTGCTAGGGACCGGTTGTATCATGTCAAGGGGGGGGGTTGTTATTGTGGTGGTCGGTCGGGATGGTGGGTTGCAAGTGTGCGTGGTGGTAGCGATTGATCAATTTATGTGTAAGCTTCGGAAACCCATGGGAAGAGGCAAGGTGATGGATATGTAAAAGTTCCTCAGCAAGTGCTTGTGTGGTAGAAGAATGAGAAAATGCCCTGTTAAAGCGTTGTATGCCACGATCTTATAGGGAAACAGGTCACATGAGCCTACTGGGATGAACATGGAGGTGGAACACGGTTTGCAGTAAATGGAAGTGTGTAGGCCCGTTTGGTGTACACTGATATTAATGTCGAGGAAGTGGACTTCATTACAGCTGGCTTGTTTGAGTTCAACTTATAAGGCCATAGGGATTGTCATTAAAAGCGTTTACCATGACTGTCATATCTGGTACAGATCTCCAGAGAATCAAAATATCGTCAATGTATCTCCTGTAACAAAGAATATCTGGGAGAAATGGAGGAAGGACCTTGTTCTCTAGTTGTCTAATAACCATCTCGCAAACTATCTTTTATCATAACCATCTTTAATGGCAAACTATACACACAGGGTAGAGGTGTCCTGATGGGTAGCCCAATTTCAGGCCACCTTTGTGAGATAGTTATTAGACAACTAGAGAACAAGGTCCTTCCCCCATTTCTTCCAGAAATCCTTTGTATACTTCACTGTGTTATTTGATAGCACCAGCACATTTACTTGATTCTCTTGTTTTTTTATCACATATTTGGGATGCTAATATTTTTATTGCTGGAGCCATAATTTCTTGGCAACTGTGTGAAGATATTAAAATTAATTGCTGAAACTGATTATCTTCCACGAAACTGTCAAAGTTGAAACAAAACTTGAAATTGAAACATCCAGAATACAGTTATAATAATAGATTTCTTCATAAATAAAAAGAGAGAATTAGCTAGCGAAAAGACTGTCTTCAAATTTTTCTGAGGGCTCATTTCAAAGTGATGCATAAGAAACAACACACAATGGTTGTCATCGGCACCCTTCATGAAACCGAAAAGTATGTAATCTTCAGAATATTGTCGGATCTAGGACTTCTTTTTTGTAATAGTGGACGCTCATCATTTGGCCATTGTTAGTGCCACTCTCAGAACTCGTGCCCAGCTGCACATCAATCATGTATCGGTACTAATTGAAAAGTTCGTTCATAACTGGCACATTGTTTGTTTATTGTTTTATTACCAACTTATCCATCATAAAATTAAACATAATCAGCAAATAACAAAAAATACACTCTCTGACACTTATTCAAACTGAACAATTGGAAATCAATATGGGCACAGATGGGTAAAACAAAAGTTAGTACATGGGGTATGTCCTTCATCTTGATTAATTGAATTATATATTCAATAGTTCTGATTCAATGTTATTTACTTGCAAATTCCTCAATTCGAGCTTAGAGCTGTCCGTTTACATCGTTTGGTTTCCAAACCAAGAATAGTCTATCTTTGTGTGCTGGGGCAAGAGCCTAGTTGTTCTTGGATTATTTCCCAATGAGTGCAACCCTTTGGTTTTTAGTCCCTTTGGCCAAGAAAAAACAGGTAATTAGCTTAGCTCCATTTTCTATTCTACATACTCATATTCTGCTTTGATAAAAAATGAAATACCTAGGTTTTCAAAACTTTTTAAGCAACCTAGCATTTTGCTTTCATGGTTCAATGCTGGGTCATGACCCACCATTTGGAAAATGCTGTTTTGGGACATAAAATGAAGCAAAATGAACATACTATGTTGCATCTTTCTGCTGAGATTAGCAAGTTGTTCCCTTTTTCCCTTCTTTGATGATTCAGCATACTTTCCTCATTTCTCTCTGTTTTTTTAAAAGATTAAACAAAAAAATTAAATAAATTATTTTTACTCTTCTCGAGCAGCTACAGAAAATTCAATACCCTTATTTTGTAGAGCAGACTGAGAGCTACAAAATGGTATAGTTACCATCATCGTAGCCCCAACACTTCCCAAGATAATGTAGCAAAACCCCACAAGAGAAAACATAAACTTTGACAAAACAGTAGTGCTCTAGTTGCCAGTTCTTTATAAGGTCTGTGTCCAGTATATAAAAACAGCTCAGAAAAACATTTCATTCTGGCCTTGGACTCTGATGGATAGTTGCTCTATATAGTTGGTTGTGTTAGTGTTGCACCAGTCCAAACCAGAACTGATTGTTGACAATAAAAACATGCCAAAAGGTAAGGGAAAGTTATATGCACTTTTGAGAATTCAAGATGCAATACATTAATACATTAATACATTGAAACAGAAGGTCACATTCTTTGATGTGTCATCTGCAATGCAAATATCACAATCAATGAGAAGCATCAAAGACACAGATTATACCAGCATATCCAGTATAGCAGGCTTGCAAAGAACAGTGAACTTAACAAATCAAAACCTAAGCAAACTACCTTGATACATGCCTTCAATTCAGAATCCAAAAGGCAGTGGTCATTGAGTTTAGTGCAGATCTTACCCATGGTATTAATCCAATCAGGAATTTCAGTCCACAACATAAAATATTACTGCATTCAAACCATTTCTTGAGAAGTACTGTACATGCAAAGATAGTACCAGATGAGAGCACCCTTAAAAAAATCACAAAGCCAATTCATGAGAATTTCTTCAAGAAAATAAAAGAGGTGGTCAGCAAACATGAAGTGGGATTCATGTTAGATGAGACTACCAATGAGATGCAAAGATATACTGTATATCGAATGTGCTGGTCTTTTCATTATCTGATGAATGAATGAAACCCACACTTTTTAAGATGTACCAACCCAAGCCAAATGTATGCACAGTAATTCAGTCATTCAATGATTCACGCATAAAGCTATGGACAAGGAACTTACAATACGAAAAAGTCAGGCTTATGGTGATCAAGCATGCTATGTCTTTGTAAAAAGGGCTGGCAGAATTACAATTTAATAAAAAGTAAAAAAACATTACAGATGGATACTAGTCCAATCTTCACTGCTTGTCATGTCCAATCACCAGGAACAACTATTTCCATTGCAGAGTGAAGATTAGACTAGTATGTGCAGTATTGGACTAGTATTTCCATGGCAAGCAGTGAAGATTGGACTAGTATCCATCTGTAATGTGTTTTTACTTTTTATTAAAAAGCATGCTATGTGCTTACGGCTTTTCAACAACTGAAGGCTATGTACCACAACCTCAACCACATGTATTGCACATGGACTACACTGTTTGAGAAGATATCAAAGAGTACAGTAGGGTAAATGACTTCATTGATGTTCTGAAGAAGATTCCTGTAAAAGCTCGTCATCAAATTTTATACTGAAAAGTCACTGGGCTCCACCTATTCGAAACCAGGTGGGATATTCGTATAATATGCATAATTTTCTTGTGCAAAAACTTTGACAAAATCAAATGTTTCATATATGCCCTAGATTCAAATGGATGTAGCAGCCATCAAGTAAGCTCAACAATTGCTCAATGACAAAGACCTAGAGTTGGAACTTTTCGTAGGATGTGGCGACAAGTATTTGCCTGATGTGATTCAGAATTTGGAAGAAGGTAAGGAGGAGGAGGAACAATGGAAGAATTTTGTAAAAATTTAATTGCCTTACTGTCCTTAATTGTACTTTATTTTAAAAAATTGTCTACGTGGACTTATTGGATATGTGAACCGCCGGGGAGGTAAGAGGAAGTTGTATCCCTTTCCGGCAACAGGTCGTTGACCTGCTCACTTGTCAAGATGGCATGTTTACGTTAATAGTCCCGAGAAGACGGGATTGTTTTGTCCATCGAGTGGAAGGAGAGAGAGGGATTCATCAATTCAGCGCAGGTGATATCAGAGTAAAGGAGGACACCAATTAACAACAAAAGTACAATTTATTAGTTAACGAAAAAGACATTACAATAATCTAACATCGAGTGAATTTACAAATTCCTATTTAATAATACTAATTTACTAATGTATGACGGGGCCAAGAGAGAGTTCACAAGAGAAGGTTCCATACCTCTTTGGATATTCAAGCGAATAAAGTAATCTACCGAGATGTAGATGATAGGATCTGGGCACCAAATTAAAAGATTAATCCTTAGTTTATGCGACATGTCTACTGTCGACAAGCAACTCCCCCGAGGGGGGAAGGAAGCATCTTTTATAGCTTTGTGATGGGAAAATCGGTCATGTGATCGATTGTTATAGGCAATACAGGTTATAGGTGTTCCCGGGACCCAAAACAAATGACGAAATTTGGATGTTAACTATAAATTATCATACAAGTCAAGCTGCATGCTGCATGGGAATGATAGAGTGTTGATAGTTATTTGAAGAGGGTTTTAAGTTTTCCCAGCAAAAGATTTTTCTGCTAACTCATTATATAACAGAAAGGAAATTAATTTAAAGTTTCTTTTAGGAGAATTCCGGATTTCACAGGTTAATAGGACTATTACACCGATGTAATAGTCCTATTAATCCGATAAGTCCATGTAGACAATTTTTTAAAATAAAGAACAGTGGAAGAAGTTTATGACTGAGGGACAACCTTGATAAATTTGCCAAAACCAAATTTGAATTAAATTTCAAGGGCATCTAGATAGGAGCAATCTTGAATTAAATCTCACACACAAATTTCAGGAGCAATCTTTGCAACTTCAACTGAACTCCCTTTCTGAGAGCATACAAGATACGATACCGGTTTCAGCTGAAGTCAACAGTTTCTCCACATACAATGATTTCCTTGTAGTCGATATTGCCTATATCATCCATAATGTTATATTTTTTCTAAAATTGCACCAAACAAACATAGATTTAGGGGAAGTACAGCACTACAACAAATTTTGCTGATTGGTTCGTGTTTGGGAATAATCTAATTATATATGAATCAACGAAATGCAGCAATAATTTAAATAAGCATAAATTTTGAGTTTTTGTAGGCTTCGAGCAGATTGCATTATATCAAACAAGCGTTAATCAAGGAAGTGCTAAACAAGGTCTTACTGTATATATATAAATATACCAAAGCAAAATGTAAGTAAGAACTGTCAAATTAATATTTAGACAATACAGACTATTGACAAGGTTCAAGTCCCATCTGTAACAAGCTCTTCTTCCAGAGTTTTCTAAATTATTTAATTAAGTTCAAAATTTATTTACAATTATTAATCCTAACATAAAAATGTGGCTTAACTGTCTCTCTACGAAAAATAGATATTTAATTAATTTTTATACAAGAAAAAGGTGTTGATGAAATGTTAATTTTTAATTATCCATAGCAATTTAATCTTAAGTTTGGTTCAAAATACTAAACAAACAGAAAACTTGTTGAAATGGAGGTAGCCAGAAATGGAATTGGCATGGTAAGAAAATATAGTCTTCCATTTTTATAAAAAATAAATTGGCTTATTAAGGAATAACTGCTTTTATTTGGGAAAGATATATTAATTTATTTTATTCTATGCAACAAAACCCACATCTTTTACATTACTCCATGATCCAACCAAATGCACCAACCATCCAGGAATTGTACTAAAGAGCCAAAGTATTCATCAAATATACTTAATTCACAATTGAATTAATTTAAACTAATTTAATTTAGACATTTAACACACAAAACAAAACTTTAAAAAATGTCTGATTCACTTATTTCTGTTTCATTTTTAGATTTAATAAATTTTTTGTAAAGCTTTCATAATGACTAGTAAGCAGAACTGATGTTTCACTTTTAGCTTAATATGGAAAATATAATTTGTTGTATTTTTCTTAATATTTTGTAAAAATAAATTGATTTATTAATAATTTTATAATTTTTCTAAAGTAAATTAATGGTAATGAATAGGAACCAATCTTATTCCTTAGGTGTTCTGGAAAATAGTTGACTGTGACAGCTAACTCACTAAGCCACAAAGAAATAAAAAGTCATATATATTATACTATTATATTACAAATTTAAGAATGAATTAAATCTTTAATTTTAACTTATTGTTACCTTGAATATTGTCAAATGAGAAATGACAGACAAAATATTTTGAGAGTCAGTTAATTTTCTAATGTTTAGAAAGTTACTTAAAATTTCATTAGGATTCAAATTAATTGAGAACAAGGGTGTTTTTAAAACTCAATAATTCTAACAGTTAAATACCTAAAATTTAATTACAAATATAAGGAATGAAAAGCAGGAATCATAAAATTTGCAAATTGTTTCTAGTATATTGTATTACAAAGTATTCTTACCTGCAATGGCCCACCAATGGCCAAGCGGTTCTGTTTTCTGAACACTAGGAGTTCAGTCACGGGTTCGTGGCTTGGCAGGATGGGCTGGCCACGTGGAGTTTTCCGGGGTTTCTCCACATCTTTAATGCCAGTTACCCTTAAAAGACCTCCCGGAAAGCATCCCCCTAGGCAGATTGCCCAAGTGTTGCAATGCCATAACTTAACAAAACAAACAAACAAACTTACCTGCAACTTTTTTATCCTCAATTTAACTTTCTTAGTGGGGTTAATCTTGTAAGCCTCCTTAAATAATTCAATGGCATTAGAAATCTTCCCATCTTTTGCAAGTGCTTTTCCTCTTTCTTGTAGTTGATGAAATTTATCATTTAATTGGTCAGTTAAATAATCTTCATTTTCTGACATTTTTTAATATTCTAAATTTCTAATATAGTAACTAGTCTTGTTGAAATGTAATGGTTATTTTTTTGAAAAACAGTCAGTGATGGTTTGAATTTCCAAATCAATAATTATCTGGAAAAAAATTTTTAAAAATTATATATATATATATAGAATTAAACTTTGGGTTTTGAACAATTCAGTTTATGAACAATATTTTGAATGCCATATTTGCTGCACAGTAACTTGGTTGTTGAACAAACTACTTGGCAAGAGCCAGTCACAGATTAGGGAGACAGAGAATCAACTCCCTATATTTCCCGTATTAAAGAAAGTCGACAATCTGATCAATCAACGATGGGACTACTGAATCAGAAGTTAGTGGTGCAAAACTTGCCTTGCATCATTAGATGTCACAACATACCATTGACAACATTGTTATTCAAATTAGATTTCAATGTGCATGAGGGTAATATACTTCTGTTTTTCAATATGCATCACAATTAAATTTAATTCAAATGAATAAAAATTGTAATAAACAACGTCCACAAATCCATGTTTAAAGGTGTTTAACTCAAATTAAACAACAAAAATTCATTAATATAATGTTATACAGTATATTATTATTATTAACTTTCCCGTGATCACTACCTGGTTGTGGTGGGAGAGTCCAGTAATTTTACTGATCCATAGGGCAATGCAGGCTGGAGCACAAGCTCCTTGTAGGAATACCCATGCCAGTAAGGTCTATGGGGAGAAATGAAGCTAAGAGTGACCACACCCACATTCTGTAAAGATATTTATTATGGTAATAACTAGATCAAAGTGTGATACCGGCTCAGACGTCACCCGGGTTAACAAGGTCCGCGTTCGTGAGTTAGGCAGAGGCTCACGTTCGAAAAATAGGCCACAGTCTCCCTCGGTTACCGGTGGCGAAAGCAGCACCGGCCCAAGCATGGCTACTGCAATGCCCTCAACAGATGTGAGGAACCAACCCAGCCTTGGTGTTTTTGTGGCAATGCATCCACAGACCACAAAGACTGGAAAACCATGCCAACGAATGAAATGGACAACAGAAATGAAAGAGTTTATCATCCATATTTACTATACCATCACAAAACTCGAAACAAACATGACAGCATACAGACAACAACTACACCATACATTCACACAACAATATCCTCAACTCACTGTCACGAACAAAGGGTTGTTGATCAAAAAAGAACAATTATACACAACAATCTTATCCCACAAACAACACTTGAACTTATCAAACAACAGGTTACTGATCAAATACATCAACAGACAAACATTTAACATTAATGAAGATCACGTAACCTGTCAAGATAAGCTAGCAACAAGCACTGATTACAGCACGCACACACAGAACAACTACCACTATTGATACTACAGACACTTCCTCATCCATCACTGATAACATAAACGTAGATTTAGTTATTATGCTCTCGGTTATATTTCAGGAAACATTTACTAAATATACAGAGACAGATCCCACACAAAGACCACGAATACCAAAAAATCAACATGTCAAAGGAAGTAGGAAAAATACTAAAACACTCACTACCACATTACATTCATTCAATTTCTACACTCTCAGACATTTATACATTAGTTTATGCTGGGGCAATTACAGTAATGACACACCATGAACTGAAAATACAATTGCAGACAGATAGAACTGTGTTGTGTGTGTATCACAATCCTGCCTGGCAGAGAAGAATAGAAACACAAATAAATGACATTAGACAGCAATTAGGCAGGCTAACACAATACACTAAAAACAACATAACACCCAAATTAAGAAACAGCTCAAAAACATTTTCAAGAAAATAAAAACACGCACAAAACATGAACATCACAACACACACATTACAGAATACATTGATACACTAAAACAAAAACTTGCAGCCAAAGCACGTAGACTCAAACGATACAAAACATGTACACTACAAAAACAACAAAATAAATTACAGTAGAGCGTCATTTATTTGAATCAATTGAGGACTGGGGTCGTTCGGATAACCGATTATGTACAAAAAAATATTTTAATCTATCCAATGTTGAAATTTTTCTCTGTTGCGTGTCGCTTTGCGCTGAATTTTCATCAATGTTAAGCCTAACGTAAATTTTTTAAAATAATAATCATGGCTATTGTATCGTTAAAAATTATTTCTTTATTTTGTACAAACAAAGTATATTGAAAAACAAAAAAATATTTTGGAAGTTAATCTAATATTAAAAACATTTGAATGTAGAAATGATTTACATACATTACATAAAGTAGACTACAGTTTAAGAAAAAAGTCCAAAATTGTTTTTTGCTTCACAGCTGGGAGTTGCTTTTTTGCCACTAAATTACATATGTCTTAAAGACAGCAATTGGATAGCATCACATTCTTCTTGCTGTTCTAACCATTTCAGAGCCGTCTCAAGGCAATGAAAAGCTTCCTCACTGGATGGTCCTTTTTCAGCACGGTCAGCATCGTTAGACTTTTCCTCATCATTGCAACAGTCTTGGTCGTCGATGACACTGGCAATGATTTCATCGTCCGACAATATTTGATAGCCAGGGTCATTGACATCACACTTGAGCCAGTCTTGAATGTTTTCCTTGTCACATTATTCAAATCCAGAGCATTTTTTAATCAGGTTAAACAGTGATACAAATTGGCTCTTTGGTGGCTCTTCAGGTACAGCGATAGACTCATCTGATGGTAGGAGCTTATTCCAAGCTGTTGCTAATGTAGTGTCCTTGACAGTAGCCCAAGCTTCTGCTGCCATGTACAGTACAGTACATAGCATCCTTTAAGTTAATTTCAGCATACACTTGTTGAATTGTTTTTTTACATTCTTCCGCGATTATAATCATATGCAGCAATGCCTTCCTGTAATATTGTTTGAAGCTTTCAATGACCCCCCTTGGTCCATTGGTTGGAGGATTGAAGTAACGTTGGGAGGCAAGTAAACAACTTTAAACTTTCTGTTTTCTTTTCCCAGTGAAATGTTTGAGGGATGACTTGGGGCGTTATCAATCAACAACAAACCATTTCCGGAATTTCTAGTTTTAAGCTGATGCTTTTGGACTTCAGGGATAAATATAGTGTCATACCATTCTATAAAAATGGTTGTATCCATCCATCCATGAATTCTTTTGATTTTTGTAGGTCACCGGCAATTTTTTTTTTATTCCTTTAAAGCACCGTGAAATTTTAGATTTTCCTATGATTAGCAAAGGCAGCCTGTACATTCCGGTAACATTTCCACATACCATAACAGTGATGCGTGATTTGCTTACCTTAAAACCATGTGCTGACATTTCATTCTTAGAAACTAGGGATTTTGTTGGCATTTTTTTCCAATACAAACCAGTTTCGTCTGCATCGTAGACATTGGTTTTTTTGTAGTCCTCCTTATCAATCATGTTCTTAAAAGATGTTCAGCAGATTCAGTATCAGCCGATAGTTTTTCACCATGGATGTCCAATTCCCTAATTCCATGCCTAGATTTGAAATGCTTAAGCCAGCCAGTAGTTGCTTTAAAATTTACTGCCTAGTTTCTTGTTCATTTCAAGAGCTTTTTCACAAATCAAAAGGGACAGTTATTGGTTGTCCTTGGCTATGTACCTGCATGAACCACGTGTAAACTGCAGTGTCCAAATCCTGGTTGTCTGCCATTCTCATCGTTTTTCTGCACAAGCTTCCACCTTCACTGTCAAGTACACTCACAAATTTTCAATGGCATCACTGTTCTTTTTAGTATCTGATATTGTGGCATTTCCAACTCCATATTTCCGAGCTAAGCTTGATCCACTAGCACCACACTTCAACTGATCTATTATTTTAAGTTTATCGGAAACGCTCAGAACAATGCATTTATGTTTAGTCACCATTGTGAACGTTACAACTACAGAACAATCCGTTACAAGTAAAAAATTCATGAATCCAAAATTAATGTCCCCGATGAAAACAGAGTTCGATTAAGCACGACACACGTCCCAACACACAATCCTCAGAAAAACACTACACAAAAATGCCAGTGCTGCCAGCTAAAACACACACACCAACAAAAAAAATATAGTAGCTCAAGCCATAGCCAAATGGAGTAGCCAAGACATAGCCAAAGATTGCAACGCCATAGCACTAGCAAAAATTTAAATTTGCCGACTTGAACACTTTTGGTTAACTGACGTTTCAGTTGACCAGTTTTCGGATAAACAACGCTCTACTGTATTTACAAACAATGAAAAACTCTTTACAGACAAATTGGTAACAAAACAAACACTGATACACAGCACAGTGGCATACCAACAGAACAACTCAACGTATTTGTTTGTCTCTTTGGTCCAATGCTGTCTCACACAATGCTGATGCAGGCTGGATCGAGGAGAATAGAAACTTGAAGAACATACCAACTATGCCCTGTGCTGAAATAAACGTACACAACATCCACTACTCTTAACAGAACACACAACTGGAAGACACCTGGTGTAGACAACATTCACAATTTCTGGTACAAAAAATTTACATCACTGCACCAGGAACTAGCTAAACATCTAACACACATCATCATCAATCCACAAGATATGCCAAATTTTCTTACTCAGGGCATCACCTACATGAAACCTAAAAACAACAATACCACAGACCCCACACAATACAGACCAATTACATGTCTTCCAACACTCTACAAATTATTGACATCCTGTAATCGCAAACAAAATATACAAACATTTTGAAGAACACGACATTCTTATAGAACAACAAAAAGGTTGTCATAGAAACCACAGGGGATGCAAAAAACAGTTACTCATATATTCAGTCATACTACGGCAAGCACACAAACAACACAGAAACACACACATGGCATATATAGCCTACAGAAAAGCATTCGACAGTGTTCCACACAGTTGGCTGCTACATATTCTACACATGTACAAAATACATGCATCACTCATTGCATTCTTCTAAAACACTATGCAGCACTGGAGAACAACACTACATCTCAGGGTTCATAACACTTCCATACAAACAAACCAAATTTTTATTAGGCGAGGAATTTTTCAAGAAGATTCCTTGAGTCCTCTCTGGTTCTGCTTAGCCCTGAACCCATTATCCAACATGTTAAACAACACACAATATGGTTACAATATCAGACACGAAAAATCAACACAGTTTACACTGTCACATCTCATGTACATGGATGACTAAAACTTTATGCATCCACACAAAAACAACTTCATCAACTCCTACAAATCACACATTCATACACCAAGGACATACAAATGAAATTTGGCCTAGACAAATGCAAAACACTTCACATAGAAAAAGGAATCCTGAAGAAAGATGATTTTGCATGTTGAAATGAAGGTGTTACTGAATCCATGGAAGAAGGCGAGTTCTACAAGTATTTAGGATTCCAACAGGCCAAACTAACAGAATATGCACAAATAAAGCAAAGATTAGTTAAAGAATACCAAAGTAGGTTAAATGCTATTCTCAGAATACAGTTAAATGCAAAACACACAGTTACAGCAATAAACACGTATGTCATCCCAGTACTCACATATTCTTTTGAAGTTATACATTGGACTCACACCGATCTTGAGCAACTCCAAAGGAAAACAAGAACAACACTTATTAAGCATAAACATCATCATCCTAAATCCGCCACAGAAAGATTAACCCTTCCACGTAAAGATGGCGGACGTTGCCTGATTGACATAGTTAACCTTCATTACAAACAAATACAGTCACTGCGAGAGTTTTTTTACAAAAAACAAGAAACATCACAATTACATAAAGCAGTAACTCTAGCAGACTCAAATAACACACCATTAAACTTACACTCACATCATATGGACACAACACAACATATAAAAAGCATAGACACCATTAAGCAATCGTGGACTCGAAAGGCACTCCATGGCAGGCATCCTTACGACCTGGCCCAGGATTTTGTTGACAAAACTGCGTCAAACAGCTGGTTAGCTCGGGAATGCCTCTTTGGGGAGACTGAAGGATTCATGATTGTCATACAGGATCAGGTCATAAATACTAAAAACTACAGAAAACACACTCAAAGATACAACACTCACAAATGACACATGCAGAAAATGTCACATCATGCCAGAAATTATACAACACATCACTTCTGGTTGCAAGCTCTAGGCACAGACAGAGTATTTACACAGACATAATCAAGTAGCAAATATAATACACCAAGAGCTTGCAAAGAAACACAAATTAGTAGACATCCACGAACCATACTACAAGTATATACCACAGACAGTATTGGAAAACAACAGCACAAAATGTACTACGACAGAGCCATAATCACAGATAAAACAATTTACCACAACAGACCAGACATCACACTCATTGACAAACACAATAAAATCACATACATTATAGACACATCCATTTCCAAACACACACAATATACAAAACGCACGCACTGAAAAAATTAGCAAGTACACAGAACTCGCCCAAGAAATAAAGCATCTGTGGAGGATGGATAAAGTGCTTATTGTACCTGTCATTCTCTCCTGTACAGGTGCGATACCACACACACTACACAAAAGCCTGGGATCATTACAATTGAATAGAAATACATACATCACACTACAGAAAGCCACAATATTGAATACATGCCATATTGTTAGGAAATTCCTGAATACTGACACTGACACTCTTATTTAATTTTAGTTTTGTTTTGGTTGCTCTGCCTTGACTCTGGTCTGGCATAGTACACAGCCACCGGTGTCAACTGAGTATAACCCGCTACACCCAACATAATAATATTGAATTTAATATTTATTAGTACTAGGTAGCCAGTTAATTAAAACTAAAAATAATAAAATAATAATTAAAACTCTGGTTTTTACACTGAACCTAAAATTAAAAATAAAATCAAAATTAATTAGTTAATTTAAATCAAAGCAATTTATATATATAACCCATTGAATGCATGTCCACCGTCCAGTGTAACGTTATGCCAAAAACGGGCACTAGAGGCGCCCTTATCATGTGTCATGCTTCAAACATTTAAATTAACAATATAAATTATTATTATTCATTTGAACAATAACAATATAAATAATTCATTATATTTGTAATAGGAATTTATTATTGTCACGGAATGCCTGTAACATGCACTAGGGGCAAATAACGATAAGACAGATAGTTTTGAAAATATTATATAGTGGGCTCCCGGAAGGTAATATTTAATAATAGAAACTCTCAGAAGGTAATATTTTAATAATAGAAACCTTTCATGACACCACCAAAGAAATATGCCACTGGGTAGGAACCTTTTATATATTAAGTACATCAAACATGTCTCATAGGAATTTGTAATGCTGCTAGAACGCCCACTAGAGGGCATCCCGGGCTACTACTTGAAACATAACAACATAATATTCCAGAAAGTGTGTCTTGATTGATTTGGTTATATTTCATCCAGACAGAGTCAAGTCTCTGTTTATAGCCCTTTTTTGTAAAGTGATAGTTTTGGTTTCTGTTGGCAGTGATAGAACATTTTGCTTTTAATACATATATCAGGGATGCACAGCCTGTAGCCCAGGGGCCACATATGCCCCCTTTCAATGTTTATGCGGTCCATGGAAGGTACAGACCAAATCCCATCTTTCAAGTGTGTCTATGGATTAGGGCTGTTTTACACTATGACCAACTGGACCGACTCCCAGTCGTGTTGCCATGGCAACAGCAGTCAGCCTACTGACTAGTTGTTCCAGTCAGACAGATTTAAAAGTTAAATGTTTGTAGTCAGATCGGAGCAGTCAATGAGCTACAGCCAATGAAAGCTTCGAAACTACAACCAATCAAACTTTGGATATATGAAAACTACCGAATCAATCAAACATAACTTTACATTATACATATTTCTAATTTATTTAAATTTTCCCTTGTACCTTATTCCTTTCATAACTGCTTAAATTTTATATGGGAACATATATGACTTTAATATATATATTAAAAAACATTATCAATGTAATGAGAAAAGATGGTATGATTTAGACTTTTCATAAGAATTTATAAACGAAGTGAGATCATATCCGCAAAGTTTAACCAGGTAGAGTACAAAAATATTTTGAAAATTAGAAAAACTTAAAACGATTTCTAACACCTGTTCCGATTGGTCCTTACGAGTCGGCCACAGACATATAATCGTACTCAGTGTGAATGCTTTTACTACTAGTCGGTCCGATTATAGGATTGGTCGGATCGGACCAGTCAGTCAAGTCGGTCATAGTGTGAAACAGCTCTTACTTGCTCCATTGCAATATGGGTCCTGTTACCTTAACATAGGAAGGGTTTGTTTCACTGCATTAAGTCTATGGAGAACCTTTTCCACTTCATTGGATAAAATTATTACTTACACTCCTTTTAAGCTCAGATTGGCACTTTTAGACTTAAAGACTTGGTTTTATCCAATAAAAGTAACCAAGAATCTAATGCCTGGGAAAATTGCCACAAAAACCAAGTCCACTCGAGTGCTCATCAAAGCGCACTTGTAAACAAACTAACTAAAATAGCCATACTTTCTGCTTTTTAGCTCTACTTTTTATGTTGATTGACTATTTAATAAAATCATTAATATTTCATCTGAAACAGTTAGCAGTAAAATTTTTCCCGCAAAACTCACTTCGCTACGTACTAGGCAAAGAAAAAAAATTGTATCAAATTGAACCGATTTTTTTTTTATCTGTTTGGGAGAGGAAAAACTTATCTAGCTAACAAGTTCAAAGTTTCAAGTATTTGCATTTTTCACCAGATGCTTGCTCTCTGGTGTTTGAAAACAAAACTTTTATCTGGGTCATTTGAATCATTCTTGTGTATTGTCAACAGTAAAGATGAATAGCAATGGAAAAAGCAAAGCTTTTTTTGCATTCCAAATTGCAATTTCAAGGCCATACGGAAGCCCAATATAACTTTTCATCTATTCCCATGTGAAAAACAGATGATTTGGAAATCAGAATTCGCAGAAGCTCATAAATAAAACCGACAAAAAGAGTGGATTCAACTGTTATGAAATGGAATAAAAGTTTCCAGATTGTTCAGCTTTATATGAACAAGTTAGGTTACGTCCTATGCGGCAGCATCCAGCAACCACGAGCATGAATGCGCTTCCAAGCAGAGTGGACAAACTGGTTCAAGCAATTGTGCACACCCAGAGTAAATGCATTTAGTGTGTAGTGACCACCAGATGATGCTTCTACACGCACATGCAGGAAGCAGCTACCAAGCAAGTTTGATCACAGCTTCCAATGCTTGTGCTTTTAAAGAAAATGGCTAATTTTGTAGATAAATAAAAACAGAATGGCAAATAAATTGTGTATATATGTTGTATGTATTTTAATTAATAATCTTTCACATAATTTAATAATTTCTGATTTTGTATAAATGTAATGTTTTAAAAAGAAAACTTGTTTTTTAACTTATAAAGTAAACTTTTTTAACTTATTCTATAAAGATTATTTACATTTGTTGTGTATCTAGTTAGCGATAACATTTACCTTTCAAATTTACCGTTTTAATGCTTGTGATATTTTCTATAGTAGCATTCGACAAAGTCTTCTCGCCGCCATCTTGTAAACAACATGCATCCACTCTGGACAGAAGTTGCTCGTGAGTTAAAAGCGTATACAAAGATTCTTTCCGCCTGCAGTTGCTGAACGCTGCCATGTAGGATGCAGTCTTATGCTGTCAATTTTAAACGAATTTTCCTTAAAGTTTAAAATGCCAGTAATTTTGTGTGTAACACAGGGCCAGATTTTAACGTTTCAAGGCCCTAAGCTGAACTCTGTGTGAGGCACCTGACCAACCCTTCACATTTTAGAAGTCAATCATAAAAAGAAAAGAATTCACATAAACATATTAACTACTTTATATTTTGTGTAGTATTTAAAGTGCATTTTGTTGGTTTGACTTCAACTTTTTTTTTGTAGAAATTTTTGGGCCGCTTGAAACTTGACCCTGATGGGACAGATATCAAAGCTAATGTTTTTAACACAAAGAGCACAAATGATACATTTGTGCTCTGGGTTATCGCTCATTTGTTTCTATAATACATGTAATGACATGTTCTGCTATCAATAATTGTTCTCCTATAAAATTTCTCGATAAAAGCTACAAGCAGCATATATCATTATATCGGACAGTAGTATATGATTAATTTTACATTGACTAGTTACAAATCACACAGATAAAGCAGCCAATTTGTAAAAATGCAGCACCCTCTATGGTTCATGAAAAATGCAAATAGAACTTTTTTCTTTTCACAAAGTCATTAGCACCCAACTGTTTTATGACTTTCCACGGTAAAAAATGGGAGCTATAAAATCAACCAAATAACTGGAGTAAAAATCTTCTACTAATGAGAACATTTTCAATGCCCCTTCTGGGCTCTTTTTCAGGCTTTTACGTAAATCCGTTGCAAGCTGTTCATTCAATTTTTTGAATTTCATTTATAAGGCATTCGATTTCTGATTGAAAACATGCACACATTCCAAGATATTCAAATATCGGATAATCATATGAAATTCTAAATGCACACAAGATTCAATTCAAACCATTAAAAAACCAATACAAAAATCAAATGATATCGTCCATTAGGCCTTGCCATGCCGTGGAAAGCAACATTTCTTCTTTAAAATTAATGCATGTGGACTTGCAACCCGCCTTAAATATTTCCATTGCCTCCAGCACTTTGAGGTGATAGTGATGCGGGGTGGTGAGGATGATGCGTGCTTCGTTACAGTCAGCTGTGATGTCCGGATCCCTCACATAAGTTGAAAGGGCCATTGTGCATTTATTGTGTAGTATGTCTGACTTATGCTCCTTTAATCTTACCACTAATGAATGTTTGGTAGAACCAACATATACCATATCTGTTGCATCTACCATCACTTAGTGGGTCACTGTAGATCCCTGGTAATCTGTCCAGCTTGGGATGGTCTTTTCCATTCCTGAGTGTGCTGTAAAGGGATGGACACCTCCTGTATACTATACTGATCTTACGTTTCTTGGCTATTGCATTATATATTGATTTTAAATGTGGGTTATAAGTGAGGGGGATCCTCTTCCTATCATCTTCCTTTTCGTTGTTCGGTATTTCCATCCTACTAGACGCTACTGCTTGCGTATGTTTGTAGTTTTCACATAATCTATGTATAAGGTTGGTGTATCCATGCTCAACGGCTATCCCTTCTATATTTCTTATTTCTTGCGTTAACACCTGTGAGGAGGAAGTGTGTGTGTATGCTCTCCTGACCAATGCTCTGAAGGCCGCTACTTTATAAGAAAATGGATCACATTGGAATATACGTTGAGACAGCAGTTGGTTTTCGATACACAGCAGTGTGTATGTTCGATGATGTCCACATCTAAGAAGTGGACTCTGTTCTGGTTGTGCTGTTCGATCTCAACAAATAGTCAATAGGGATTGTCATTCAAATAGAATAAGTGATGTTAGAATGTCATTTTCTGCGTTATCAGGAAGTTTCTATTTTGGTGGGAAATTTTCAAATTTTATGCTTTGTAAAACTTTCTTATTCGTCTAAATAGCATCAAATAAAAATAAGTGAAAATAGTGGTGAAAAACCATAAATTTTTAGCATTTGTTTACATTCTAGATTCTGATTGGTGTAGTCAAAGAGGGTGTGGTACTTCCCGGGAAATTTGAATCAATCTTTTCTGAAAAGACACTTATTCGTCAACTTAATGTCATTCAAACTGGACAAAAACCAATCAGAGTTGAAAAAGGAACGTACATAAGCTATAACAACCAATTATTTACAATAATGTCTCTCCATAGACTAAAAATATAAAAAAAAGCTAGTGCCAAAATTTTTAATTTATTATGTTGGACCAAAAAAATTAATAGTTCAAACAGTCATACAACTAAAAGGAAGCTGACTGCCCTAAAAAGTTTTGGATTTAATAATTATTTCAAACCACGTCAAGCCATAAACTTCCCGTGATTGTCAACACTGCCAGTGGCTAAAGTAATTAGACTTCGTGTGTCAACAAAGAGGGCTGTAAAATGGTCCGGCCCCCTGGTCAGTAAACTTAATCCTAACCAAGCCCTTCTTCAGAAAAGATTGTGCATCCCTGGATATATAAAATGGATGTAGATACAGATAATAATATATAACTAGGTAGCCTGACAAGTCAATTAATTAACATTAACTCACTTAAACTTAAAAGTTTTTAAATTTTTTTAAAAGCAGGCAAATTTATAAAACAAAAATTAGTGAAATTACTAAACAAATTAAAATAAATTAAATTTGATTATCTTTAGTGCAAAACAACACATACAATTTCTATAGTTAGGCTGCAAAAAATTAACTTAAAATTAATTTAAAAAATTGTGTGTTTAATAAAATGCAGAAATTTAAAATATGTATAGCCCCTACATTATGCAATAAAGTAAAAAAATATATTCCACAATAAGATTGGCACAAAAATTGAAAAGGAAAAAAAAAAGATAATGTAGGCATTGTTTACGGTTTATAATGTACAATATATGCCAACCTGTTATAATTACATAGAAGACAGGTAGAACCCTATGTAAAATATTAAAACAACACGACGCTGCTATACATCTTAAACATAAACAATCACCACGATGTTATTGCATAAAACAGATTGCACAACAAATAAAAAAATTCAGCAACGACTTACATGTCTTTCCCAGCTAGTATAAGATCTTATTTAGATAATAACTTTTACAATTTTAATTACAATATAACTTAATAAAATTGTGTGTGCCATCATCTGTTATGAGATTTTGTTAATAAAAAGTTTCTATATTTTTAATTACTATAAAATGGCAAAAAGCTTAATTTTTGAGGGAAGGGATGAGTTTTATAAAAAAAAACAAAAACAGTATAAATGTGAATAGTGAGTAAAATCATCATTAAGTCTGACCCTACCAGAGATACACACAATCCCTTCTAGAGATAAGAGATTGTACGTATCTCCCCACCCTCCCCATCTCTTATCTTTAACCACTAAAATTTAATAGCATCAATGCTCTTTAGAAAGCTGCCGCCATGCCAAATTTAATTACTGAATCTTTACCTCATCCTGAGATATTAAGCGAAGTAGATGTCAATATACACACACACACATTCATGGAATATTTTTGCCTTTTTTTTTTACTTTTTTGTATTCAGGTCTCAAAATCAGAAGATTTGCAAAAAACTCGAAGGGTCAAATTTGACACGATTCCAATACTTTCCCTTGTTACGTATACATAACTGGGAAAATAAAACCAGATTAAAATTTTACATCATGAAAATGACATACAAAAAGGAAATTTACAGAACAGATAGCAATCAAGAAAAGTTCATATAAAGGAAATCTGTTAAACACGTACGAAGGAATACAAATCACTAAGAGACGGTACGACATCAATCTCTTGATTGTGGATAGTTCTAGGAACAGCGAACTGTTGGCCACAAGGCAGTTACCCTTTAGAGCAGTGTTTCCCAACCTTTTTTGTGCTATGCCCCACCTAAGCCTTTCTAAAATTCTTATGCCCCCCAACATATATGTTGAAGTCTTTTGGAAGGTCTCTCATTGTCGTGTTCGTTGAAGTTTTTCTTGCACTTAATTGCCACACTGTTTTATTGTAACCACGATAAAACCCAATCCTTTCATAATAGTCTTTTGCACTTTCCAGTCATTGCCAAACGCAACCTGGAACACCACAACTCACATTTGTCCACCTCGAGGTCTGGGCAAAGAATGTCCTTTCACTGGCCTCAGGGCCTTGTTCATCTCTTTGTTCTCGGTGGTTCCCAGAATTGTTAATCCCACCCCAAGGGAAAAGGGTTATAAAGGGAAGTTCTAGAAGGAAAGGGAAACAAAGAACAAAGAAAATTAAAACTAACTTAAATCAATATTTACAATAAATATGGCATACAGTGGCTATACGGTTAACTTAAACTTTGGATGAGTCCATTTTCGAATTGACCCCCTTAACAATCAAATTGCCCCTCTGTGGGGCGTGGGCCCCACGTTGGGAAACACTGCTTTAGAGCAACGTGAAGTTTATTTTTAAAGACTAACAGACTATTATGATAGCATAAAAAGTCTATAATCTAAACTATCGGTTATTATTTGCCTAATGTATAAATGTGAAATATATTCCACGTTACGTTCATACACCTTTGTATTTAAGGAGATGGTCGATTCAATACAAAGTAAGATATTACTACAGGAAATCCTTGCTAATTTGAACTTGGATAGCAAAATTCCATTAGTTCGTAACCGTACTTTTGTCCCAGTAGGGGACATAGAGATTTACACATTAAGGAATTTGGTCAGTTCGAAATACAGCTACTTTGTAATTTGAAGTGAAAATTCCATCTGAACCGCGACATGCACACGTTAAGTCTAGGGTTTCTCATTTCCCAGTCTTTTGCTTGTCCCAGGATAAAAGTGAACTGTTTCCTGGGATCCCGGGACAAAATTAATTATTTTTCATTTTTTAAAGTAATTGAATACATTCTGTAACCTCCAAATTCATTAATAATGCTGTGTAAGATATAGGAAGCGTGCAATGCCATAATGTTGTAAATGCCAAAAAACAAACTTTTCAGGAGAGAGAAAAAACACTTTTTCTAATGAACAAACTTTAATCAAATGCTATAAAAATTATTTTAACAATTTACACTTTGGAATAAAACATTGGGTTTAATTTCAAACACCTAAGTATGACAGTAAGGAAACAAAAAAAGTTTAAAAACAGGGTTAGAGCCATAACGTTGTAAACGCCAAAAACAATTGCAATCATAAAATTAATGTTTCTACAGCTGAAAAACAGTTTTGAATACCAAAAACTTACATTTAAATTATTAAACACAATTTACAAACTCAATATCAATTTTAACATTAAAAACTGGCAATAATCTATTAGTGACTGTTTCCTGGCCTCAACAATGTTGGGCCCACAGTTTTGGTACTTGAACTGGGCTGTAATCTTTATCAATTGTAATATAATTATGATAAATAAAGGAAAATATAAACAATAAGGTATTAATTTAGTGTAATAAAAGTTAAAATGTATTTAAAAACTTCAAATTTGAAAGATTAATGGAAGTCCGAATATCATTTTAAAATATCAAATAATGTGATGATACAGGTTAACTATTAATAAACTGGGATTCAGTTATCTGGTTTCGCGTAAAAAACTCACTGCGTTACAAATTGGAACAACAAAATGATGCAAATGTAAACCGTAACATTTTACGCGCCAAAAGTCACGTGGCTTGCACTTTGGCACTTAAAACGTTATGGCTTGCAAATAAATTCATCTTCAAAATATAGCCACTTAGAGCGCCACTATCGCCACAATATTTTTTTGTAGGAAAAAACATTGCATTTAAAATTCATTTCTTCAATAAAACGTATTTTGAGAAAAATGGCATTTACAACCTTATGGCATTGCACGCTTCATATATTAAAAATTACCTTTGGATTACGTATAAATTTTCACAAATAGAAAAAATTTATTAAAGTTTGCTGGAAACTGCATACAACGACAACAAAAATGCTTTTGAATTGAGTTGAAAATTAAAAAAAAACAGATCAAACTTCTAACTTAAAAGGTAATTTTTGTTTTTTTTTTCAAATAAAATATAATACAAAATATTGTAAATTTTTAAAAGATTTTAAAAAGCAAAGGTAGTCAATACTCTGATCACTCAATCTAATTCTTATTTTAATAATGAAAAGTCTCGCTATCGAGAATGCCTTTTCCGATTCAATTGATGTGATTGGAATCATGTTTAATGCATTTAAGCAGGGCTTAAAGCAGTCATGGCAATAAAAAAAAGTGAGAAAAGAGAGTTCACACTGAAAAAAAGCTAAAAAAGCTAATAGTGTTAAAATGAACGAAAACAGGCATTATTAAAAAAACACACAAACGAACACATATTTTGTATCAATAACATTGCATATGATATTAGATTGATTATTAAGTGGACTGATAAGATTAAATATGAAAATAGTTAGGCTGAGTTTATACTCCAGAAAAGTGACCAGTAAGACTGCATTAAGCCAGAACAGGCCCGCATTAAGTTTTCATGTGCCCCGTACAGAATTCCCACCGTTACACAGCAAAGCAAATGGAATAGTAACATAGCTACCAGAATGTGTTTCCATATAACATGCCAAATTTCAAATGCCATTTATTTCAAGGTACATTTTTTGATTTCTTCATAAAAAAAATGTAATTAAAGAAGAAAAAAAACAACTTCTGGCAGAATCAGTGGGTTGCATGTTCATTATATAGCAGGGGTGGGCAAGCAAAAGTTCAGTGGGAGCCGAAATGTAGGTTTTGCAAAATGCATGGGAGCCGCAGTTCTGTACTTTTTTATTCTGTACTGCAGTTCTGTACCTGGATTTTATTATATAATATAGAACAAGTATTGAATTTTTTTAATAAACGTGTTTTCACAAAATTGTGGAGATAAAACTGTAAAAATAATAATAAAAAGCAGAAATTAACACTTTCGGCAAAAGCCACATAAAATTCAAAAAGAGCCACATGCGGCTCTTGGAGTCTCATTTGCCCACGTCTGTTATATAGCAATACCACTAGTAATTGTGACCCAATCATTTATTTGGTAATTTTATCAATATTTTTTAAATGATTAAAAATAAAATTACAGCATTCATTACTGGTAATACTAGTCTCCAAATCCATTCCCCTGAATACAATAAAACAATTTGTTAGTCATTTGACCCACAACTGACAGAGAAGAGAGTTTATGAAAACAATGATTAAACATTTAGCAGTTTGTTGTCCTTCACCGTGGGGAACCGGCAGAGTTTATTACTTTCACCGGAGAAAATATACAAAGCTTTCTACTACCCTCAAGTTGAAAAATATACAATCCCATGAAATTTAACAAATCTGACGTTAATAAGCAAATGATGGAATTATTTACAGAGAGTTGATATTTGATAAGTTTAGTTTTTTGCTCTTATAGATCAAATTACAGAAATTATAAATAAAAATCTCATTTTTTAAAAATTAAAATCATAAAATTTCGCTCACAAAAGATCGAGATGGAACGCACACTTTTCATTTTTATAATCGCTTTGTTTTATTAGACACAGATATTATTCCTATATAGATTTATTAATTATAATAAACATACATTATGTATAAAATTACATTAAAATAACACTGTAATTAATGTCTGAAATGAAAAAGTAATTGAATCGAGTCTCGCCTCCATATTAATTAACGCGTTGTTATGGGGGGCCTAGTAGAAGCTGTAATTTTCTGGGGAGGGGCACCAAGTTAACTGCGTGGGGGCTGGGCTGTAATTTTTTGGGGAGGGGCACCAAGTTAACTGGGGGGTGTGCCCACCCATGCCCGTTCCTGGCTACGCCCATGTTAACGCGCCACAGTAATTAATTGATTACGTTGCATCAAATTAAATAATTTATAAAAATTGAAATAATAAATATGTTTATAAAATAATTGGCTGTATCTGTTTGCAATGATAATGTAAAACACACTGTACTTATAGTTTAGCATTTCCAATATTTAATTTATTTTTGAATTTTAAAATATAAGAAAAACAATTTTTTAAATAAAGTTTTACACATTTATATCTGCAACTTTAGATAATACAACGATATAAGAATCCATCAAAAAAGTTAATTAATAATAATTAAAATCAAGAAAAAGTATAAGTTTCTTTCGAGGTAAGGAAACTTGTAAAAAGTCAGGTACGCGATCACGTGATGCCCGTCTCCCCACTTTGCGTAACCAAATGGTCGAGGTTGAAATAAAACCCCAGCAGAAGTAAAAACAAACATCGGTGCATGTATAGGACAATAAACTTGAACGGGAGCGAAGATGAGACATGACACCATGTAATTTATGCTAATTACTTTCTAATATTAAAATATTAAAATCTTCAATAAATTATAATTAAATTAATTTTTTGACTGAGTTCGACTAGAAGCATATCGAAAAGCTAGATTAAAGTGAAAATAGCGGTTTTTCGACGCTAAATATTTACAAATTAATTTTTTAATTTGGTGCCGGATTGACCGCAGCTGTTCGAATGCGCACGTGCATGAAGAGTTTTATAGTTTGTCGAAATGGAAAATGAAGGACACCGTTAGAATGCAGAAAACCATGGTGCATGCCAAATATATAAGCACCCACTTAAAACCAAACTTTTGTCTTTGTCTAAAGATTGTCTCTACAGAAGTTATTAATATTTAGGATATTAGTTTAAAATCTTGTATTTCCTGACACGAGATTCGCTCGATCTTTAATTTTACAGAGTGCTAGAAAGATACAAGCTTTGAAACGAGTGTCCTACAACGTTTTATTTAATAACAACAGTAGAAATCAAATTTATTATTGCTCAACAATTATTTTTTCGGTTTTTCTACGGTAGTCAAAAACGAGTAAATGTCATCGTTTAAGCTAAAGAATAGCAGGCGGTTGGGAAGAAGTTTGCTTAGCAACTTACTTCAGAAAGTATTGGGTTCTATACAATTTTCCATTGCTAAAACATGAGTTTCTACTGTTAGTATTAAATAAAATCTATTTCTTTCTTTTGTCCACTGCGCTTAAATAAATACAAATGCTAAAAATAATGCTGTATAAAAAGCACTCTTAATGTCGAACTAGAAGTGTACTTGACTTAATGCAGCGTGATTATATCGAAGCGCTGCGGAGATCGGTATTTCACAAGGATACAAGCAAGGAGAACCCACGTGCAAATTCCTACAGCATGTGCAGAGTATCAAGCTTTGGAAAGCTCCTCGTTTTGTTAGTCTATATAAATGTAGTACACTACATGTGTGTACGACAGTGCCTTAACATGTTGCGCACAGTCCATAAGGCATACAGGGAAGTGCTGGTTGCTATTTCGCTCCTGAGCACATTTACGAAAAAAAAATTTCACATGGGAAGTGAAAAAAGCTAAAAAAGTGAGTTTTTCTCAGAAAAAGCTAAAAAAGAGAGGAGCTATGAAAAAAAGCTAAAAAAGAGAGTCACTTTAAGCCCTGTTTAAGAGAAGACAGATGTTATGGGTTTTCACTTGTAGCCTGGAAGATTTCTAGTTCATCTTCGAGATTATACTTCTTTTGCTCTCTAGCATTCTTGATTTGTCCACCTCGACTGCTTTAATAGAAACATCATAGCCCAATAATTTGGCAGTTTGTTTGTCTTTATTAATCAGATTATGAAGAAAAACTTCATACTTGCTGACTTCGTACTCGTTTGTATCCTTGCCCAATTTGCACAACTTGGCATTATGCAGTCATTAAAGCCACTGGGCATGATTAAAAATTAAGACAGCATAAGCACACTTATTCCAATATTACTGGTAAAGAATTTTGAGAGTTGCCACAAATAAGCTACGTATTCATTATTGATCATTTGTGACGTGCCATAACGAAAAAAAAATTAAAAAAACTAATAAGTAGGTTTAAAATTAATAAATAGAAATTTATTCTGACAGTTTACGAGTTAATTATACTCTCTATTTGCAAAATTTCCTCAACCTTAACAAAAAATAAGAAAAAAGTGAATTTTTAAGAAATTTGCAGGATTTCCCGGGATAAGAAAAATTTCCCGGGTTAAAAAAACAACCGGGATCCCGTTTGAGAAACCCTAGTTAAGTCATTCATTTAGATCAAAGTGCCTCCATACTATAAGAGAACAATAGAACAATAATAACTCTAATCCGGTCAATATGGTTTTGCTTTTACAGTAACACATTTTTGACCGTCATCTTATTCGAGAACAGTCCTTTTTTCACTTATTTCGTAAAACGCGGCCAGTTTTCGGGACTGCAAGATCAGGCCACAAATAGCAGACAGAGTTATCCGTAAGGCTACGAGCCACTACATTTGGCCAACTCGCTACTTTTCAAGCCACTTTAAAAATAATTTGGGCTAATTTCGAAGGATTCTGCCTCACTTTTTATAAAACCTATCCGGCAACCCGAGAGTTTCTCACCAGACACGTGCCATTTACCTGCAGTTTATTTATGATATTATTAATTATTATTAATTAACGAAAATAACAGATAGCCATATTCCATTTCCTCCATAAATTACATCAATTACACGGCACTTTCACATCGTACATAATTAATAAAAACTCGATAATTCGAAACTTGCCCATTCGTAATTGCGATTATTTTGTCCCTTCAATTTCGAACTAATGAGGATTTCCTGTATTACGCTTGTTGTTACATTCTTCTTTAACTGCACTAAATAATGTTTCCGACTCAACTTCTATCAACCTTTACAAAATGCAGCTTTCTAATTTTAATTCCAAATGTTTTTGATCTTTTTAAAAGGCCTTCAGGAAAACAAATCGAAATGATTCTTTCTTTAAAGGACTGCTTGTTATGGAATGTTATAAATTTTAACTTTAAATTTAACTTTAGATTTAACTGCGCAGGCTCTTATATAAATATCTATAAACGGTGATGTTACTCATATTAATATACATGATAATGTACATAAATATACTACAGTAGAGCATCGATTATCCAACCCCCGATCAACTGTCACATCAATTAACCGACCGCGTTCTAGTCAGCAATTCAAATGTCCGCTAGTGATGTGACGCTACAATATTTGGCTATGTATTGGCTACTTTAATATCATTTTTGTTAAATTTTTGCATGTTTTAGCTGGCAACACTGGCTTGACCACGAAAGGGAAGCCAGTATTTAAATGAGGCTTAATTTTATTTAACGACGCTATCCAATTGCTGTTTTTAAAATGTGTGCGAGATTTAGTGGCAAAAAACGTGTGTCAGCTGTGAAGCAAAAGAAAATTTTGGATTTCTTTTTCTAATGTATAGGCCCACTTTGTTAAATATGTAACCTGAATATATTTTTCAATATGCAGTACAGTACTGTATTTATTTTGTGCAAAATAAAGAAATAATTTTTAACGATACAATAGCGACGATTATTATTTTTTTTTAAAATTTTGTTAGGCTTAACATCAATGAAAATTCAACGTAAAGTAGGTTAATAGTGATATACTAATATACTAATTACATGGGATATACTAATAATGTATTTTTTCATACTTTTCGGTTATCCGTTTTTTTCAGTTATCCAACCAACCCCAGTCCCCAATTGAGTCGGATAATCGATGCTCTACTGTATATGAATACATAAATAATTAGCCACTTGTCTCTTAGTTATTCAAACTTATGCTTGCTCTCCATGCGGCTGATAGTTTACTGGACTCTCGAAAATTTATTGCTAGTCCCTCTTGGTATGTCTTATATATCTGCAACGCCTCCGCATATTTCGAGTGCCTCTTGTTGTGGATCTTTTGTATTATTTTAGCCTATGCCAATCTATAGTGACTTCCTCGGAGTCTGCAATAGCATACGTAGCTAGGGCCGTGACCGGTTGCCCATTACGGACGTTTCTTTCGTGCTCTTTCAGTCTTTCTTTCAACGATCTTCCTGTTGCCCCAATGTAGTATAACTCTGTATGTCTCTCCTTACATATAGCAAGACAGCTCAACCACGTGCTCTGGAGCAGTTGCAGGCACGAGTCAAATGTTTTTCTAACACTTCCCTTGCAAAAGAACTTGGTATGAAGAAGATAATAATGGCCTCTCCATCAGTGCCAAGATTATTCGGTTTTGCTAAAACACACAAACCAGAAAAAAGCTTAAGGCCAGTGGTGAATAAATGCTGCTCACCTACAGTAATCCTAGAAAGACTACACAAGAACTTCATCAATGCGCACATGCTTCCACATGTTTACAGCATAAAACAACTGGGTGTACTATAGATTACTCCCTATGGAATTTCAGGACTTTGATTATATATTTGAACTCGGGACCGAGACAAGTTCAACGGTACCCTATTTTTAGACCGGAGACGAAAAAAAAAGTTATCACACTTTTTTAATGCTCTCATGCAGACGGCACCGTAGTTGCTAGTATTGCCATCTTGTGGTAAAGTCTGCAAACCGTGATGTCGGACTATGGTCATCTCCCGGAGCGTTAAACACGTGATACGAGAGCGAAGAGAGCGACACAACTTCCGATCATCGCGCGATCACCATTTTGGTTAATGTTACTTATCGCAGCGAACATGGCGGCCCGAATGACCTCTTGTATGGGCGCCACCACATGCCGCCATGTGCTAAACTAGTGATCGATTCACGGTAGTTCTTGAACAAAGTAAAAAAGGGGGAAACGTCTACTAAAGGCAATTTTAACGGCAACGCGACACGACTCCCGATTGCGATAGCGAGGCCGACTTTGTGGTGAGAGCGACGCGACTCCCTATCATCGCGCGATCACCAGAAAAAAGTATGATAACTTTTTTATTTTTCGTCTCCGGTCCAAAAGTAGAGTATCGTTGAACTCGTCTCGGTCTCGAGTTCAGATATATACCCAAACACACGAAATTCCATAGGGAGTAATCTATAGTATATACCCAAACAACTGCTTGAATTGCTGCAGAAAATAAAAAACATTAAAGTAAACGAAGGATGTTACATGACTGCTAGATTTCAAGGCCTTATACCCTTCTATCAAAATAGAGCCACGTTTTTGCCACCTAAGAGACTTCGTAATGAGCAGAATAAGAAATGCAATACGTATGAAAAAGCAAATACTAGAACTAGCACATCTTGCCACTTACTTGTCGATATTTAAATTTAATGGAGTTACATACACGCAACATAGAGGAGTGGCAATGGGAAGCCCTATTGCAGGAACTTTATGCGAGATAGTAGTCAGGACTGTAGAAAAAGAAATCTTACCGAAATACGCTGCACACTTGGAAATATATGCACGCTACGTCGATGACGTATCGACTGCATGGGACAAAAAACCAGACATTCAACAATTTATCAAGGACGTCAATTCCAACAAATTCGGCCTAGAGCTGGAACTAGAGCAAGAGGACAACAAAAGGGTGCACTTCCTAGACATAGAAATAGAAATCGAGAAAGGAGGGGAGTTCGTAACAAAAGTGTACAGAAAGACAACATATAACACGCTATTTATACCGTGGAACTCACACGATCCAGCACCTTACAAAATAGCAGCATTTCGGGCATTAGTAAAGAGAGCATACACACACTGAAGCAAACCACAAGACAGAATGAAAGAATTAGAATAAGTAAAAGAACCAGCCAGGCAGTGCAGTATCCACCAAAATACGATAAGAGCCATCATTAACAAAACAAGAATAGACGGTATAGATAAGGCCAAGCGGGAAAAAATGACAAAATACACAGTTATGGACTACATAGCTCCTTCATGCAATATTCACAACGAAATAGGAACAGCAACAAACAAGAAAGTAATCTTCAAAAGAAATCCCACAGTTTACCAAATACTACGCAATGACAAGGAAGAATTAGACCAGAGCTCGATTCCGGGGGGTATATAGAATCCCCGTACAAGATGTAAGGAGACATACAGAGTTATACTTCATTGGGGCAACGGGAAGATCGTCGAAGGAAAGGCCGAAAGAGCACGAAAGAAACGCCCGTAACGGGCAACCGGTCACGGCCCTAGCTACATACGCTATTGCAGACCTCGAGGAAGTCACTATAGATTGGCATAGGGCTAAAATAATACAAAAGATCCACGACAAGAGGCACTCGAAATATGCGAAGGCATCGCAGATATACAGGGTGGGCCAGCGAAAACGAAACGGCAGAGTGTTCGTGTTCGTCCAAGCAAAGCGCTCGGACAGGTCGATCTTTTGCTCGAGGGGACATCTTTTGCAATAAAGTTTTTGCGATTCTGAATATTAACTAAACAAACAGTTTTTTTCGAAATAAATGTTTGTTTAGTTAATACAAAATAAATGAGTTTTTAAAATTTTTTGTTGTCTGTTGTATTCAGAATCGCAAAAACTTTATTGCAAAAGATGTCCCCTCGAGCAAAAGATCGACCTGTCCGAGCGCTTTGCTTGGACGAACACGAACACTCTGCCGTTTCGTTTTCGCTGGCCCACCCTGTATAAGACATACCAAGAGGGACTCGCAATAAATTTTCGAGAGTTCGGTAAACTATCGGCTGCGCGGAGAGCAAGCACAAGTTCGAATAACTAAGAGACGAGCGGCTAATTATTTACGTATTCACGTAGTATATTTACGTACATCGTCACGTATATTAATACGAGTAACATCACCGTTTATAGGTTTATAGATATTTGTATACGAGCCCGCACAGTTAAATCTAAAGTTAAATTTAAAGTTAAAATTTATAACGTTCCAGAACAAGCAGTCCGTTAAAGAATCATTTCGATTTGTTTTCTCGAAGAAGGCCTTTTAAAAAGACCGAAAACATTTGGAATTAAAATTAGAAAGCTGCATTTAGTAAAGGACGATAGAAGTCGAAAGGTTGTTATTTATTTATTTTCATTTTGTACTTACACCTAGTTCTTAATCGGGGGGGTCATAAACGTAAGTTTGCCCAAAATGCATCTATTAACATGCGTAACCAACCAAAATAAATATAATTAAATCCTACATCCGAGATTACCGGAAGCATTTCTATACACTTGTAGAAGCAGGATTACACAATTTCCAAGAATTATCTAATCGAAATACAGTTGGTGATCCCAACAACACAGGAAATTTTCTATTATGTTTGTTTATAATTTTCAAAATTTTACTGCAGCTGCCATTCTTTACTTTCCAATTAAAAAGGAAAGAAAGAAAATTCAAACTGGAAAAACGTACAAATAACAATCACATAGCTTTATTGCAGTAGTACATTATAAACGACAAACGTTTTTGAACAGCTCGAATGTCCTGCTTCGGGTCAGTTATGCATGTTCCATTTAGAATGTTCGTTTCATCACTTTCTAAATTTAAAATTTAAATTTACCAAATTAAACTTTACAACTAATATATTCTACCTAATTTTATACGAATACCCCATCTTTACCTAGCGGTGCAACCTTTTGAATTTTACTTCCTAATAAAAATCTACACGACAGTATATTTTAAAATAGAAAACAAACAATTGTAATAAAATTAATTACATACATTAGTCACAAGAGCAAATATCTTTCTTTCTTCGGTTGAGTTCGTACGAACAGCAAATTTCAAGACTTCAATTTTCGTTCCAAAATTTAATCAACACAGCGTTGCCAGATAGATGTAGTGCAAACTTTTAAATAAATGGACGTAAGTTAATAATTATGCTAAAATAGAGCCAAATAAATACTTCCTTAAAAATAACTGCACATAAAATACTCCTAATGGAATTTGATTCCTCTATTTTAAAATGAAATAATATCGATGGACGGATGGCCGAGCGGTTATGGCGGCGCTCGCTACCCACTCCTTTTCAGCTGGCAGACGGAACAAATGGAAGTCTAGTTGAAAACGAAGTGCTATTTAATTGCTGAAATTTAAAAATTGAGTACGCGATTATTTTTTTAAAAAGTTATACAGTCTTCTAGTTTAAATAAAAGTGAGCAAAATAAATAAATACATTCATTCATTCATTAGTTTTATTGTACATTTAAAACAAGGTACAAAGTCCTGCCCCGCAGTGAGCATTACAAGAGCATATCCGTTACATAGTTCCACCAAGTTACAGTACGCACTAACGAACAAAGCAAAAGGGAAAAGAAAATTTAAAAAAAATAAAAAAATAAAATAAAACACAATGATAATAAAATACCCGAACAAAATATGCAGCAGCATATAACAGATACTTATCAGCAGGAATATTTTCGCAAAAGAAGGTCACAGTAAATACCATTATTCCGACAATAAGTGTTTAACAGCATTTATCCCGTGTAGAAAATTTGTAAGACAAAGATTTCAGAATCCCACGAGTCCATATATAATATGCGTACAAGTCAAACAAAGTCCACACAGCTAGTAATTGTAAGTATCAATTCCAACACTTTAAACCCAATAAACAGAGAAAGACGAAGCTTACATATTTCTTACAGTCAGCAAACACAAATGTATGTAGAGAAGCGGTGATCTGCTTGTATCGGTTGGTGTGCTAAGAAGCAAAGGTAGCATTACGAATTAAACAATTTGTGCCCTGTAAAGGATTCCATAAACATTAAGGTAAATAGTCAGATGTCTTAATATATAAGGCTTTTGCTTTAATGTAGAGTGGACACTCCTTATCCACTGTGTTATGTGAGGTTGCCGAATTCGTGATATCCAAATGTCAGGACTTATCGTATGTGGGGTGAAGGAAAGTGAGGCAAATAGCTGCAGTGACAAACAAACCCATTTATTTACACTAAGTCTTACAATCTAGTGTGTCCTGCGTGTCTTGTCTTCTGGTGACTCTCGATGGTTCGGTTGTTGGCCCCGGGGCAGACAGTCGAGGCTCGACCGTGGGAGGTTGTAACGAATGGCGAAAGCCCGAAGTTCAGTCGGATGGTGTTCATTCGTAGAGGCAGGGAAAAGTCTGGACAGTGGATTATAGTTGTCAGCTGGGAAAAGTCTGAACTGTAGTCGACACGGACAGAAGCCGGGAGAAGTCTTCGCAAGGGGAGGCAGAGAAAAGTCTGCTTTGCTCTCGAGATCCAGGTTTTTATAAGATTTCTCTTTCCTGGATCTCCAGCTCCCGATTGGTCGGTTTCCTGTCTCTAGGCAGATGACCGACCATTTCCAGCTACTAAAGGTTTTTAATTCGACACTGTGTTTTAATCCGATCGAGGGAAATTAATCGCAACTCGAAACTCCTGCTCGTATTCAATTGTTTCGAATTCTTATAAGTCTGATACATAATATCAGCGCCGCATCTCCTTTTAAGGTTAAAAACATTTCTCTCTCGATTAATAATTTTAATATTTCCCGATTTTATTTAAGGTTTTCTTTTAATTTCTACGAGCATCAGAATCAAAGCTCGATCCCTTGATTTGACATTTTTATGATATTTTTAACACACGAGCTCGAGTATCGCCCGGGCTTCACAGTTATGTTCGTGTTTATCTAGGCCGCTCCTCAAACAATTCGCACATTTAGGCTTTTCACTTTTCTTTGTACATGTCTTAAACAAATGATCATCACCACAATGGCTACAAACTTTCTTCGGTGATGGGCGACTTGCCGCCAAATGTCCAAAAGCGAGACATTTGTAGCACTGTCGTACAGGGAAAAAATCATAAACATTGCACGTTTTCCTCCGAACATAGAGATATCCTTGTTTTTTAGTCATTGCCCTAACCTCCGGTGACATCTCTAACACCCGTGATAAAAACTCGTCATTTCTCTCGTTATCAACAGTTTTTATTACATTTCGTGTTGTACAAGGGTTTTATTTAATTCCCGAACGGCGTTAGAATGAACCCGTGTTATACGGGGGATGTTCCCAATTCTCGAACCGTGTTAGAGCGAATCCGTGCTATAAAAGTACCGTGTTATACGGGGGTTACCAGTACTTCTGTTCAAACTTTCACCTCACCCCACGCTCCGAATATTCTTTCCACGGTCGATGTAATTGTAACCTTTGTATATACTTATGTAAAAGGAACTCTTGACATCGACCGTTGGACTCCTTCCCTGTCCGGTATCATTCCTCCGGCACGACGACGACTGTACTCGTGGATGTAATCGGTGACCGACTCAACCGATTTTCTTTTTAAGAGGCACGGCTCTGCGCCCTCCTCAAAACGTTCATTCCGTAGGTAGTTATGTTATAAGTAAAGGTTTCTTCTTCCAATAGTGAGACTAATGGTATTTATCACGTCTTTCTTAGCTATTCCTAATTAACAGAGACCGAGATTAAAACCGTCTATTTAAGAGTGCACGGATTACGGATGGGTAATTTTCCAATCCCCCTTCGGGTTCACGGCTTCGGTGTCTAATAACGAACAAAAGGTTAGTTCGACTCGATGTACTTTTGTTATCCACAATGATTTGTACACATCCTAATGGTGTAGTTTCTACATATCGGTCTTTTGCACTTACCGACATGTTTTCTTTGTCTATTTTTGAAGGAAAATGCCCGCTTTTTCCATTACCCACAATTATTAACTTCTTATTACTTCTTAGAAGGATTTTAACTTCGATATTGTGGTTGGTAACACGACAAAGGTCAAAATGAAATGTTTCGTCGTCGATATTTTCACAAGTTGAAATCGAAATTTTCACAAACAAACTATAACTACCAGCAATTGCTAATTGTGAAATCGTCACAATGCCGGGCTGCAATTTTTAAACCATTTAATTTAAAACGAATGCTCTACCTCAAATTAGTACTTCGTATTTCCTTTAACAATAGAGTCGTGCCGGTCATCTGTTAACTGCTTTTGGGCAGGGGGCTTGAATTGAAAAAACGTGACTCGGGAAGTTCATATACAGTTTTCCCGTTCGTAAAGTTTCCATATCTGGTTCGGATTTCGTCTAACTCCGTTCTCGAATTTGACAGCCGGACCGGCGACAGTGGGAATTTATAGGTCCACAATTTTTTCAAATTGCAGCCCGTGAGGTCACGGGTCGAAGCGAACTAACGGATCTGGGAGCGGAATGTTTAGAATGTCAATCGGATAAATCGAGCTTTGTCCGACTCTGGTAGCACGACGAAATTTAAAAATAAATGTAGCGTTCCTTCGAAAGCAAAATTGTCGCGTTGTAAGTAATGACGACAAAGAAAAATTCTTGGCCGTCAGAAAAGAAAATATCACGGCGAGCGCAAGTTTCAAAGTTGGATGAGAGTTGCGAACGGAAGTGTCAAATCGATTAACCGAAATTAAGAATTTAGGGGCGAGATCCGTTAAAAAGGCAGAAATCCAAAGAAAAAGAATGGTGGTCCTCCCTGGCGGACTCGGTTTCGTTCCGTAGTATTATAAAGGCTGTTGATGCATTAATATGCGAAACGAGCAACTCCGACGGCGACCGAAAAGCGAAATCTTGATTTATTTTATCCGATGGACGAAAAGATATTCATTCAAACGAATTTCGTGCAATTTTCGGAGATAGTCTTTTGCCTCTCCACGGTGGACATTCTGCACCGCGTAAATGCGGAAGACAATTTATTTATCAAATTCCGAACACAAGAAAATGATTGAAGCAAAATTATTAAGTTTTTTAATTAATTAATTAAAAAAGAAATTTTTTTTTATTCTTATAAAATTCGAACATTGTCGACGCCTCTTTTAACGTCCGAGCTCTTCGATTGCGTTGATTTTTTCCCTGTTTGCTAAAGAAGACTTTTGAGGTAAGTCTTAGCCCATATTTACCCCAGACGTAAGAATTTAATAGCCAGGTTGAGGCCGAAGTTTTCAACGCCAAAACGTGTACGTCGTACTGTTGGTAGTAGTAGAGCCTAAAAGTTTGACAATGGCCTTTGGAATGTCGAGCACGATTACACTGACTTTCCAAACGCCATTGTCAAACTTCTAGGCTTGCGGGAAAGCGGCGCCGAACGTCCGACGTACACGTTTTGGCGTTTAAAACTTCGGCCTCAACCTCGCTAATATTTGCCAGAAGACATCTCGGCCCATCGTTCGATGGTCGGTCGATTCGAATGTTTACATTTAAAAAGGGAGCCGTGTTGAGCATTTTGCTATACTCGTCGACGTAATTTAAGCTTTTGTTTTCACTCGACTAATTGCAAATTTTCTTTTTTACAGAATGAAGTTGCTGGAGTGGTTCCGCAGGAGGTTCCGACGGAGGAGGGGGTTCCTCGGTGCCCAGGGCCCCCACAAAACTATGTTTAAACATAATTTTTTTTCTTCCTATTACTGCAACAGCCTAGCGTGGCCTAATCATGAGGGCCACGGGCAAAGAAAACCAAACCGGAAAAAACCGATGAAACATCGGAAAATTTCGGGAAAAAATTTCACATAGGTATTTTTCAGTTAAATGAAAATAATTAGTTTTACACAATAAAATATATGTATGTTTACAATAGCCTTATTTTTAAATGAAATTTACAACTTCCTAGTTCAAATCTAGTTGAAAGTACTGTACATATTTTGTGTAAATTTTTTAAATCATTAAATTTGCCTACTCTTAAAGCTGGGCCCCACCGAATTTGTTCCCAGGACCCCTGGATTGGTAAATCCGGCCCTGGTTGGGAGGCCCACCAGTGGCCGAGCGGTCTTCGTTCCTCGAACACTGCAAGTTCGGTCGTGGGTTTGCGCCTGGCCACGTGAAGTTTTCCGGGTTTTCTCCACGTCTGTAACGCCTAAATAGGGGCCCGTTTCCCTTAATTAAAAGTCCTCACGGAAGGCATCCCTCTAGCAGATCGCCCAAGTGTTGCATTGGCATAACTTAAACAACGAAGACGTTGGAGTGGTTCCGAGGAAGGAACGCGGTAGTGCCCGAGGGAAGAGTTCCTCGACTGGCTCCGACGGCGCGGAACGAGTCTCTCGGACTCTTACCGCGCCCGAAAAGACGTTGGAGGGCCGGGGGCTCGAGCGAGAGGCAGCGGGTGAAGACCTTTCCCGAGTGCGCATGGCGTGGCATCCTCCCGGAGTCGGGATTATGCCACGCTACACTCTGGGTCCGTCGTACTTGGCCGAGGTCTTCGGGGGTCGCCTGGCCGCAGACCTAGTTGTGGAGGATGTAGGGAATGACAGTTCGTGCCAGTTATCACTTCCTGTTCTCTCGTGTTCTACCTCTTCGTTGTCGACCGGGACGCCACTGCCTCGCGGAAGTGGAAACGGGTAAGAATCGGAGGAGAGAGACGCCGGAGTCTCGGGACCGTGGTGTCGTCGCTGTGGTTACCTCGGCCCAAGCGGAGGTCTCCTTTGATTTTCCCCAATTCGTCTTTCTTTACCCAGATGCGACATTCTTACCGGAAACACTTTTCACCCGACGCTCACCGAACGAAATATTAGGCCGACCTTTTTTCCCAAACAGCTGTTTGAGGATTGTGCTTCCGGTTAGAGTAGGTTAGGCTTAGGTTAGCTTCGCTCTTCTCACAACAGGTTGTTCGGGAAGAAAGACTCTGATAAAGGTAATAATGTTGACCTTAGATAATAAATGACTTCTCGCTTTCTCACCATCTTTGTGTTTTCTAGGAACATTTGGGAGGGAGATTCTTCTCCCTCCCCAACTTTACCACGAAAAGGACGAAGCGGCCATTTATCGTGCAAGCGAATATATCCCGAAATCTCCACTGGTAAGAACCCTTTCGTTTTCTTTTTTTACACATCTTATTCTCGTATCGTAATTTACTGTCTTTCTGTTTTCAGACACGCGGAAAGATGTTCTTGGATCGCGCACACACAGACACAACATCACCGTACACGAAGATATATACCGTTTAACCTTCACTCGAATTCTCGCACCTCGTTCTCTGTAATTCGACAAAATGAGAGAGACACTCGCTTCCCACAAATCCCCAACCCCTGGTCCTCGTCCTGGGAAGTGGAAACGCCAATTTTAAAGATTAAAAGACTTTAAATTGGCAGCCAAAGGAGCTCTGGCAATCGCAACTTGCGTGGATTAAATGGAATTTCAGACATTCGCATCGATAATCGTTTTGTGGTGAATTCTTCTGTTAAATCTAGAAATTTAGTACGGTGAAAGATGTTCGCGCTCATCGTATATTTCATCATACTCGCAATATGGTAGCTGCTGGTTTTTGTTTATTGAGGGCACTAAGAGAGCGCCGATTTAATCTTACCCATCCTTAGTTTCTGAAGATCCACAATGTGGACTGCCGGACTACGAGACCGGACTTGACACGTCTGGTACGGATCGTCCCGGGTTCTTCGACGGCTCAAATTCGATCTCAGAGCGGTAGACTGAAGTCTTAACCGCTAAAGCTGACACCTTGTTATACTAGGTCTTGCAAGTATAACAAGTAGCGACACTTCCATATAAACAGTTTATGTGGAATTGTCTAGTGTACAATAACAGTGTTTTTAGTTGGTTCGGAATGTACAGTACATTAAGAAAGTTGAGTACATTATCAAACAATGAAATGTTACTTTGGGACAAAAATCTTTAAGGCAAAATTTCTTCGATTATTTACCACGAAAATTTATTACTATTCAATTTTAATAGATCTGGTTCCTCTGTATATAATCGTTAATAAATCATTATTTACATTTATTCTTAAACAGTCTCCTGGGTCTGTCAGAGGGAAAAACGAAAAAATCTTATACCGTACCTTTGTATGTCGAATTTTTACAATTCGGTGCTGAACACCAAATCATTTAAAATATATATATATATATATGTACAGTCAAACCTGTTTTTATGCGGGGGATAGGGACCGCATTAAAAAAAATCGCACGAAACTTCACGAATGGCTGTAAAAAATAGTTTTCGCACACAATTAAAAAATATTTTTTTATGCGGTCAACGGGGACCGCATAAAAAAAGTCTCACATAGAAAATAACTCAAAACCGTACGAAATAGAATTTATTGACAACAGATGTCAGCACTTGACTGCATCGTCTGGTCTATCGTCTGTTTTACATATTTTTGTCCAGGTGGTGTTTTGTTGACTTAAAAAGTAAATTATTTCATTTTTCGCATATTCATGCAATAATATTACTATAATAAGTGCATTTATGCTATAGTAAGTTTATTTAGCTATAATAAGTCAACGTAAGACATGACGAATCGCACGAGACTAGTCGCCAACTATACCGCACAAATTAAAAATTCGCATTAAAAAAATCGCACATAAAAAGAGCGCATAAAAACAGGTTTGACTGTATATATATTTTTAAATTATGTTATCAACTAATTGAGATCGAAAGAAACGAACAACCAGATTCGCTCTAGAAACACGGTACACACCTCAAGACTCAATATGGCGACTGCCGCGATACATCACTGTATCGTGTTCAAACCTTGTAGACCTTGGAATATACTCCAGAGTGGCTGTGGCCGTGGTTACAGCGCTCTTGGTGGAAACGGCGGGTACTATCACAGACAGAACCGGTTGGAATATTCTAGCTTGTTGTCTTTACACAACACAAATGTCGCGCCTCCTTGACTAAAAAGAAAATGGCGGACGTATATTCAATTTTCCCTAAACATGGCGTCGCTCTAGCCACTCTAGTATATTCTAGCTCGTTGTCTACCCCAAAACTAACAAACACATATAAAAAAACAGACAATTCGTAAAATTAAAAATTCGTGGGAAGAATTTGCTTTCGAAGAACCGCTTTTCTGCGATGTGCTGTGTTAACAGTTTCTGACATACAATAACTAACAGTATGTTGTTCCAAAACATTTCCTAAATTGGAAATAATTCGTAACCATATTTATATATATTTTACCAATAAATAAATAAAAAATATCTGTCAAATTGTACGCTTTCTAAGCGTGCAAATATTTTTATCACCCAGTTGTGGACCCGAAATTACCGAGTCTCTTCAGTCACAAAACCTGGAGGTTTTAGTAAAACCAATGTGATCATCTCGCATCCGTTGATGTTGAGAGAGATCATTTTCGCAGTTCAAAGATTTACTTTTCTCGCCCTATCTGCAACCGATGAAGAGTGTAGACGACTGTTTGTAAACAATGACTGATGGATCAGATTCGGAAAGTGATTAGGTGATTCAAATTTTTTATCATTTTCTCGAGTTTTACGTAATCTACGTATACTTTTATGCAGAATAAATGGTTTTAAACATTTTTAGCAGACTTTTTGGTCGTTTTAAAAAATAAGATTTATCTTAACTTCCCAAATTTATTTACTTAATGCACTGTAGTATTTTTAGATTTGTCATCAGAAACTCACTCATCTATTTTGTCGTTTAAAATTTCGAAATATATAACTTCTCGTGCAATATTTGATTTTTATCGATATACTCGTACTTTTTTCCTACAATAATTTCATTTGCTAATTTATAGCTTTTGAAATTGAAGCTGAAAATTTAAAAACTGCGTGAAAGAAATTCTATTTTTCATCTTTGTTTACATTTATGGAGAGGACATGAAAAGCTACTTTCTTTAATTGATAATCATTAACGTTCCATACAATTACTGTAAATATTACTGAAAATAAACTTAATGTGTATCTTATTGTGTTTAATTTGCAAATTTATTGTTTTAAGAATTTCATTAAGCGATATTTAAATATATTACATAATTATGGAAGAACAAATCAAACTTTCAGTCATTAATTAATGTGTTTGAATATTTTTAATTGAATTTTATTCGAAAAGTTAAATTGTCTTATTCTTTAATATCAAATAAGATTCTTATAATTTAATTATTTAAGAAGTAAAGAGTAATAGTTTTTATTTTTTAATAAATGGATTTATTATAAATTTCACAGAGACTTGCATAATGACGACGTTAAGTGACGGAAAGGTGAATTAATTCCTACGAACGTTTCGGCCGTCTAACCTAGTTTTTGATGCTCGTTATTCTTGGCATCATATGCCGTAAATTTTTAGCGTCCTGTCCATGCTGACCGAGGCGATGAAGTGTGCGTGTTGGCCGAAACGAACGCCCGTGGCCAGAGCGGTGTGGTCGGAAAAGACTTTCAGATTGTCCCACTGTTTACATAAATATATTCTGTAGACAAAGAAAAAACAAATAAGATAATTATTCGTGTATCGCATAGACAATCTTAAATACAATTATTACAACTATATTGTGTTCAAAAATTAATAAATGTCTAAAAGTTTGAACCAAATGATAGCTGGAAATGGCACATTCGTGAAAGTTTAAATTCAATTCGGGTTGAAGTTTTTCAGACACATCTAAATGTTATTCAAATTAGTATGATTTCAGAATTATTAATTATTTATAACATTATTAACATGCAGTGTTCTATTTGCAATATAAATTCTTGAATCATTAAAATCAAATATATAACAAAGCATAAAATCCCAGCAAAACTGGGTTTTTAGTGTTATGCTGTTATAAAATCAAACGCACCAGCCGGATTGCTTTAAAGAATAAACGCGAGCGGGAGAGAGGAGCGGTTCGGAGAAATCGTCGGTCGTATCTCGCCGCTCGTTTCGACCCGGTAAGTTCGAGAACGCTACCGTAGGTGCGCACGTCCGTAGAGCTTATGACTTATCTAACTCCGCAGTTGCTCTTAATGACGTATTCGTTGCCATAAAGCACGAGTTAGTCTGATGTCCTAGAGTTTTTCACTCCTCCTTCCTATCCTTAATTAACATTCCAAATTGTCTCTAGGAATACAAGTGCCAAATCACTTTTTCCAGAAATATCTCAAAAAAATCTCCCAACTATTTACTGCTCACAACTTTTTTTTTTAAATTACTTATAAGCACCTTTAAGACAACTTATTTCTAACGACAGAGATCACTACCAAACGTATGAAAAATCCAGTGTCTATCTTATTTCCGTAAGACGGCAACTAATGACGAGACGATACGCTAACCTAGTCGTAGGAGCCGCGACCAGCAAACTTAAAACCCAGCTAAAGGAATAGGCCACAGTAGTCTCCCAAAAAAGCATACAGAGCTTGCAAAATTGGTAACCCGAGAACAGAGCCGTAACTAGGGTATGGCCAACGTGGCCCCCGCCATAGGCGCCGAGAAGGTTTCGGAATAATATGTATTCAAAATTAATAACACAAAAAAACTTTTATATTTATATTTATATAGTATTTATGATCTGTAATTTCTGCGAACATATATTTCAAAAATAAACCACCATTTTTATTTTTATTTAATAACAAAAATTAAAAAGGTGCCATTTTTATTCTTGGTCATAGGCGTCCAAAATCCTAGTTACGGCACTGCTCGAGAACACTACACACTATTTTGGGATCATGTAAGTTGTCTGTTTTCCCCAGAGACAATACCACCATCTTCTACTGGGAATCCTTCTTTATTTATAATCATCAACTCTGCAATTCTGATGTACTCTGATCACTGAGAAGCATTTGCAGTCTTTCACACTGAAAGTGATCACTTCACCCCCTAAAAATCCCCCATTTAGCCCATCTTTATTTTCTTTTGCAGACTCTCCCATATTATTTAATCTATTTAAATTGGTTCAACTTACTGTGTATATTTTACCAGGATTTTGTGACTATTTTAATTTTTATTATAATTTATGCTAATTTTGTTTACATTGTATTTATTATAAATATTTATTCTTATACATGCCTCCACTATTCCTGTTGATGTAAAGAAGACTATTCAAATTCTACCCTGAAAGTTAAATTAGCTTAACTGAAAGTACTAGAGTTGTAACTAAAGTTATTTTGTGTTTTAAAAAATTTTAACAGTACCTATTTTATTTTCTTGACATTATTTTCTAAACAGTGTGATACACATATATTACAAGTTATTTTCTGCAAGTCAGGTTTAGTTCAGTGGTGGGATCACTATGTAAATGCAGAAGAGGCTACTGAAAAGGGGATGGCAGCTAGATTTAAATTACTTAAGAATTAAAATTTTTATAGACCAAATCAAGTTTCTTTTTGATTGCACCTTGTATAATAAATGTTTAACAGTCTGCAAACACAATGCACAAAGCTAAACATAATTAATAAAATATAATAATTTAAATTTTTAACACAGTTTTTCAATTCATAACAGAAATTCAAATCAATAAAAAAACAAGTATTCTGGAATGTAGAATTAGATACTAAAATAATAAGATTTACTTAATATTAGTTTTTATAGCGAGAATTTATTATGACCAGATGTAATAATCTTTAATTTCTTAGTTTTTAAAAGAAATATTCAATTTTCAATCTGCAAGAATTTATTTTTTACATTGTTCCAAAATGTGTTAAATATCATTGAATGAAATATCAAATTAGTCATCGAAATATCTATTTTAATAAATATAATATCAATATTAAAATAAAATTATTTACCTAACATCAGTACCAGCAACGGCTAAAAATGTTCCACTCTGATCAAAACTTAAATTTTTAACCTAAAAAATAAAGAATTTACATATATAAAATTAATGGCAATTGTTATTTATCAAGAACAGAAAAGCAGATTAAAGTTTCAACTATACCTCATAACCTTCATCAAGGGTAATTGATTTAAAATTTTTCAATTTTCTTAAATCCCATAATTTGACAACTGAATCATCTGCTGAAGTTGCCAAATAGTAACCATTTTCTGAGAAAGCAATTGCAGAAATAGGCCCAGAATGACCAGGAAAGTTTGCAACATTTGTCCTTTCCTTCAGATCCCAAATTTTAATGAGAGAATCAGATGTACCAGTTCCAAAAATAAGACCATCTGGATGAAACTGTGCTGTTGTCAAAGCTAATAAAAGAACATTTTTCTAATTAATAAAATAATAATTATAACATTCCTTTGAATAATAATATTTTAAATGTTATATATTGATAAAGTGTTTTTTTGATAAAGTAAAATTATTGACTAGCTAGTCGTTACCCGCAACTTTACCCGTGCGGATTTTGCAAGCAAACACCGTTTATTCGGTATTTCGACAACCGTAGTAATTGTTATATAACACCTATCGCCGAGAATGACGAGAATTGTTGAGAATCAAACAAACTGTTTTCAATTTGATCAATTTTCTGGAACGTTTACAATCGTTCTATAATTGAACCAATACGCAATAACAAATTCAAATTTAAAACGGTTAAGAAATCGAAAAATATAATAATATTTGTAACAATGTCTGAAATGTTATCAATTTAATACACCTAAGTATTCAATGAACACCGAACGTAGTCGAAAGCAAAAAAATTGCATCTAAAATAGTACAGTAGAAGCCGTTCTTCACGTTAAGCCTTAATGCACTCCCTCTCCCCCTGCGGGGGAATTTTGAAAAATCCCTTCTTAGTGTGCGTTTCCACGACGTACCCTAACTGTGTACCAAATTTCACCTCTAGGTTCGGTGGTTTGCTCTGGTTGATGATGAATCAATCAGTCGGGACAAGTAATTTTATATATTTAGATATTCACGGTTTCAGTTATCCATGATCACAATTCAAAAATAAAATTCTAAAATAAACAATTTGTAAGCTTTAAATTGTGCACCATTCTGAGGTCTCATCTCATTCCACTGAAGACATAAATCATCTTTGTCCAACATATCCGTGCTGTGTCAATATATGTTACCCACCATTAGTCACTTAGTAACCATTTTAGTTGCCAGACTGACTGTCATACCACAGTGCTTTTGTTTAAGTAACTCTACAATTTACTTAATAATGACCTCAAAATTCAAGCATTGTGATGTTGGAAGTTTGGATATGCCAAAGAGAAACCTTAGAGTGCTTCCTTTAAGTGAAAAGATAAAAGTTCTTGACTTAAAAAGAAAAACATATGCTAAATGACAAATTTTTATTGAAGTATGTTGTTGTAATTGTTCTATTTTATTATTAGTTATTCTTGTTTACCTCTTACTGTACCAAATCTATAAATTAAGCTTTATCATGGGTGTGTATGTACAGAAAACAAAGTACAGTACATGTAGGATTGATATTATCTTTGGTTTCAGGCATCCACCTGGTCTTGAAATGTAACTCCTACAGATAAGAATGGTTACTGTGTATCAGATGTATATCATTTCATTTTGCTAATGAAATCAAAATTAATGATAACACCATTGCTATATTAATTTTTGTTTCATTTTTTAACTCTAGTTTTAACTCTACTCATTTTTTATAGTAACCATCATATACAATTTAATTATTAAATAATTTTCAACTCAGAAGACAACAGTAAAATACACTTTTGCATATATTTTCTAAATAATATGTGTATGAAATGTATTAAATGAAACAGAATTTCAGTCTTCTATTGGATGATCTGCTAATTCCAATCCACCAGGGCCCAGATTCACAAATTCTTAGAACATATAACATAGTATTTCTCCAATATCATAAAGTTAGCAGAATAATATTTTATACTTCATATTCACAAAACATGTCATAACATTTATAACAGAAAAAAATGATAACGAGAGTACACTTTATGATATCACTAGTAACTGCTTCCATTTTAATAAAGCCAATTGGAAGGCATTTCTTAGTGACATATTTTCAAATTTTCTTGCTTCAGATGTTTGCAATATCTTAGAAAAGATAATATTTTATTTCATTAGAATAAAAATGTGTGGGAGTTCCTTTTAGGTAAATTGTTTAATATGTATAAACTGACAATACTTAAACCTCACTTTAGGATTTACGCAGAAAATTACAACAGTTTTATTGCAGAAATGAACTAATATTCTTTGTGACATTTTTCAACACTGTAAATTCACTTTATAATTCACACTGAATATTGTATCACATCAGTGAAATAACTGAATCAAAGATATTTTAGAATGTTATTAGTCCTAATTAAAGAAGGCAAATCAATATATCTAATATTATAAATTATTCTTATTTTATATTGAGTTATAAAAAATGTAAATAGCAATTTTAATATGCATAATACTAACATCATTCACAATTACCACATTTTATTACATTTACTGTTTGAATTTACCAAAGGATAACATTGAGATCATCATATTAAATTATATTGTAATATTTTTTCCATAAAGATAAATCGACAGTAGAGCATCGATTATCCGACGCAATTGGGGACCGGAGTTGGTCGAATAACTGAAAAAACGAATAACCGAAAAGTATGAAAAAATATATTATTAGTATAGTATATTAGTATATCCCATGTTATTATTGGGTTGTTCGGAAAGTAATTTCGTTTTTCTATTACTAGAGGAATTAGATGTATTTTTACAAGCCGATTTTATTTTAAACCACATTTTCATTATATACTTCAACAGCTGACATTTTAAGGCTTATTTGTAAAAAATTTTGTTTGATTCTGTACAATTGTTTTTTTTCGGTGACCCATCAAATTTGGAAAATCGAAAGCATCATTTTCGGCATATTTTGCTTTTTTATAACTAAAAAATCAAAATGCTGTTCAAACAAGAAAAAAATTGTCGTACATGTTTGGAGAAGAGGTGTAGAGAGAAAGACGGTGCCAAAACTGGTTTACAAAATTGCGTTCTGGCAATTTTTATATCGAAGATACACCACATTCTGGACGGCCATTCGAAGCCAACGAAAACAAAATAAAGGTACCGATTGAAGCAATCTGCCGTATAACAACGCGTAAAATCACTAAGAGATTAAATCTGTTAAATCAAACCGTTTAGTATTACTTAAAACGAATTGGTTTCGTTTCGAAGCTCGATATATGGGTTCCACGTGTTATTAACGAGAGATGCTCTCTATGGTTGGATTTTAAAGAAATTTTTTTTTGAGCTTTTACCAGACAATTTAACAATTGATTCGAAAGTGTACCGCCACGGAGTAAACAAATTGAGTAATATGGTCGAACAGAAAAGGCCAGAATTGATTAACTAACAGAGTGTAATGTTTTGCCACGATAATGCCAAATTTCACACAAGTTTGGTAACTCGTCAGAAACTGTTATAACTTAGATGGAATGCGTTATCGCACCGACCGTATTCGCCAGATCGGGGACACTCGGATTATTACTTGTTCTGGTCTATACAAATATTTTTAACTGTAAGACATTTACTTGAAATGTCAAAAATCACTCGGATCAGTTTTTTGTAAACGATCAAAATTTTTATGAATGTGAAATCGTGCTACTACCAGAAACAATGACAACAGGTATTTGACCAAAATGGTCAATATATAATTCAATAAAATATTTATTTATTATACGAATATTGCATTTATTTTTCTATGGAAAAAACGAAATTACTTTCCGAACAACCCAATAGTATATCGCTATTAACCTACTTCGCATTGAATTTTCATCGATGTTAAGCCTAACAAAATTTTTTAAAAATAGTAATCGTCGCTATTGTATCGTTAAAAATTATTTCTTTATTTTGCACAAAATAAATACAAAAAAAGAAAAAATTGAAAATTAAACCTGGTTTAAATACTGGCCTCTCTTTCATGGTCGAGCCAGTGTTGCCAGCTAAAACACGCAAACATTTAACAAAAATAATATTAGAGTATCCAAGACACAGCCAAATATTGTAGACCACATCACTAGTGGACACTTGAATTTGCCGACTAGAATGTGGTCGGTCGATCGGGGGTCGGATAATCGATATTCTACTGTAATTTCAACTCACCATGAGGAGTAGAAGTGTCTCCAACCTTTGTCAAAACTCTGCCTGTTCTTAAATCAGAAAATGCCCAATGCTCATCTGTTGATGTACTAAGAAGATAATCTCCTGTTGCATGTAAACTAAGACCTGTAACTGGACCTTCATGAGCTCGAATTGCTTGAACAGTTTGAGAAGTTGGTACATGCCAAATACGAATAATTGTATCTGGAGAAGCTGTAATAACTGTCTCCTAAAATGAAAAACAAATTTATTTATTTTTTAATAAACTGGTAGTCAAGAGTTAAAAAAATTTAAACTAAATCCAAACAATTTAATAAAAATAAATTGTATATATATCTGAAAATACAATACAGGTAGCTCTTGGTTTACGCCTGCTCAATTTACACCGATTCACAATAACGCCACTGCACAATTTGCCATTTTGTGGTGTAGTTCCCCGATTTTCCTTATGCTAGACTGATTTTCATTTCAGTGTTGATGTATATACTGAGCCACAACATTGTACATTCATTAAAACAAAGATTTTTATTGAATAATTTATTTTCTCTGTTTAATATTATTGAGTATGTATACATTTGCATTAAATTAATATTAAAATACTAAATGTTTAGGTACCCACAAGTAAAGTTATTAAACCTAATAGTCCAATAAATGGCGTCCGAATCCAGAGCGCCAATGAATGCGAATAGTTCGTATCCCGTATCGGTTCGTTCAGGAAAACACCTTACGACGCAGTAGCACTTCTGCGATCACAAACTATTGTTAATGAGACGAAACCAACTTCAATTTTTCCACCCAAACTAATCTTATATATGCGCTACGGCAGCCAGTGGTCGATCAATCAGCGTCTCCGCTCATCTGTAGCTCTATGTTGGGTTAGCATATCATTTCAACTATGGAAAGTTTGACAGATGAACTTTGTGAGTTAGACAACAATTGGGAGCAAAGTGCAAATGTAAAAAGGAGCATCATTGCATCCATTCGACCATATTCCGAAATTCTTAATGAAAAGAAACAAAAATGTAAACGATTAAAGACGGATACTCGTACTTTTTTCCGAAAAATGTAAGAGATTCAAAATTTTGAAATATCATTTGTTTTTCTTAAGATGTTGTAATAAAAACATTTCACTTTATTTTATTATAAAATATATTATAAATTTAATTTTAAAAAATGTATGTATTCTGTATTATATTGTATTGATAAACAAAATTATTTGCTTGTTTTTCATTTATGTAGAACCAAACCCTATACCTCACTGTAAATGTGGGTTCATTTTATGCCGATTCGATTTGCACCGGCTTTTGTAGGAACGGAACTGCGACGTAAACCGAGGGCTACCTGTATATAATATAAATTTCATGTCACTGTTATTTTAATTTAAATTTTAAGAATTACTATTAATTTAAAATTAAATAATTATTATTATGTATAAAAAAAAAGAAACTTAAAGATATTTACTTCTTCTGTATGATATATAACAGATGTAACTTTCTTTGTATGGCCTTTCAAAATTGTAATTACTTGCTCAGTATCTTTATTAAAAATAGTTGCATTTTTGTCATTTCCACCAGTCAATATTTTACTAGTATCACTGGGACAAACATCCATTGCAAGAATACCCGGAACACTAGCACTATGCAAACCCTATAAAAATAAAATAAATTTTAATTTCACTGTTTATTTAACATTTTTAAAAATTAAATTAGTTATTAAAGTTTTTTCATATACAGGATGTGATGCAAGTGTGTGATAGGAACGAATATCTTCTGGCTTAGCAAGTTCTTCTGGAACAGTCTTGCCTCTTTTCTTTCGTTCTGTGGTGAGAAGAGTTGCTTTATCTTGTAGCTATATAGATCAATAAAAAATAAACTTATTAAAAACAGAACAAATATCGAAACAATTAAATTTAAAGTTTTAATTCAAATTGATTGAAGTAAGAAAAAATACCTTCTGAATAACTTCAGGTGTCATTCCTGCTTCTTCCATTGGTTGTTCAGCTAAACCACCTGCTTCTGCACCATATTGCTTAATAAATAATTAAACTGTTAATCTTTGTTATAATTAAATTGCATTATATTAAATAAATATTAAAACTTACTGGCTGTTGCACTCCTGGAACTGCTGCTATACCAGCCTGAGGTTTCAATGTTGCCAAAGCTAAAATTATAATTTAAACAATGTTCATTAAATTAAAATTATAATTTATGAAATTTAATCAGATTCATAATCCATTTACCTTCTCTAGCAGCAGTTACTTCTTTTGTTAAACGAGCAATTACACGGCAAGCAGCATCATGTTGATATAATGCATGTGAAAGTTCTATAAAAGATTAAAAAAAAACAAAAACTTAAAAACTAAAATTTTATATTAATCTAAATACCATATTTACTCGCATATAAGATGATCTTGCATAAAAAACGAAGTATGACTTTAAAGACCAAGATAAAAAAAATTAGATCTATTAATACAATTCTAATTTTATTTCATTTAATCACAAATAAAATATTATCAAATGCATGTATTAAGGCAAACAACCATGTTTTCTTGATATCACTTTTTGTCTACTCGGACTCGCTCTCTGAAGCTTCATTACAACTCTCCTCTTTTTCACTTTCACTTCACAGAGCATCATCCTCTGATCTGTCGAGTGAATTTGAAATGCAGTATTTCCCGAATGACCTTTCTGTCAGTTCTTGAGAAATGCTTTTCCACACATCTGATACCCATGTAGCAAAACCAAAAGATTATAATGCGCATGACCGGAAAAAGTTTATTTTTAATGATTCAGAATGTGCAAATATTCATTAAAAATAGAGTTAACAAATATGAAATAACTACATTTATAATCATTGCTAAGTGACCAGCTATTTTCAGACCATCTCTTTGAAAGCAATATTCACCTTGACCTCGATAGCACCCAGCTATAATGGCAGCATGAACTTCTCTACACGATTCACAAAAATTATTGCAAAAAACGCAAAGAATCCTTTGCTCGTGCGTATAGGACAACCTAGGTTTTTGAAGCAATGAAAAATGAATAAAAACCTCATCTTATACTCAAGTAAATATGGTAAACAATAACCTTGATACCATTCATATAAAAAACTAGCCTGTTTGCAATATTCATTGACACTCAATCACATGCATTTTTTTTTTAACATGCATAAGGTAGGTAGTAGATTTTCTGCTGATTTTTCAATTACACTGTACATAATTCTGAAAAATCCTGTATTGTATCTTCTTTGCACATGCCAAATTTCAACATCATATCTAAAATGAAATGAGCTGGAAATAAATGATGAGAAGGATAAGATGTTTCTCAGAAAATAAAGCTATGAAAACATTTAAACTATTGAAAGCAATAGTACCCCAGGCTATCTTACTAAGACAAGCATTTAGGATTGTAGCAACTTGCAGAACGTCCAGTCATTACAACACGTATAACTGATAAACATCCATTACTTCATTTTTGATGACATCGGGTTGCTGAAAATGACATTAGAGCAGGTAATTGTTGCATATGCATGTGATAAGTCAAAAAAGATTTTTGACTTAAATTTTTAGTTAGATGGATAGCATGGAGTATGAGGATATCATGGAAGCAAAGCCAAGACACATTTTTTAAAAATGTAATTTATTTTATAATATTATCCAATCACCAGTGAACATTTTTTGTCTTTTACATAATTTACTGTGGCCATAGACTCAAATAAAAGGTTGAACCTCCGTATATTTTAAATGAGTTCTTGGTGTGAAAAAAGACAAGAGAAGACATCTTTTGGATAGTCTACACTTATGATTATAACTAAGTCAGTTTGATCAAAAATGCCCATGAAAAAACTAGGATGCATGGAAAACTGCCACTATTACAATTTATTGCAAAAAATTTGAAATTAAAATAATTAATTATTATGTATTCTTAAAATGTTATACTTTGATCTACCAATTTCCCTATGTATCAGTTTATTTTTGACCTTTAATTAAAATTGTTTTACATAGTTATGTTAACTATTACTTTATTTTAAGAATTAATCATTTTTAACATAGATTAAAAATTCTGCTTATTGTAATAACTTTGGGACTTGCCTATATTGATAATAATGACAAGACTGGTAGTATTAAGTAAGATAAGTAAATAACACTACATTTTATAAGTCAATACTTAATATTTAATAAATGTCTTCCTTACCTTGGCGAGCTGTTTGGAGTTGTTGTCGTAATGTAAAACTATGTAACATGACAGCATCCTACATTTATTAAAAATTAACACAATAAATAATGTAAAAAGAATCTATTTATAGTTTTGCTAATACAATTTACTAAAATTAATTTTTCAAAACCTGTTGTATTTGTATTAATAATTAATCTAAAAGTAGGAGTTCGACAGCTAAGATAATTTTTAAATTTTACACAAACGTTAAAGACGATTTTAACATTATTATCTAACAGACTTTCAACTTTTAATTTTAGTGATGTTCATTAAATATATTAGTAGTGCAGCAGAGTCCTAATTAAATTAGATCCAACAAAGATTTTGCATTATCTGAGGTAAACTGGAAAAGAGTACTTTTACCAACAAAGATAAGAAGCTTTGAAAAGAATTTACTCTTGTGGAAGTCTCACTACAATATGAATTTTAAAAGGACATTGAAATTTCAATTGTAATCATCATAAAACTTTGATTTTGTAGCAATGGTTGTACACTTTGTCAATAGTTTTCTACCTAAAATTCTGTGTTATCCAAAGTATGTTCATCCATTTTACCTTGGATAAAAAAGTACTCTTCTGTATTACTTCATACAAATATTTTGTAAAATATTACCGTATTTACTCACATATAAGACGAGGTTTTTATTCATTTATCACTGCCTCAAATTCCTAGGTCATCCTATACGCGCAAGTGAAAGACTCTGCATTTTTGCAAATAATTTTTGTGAACTGTGTATTTTCATTTTTTTTACCGGATACTTATCCTCTTGTTTTTAAAAACATAAGTATTTTATCTGGGTCATTTGAATCGTTCTTGTACCAATATATTGCAAGGAGTAAAGGTTAATAGCAATAGGAAAAGCAAAGCTTTTGAATTGAATTCCAGATTGAAATTCCAAAATCACACGGGAGCACGATATAAGTTTTAATCCATTCCCACACGAAAACATGATTATTTGGAAATCAGAATTCGGAGAAACTCGTAAGTGTAATCGACGAAGAGTCGATTCGACCGTTAAGAATTGACAAAAAAGGTTTCTCCGTTGTCCGGCTTTACGTGAACAAATTATGTTGTCGATTTTACAAGATTTTTCCTTAAAGTTTAAAATGCCAGTAATTTTTGTGGGACAGTGTGTGCATTTACATTCATTTGATATTTTACTTGTGATTAAATGAAATAAAATTAGAATTGTATTAATAAATCTAATTTTCTTTAGTTTGATCTTTTAAGTCAAACCTCATCCTATATGCAAAGTCATCTTATATTCGAGTACATACGGTATATATATATTTTTTTTTTACATTTTTATAAATTTCAATGCATACTTTATTATTGAATCATGAAATTTTAAAACAACTTGGAACTCATTAGTTATTATGTTGTAGCTTTTTTAAAATTACAATTACAATTAAAACAGCAACTTTGCTTTTTACAACTCGTGACATCAAAAATAGTAAAACTTTTTGCAATTTTTTGTTTTTAACTATGTTTAGTCTTCATTGCATTTTGTATTTATTGAGTACTTAGGTGTATTAAATTGATAACATTTCAGACATTGTTATAGATCTTTTTATATATTTTGATTTTTTAACCAAATGTTTAAACCGTTTTAAATTTGAATTTGTTATTGCATATTGGTTCGATTATAGAACGATTATAAATGTTCCAGAAAATTGATCAGGTTAAAAATGTTTGTTTGAAGCAGTAAAATGATTCTCGGCAATAAAGGGTATGTGTTATAAAACAATTACTATGGTTGTTGAAGATTACTGTTGATAGTAATAACTTAATTTCCAAACGTACAATATTTACCAAATCAATCAAATCGTTTGCCCAAGCAATGCCGGGCTCATTTGCTAGTAATAATACTAAACATTCTAATGATACATAAATTACTATATTTTAATGCATTTTCATCATAAGTAGGCAAATAAGGTAGAATTAAATTACAGTGCACTCTCACTATAATCCAAATAAATTCTTTTCACTTTCTGCTAAGTATTGAAGTCAAAAACAAACAGTAGTCATTACTTTTTAAAAATCATGACACACTTAAAATGTACTAAACAATTTAAAATAAAAATCTGTACTAAATACCAAGTAAAATTGTTTAAAATACTATGTTTCCTTGATTAAATTTGAAGATTCAAATAAATCCAAGTCTACAAATAAACTCTGGGGAATAACAATGCTGTTAAATATAAACCTGAGATTGACACGCGAGAAACATGATGAAGTACTGCACTGTATAGGGTAATGTAGTTTGGAGTGGCAGTTAAAGATTTTAACTAAAATTCCATCTCTTCAAATTGTTTTGAAGTTGGACAGAATTTTTTATTCCAAGGTTTACAGGAATATTTTTTTTGGAATTATTAATATAATAACCAAAGTATGCTTGTTTGTTCATGGTTTCATTTGTTGTCTTTCTTTCTCAACAGTCATAACACATTGTAATATTTATTATTTATGATTCTTTTTTATTGTTATGTTGTTATTATTAATATTAATAGTAACAGTTTTATATTATTTATTAATTTTATTATTAAAATATCCAAAGTTTAATTGTTAATCAGATATGGCTACTTCATGTCATTTGGCATTACCATTTTTTTATTTAGAATTTTCCCTTACCTCATTTAAGAAACCAAAAAAATATCAAGATCTCTATTACTCAGAAAAAAACAGCAAGAAAACATTTTTCAAGGTTATAGAATTTTTGGTATGGTTCTGCATATGGATGCAACTGGCAAAAGTATCTATACCGTCATCATCTGCTACTTTATCCTGTTGGATCAATCTGAAAAGTAAGTAGAGTTTGTTGGGAACAATATATTGCTTAGGGGGCTCTGACTGACCTGACTAACAGAAAAGGCAGAACTATATTCAACAATATTTATAATTTTACTAGTTTCCCATCATGTCTGACAGAGGACTATGTAGTAAAACTATAAATATTGTTGAAAATAGAACATGGGAAAGTTGTAATCAAATTCATGAGTCACAAGCTTATTAGCCAAAGAATAATTAGAAGAACTTAAATTGGAAAGAGCTGATGAGTCTGAACCAGAAGATGATAGTTAGATTTTGATTCTTACAAAGACATTGAAGCAGATACAAATGACAATGTACCAGTAATAACAAAACTAAAAGATGCTGAATTGGATTAACTATGAAAATGGTAATTATTTCAAATGTATCTGTAACCCAAAAACAGTCAATAAATGGTTCTTATAGTTTGGAAAACATGTGAGTTTTAAGGTACTTCTTTCAGTTTTTACCCACTTGTCTCCTGTTACAAGGTAATAAATTCTGATCTCAAAAAAACTGTGGGTCTACAAGGGATACGCGTTTCAAAAACAAATCCCCAGGGTTTAATTGAGGAAATACAGTATATGTATTGCCCGTAGTCCTTTTTGATTTTTTCTTTACGTATAACCCTCTTAATCTTCACTTTTCGTCGAACCAAATATTTCTACACAATAAGTAGTTCCGATTAGCAAGAGTGTACTTATTTAGATAACTTAAAAATAAATTTAAATGTAAAAAATAAGCACACATCAATTTTCTATTATGTTTTTTATGATAATTTTCTTCTCAATTTTCAACTTGTAATAAAAATAATTATTTCAATAATTTAAACAGGAAATTATTTTCAGTACAAAAGATTAAAATTTTTTAAAATATAGAAATATGTTAAAAAATTTAGAAAAATCTAAATATAAAATTTTATACCCATTCATCTTGAAGAGCTTTAAGAATAGCAGGAATACTGGTGGCCGAAGGAGGACGAGGTTTCACAACCGAAGGAGCTGAAAAGTATTCATATAATATAATATTTAAATATTAATTAATAATCTTCAAAAATCATCAAGAAAATAAAACTTTCATTTTAATATTCATAAAGTTTGTGAATAGCATTTAGTTAAAAGCAATAAAAATTAAATGATTCAATTAAGTAATACTAATAATAAAAATAATAATGGTCCAGAAGTACTCAGCAGAGATAAATTACAAACTTACTACCAGACCTGTGCATTTGCTGAGAGAAATTTTTATTAACAAATGTTTTCAGTTTACTCCCATAAGCCATCATCAGGTTTTTAAATCCATTTTTAGAAAATGTTCCACAAATAGAACATTCCATTTAAATTTTGACTTTTGAAGTATTCGAAATACAATTTAAAGTTAAACAAGTTAAATAAATAAATTATGAAAAATATAAGGTTAACAAAATACAAATACAAATGAAATTAAGAAAAATATAGAATAAAAACTGAAAGTATAACACAAAAGCCAAATATGAGTATAGGCGACACATAATTCGGGGGATTTTATGTCCTAAACCTTCTTCCAATGCTGTATTTCCAAGTTGAAGGTAATGCATTTGCATTAGGTTTCTCAAACGGAATCCCGAGATCCCGGTTGTTTTTTATCCCGGGAAATCCTGCAAATTTCTTAAAGATTCACTTTTTTCTTATTCTGTGTCAAGGTTGAGGAAATTTTGCAAATAGAAAGTATAATTAACTCGTAAACTGTCAGAATACATTTGTATTTATTAATTTTAAACCTACTTATTAGTTCTTTAAATATTTGCTCGTTATGGCGTGTCACAAATGGTCAATAATCAATACGTGGCTTATTTGTGGTAGGACTCTCAAAATTCTTTACTTGTCGGAACTTGTAATATCTGGAATAATTGCGCTTAAGCCGTCTTAATTTTTAACCGTGCCCGGTAGCTTCGATAACTGCATAATGCCAGGTTAGGCAAATTAGGCAAGGATATAAATAATAAGAAAGCTGCAAGTACGAAGTTTTTCTCCGTAAACCCGATTATTAAAGACAAACAAACTGCCAAATTATTGGGCTACGATGTTTCTATTAAAGCAGTCGAGGTAGACAAATCGAGAATGCCAGAGAGCAAAAGAAGTACAATCTCAAAAACAAACTAGAAATCTTCCAGGCTGCATGTGAAAAACACATAACATCTGTCTTCTCTTAAATGCATTAAACACGATTCCAATCACATCAATTGAATCGGAAAGGGCATTCTCGGTAGCAAGACTTTTCATTATTAAAATAAAAATTAGATTGATTGATCGGAGTATTGACCATCTTTGCTTTTTAAAATCTTATAAAAATTTACAATAATATTTTGCATTATGTTTTATTTAAAAATCAAAAATTACCTTCTAAGTTAGAAGCTTGATCTAAATTTGTTTTTTTTTTTTTTTAAATTTTTAACTCAATTCAAAGCATTTTTTTTTTGTTGTATGCAGTTTACAGCAAACTTTAATAAATTTTTTCTATTTGTGAAAATTTCTACATAATTCATAAAACTCTTCAAGCCTGGAATAAATTATATACAATAACTACTCATTGAACCTTTAAATGCAATTCCAGAATAAATAATGCAAACTGTTAATTATTTATCCTGGAATTGCATTTAAAGGTTCAACAGGTAGTTATTCTATGTAATTCAAAGGTAATTTTTAATATATATCTTACACAGCATTATTAATATGAGTTTGGAAGTTGCAGAATGTATTAAATTACTTTAAAAAATGAAAAATAATTATATCATTTGATTCTAAGATATTTTGTATATCTTAAAAATAATTAATTCTATCCTGGGAAACAGTTCACTTTTATCCTGGAATCCCGGGACAAACAAAAGACCGAGATATGAGAAACCCTAGTTTGCATCCTTTGCATTTCAGCACTGCTCTTGTAAATTTCTATTTTTTCATATCCATAGCAATGGTTTGAGAATGTACCTTTTTAGCAATGTTTGCTTCATCCCACTTTATAACAGAGCCTTTCACCTGTGACACTGTCACTAAAATTGTATTACTAAGGACTTTTTCTACATTGTACCTGTACTCCTTGAGTTGCCACTATGAGGTTTCTTTTTGGACCCTTAACTGTTGTTTTTCATAGGGTATTTTGTATATCCAGTCTGTTGTTTCTTTAGTTTGTCTTTACCATTCCTCAGTAAGTTGTAACTATTAGGAGCTCTTTTGAAAACTATTCTTGAGTTTTTGTAAGTTGCCAGCTCATTTTACTATAAATAAGTTGACAACTTACAAACAATGAGTATACAAAATTCCCTATGAAAATCAACAGTTAGGGATCCAAAAAGATTATGTTGGAGTCACAAAAAGAAACCTCTTAGTGGAGACTCAAGGAGCATTAGTGCAATGTAGAAAAATTCCATAGTAATACAATTTTAGTAGCAATGTCACAGGTGGAAGGCTCTGTTATAAAGTGAGATGAAGCAAACATTGCTAAAAAGGTACATTCTCCAACCATTGCTATGGATATGAAAAAAATATAAATATACAAGAGCAAGATCAAAGAGTAATGCTTGAAATGCAAGGGATGCAAACGCATTACCTTCAGCTTGAAAATACATCATTGAAAACAGTTTAGGACATAAAATCCCCAAATTATGTGCCTCTATAATCATATTTGACTTTTGTGTTATACTTTCAGTTTTTATTTTATATTTTTCTTAATTCCATTTTTATTTGTATTTTGTTAACCTTATATATTTTTTAAGTTTATTTTTATTTATTGTTAACCTTATATTTTTCATAATTTACTTATTTAATTCATTTAAGTATCTACATACAATCATGGAACACCGGGGATGTAAACCACACTTTCAGGAACTTCTTGCCGGTGTTGGACACAAAACGAAAAATCGTCGTTAACGTTTTCGAACTTGGTAGTTCTTCTTCAGACGGTTAAAAAACTAGGAACGCAGGTTGAACAATGGAACTAATTATTTTTAAATCGAAATCGAATGCTTCACGATGCAGCTGGTTGATCGGACATGTGCATACGGTGCGAGTAGATGGCGATTAAAGGTCCGTGTCGATCAGGGTCTGCCAGGTGGTGGGCAAATTGAGTTCTTCTTTATAGTTTATGCAGGTGGTGGCGCGGCTGTGTTTGTAAATGGAGATAGCCTCCAACCACCTCAGATGTTCAGGGTGAGGCGATGTGATGATAAGCCTGGCTTGGTTGAGGGCCGCTTCGATGTCTGGATCGGTCGCGTAAGTTGAGAGAGCCGTAAAATTTCTCCCATGGAGAATATCCGCATTGTGCTCACGTATTCTGAATCCCAAGGATCTCTTGGTTGAGCCGATATAAACAAGGTTTCTGTCAAACCTGTGATCCTTAAGAGGTATGGAGTAAACGCCCGGAAGTCTGTTGGGGTCGGGGGAATCCTTCCCGTTACAGAGGATGTCCAAGATGGTGGGACATCTTCTGTATGTGATCTTAATACGGCGCTTGTGGGTGATCCTCTTATATAACGACGCCATGTACAGATTATATGTGACAGGGATCCGTGTCTCATCCTCAGGTTGATTGCCAAGACGCGAGCGGATGTCAGAGATACGTGCTGTACGACGGTGACAGTTAATTAATCTATTAATAAGCTTGTGGTACCCGTGGATGGTCGCTACGTGTCTGATATGTTCCAATTCGCGCCACCACAGACGCGCCACCACCTGCATAAACTATAAAGAAGAACTCAATTTGCCCACCGCCCGGCAGACCCCGATCGACACGGACCTTTAATCGCCATCTACTCGCACCGTATGCGCATGTCCGATCAACCAGCTGCATCGTGAAGCATTCGATTTCGATTTAAAAATAATTCGTTCCATTATTTGATCTGCGTTCCTAGTTTTTTAACCGTCTGAAGAAGAACTACCAAGTTCGAAAATGTTAACGACGATTTTTCGTTTTGTGTCCAACACCGGCAAGAGGTTCCCGAAAGTGTGGTTAATTCATTTAACTTTAAATTTGTATTTAGAATACTTCAAAAGTTAAAATTAATGGAAAATCAAATGGAATGTTCTATTTGTGAAACATTTTTTAAAGATGTATTTAAAAACCTGGGATTATGGTCTGTGGGATTACGCTGAAAACATTTGTTAATAAAACTTTCTCTCACCAAATGCACAGGTGTTGTTGTAAGTTTGTAAAAATAACAACATTTAAAAATTTATTCTGCCTATAATTTTATATAAAATTTCAATTCTAATAATATTAAAATATACTTTTATCTTAAATTTTTCAGAAATCAGAATTGGATTCATTATATTTAAGAAAATAAATATATTCATAAAATAATTATCAGATATGAAGGTGATCACCGACGATCACTGTTTTATAATTTCATCGATTCAACAGCTTGATAATATCTAACATTAAAAACTATAGTAATAACTTTAAACATTTTAGAACGAAGAAGAGGTCTTGGTTCTAATTTGTTTAAAGTGTTTGGATCAGTTTAGAAAAAGTCTAAAAATGCTTGGATGTTTGAGTTAAATATTGTACTCCAAAGAAACAGTTATTTTTGATCAGAAATTTATTTCAAATATTGTATTCCCTGTAATAATCACTCACTTTAAAGTTGTTATTATAATTGTCCATCTAACTGATATTGTGAAGTAAACTGCACTGAATAACCTAAATAGCAGTATAGTACATTAGTGAGGTTCAATATTATCAAATAATCAACTATCAATAAGATAATTTCCAATATCAAAGTCAGAAAAATGAATATTGATGAATATCATTATTGATATTTGTTTTTACTGTTATTGGAAATTATCAATATTTAAAAGTTAATGAAGGTAATTCATCCAAATGGTTCTTTTATATATTTGCATGATATTCCAATTTAACTAGTTTTACATTAGTTTTTATATTAGTCTCTTTTGGAATCGTGCTCTTTTTCCGATTACAACGTTGTTATGTTTTTACTCCAATAACTGTCCACCAAAAAATGAAAATAAATTGTTCAGTGAACAATTACAGAAAACACGGTAATTGAATTTAATGCAATGTATCGACATACATATTTTATAATAAAAAAAATTCATATTTACTTTTAATTTCTATCAACATATCTTCTGTTAATTCTTTTCCATTAATAGGGTCAGTTCCATTTTCTTGTATATATTTCACAATGAGTCTCTTGTCAAAGATACTTCCAGATATCGGAGACAAAACTGGTTGTTCGGGTACCTCGTTACTAACTGAAAATAAATTTTTACAGTAGAAAATTAAAATCTTAATATTCATTAAAAAAATTGAAAACAAAACTTCCTGAGGTGTGAAAAAGATAAGATAACACTTTTATGCATTGTCTTGTTTGGATGTTTTTTAAATAAATTTTTTAAGCTTGTAAAAAAAGTCAAACTTACTGTAATAATAAAAATAATCAAACAAAATAACTTCTTTATACAGTTTAAGTTTTACATTGATTTATTATCATACAATTAAGGAGTGGAGAATAATTGAAGAGGTCAGAAATATTTTTAGAAACAACATGAATTCAAACTTCAGTTCACAGATCATAACATTGTAATTTAATAAATAATTATTCTCTTTTGAATGCATATTAATTTGACTAAATTTTGAAAAAAATATTTGAATAGGCAAAAGTTTAATTATTATTTAAAGTTATAATCATATGGAAAACATTTTGAATTTTTACTGAAGTAGAAAATGTTACAAACAGAAATTTTCTGTCCTACACTCTAACTGCAATTTAATTATAAATAATATAGGTCTACTTAGAGGCATTAAGTCAGATTTAAGTTTGTGCATGCAGAGCTTGTTGTTTGCAGGACAAAACCAACATTTTGATGCATTCTCATTCTTATGTTATAGTCTAAGAGAATTAGACTTTAAAGTACATTATTAAGTTTATTGTTGAATTCTTTTGGTACACAGAATGAGTGCTATATTTTTTTTGCTTCAATGGTTATCAATTTGAATAGCCTCAATGTTTGTAGGTCTATTATCTAACAACAAACAATGTACTTACATAGGCTAGCTATATGTTTAACATTTAGCTATGCCAACTAATACTTATCGTAAAAAGCTCTTAGGCCTCGTTAGGGCTAGAGCTAAACTACAATTCCTAACGGAATGCAAAAGGAACGGACTATATCCGATGTCATTCTTTCGCATACATCTCCCGCCTGGTAGTGAACCTCTACTTAAGAAGGTGAGGCTATTATGTCTCAACAGGGCTATTCGAGCTACCAGAAAACAGATTTTCTCAAGACTCAAAGAGCTAATAGAGACCGAAAACTCGCTATTCATTATGGACCCTGACGTATTGGCAAGAGAGAATACTAGGCTAATTCCCATCCAAGAGCGTCTAAGTGCCAACCTAAAAAGACGCTACCATAAGAAACTGAACTGGATACTAAGATTCCAAGTACCAGAAAGACGACAACACCCTACGTTCCCGTTCGTCATATGGGACAATGTTAAACCTCCTAAGTTTGTCATGGATGTATTAAAACATGGTCCGACCTTTGCACCTCCGCCTCCTATAAGCGGATATAAGGACCTCATTCCAGATTTGGAACTCCTAGTAAAAAGCCTACCAGATACACAAAAAGAGTACTACAGATGGTTAGCCACACTAAGAATGAAGAAAACTAAAGAACAACCTGAGGTCACCGAGCTGAGAAATAAACTTCGACGCACGAGCGAGTGGATGCAACGTAACGGGATCATTCTCACCAGGGCGGATAAATCTAAAACACTAGTCCTCATGAGACGCAGCACCTACCATCAAGGCTTAAAGGAATACATCAATATCACCCAATGCGAAAAGGAGAATGAGAACGTGGTAGACAAAATGCAAAATAAAGTTAAGAGATTTGCAAACTCCAAATTGGCAAAACGCCTGGCATTGGGCAACATAATAGTCGATTCCCCGGACACACTAAGACTTTTTGCGTTTGCCAAAACGCACAAAATGGGCCAACAATTACGTCCAATAGTCGATAAAATCAGAGCTCCCACAAGAAAATTGGAGAAAGCCATTCACAACCTACTTTCTCCCCACCTCAAGGGCTTCCCATATACCATCGATAACCCAGTTGAGCTCATCCACCTCCTTCAGGCTGTATCTTCGACGCCGCAGTATATTACCATACTAGATTTTAAATCTATGTACCCATCGGTGGAGCTCCCTCCAGTCTTTTGCTCCCTTAGGGACCTTTTGCTTAATTTGACTCAAGAACAAGCATTACACCACCAAGTCATTGAATTAGCCCATCTGATCTGTTACAATTCTATCTTTGTGTTCGACGGAGAAGTCTACAAACAAAAAAGAGGAGTCCCCATGGTTAGCCCAGTATCCGGGGCCCTATGCGAAATGGTCGTTAGGCAACTAGAACGAAAAATACTTCCGCTGTTCCTCCCGAACATCTTACTCTATAAGAGGTATGTGGACGACATCCTCATCATGTGGAAGACAATACCTGACATCTCAAATTTTGTACAAACCGTTAACGATAATCCCTACGGCCTAACGCTGGAAATGGAACAATCTAGCAATACTGAGGTCCATTTTTTGGATATAAACATTAAAGTAGAAGGATCCGCCATCATCACATCGGTATACCGTAAACCTTACGCCGACCCTATATACATACCGGTGGGTTCATCTGACCCATTCACCTACAAGGCTGCAGCATTTAATACTTTGATTAAAAGGGCATTTTCCCACTCGTCCACCACGCAAGCCCTCAACACCGAATTGAATTATATCAAGAAGATAGCAGCCAAGCACGGTTACCATGGTCTAACACACCGTCTAATTGAGCGACTTCAACACTCACAATATGCACCCACTACGCACACGAAGACCAACACTGGCCAAGATGAACGTACACGCCTCCCAGTCACCTTTAACCCATATGTTAAAACGATATACGCTGAGATCGCTGGAAAACAACAATTACAAATAGCCTATAGAAGATGCCCGACAATCTACGACATCCTCAGAAATGGAAAAGGCAGTCCAGTTCGTGGCAGGCTTCCTGGCGTGTACTCTATCCCGCTGAAAGATAACAGATGTAACGAGAGCCTTGTATATATCGGCTCAACCAAGCGATCTTTAAATACCAGGGTGCAAGAACATCAAGCGGACCTTCGGCACGGGAGGTACACCACGGCCCTAACCACCTTTGCATCTGATCCCGACATAGAACCGGAGTTCGACAAAGCCGACATCATCGATGCTACGCCCCACCTGGAACAACTAAAATGGCGGGAGGCTATATCCATCTGTAAGGCTAACCATCAGACCACATGTATAAATCGGAAGGATGAGATTAATCTTTCTATAGCATGGCAGGCCCTCATAAACAACGATCTATAAATACCAACATCAGCGCACGAATGCGCATGACCACCTTAATGTTCGTTACGTGAGTTCCATATTTTTGTTTAAACATCTGCGTTCTATTTTTAGATTCGGTTTTTTATTTAAATGTTTACGTTCCTTTTTCGAAGTGTTTCGTCGGAATTTTCTCTACCTGAAGAAGAGCTATTTTAAAAGCTCGAAAACGTTTGTGGAAAGAAGATTTTTCACGCAAATCACACCGGTAACAGGTGCCATTTTTTAGTAGGCTAGCTATGCATATCTTTACTAGATCTTTCTTAAATCCCTCACCGTTTTAAATCTACAGAGTGCCAAACCAACATTTAATCATCACATTCAGTAGATAGACTTGGCTGAGCTTTTCTTTTTCTGTCTCCCAAAGATCTAGCACCTTATTCTGGCCACCATCTCGTGTCTGAAAGAGACAGTGTCCGTGTCACAAAGGTTGCTGACTGGCTAAACACGTTGAGAGATCATTGCTTCTCTCAAATGCAATTCTGGACAACCCTTTCTCTTGAAGATTTTCTTGTCTTTCAGAGAAAAAGTTGCTAGTTGTTTTTCAATAAGTCTTTTGTCTGTAGCCTTGCTTTTGTTATATTGATTATGGATGACTGGATGGGGACTTGCAGTAGATAATTGTGTTAGAGAATGTTCTGTCTCAGGAAACAGTATTGGTTCAAATTTTATTGGTAAAGAATATGAAAAGAGTAAAATTCAAGATTGGATGAGTGGAGATGCATGTGTTACAATGAAAATAAACATTAACATGTTAGCCAGATGTAGGTTGAAATTAAAGAAAACATAAGTAAAACTAATAATAAAAACCAACAGTGAAAATAACTATAATAAAAAGGCAAAGGAGGAAGAAAGGAAAAAGAGAAAAGCTACATGAAAGTAAATCTCCAGGATGTTGGATAGGGTATCAGCTTCACAGTGATTAATGTTTCTGAATTTATAGATTTCAATGGTTTCATTAATCTTGGCTAAAGTAAGTTTCCTAGTAAAATTAATAATTGAAATGTCATTCAATAGGACAGTGTTATCCTGAACAATCTTGCTCTCTCTCTCAAAAATAAATGAGAAAAGTAGTTAATGAATTAAATTACATAATGACATGCAAGAAATAACATAATATCTATATCATGCCATTTCTTGCAATTCATATTAAGATTATATGATTGTTATGGTACTAAATTTCATTATCAACAAACTATTGAACCAAATGGTATAATAATAGATGATGCATCATTTTTCTTAATTACATACATAACCAGCATCTATTCTTATTTATATACATAATTAACTGAGGTGCCTGGCTTTACTTAATTAAGAAAATGATATACATATTAAGTAAAGTTAATGTACACACTCAAAATTGCATTATGCACATGTTTGGTAGTTTCAAGAAATTTGGCACATCATCATATCAGTGATTGTTCAACATAATGCAATTATGCATCAGAGAAATGAGAGAATTCAATCTGTCAGATTTTTCACTTGAGTTGAGTCACTGAACCAATCAGTGATAAAACTGAAGCCACTTGCTCAGTGTTAAAAAAAATAATGGTGGATAACAGACATCAGAATGGACGTTGCAGCTAATAATCTTTCTTCATAATGCTAAATCAAATTTCTTGAATCAATGATAATTTCACAATAAGTGCATCAATTCATTATTCTTTCCTTGAAATTTATTGTATGACGCCATTGACTTATTTTGAGACAAAATGCAATTGTTCTAAACTTCTTCAGAATTAGATTCAATACAAGTAAAATGGCAAAATCGTATTTGGGACAAGACTGTCTCGAAGATTCACTACTAAGCGGGATCACTTTGATGCTCACGGTAGAACTCGTTTTCATTCTCCAATCTTCATTGATATTGCTGGTTTTGAGCACGATCGTTCAAACTTCGTTCAAATTTATTGTGTGGCGGCCAGGTCGAATTTTTGTCGATGCCTAACAAAAATTTCCCATTTTTGAAAAAAAATAATCGTGGCTATTGTATCGTTCAAATTATTTTTTTATTTTGCACAAACAATACTGAGTTGCATCCTATCTTGTCTGTTGACCTCAACCACGTGTTCTGCTGGTAAAAATTAACTGAGAAACCGATAATTTACTTAATTTGCATCAGCTATGCAATATTTACAATAATGTCGAGATATAATATAAATCCAAGATCGGCACGGCTATCGAATTGAAAAGTTAACTAAATGAAATAAAAAGATGTCTCTCTTCGTTAGAGTTTAGATGCAAAGCGAGGTCAAAGGGCAAAGGTCACGCGGTGGCACCCTCTGCCCTACGCGTCAAATTTTTTATCAGTCCCACGATTTTACTATACTAGATAATGTTAAAAAAAACCCACTTGTAATGATATATAACCCTGTTTTAAAGTCATATTTGAAGCACTCCCAAATTTACAAAATTAGATTACAAATTTTATTTAAAATAGAAGATACTGTGTGTTCAGTTATAAGGTCAAAATTTACTTCTTAGAATGACTGTGGGTGGTACTCTCCCCACCTGACTTCGGTGGGGTGAGATGCCTGTTTTGCCTGTTTGTAGAAGAGGGTCGCCATTTTGTATTTTATTTTGACTCGGTTCTCGGTCCCCCGACTACCTACAAGTCTGGATTTTTTTATGCGCAAATGATTTGGGCACCTAATACTCTGTGCCAAATATCAACTCTTGTCTTGACATGTACTCTTCCATACCTCTAAGCTGGTAACAAAAACGGCAGTACGATTTTATAGACAAGACATAGTCTTGCCAATAATAACTGAATGATTAAAGTTAACAACAATTCAAACCTTCTTTCTAGTTGTTTTATTATTTTAGTGAATTTTTGCCAGCCTCATTTAATAGACCATCCTCAGGCTGTATTCATTATGGAGCAGTTATCTATTATAAAATGGAACATTGCCTGATTCTAATAAATTTAAAACAGAAGTCCATTTCTTTCATGTTTTAAAATTGAACATAGTAGAAATTGAACTGGACTCATTCAAACTTTCAATTGTTTGTAATGATGTATATCATTCTGTGTGTGTTATGTTTCAGAAATTGAAAGTCTGAAGAAGTCAAGTTCAATTTCAACCAAGTTCGATTTTAAAACATAAAAGAAATGGACTTATCTTCAAAATACAAGGATTTCAATGAAGAAATGATGACAAGAGTTTCCCACTTGAAAATGACTTTAGGTTGAAGTAGCCACTGTAATTAATCTACTGAATTAAGCAATACACTTTTAACAGTAGTAAACAGTGGGTAAGTAAGCACTATCATTCCATTTTTTTCTGTCCAGGCCCAAATATGGTCCTGTAACCATGTCAAAAATGTCAGTATTTCTCCAATTTAACTAATTGTTAAAAATACATTGCTTAATAAAGACTATATTTCTTTCTTATATACTTACTATATATTAATATCAGAAATGTCCTTCAAAAATACCCGAGAATTTGAGAAATGCCTTTACGGTCTCAAATTTGCTGACGGGAAAATCCCTACCTATACCTCCTAGTGTGGGACATATTGCCTCTGGCGAAGGATGGGCAACGTTGATAAGACGGCTAACATAGGAGGGAACCGAGCAGGAGTCGGGATAAACTTCCAATTTCATTCTTGTGACGAAGAAGGGCAATCTCTTGTCCTAGGAGTAAGAAATTGCTCCTTAAGGCGGACGAACTATTTACTTATAGTCAACGACATGGGAATGTGGAAGGCAATGGAAAACCACCACATTATTTTCTTCCTAGTTATAGTATTATGACACACAATCCAGGAATGGCCCTCAGTCCCCGGCAGGCCTTCAGTGGTCAGAGGGTACTAAGAATCTCCGGACAAAACAAAAAAGTAGCTAGATGGAATGTTAGAAGTATGTTTGAAACTGGAAAGTTAGATAATACAGTGAAGGAAATGGAAAGGTTAAAGATTGATATATTAGGTATAAGTGAAGTTAGATGGCCTGATACAGGGGTTTGCAAAACCCAGAATGGAACTTTTTATTATTCAGGAAAGAATTCGACAAACCATAACCACAGAGTAGGTGTTTTATGTAACGAAAGTACAAGCAAGGCAGTTTTATTCTTCTTACCATATTCTGATCAAGTAATTTTAGTAAAAATAAAAACAAATCTTGGAATCTTAAATATAATTCAAGTATATGCACCAACTGCAGAAAAAGATGATAGTATTATAGAAGATTTTTATCAACACATAAGTGATGTTTTAAAATATACAAAGATGAATGAAATTTTAGTTATTATGAGAGATTTTAATGCAAAAACTGGAAAAGGAAGAGTTGATGATTTAGTGGGAAACTTTGGATTGGGAACCCGTAATGACAGGGGTGATAGATTACTACAATTCTGCCAGGAAGAAGAATTAGTCATTAGTAATACTTATTTTAAACTGCCAAATAGAAGATTATATACATGGAAATCACCTCAGGATAAAGAGAATAATGTTGTGAGAAACCAGATAGACTATATTTTAATTCAAAAAAAGTATAGGAATAGTATTACATCAGCTAAAACATATCCAGGGGCAGATGTTTGTTCAGATCATAATCCAGTAGAGGCTTGTATGAGAGTTAAGTTTAAGAAAAATAGTATTAAAAGAAATAGAAATATAGATATAGGAAGGCTAAGAGGTCCCAAAACAAAGGAAAGTACTAAAACTGATATAAATGAAGGTTTTTCAAAAATAAGGGAAAAATTTTGCAAAAGAAAAGAAGAAGAAAAAACAAATAGTGAAGAATTATGGAACAACCCGAGGAAAACTTTAAACAATGTAGCGGAACAGAATCCGAAACCCGAGAAAACATTAAAAAAGAAAGAATGGATGTCAGAAGAAATATTAGAATTAATGGAAGAACAAAGACATTGGAAAAATAAAAATATTTCTAAATATAAAGAACTCCATGTCACTATAAAAAGAAAAATTAAAGAAGCAAAAGAAAATTGGATAAAAGAAAAATGCGAGGAAATTGAAAATTTCCAAAGAAAACACGATGCGTAATGTACATAAGAAGATTAAAGAGCTTACCGGAACAAACAGAAGAAATAAATTTACTAATATTTTAAATGAAAAGGGTGATTTTATTTTGGAATTGGGGGAAAAACTAAAATTATGGAAAGAGTATGTTGAAAAATTATATTTTGATTAGAGAAATTTAAAACCTATAATAACTGATATAGAAGAAGGACCAACAATATTGAAAGTAGAAGTAAAGAATGCAATTAGAACAACTAAAGAAGGTAAAGCTACCAGACCAGACGAAGTTTCCACCGAAATTTTGAAATTACTGGATGAAGATAGTCTTGATATTTTAGTGGATTTTTACATTATTAACAAAAGTGGTGTAATTCCTCAAGATCTTTTAATGTCTACGTTTATAACAATTCCCAAAAAAGATAATGCAAAAAAATGTGATGATTATAGAACTATAAGCCTAATGAGTCACATTTTAAAAATTTTCTTAAGAATAATCCATACAAGAATACAGTCAAACCTGTTTTTATGAGGTCTTTTTTTGTGCGATTTTTTATTTGTGCGGTATAGTTGGCGACTAGTCTCGTGCGATTCGTCATGTCTCACGTTGACTTATTATAGCTAAATAAACTTATTACAGCATAAATGAACTTATTATAGTAATATTATTGCATGAATATGCGAAAAATGAAATAATTTATTTTTTAAGTCAACAAAACACCACCTGGACAAAAATATGTAAAACAGATGATAGACGAGATGATGCAGTCAAGTGCTGACATCTGTTGTCAATAAATTCTATTTTGTACGGTTTTGAGTTATTTTCTATGTGAGACTTTTTCTATGCGGTCCCTATTGACCGCATAAAAACAGGTTTGACTGTATATAAAAAATGTGAAGAAGATTTAAGTAACATACAGTTTGGGTTTAGAAAATCTTATGAAACGAGAGAAGCTCTTTTTGCTTATAGAGTTTTGGTAGAAAGAAGTTTAGAGGTTAACAAGGATATATATGCCTGTTTTATAGACTATGAGAAAGCATTTGATAGAGTTCTGCATGATAAATTAATAGATATACTTAGGAAAAAAGGAATTGATAGAAACGAATTGCAAATTATAATAAATCTTTATTGGGAACAGAAAGCCAACATCTTAATTGATTCTGAGTTATCTGAAAAAATAGAAATAAAAAGAGGAGTAAGGCAAGGATGTATTTTATCACCTTTACTTTTTAATATTTATTCAGATGAAATTTTTAAAGAAGCTTTAGAAGATATGGAACACATTGAGATTGTAATAAACGGGATGAATGTAAATAATATACGTTATGCTGACGATGCAGTGGTTTTAGCAGAAAATATAAATGATTTGAAAATATTAATAGAAAAGATTAATTCGATAAGTAAATTATATGGACTTCAGATGAACTATAAGAAAACAAAATTACTTATTTCATGCAAGAAAAATATAGATAATGTAATGTTGCAGATACAAAACAGAACAATTGATAGGGTTTCATCAATTAAGTATTTAGGAAGTAACATACAGGAAGATGGTAGATGCGTTAAAGAAATTAAATCTATAATAGAAAATGCGAGAGGTACTTTTATCAAAATGCAGAAATTTTTCAAATGCAATGTTTTTAATTTAAATCTTAAAGTTAGAATGTTAAGGTGCTACGTAATGTCAGTTTTGTTTTATGGAGTAGAAACATGGACCTTGGATAAAAATATGTTAAACAGACTTGAAGCATTCAAAATGTGGTTATACAGAAGAATTTTAAAAATAGCTTGGAAAGATAAAATAACAAATGAGGAAGTTTTGGAGAGAATAGGAAAAGAAAAAGAAGTTTTAAATACAGTTAAAAGAAAAAAGATGGGGTATTATGGTCACATCATCCGGAGAAGTAAATATGAAATTTTGAGAAATATTTTAGAGGGAAAAATCAATGGAAAGAAAAGCACAGGAAGGAGAAGGAAAAGTTGGCTAGGTAATATATGTGAGTGGAAAAAAAAGAAAGCAGAAGAACTCACACGGGAAGCACAGTTGAGAGTGTTATGATACTAATCCTACATTCAGTAATGAATACGGAACCAGAAAAAAGAAAAAGAATATCAGAAAGGTTTAAGGCAATTTTAAAATTAAAAGAAAACGTGTAATAGTCTTCTTAATAGAAATAATTACCACAAATTTTTTCATCTCATTAAAGATCACGGTTCTTTGAACATTTTAATTAATTGCTATATAAATGAGGATGTTTGTTTGTTTGTTCACTATGCACGCCTAAGCCGTTCGACCAATTGCTACAAAACTTGGAAAGTACATTCATATACTTCTAACTTAGATCATGTCATACATCTTACACCAAAATATTGATGGATTTCTACATCATTCTTAGATCATTTCTGTTGATATTTGATTTTCCAGCTTTATATGTAGCACCATCTATTGTCAAAAAATTTAAGAAACTAATAAAATAAATATAATTCTTAAAAAAGGATATCATTTTTAAAAAATACATATTATATTCGCTTAATTACTATGACGATATGGTGGGAAATAGACGTGCTATTATGCCATTACTGTGACGGGTAGCACGTAGCACTTGCCTACGCGGAGTAGTGTTTTTCCCCCGTACCCCATACTTTTCCCGTTACCAATAGAGTCGTGCCGGTTATGTCTCTAACTCCGTTCAGGGTAAAGTTTTGATTAAATAATGTGACTTTCAGTTTCCATCAGAAGATATAGTTAATTGAGACTTCCTGCCCCTAAGCTTTCCACATCTGGTTTTGGCATTCATCTATCTAACTCCGTGCTCGAGATTAGGGATAGACAGCACACAGACGACAGTGAATTTATAAGTCTACTAGTTGTTTTTCAAAATGTAGCCCAATAAGTGTCCTCCAGTAACCGAGTAAATAAAACCGTCGAACACCAGTAGTTGGTTGTGGTTTCATGCATGGCCAACAGACTGGCCAGGGGCAGTTTTCTGGGTTTTCTTTAGGTTAGTAACACGTAAATAGGGGACAGCTTTACACAAGTCTTCCTGGGATTCCTTGGCAGATTGCTCACGTGTTGCTTTGCCGTTTCCAAATAAACCAAACCAATCTTAATAATTTTTCTATAAATGCAATATTTTTGCAGACATGCTTAACTACCAGGAAACCAGGATATCCTGCTCCTTCCCTATTTCATCTCCCCTTATTAATTCTTAAACCTATTCTTTGTTCCTTCACTGGTACAGTACAACTTAACATTCAGCCAAATTAATGTATGCGCAAAGAGTTTAAGGCACAAAGCTCGAAGTCTTTTTTTTTTTGTGCCGACGTTTATTTTTCCTATTTATTATCACAGCAACGTTGCATCATTCAAAATTTCCTGTAGTTGTAATTTATGTAATTTGCACTTTATTCACATGTTGAGCCTTACTGTCAAATAGTTCTGTCACCTTTGCAAAATTGCCGACCCAGACGGTAGGTCAGGTTTGTTCAAACAGAAGTTCCTGACGCATGCACAATGTTATTTTACAATGCAAAGAATAATGTGCATGCTGGTTCTAAATCAGTTACAGTTAGGGACTAGGGACTTGTGTAGGAGTAACATACAAGCAAAAAAAAAAAAAAAGTTAAGAGGCAGGTTGCACGTCACACGTCAGAATGGCAGATGAGTTTCAGTGAGTGTGAGGTCTTTCATTGTTCAAATGGTGTAAACTTATAACAATATTTGCAAGAACTTTGCTTCATCGTAATTTCACAATTTCTACGAAATTCCCGGACAAAATTAATAGTTCACCCGGACAGAAAGTCAATTCCCGGACTGTCCGGGTGAAAACCGGACGGGTGGTAACACTACTGTCAAATCTGCTTCCATTATTCTTATGACACAATTTTCAAAACTTTCCTTTACTTATATGTGTTTGCTAAACTTTACTTTTTTAACCTGGTTTCACCCATTTTTTTTTATTGGATCACATAAAAATGCAAGAATAATTGCTTTTAAGAGTTTTTTTTATTTAAACAAGTCTTTTGGACATTAAGGTTAGCAACTTTCATCCAACACAGATCACGGATACCTCGACGGTCCCTTCTTCCTATCGGACCCAGCACGGTGGCATTCGGATACGGAAATTACGTAATACGAGATTACCAGCCAGCACAAAATACGTTTTAAGTAGTTTTCGTAGGTGCAGAGTTTAAATATTTGATCCGTTTTTGCACAATTTAATTCGTTGGCAGATTACTGTTTGATATGTTCGGCCACAAATGGTACAATTTCTTAGAGTTATGATGATATTTAAAAAAATTTAAAATATCACATTTTCAATTGGTGTCTACTTGAACAATGAAATTGTGCCATTTCGTACCGTCCGAGTATGGCGATAAACGTGACAACGGGAGGCTAAAATAACCAATTTCTTTATATCATTTTCGTTTTAATGTTTGTTATATCACAGTATTTGATTTGTGTAACTACAAAGCTTATGTTAGGTAAGCCTTACGTAAGATAATCTTAGTTATATAAATCAAATACTATAATATAATATAATAGAAGGGTTAGAAGTACGAAATAATCTTAACGCTTGCTTTTATTTTTTTCCCGGGTAACACCGGGCTTACCTGCTAGTATTTATTATATGAGAATATAACACATTATAATATCAAGAAATAAAAAATAATAATTAAGCCGCTTTAAACATTAAATGCACAAATGTTTGAATCAGTCGGCAATGAAATAAATTTTAAAATATTTCAGATAAAGACAATCGGCAATGCCCGAATGGCACCGCACGCTTTCACTAATAGCACGAATGCCATTTTCGCCCATAACTTTCATCAGAAATCAAATTTAAACCTTACAGCTGACGAGAATATGTTTATTAATAAATACGTGTAATTGGTAATAGATTAACTAATAATAAATACGAATAAAATTATATATTCTTTGAAAACTTACTAGCACAGCAGAGCGCCATTTTGACTATAGTTCTCACAATTCCCTGTAGAGGCGCCGTAATAATTTATAGAATAATGTTATAAAATTTGAACAATTTATAAAATCGCAATGATTAAAACAGATTCCATTTTCAAGCGTTCAAGTTATTATAAATATAGCGGAAAGAAATAATAAAATTTCGTTAATTTCGTGTTGTGATGCAATTTATTTTCCGGGAAGATATTAAAAATACGTTTTATGACCGGGACGTTATGGACTATTTTTAATTTTTATTCTTTCATCCATTAATTAATAGGACCATTTTCCGTAGCTAACTTGAATTGGTAGGATGGCCGCGCGGTTAAGACGGCAGTGTACCGTTATAGAAGACCCGGCACGGAGTCGAAGAAGTACGACGGCCGAACGATCAAGGTTGGCTGGATCGCCCAGCCTACTGTTCTGGGCGATCCAGAATCGAATCCGGACGGGTCGAAAAATCCCAGAAATTTTTTGGGGTGGTCCGTCCTTCACCACCCGGCCGCCACATCGTGGGCCTGGCCGAACCCATAATGGGCTTGTTAAAAACAGGCCCTCTTAGTGCCCACAGGGCAGAAAGTTTTTTTTGTTTTTAAAGAAAAAAGTCGAAAAGTACATCGAACTCATAATGGGTTTTCTAAAAACACCCTCTTAGTGCCCAGTAGAGCAAAGTTATAAAAATACCAATAAGATTAAAATATTTGTTGAGAATATGGAATAGATCACTATTTTAAGCAGCCTTCCACGGCTCCATTTGCGCGCTATTTTCGTGGAACCAATTACTTGCACAAATGAGGGATTACCACATTTAAAATAATTACCTACATCATTGCTTCGCAATTTTATCATTTTTAAAAATAGCTTTTTTATAACAAAATGAAAACTTTTCGAACATATTCTACACATTAATGATGTACAGTACTTTTAATACGTCGGATTGACGGGATAAGGGACCGCAACGTATGCAATCTTCCAAGGAGAATACGTCCTGGTAGAACCACAGCCTAGTCATTTGCTCTGAACACGTGTGTCGATTCCTGAGGCGGTTTGCACATAGTCCTCACTAGGAGCGCTGATGACCGGACTATTCGATCGAGTGATCAATGCTAATTCTGTTGTAAAGACGTGGTTATAATATATTTAAAAAACTAAAATTTTGAAAATATTTTACATCAAGATATTGGTAAATTTTTATAAAGTTTGATTTAAAATGGTTCGTTGCTCTGTGCCGTTTTGTACATCAAATAAATCAAAAAAAGATGGAACAAGTTTTCACGAATATCCAGCGGAAGAGAGTTTACGTTTAAAATGGATAAAAGCTGTCAGTAGAAAAGGTAAGATTTATTTAATACTCCATAATTAAATAATGTAGGAAAAACGAAGAATTTTATAACATCTATGCTACTTGCCATTGATGCTACACTTTTGCAATTATTTTATTATATGCTGTAAGGGTTCGTGCAAAAACCACGTGTCCCCATATTTCCCAAATCTTACTTCCCCTTCCCATTATGATCTTTTGTGGCTTTTATAAAACCTCCCTAAAAAAGCACATGGAAAATTTCAACCCTCGAAAATTTATATATTACTTCCTTTTATCAAATTTCTCGGATATTTCAAAAACGGTAGAAAGACATTGCCGAAAACTACATGGGTGTATTTGAAAAGCATTTAGTTTCAGCTTTTTAAAATACAAATAAAATTAAATACATATACTCCCCCTTAATGAGGACAAGTACGGTTTTTGCACGACCCCTAACTTCAATGAGATTAGGCTATATTGCAATTGCATTTTAAATTTTTGTACAATTTATCTATTTATGCATACAAATTATTTATAGATGGTATAACTAATAGATTTACTGTATAAGCTAACTCTTTTTAAAATTTACAGATGAAAACAGTTCCAAACTTTGGAAGCCAAGTGACTGGTCAGTTGTCTGCAGTAAGCACTTTCTAGAATCAGATTATAAACCGGGATTGAAAAAGAGAATATTGATTCGAAATGCCGTCCCGAGCGTTTTTCCCGAATACCCGTCCTATAAGCAGATTGTTTGTAAAGAAGCCAGAAGAGAAGTAAAAAAGGTTAGTCCCAAGAAAGGAGTTTGTACTGGTACCAAACGAAAGCATGTTCGATCTGAGCAACAAGTACGTGATCAAGTTCCATTAATGAGTCCTGTGGACGGAGCTGTTTTTTTAGACTATGAAAGCAGGTTCTCTAGTTCCACAGCCAGATGTGAACTTTCAGACTGTGACATAAGGCCATCTAGTTCTGCATCTGGTATAGAAGTTTCTGTAGGGACAAGTTATACAATGTTAAAACTGAATTCTGACAAGAGAAGACTGAAAACTTTGGAGCAGAAATGCAGGAGACAAGATTACACTATCAAGTGCCTGTATGAAGAACAACGTAGATTGAAAGCAGAAAATAAATTGTTAGCTGGAAAGCTTGAAAAATATCATATAGAAAGCTTAGAGAATGACAGTGCCCAAGGTATGTTACAATAATTCATGTGATAACATATTAATATTCCTAATATCCTATTATATCAATATAGTACATTATAACACAAAATTGGTTTTATGTAATCTGCTATTGATTGTTTAACTTTTTTGGCAGATTTGTGTTAGTGACTAATAAAATTATATTGTACTTTTAGGTAACTGCAAAGCAGATTTCATACTTGAACAGCTGGTTGTTTACAATAAACAAAAGCCTCGTTGGAGTGACAACACAGTAAAATACTGTGTCTTATGGAGCAAAAAGTCTTCTAGGGCATATACATTTGCTAGGAAAACTCCACTTTTATCATTACCATCAAAATCAACATTGAAAAGATATATAGGCTCTGTTTCTGGGGTTAGTGTGGGTTCCATAATTAAGCAACGATTAACTCGGGAGGCAAAAAAGTTGTCACAAGTGGAAAAATTAGGTTCACTTATTTTGGATGAAATGACCATTAAACCTAATCAACAGTATAACAAGCAAGCAGACGAAGTAGTGGGAACGGTAAAGATGAATGGCCTGGAAAAACAACTTGGACTTGAACATGTCACAGCAAATAGTCTCCTGTGTTTTGTGTTTTCAGGATTATCAAAAAATTTTCGAATTCCTGTTGCATATTTTTTTATCAATGATTTAAAAGGTCAGGAACTTTATACTTTAACTTTAGATGTGATTCATTCAGTGGAGACAGCAGGTCTAAAAGTACTCAGGATAGTTGCTGATGGCCATAGTAAAAATGTTAAGTTATTTGAATTACTTAGTGCTGTTAACCCTCCAATTCCAAAGATTCCACATCCAATGGATAATAATCGTTCAATATTCCTATCATACGATCCATGTCATATATTAAAAAATTTCTGGTCGTTGCTTCTTTCTCCAAGTAGGGTAATGGTGAATCGTGGAAAACATATTAGTGGTGTATTTCTCCGAAACTTGTTTCACCTACAGAGAGATCATGTTATTAAACCAGTAAGATGCTTAACTCTTAAACATGTCTATCCAACAAATTTTGATAAGATGAAGGTTAAGCGTGCAGTGGACATATGCAGCCAAAATGTAATTGCTGCACTGAAGTTTTTACAGAAGCACGGACACAGGTTTGGGAACTTGAACTTTGTCGAGGCCGAGGGCACAATTGAGTATTTGGAAATGATGCAAAAATGGTTTGCTATTCACAATATCAGCAATACTCAACACCACATTCATTCCAGAAATGCAACAGTGATGCAGTTTGTTTCTGCTAATGACGAAAGGCTCAATTGGTTGGATGGTGAGTTTTTGGGATATTTACAGTCCTGGAAAGATAGCTGTGACAGTCTCAATGTTCAATTTATCAGTAAGCAAACTTATGAAGCTGCTTGTCTCACAACCAGATCCACTGTTCTGTGTATCAGGTATTTGTTGGAGAATGGTTTTGATTTTATATTAACCAGAAAATTCAATTCAGATGATATAGAGAACCTTTTTAGTGGACTGCGGTCCATGTCTGGATTCAATGACCAGACAAACGCCTGCAGCATAATGCAAGGACTGCATACAATTCTTAAAACAGGACTAATTAGTGCATCCCTTGAAAGCAATGCAGAAAGCTTAGATTGTGAGGAATGGATGTCTCCTAATGAAGACATGTCCATTATTGTAAATCAGGTATTATATTTTGATTAATAAATTACTTTAATAGACCTAATTTAATTTAATTTAATATACCTAATAAAGTAATCATTATAATAATAATTTATTATTTTTAAAGGCATGCATGGATAAGAACTATACTATCAAGGAAGTTACTAAGCATATTGAGCCACAACTGAAACAGCTAGAGATTAGACCTTCCAATATTATAAAGCCAAACATTCAATCTGCTACAATGGCATACATTGCCGGATACTTAGTACGTATCACCGAAGAGAAAATTGAATGTTCCGACTATTTGGACATACTTGCATCAGTGAAATCCCCTGCACCTATCATGGGCATAATAAATTTAAATGATCTAGGCGGGCTCTTATATCCAAAAGTAGAGTTTATTGGGTTTTTGCAGCAACTGGAGAAGGCTATTCATGCAGGCTTACCATTTTTAATTCAGCAACCAGCTGTGATGCATAATTTATGTAAGATTATTCTTCCTTGGATGGAGAAAAATCCATTGTTTATGTGTGGTAAAGATGGACACCAAAATATACTGCATAATGTAATTCTAAGAAAATTCATCAGACCCTACATTTCCAACTACATAAGAACTGTGAACGACACTTATATTCGGGAGAATCATAGACCCAAAACGTCAAATAATAAAGCTTTATCAAGAAAAATAATAAAAGTGGTACCTCTATAAACATGGGGTGGCCACGACTGGTACAGGCCTGGTGAAAACTCGTGATTTTTGTATATTTTAAAAAATTTAAATTTTGTTTATAAAATGTTAAAATTAATAAAAATTATTGTAATAAAGTAAAAGAGAACATGTTTTTTGCATTATTTTTACTGTTTCATTGCTTTAAAAAATTGTAAGGATATAAAAATATTTTTTAAAGTTGAAAATTGTTTTAATATGACCAGAATAGGTACAGTACATCTAGCCCATTAATTATTATCGCATTTAACCGTCTAGATAATTATTGATAACATGTCTATTGTTTTAGATTGTTCTGCAGAAATCCGGGCAAAATCTTAATTAAAAAAAATCAATAATTTGCTATATCCTGTTTGAATTACTGTTTTATTTTACGAACATATGACAGCGTGTAGCTAGGATAACTTAATCAGTGTGTGTTGTTATGGTCCGTTGTGTGGCTCCATCTAGCGGGATAAAATATTTTCGTTTGGACACAACTCTTCAATGGGATTTCCCCCATTTGACTAGGCTGTTTCTTATTGTAGGCTGTGATAGAACCTTCCACGGAAAACTGGCCCCTATTTAGACGTTAGACGAAGAAAACTCGGAAAATTCCACGTGACCGACTACCAGTCGTCGTCTTCTTTGTCTTGGCTTTTTCCCACGTTTATATGGAGTAAGCATTTTCATCTTTGATTTGTTTTCTCCATCTCTCTATTCGGGGTGTCCTGCCTCTTCCATTTCCTATCACACAAATCTTTTGCCACCTTGTCTCTTCATCTCAGTTTTGGTCTTCAAACTACCAATCCTCTTTCCAACATAGTCCTCACTTCTCTCTACATATCAAAACCATCTTAATCTACTTTCTTGCATCTTCTTACTTACAGGACCCACCTCGACCGTTCCTTTTACGTAATCATTCTTAATTCTGTCCTCCTTTGTCGTAGCCTACCCCGTATCTATCTCGGCACGGGATCGACTACCGGCGTTCGGTGGTTTATCCACTGGGATAGTAGACGGTCGAGCCAAATTTTACTTGTAATAATCGAATTTATTCTTGTTTCATTGACATTTTGAGTTTTTATTTATTTATTTATTTTTTCTTAACTGAATAATCAAGGCAATATTAATATTATAAAATATTATGGTTACATCTAGGTGGCTAGTACCTAAGTAAGCAAACCAATGGCACAATTTGTTTCACACGGTACGAAACAGAGTATTACTCGTAATTGGCTTGCTTACATAGCTGCTGGTCATTCCCTAGATCTCTCTCATCTGTATTCTGTTTTTCCATTAATTCTCTTACAAATTTAATATATTTTATCTTAGATTAAAGAAGAAAACTAAATTCAAATTCTTTTATATACAAAAATATACAATTTAAATTAATTTTAAATTCTTCTTATAACATTCCAAACTACAAAGTGGAATTCCTGTTTTTGAACAAGAATACTTTTTAAAACTTTTACATCCTTTAACACCACAAAATATTCTGGAAGGTGGCCTGAAATATATTAAATGAGTATATTAATTTAACGATTTTCATCAAAATTTTTAAATACGGTAGCCTAAACCTCGATTTAATGGACTAATTCGGGTGACGGGGTGTTTGTTAAGGTCGAAAGTACATTATATATCTATAACGGGTTTTACGAATAAGTGTTAAATAAATTGACAAATTAGTTAGTTTATCTGTTTTTGGTTATGTAGATCCATTTTTGTAATTAAAATTCGTTATGCACGAGATGCTTCATTTCACAGAAAAGTTTTCTTAAGTATTATTGCTTATTTACTGGTCGTAGTTCCGAGACTGTAATAAACGAGTACACAATCTAAATCAAAATAAATAAACATTTTTTGGAAAATACTCTTTAAGAGCAATGACTCTTGAATTTGAAAAAAACCCCGTTACTTTAATTATATATAAAAAGCATTTTAAAATTAAGAGGGTGTTAATTTTCACGTACGATATATAATACAAACCGGAAATTTTGTCCGTTCGATCGAGGTTTTACTGTAATATTAATTTAAAAACGTACAGTTTGGAAACTTTAGGTGTTAACGGATACTCTTGTCCTGGAGGTAACAGCAGCAGAATTGTCTCTTGATTATTTATGTATGTCATTTTTGGGGCATTCGATTTTTTAGTTTGTTTCATCTAAAAAAAAAAAGATACATTATAAGATACAGGTCACAAAAAATACGTATAATATTCCCGTTTTTTAATATTTAATAATACTTACACTCAAACCTGTTTTTGTGCGGTCTTTTTTTATTTGTGCAATTTTTTTGTGTGGTATACCGATTTGATTGAAATTCGTATACCGCACAAAAACAGGTTTGAGTGTAAACATTTTTCAACTTTCTGTATGTTTAAAAACATTTGAAAGTAAGGATGCTAGAAGGGAAAAAAATTACCCTAGGCCCCAGCCCAAGGAAGTAGGAGCCTCTATATAGTGTTTTTTGTTTATTTCCTTTAATATAATATGTATTTTACTCCAGGCCTATTAACCCTCGGGGTGGCCCTGCTTAAAAGATAAGAAATAACATCTTTATTTTTATAGCCACAAAATTAATTGTAATTAAATGATAACATGTCAAATCATGTTAGACATTAATAGATGTTATAATCACAAAACATATTCCACAGAAGTCATTTGATTTTATCTTACAGCATTTATTTTTAAGCATGTTCAATAAAGATATGGACTTCTGTACTAAATGGAGCAGAATTATCTAATATAAATTATCTACCTACTGAACAGTCTGTTATAAAATATGATATCTCTAAATGTGTTTCAATGGTACACTAAAACATATGACAAAAATCTACTGTAGTGACATCAAATAAAATCATTTGCTTTTTTATGCAAGATAAATAAGAACGATCTTTTATTATCAACTAATCGTATAAATTTGCAAAATCTAGAGATACACTAGCATAGAAATTGCCGTGTAAGAAATAGATCCCAATAGGCACAACCAGTTTGAAAAACATCTTAAAGAAATTGTTATTTTATATAATGAATGTAATCACAAATATCAGAATAATTATACAAAAATCACTATGTTAAAAGAATGTAATTTCATAGAATAAATATATTTATGAATACAAAATTCATTCATTGAGTTTTCAAAAAAATCTTTAGATTTCAAGTTCTCCATTTCGCTTTGGAATAAAAAATAAGGATTAGAATAAAATTCTTCAAATTAAGTTTTTTAAATAAAAATTATTTGTTAGTTTGTTAAGTAAGCCTTTTATTTCCCATAAGTTCAGTGCCAAATTGAGATTGCATCCCTAGAAATACAGTTTTAACATTATAACCACACAAAGCCACTTAACTTAAGATATGACACCTAAATACAACATTTCATATAGTTTCTAACAGAAAATTCGTATCGGTCATTAAAGAAAGGTGTCGGAAAGTGACACGTATCTACCGTATAAAATGTCTACTTAACAGTAAAAATAGATATATTAAAAATGACTGTATTGCAATCATTTCTTAATAGACTAGTCATACCCAGCAAAATATTTGCTGCAAAAAATTGCTGTTAAATTACAAATAAATAGAAAAATAAAGACCCAATTAAATTTATTTACATAATTATTTTTAACATACATAACAGTTTAAACATTTTTAAGTCTTGTATTAATAGAAATATATTTATTAATATAAGACTTAAAAAAAAATGTTGTACACTGAAAAATTCTGTATATAAATACCTTCACAGATAGATATATTTCCTTGTTCTGAAGAATAAATAACTATAAATTATAATTTTGAAAAGATCTTACCCCGGTCGATTACGTTTTAGCACGTCCGAGGCACACTTGCCGTAGTAGTTTAATTCAAATTCGACCGAAAGTCGGTCTTTGAAAATTAAGTCGACAACATTTAATCAAATATAACTGTTTGTTTCTTTGTTGCCTACCTACAAGACTGCTTTGCTCGGGTGCCATTTTATTTAAACAAAACGACATCGGTCCTCCTCACCAAGATTTAGTTTACAATAATCTTTCCATCAATAATATAAAATTAAAAACTAATTGGAAATCAATGACAAGTATTTTCAGAAGCATTTTTATACCGGATGGAGATAAGTTTGATTACCGGACCGGAAGAGACGAGATCACCATGGCAAGTGTAAAACTGGGCATATTTTTACTCCTAACTACTTTAAACAATAAAATGGATGCAAAAGGGCTAAACTACATTAAATAAGCTTCAAAATGATGTATAAAACGTAAATATAATTCTTACAAAAGTACCTTAATGAACTGGAAATAGATTCTGCCTTAGCCTATTCTTTATTTACATCTCTTTTTATATTTCTTAATATGTAATTGTAATAATAAGTAAGATTAATAAAAATTTGTAAAATTAAAATGTAAATAACTGTTAAATAAAATTTATTAATTTATATTTGAAAACTATATTATTTAAATTTTGTAAATAAATAGTAATTATATGAAATTTGTTCATTTTAATCTGAATAGCTAACTTCTTATTTTAAAACAAAAACTAAAAAAAAATTTCTATTTTTATAAAAAAAACAAATCAGAAGTTCTATTTTTATCCGTAAATATTTTTGGAGATTTGCTCTTTTCTACTGTCAAATAAAAAAGTTTTCGATTTGAGTATTTGAACATTTTTGCGTTGTCGTGGCAGCAGTTTAAACGATAGATTTAAATCGGTCACCACGGCACGCAATCAAAAACTTTTGAAAAATCTCCCCGTCCGACTACGGAGAAGAGTAAATCTCTGAAAATGTTTAAAAAATAAAAAAGTGATTTAAATTTTTGTTTTACTTTAGTTTTTTTCTGTTCTATTAAATTTTTTTCAAACTCTAAATTACACGACATTCAGTTTTTAACAAATATAAAAGTCTGACAAATAAGTACAGAAACTTACTTTTGACAGTTTTGATTTTACATCTGTTTTTTTCAATAATCTTTCAATTGTTTGTTTCTGAAATAAAAAAATATTAATTATTTATAAAATTTTTAAATTTTATCTATTTTCCTGTAACTTAATGAATTTATTACAACAAATATTCAAAATACATTGTTTAATAAATATATTGATTTATCAGACAGTAATTAAACAAATATTTCAACAAACAATGTATTTAAAAAAGGAAATTAATTTGAATAACATCAGCTAATTAAAAAAATCAATTAAAACATTTGCTGATACCAGAGGGAGCAATGTTAAGCTGCCTGACAAAACTTATTCTTTTCTTTTTTTTTACATTTTGTTTACTCATTATTATTAAATAAATTATATAAAATATAATATAATATTCTTGAAGTGTACAATAAACAATAAAATAAACTTTTTCTTGAAAACAAAAAAATTTTCAAAACAAGGGACATGGCAAACTTTTATGTTCTTGAGAGGGGTTACATACAGGGGGGTGCAAAAGTAGGTATACAGTTGAGAATCTGAGAAATACAAATGTTTGGTGTTCGTCGTTATTATTTTTATTATCTTTTATTAGTTCGTATTCCTTATTTGTAATTTAATATTTAATTTGTACATAAAAATAAATGTTTTTTTCCCTATTTTCTCCCTGTATGTTTTTCCCATAATAACGACTAATCGACACACTAGAACCTTTTCTCGTCCCGGTAAGAATAAGTTTTAGTTAAAACTTGACGTTTTCGATCGTATTCGCAATCTTCGTCGGGTTTTGGCCGGTAGAATTCGAAATTGGAACTCGTGGAACAAAGTGTTTAAAATTATTTTAAAATTCCAAAATATTTAAACGTTAAAAAATAATTTTTAGCGGTATGTGTTTAAATAGTGATAAAAAGTATCCTTACGTCGACGCAAATAAATAATACGACGTAATTAACTGCGTAGAAACGGTACCTAGCTGCAGTCGTTGCTCTCGTTTTTTTGTAGCACCGCCTCCGTGCGTGCGAAACGTCGGCGGCATCCTTTGCGTTAATACGGTCGCCGGCCGGGCCGGCTTTGTATATTTCTAATGCTTCCGGGTTGCGAAGGTGCTCGACGTGACCCGAAATTTTCACCAATTTGGCCTTATGGAGGTGTTGATTATCCTTCCCGATGATTTTGTGAAGTTGTTTTATAACAACAACTGTATACCTACTTTTGCACTCCCCTGTATATGGTGTTAAAAGTTGCATCCGTGACATTGTCAGTAATTAACATATTATTAAACTATTTTACTAAAAACAAACCAATTGTTGGGGTCACTTCTCATTTTATTAATTCACATAAATAAATACAGTAAATCATGATTTAATAAAAACCACCAAACACTAAAAGCAAAACACATTACAGATGTAAAAAAAATCCAGCAACCAGTTGTTTAACTTTCCTGGCAACATTTCAAACTGCACTTGGTGCAATCTCTTACAATATTTTGTTAATAAAAAACTTTTTATATTTTAATTATTATAAAATGGCAAAAAGCATAATTTTGAAAGTAAGGATGGGTTTTATAAAAAACTGTAAATGCCAATAACAAATAAAATTGTCATTAAGTCCGACCCTACTCGATAAGATACACGACCCCCCTTTACCTCCCCACTTAACGACCAAAATTTAATAGCATCGATCCCTCTAATAAACAAACCTGCCTGAAAAATTTCAAAAATTTTTGACAAAAAGCACAGGAGTCATTAAGCTTCAAACAGGGTATGCCCCCACACACAAACATCCATAAATACAGAAAAACCCCCAAATTTTTTTGCATTTCTTGATGTTTCAAAGTCCTCTAAGTCCAAAAATTGTAAAAGTCTTGTGGGGTCATGTTTTGACCAATTGCCATACTTTCCCTCTATTATATGTAACAGAGCTGGGAAAGTAATAAAAGATTAATGCTTCTAAAATTACAAAAAATTAAAAATAGAATCTCTAGAAAAGGATTACTCTATTAGCAATATTTAAATAAAAAATATAGTTTACATATTACAGTTTTAACTCTTATAATTCTTCCTGAAAAATGAATGATTAAAAGAGATGCCAATTAACTTATTACCCATTATGCAGTAAGGATCTGTCAAAATAAATTTTTTATGGTCTCAAAAAATCTAAGTTTAAAGTATGTTGGTGGGGATAGGGCCATGGTGGACTTGGTCGGATTCATGATAGACATGAAGAAAAAAGGCCTTAGTGCCAAAAAGATGGAAAGAGTCAAAAATGAAATAAGATAGATTTAAAAAAATAGGCTACACATCACCACATTTGAAAACTTTTTGATGATAAAAGACTATTTAACCAAAATAAATGCATTTTAAAATTGATTTCTTAATGATTTGTTGATGGAATCTGTAAAGCATCTTTTTACATTCCTATATGATCATTTAAATGCATTTTAAATAATAATTAATGACCATCATGTGTTAATTTCAAACAGATTTTAATTTTATATTATTATATATTATATTTTCTTATGAAAATTTATTAAAATATAGAATTATTTAAAAATTTTACATTTATTTTTATATTTAAAGCCATAAAATTCATTAATAAAGAATAAAACTAAATTATATTAACACTAAGAATAATAAAGAACAGGTAATTTTTTTCCATAAAATACTTATCAAGATAAATTATTTATTCTAAAAATTATTCACTAAAGCCATTTTTTATAAACAGGTTCATATAATCCAACTAAATGGAGAAGAGCCTGTAAAACAAATTCAATTCTGTTTATTCTTAAATTGAAATAATTTTGACCTTGCAACTTTGTTTACAATTGATGTGCAATTGATTTATGACTCACAATTGACCATTACAATTATTACTTTATCAGATATAAGCATTGGCTATGCTCAAAGATAAATGTTTTATTACAAATAGCTTTATGACCAATAAAAACTGTGTGTTAAATCATTTTGTCTTTCAGGCCGTAATTACATTTACATCATTTTTACAAGATCATTTTTTTTATTGAAAAAAATTGTAACAAGAAAGTATTTTAACTAGATTTAAATAAAAACTTTAACTTTTTTCAGCTGAAATATTTTAATGTTTATTGTTTGATGTGTTTTATTTTATTTCATTTCACTTACCTATTCATTTTTTGAAGCCATTCTAAGAATTTGTCGTTTTTTAAGTTTTAAAGTTCTATAAATTCTATTTTCACATTCCGATCCATTAACAGTTTGATCCAAAACATGGTGCTTAGTCAGCTAAAAACATTTTATTAATTTTGTCTACTAGATAAGGCTAGAACTGTTTTTTATTCCATACACCAGTTTACGAGACTTATTATTAATAGGAAATAGTTTAATAAAAAGAAGAGAAGTTTGTATCAATACAACTTAAAGAAGATTTTAAAAAAAATATTATCATCATTAACAAAACAAAAGTTCTGTATAATATGATTAAATTCTAATTGTAGAGAACTTTGCTATTTACTGTTTTCTTTATTTATTTGTTCTGTTAGGAAGACAACCATGAACTAATGAATAACTTGATGCAACAACTTTGTTTATTCTAAAATATGCATAAAAAACTTAAATGCATATCATAGAGTAAATAAAGTTGTTTCATCAAACTATGTATTGATTCATGGTCATTCTAGAACAAATAAAGAAAAACTATAATATGATTTTGTTTCTAATTATTTGGTAAAATTTCAGAAAAATGTAATTGTGTATCATATATACAGTTCAGAACCAAAGTAACTCATGATAATTAAATAAATTATATAAAAAATTAAAAAGTAAATACCATTAATTATTCTAAATTATTATGTCCATAAGTTTATCTATCTACATATATATATTTATATCATTTCAAGTAGTATAAGTATATTAATATGTGGTGTGACCAAAAAGTAAAGATGCATCACACGTAAGCAGAAAGCTAATGTTTTGATATGTCGACAACAGTCAATTTGACTTTGAATCTTTTTGCACTCTTTCTGTGGTCGTTTGTCATTGCTATGCCGAGTCTGTTTTGAATAGCATGTGTTTATGATGGCCGTGATGATTCAGAATTTGCCAAATATGAAGTGCACTCATCATACATTTTCTCAATGTTTCTTTATCTGAAGAAACATCTTGCAGGACAACATTTCTGCAATGATGAGATCAAAAATGAAGTTAAAATGTGGTACTGGAGGCAAGTGGGAGAATTCTATGACTAGGATACAGAAGTTAAATAAGACAAAACCTTTTACACTATGTTTCTAGCAGTTTTAATCCATAAGAACAAATGTTTTAGGCTATTTTGAATGGCCTTCTTTGGGTACGATAAAGTCAGTTGGAACGTCGGTTAGCAAAAATTCAGATGACGTCACTGTTTACAAAGATTTCTTCTTACTAGTGACATCGTTGCCGATTACAAAGTTAAAGATATCGACATTGTTAATTTTTTCTTAATTTAATCTAAAATGTGCAAACAACTATTGATGATAATAAAATTGTTAAAATTGGAAAATAAAATAACAAGATAAATAACAGGTTCCATGAGGGTGGATTTGCCTATTTAATTTAAGGGGTTATCTAGGAGTGGTTGCCGTGCAGTGGAGAGAGAGTCTCTGCTGTTAATACAATTTTCTTGAGGGATTTTGCAAAGATTTCTAGTGTTTCAATTGTTCTAAGTTTGGTATTATCAAGCATAGGTATAATAATCTTGGCCTCTTCCCATTTGGCTGTTATATTCGGTTTGCTTGCAAATTGGGCTAGGGTGGAATAAAACTTTTTGTTGTGTGTGTCGTATATTACGCTCAGCTATTCTTTTTGTAAGTGATCTGTTGGTTGAGCCTATGTATGTTAATTTTTTGTTCTGATTAACTCTGTTGTCCTCTAGCAGAACTGAGTAAATCCCAGATTTTCTGGCTTCGCTGCATTTATCTTTGGTATTAGCTAGAAGTTTATATATCAGAGGATTGCATTTGTATGTGAGATCAGCTTTGACATTCTTGGCTATGATTTCATACACTTGGCTCATTTTAGAGTCAAAATCAACCACAATGCATTTACATTACTGTTTTAGAGGACTGGAATTAATTGCTTCTGTTTCTAAGCAACAATGTCATTTTTGAGCTAGCCTATCTATTAATTTACCATTGTAACTGTGGGCTATGGCGATGTGTTTGATGTTTGATTTCTCGTAGCATGTCATTATCTCACCGAGTTTCTTGGTGTTCTTTATTCCAGAGTTCTTGACATTCTTCTGTCGTCAGATCTGTTTTAAGTTCCAATATGAGCTCTTCAATGTTCTTTATTTCTCAGATGTAATTTTTGTTACTCCTTAATCTGTTTGAGTCTTCTTAATTATACTGTATCTTTCTTAGATAAGACTGAACTGCAGCCTACTGTAGAACTGTTCGAGCCATACTGCCCAGCAACATCGGACATCTGCCCACTCTCTACTTTTGCTATTATACTCTCACTTTCAAAAATAAAAACAGACGCAAAACTTAACGAGTGCCCACCCAATAGTCTCGCAAATACTATTAAAAAAATTCTTTCTGTCAGAAAAATAAAAGACTGGAATTACAAGAGAGAGTTTCAAAGTTTGGAGAAATACTATCCAATCAGTATTTACTGGGTTGAGCGTTGATGTCGACATCTCCCGCACTCCGAAAAGTTTCAAATTGTTGCCTGAAGCGAGGGAAGACCGATCGGTATTTGTTATTTTACATTGCTTCTTCTCGTGTTTGTCTGTGAAGCGTTTGTTGTCCGAACATAAAAATCTTTCGCAAAAGTGTTCGTTATCCAATTTGTTCGTTAACCAATCACCCACTGTATTTACCAGACTGCAATTTTAGACAAGTACAGTGGAATCTGCTGGAAACACAAGGGTTTTTCCATAGCCCAATGCAATAGTTACAAGTCCACACTTGGTGGAACAGTGAAAATGTGCCTCATTGCTTTACAGAATCTTCCATGGTCAAGACACATCCAATTCCATTCTGCAAAAAACATCAATGGAAAGGTCAGATAAATTCCTGCAAATAGCTACCTGGTTATGACTGATCTTATATGGATAACAATGCACCAACCTTCTCAGTACTTTGCACACTGCATTAGGATACATCTAACTGCCTTTTCATTGCACATGCACTGCTGGAACCTGCAACATTATTCATCGACTCTTCAACAATAGCTGTGGTAATGTTTTCAGTTATTTGTCAAGTGACAGATTTGCACCTTTCACCAGGTAAAATTCTCAGACATCTAGTTTCCTTAAACTGACTGATCATTCTCCTAAGAGCTTGTAAAGTCAATGGTCCAGAGGCATATATTCTTATGATGACAAAATTTCCAAAGTGCAGCTGCAGCATTGTCATTATTTTCCAGCAAAATAACGGTACTGTAATTGATAAGAATGACATTCAATAGCTGTGACCAGAGCTTGGATGCGTGTGTTTATGCAAAGAAAACTGATTTTCCATTATTTGCAATGTAAAATGTGTCAAAGTGGCGAGTTTTGTTATTAAATTTTTGTTTTTGTGAAATATCTGCATTCCTGAGATATGACATCCCAGATCTGGTTGCATTTAGACTGCTAAGTATCACTCCACACAGCATAGAATAGTGGTACTTTAGTTACAATCACTCAGCATAACAATATTTTCTTTTAATGATTAGAAAAATGAATTCCTCTTTAATATTAAGAATTTATTATTAAAACCAAATGATCTGCTATATTATTAGGCTAAAATAAGACTAATTTTATAATCAAATATAAAATAATTTTACTAGATGAAGTCAATTAGGTCTGACTGCCTACCTCTATTCAAATTACTTTATACCTAATTATATAATTTGTCTTATTATAATACATTTTAAATTTACAAAATTTAAGAAAATTCTTAAAGGAGACAATTGCAGGGACATGTCTTTTGCAATTTTTATCAAACGTATTTATTATTTTTTAATTTACTGTTGCCAGAGGGATTTTTTAACATTTTATATATTTAGGCAGATGGGTAGCCTCAAAAGAAAGGCCAACTCTGCTGTGGAACTGTTATTTTCCTTGTGTATGTGCAAAAGGACGAAGTGAGAAGACATTTTTATGAATTGTCTCCTTTAAGAATTTTCTTAAATTTTGTAAATTTAAAATTTTATTTGTCCTGGCTGACAATGTTTATCAAATGTTATTATAATACAGTAAATTGCCTTGCTTTGATTAAAAACTGGATATGTGGATTTATTGTTTATATAACTTACAGGGTGATTCACTGGTGGTGTTCAGTAGTTTTATTCTTGAAAACTGTTAGAGATTGGAAGATGGGACTAACAACCAAGTTTATAAAGCAGACAGGGAATAATTTTTAGTGACCCTGGATGACCTTGAAAATCAGTGACTTTTGACAAACAAAAAAAAACCTATTTTGTTCCATAAGGTTAATTTTAGGTTTTGAGCCATTATATGGATAGTACACAACAAAGTAAACACCTCTTATAGTAGGTGACATTTTCTTAAACCTAACGGTCTTCAAGATATTGACCAATTTCTTCTAAAAATCTGATTTCTTTTTTCCCGGAGGTTTCTATGTGAGAAATAAGTTTACCGGTTTATTTATCGAAAAGCTTTACATGGCAGAAACATGATAGTAATGAAAGTACGTTTTCAAAATTTACTTAAATTAGATGCTTAAAATGTCTACCTTCTTGATGCATACAGAGATTTGTTCTTCTAGGAAAAGCATTTAATACATTTCATAATTTACATCTACTAATTTTACAAAACCTTTCCTAAATTCTGATTTTCATGTTTTCTGTTGAAGAATGCTGAAAGTAAGTCATGGCCTAAATGGTCTCCATGAAGACTGGCATAAAGGTTTGCAGCCTGTGAATAACTTTGATGACATGCATCTAAAGTCATCAGCATATTAAATGTTTCTTCTTTTGAATAACTTATTCTCATGAAAACAGAGGAAACAAATCACTACTTTGGAAGAAAACCGGCATGACTCAAAAAAGTGTGATTTTTTTGATTGTCATAATCAAAACAAAAATGTAGTAAATTTTTATGTGGAAGAGTGTCACAAAAGTAACTTGCATATTCGGCCACTAGGGAGCAGCTATGTCAGCATTGAATAAGTGATAAGTGATATTCAGTTAAACTTTGGTTAAATCTTTGAATGGGATTTTCTCAAATCTAGTCATTTTGATTTGTACCAGTTTTCTTCCAAAGCAGCAAAATAAATACACAAAAATGAAAAAGATCACTCCAAAAAAGACACTCCTTCACAACTTTGAAATAGTAACAATTTAATTTATCCTGCTTGTTTAAATATCTATAAGATAAAGAACAAAAACTGATAAAATTAGTTCTTGGCATAGAAGCTTTCAGGAAAACAAGCAGATTTTTAGAAGAAACTGGCCAATAACTTGAAAACCATTAGTTTAAGAAAATGTGACCTATTATAAAAAAGTGTTTATTTTGTCGTGTACTATGCATATAATGGCTTAAATGTGCCTCTTATAATTTAAAAAAGCCCTATTTTGTTCAGTATGTCTAAAACCACTGATTTTCAAGGGCAAGGTCACCAAAATTGTCTCCATCTGTTTTATAAACTTTGATTATTAGTCCCATCTTCCTATCTCTAACAGTTTTCTAGAGAAAACTACTGAACAGCACCAGTAAATCACCCTTTGTATATAAACAATAAATCCAAAAGTACACACACACACACAAAATGCCAAGGAATTTATTATATTTTAAATTCTTTTGATAAATGTTATTTATAAATATTCTAGTTATGCTATTTGAATTGAATAAGTATTGGAGTATATAAGTATCAGATTGTTAAAATTCACAAAGATAAATAATTTTATAATGTTCTATGTTTTTCATCAAATTTTAATTCAAATTTATAAAAACAATACCTTATCTTTTTCTCGTTTTTCTTCAGCTTGCTCTCTTCGTTTTTTTGCTCTCAACATCTTCCTTTGTATCATTTCTTCACTTATTTCTTTCTCAGGACTAACTGCAATTATTTATGCACACAATATTTATTTGTAACAAAACTTTTAATTAAAAAAGCAAAAAAATATCAGTGTTTATACATACATATATATTAAAATTACATATAAAAATTTTGCAAACTAACCTAGTGGAGCCAAAACTACTTCCTCTTTATCTTTTTGAGTTTTACTTTCAAGCAATGCTCTCTGTAATAAAAAAGTAAATATGAAAATTTAATTTTCAAATAATGAAATTTAGCTACTGAATTGGTAGCATAACATTACTATAATATAAAGACTAAAGAAAAATCTATACTACAAAGTAATATTATTTTATGTTTTTATAAAAGATTATCACTGGGTAAAATCAAGGTATTTTTCACACTGATATTATGAAATAAACAAAACTGTCTTTTGGCATTAAAATTAATTTTAATGCCAAAAGACAGTTTTGTTTATTTTGTATAAAATATTTGGATAATAAAATCAAATGTCTAAATTTTCCTTTTACACAGTCCTTGAAACCATATACAGATATGTTCAGCTTAACGATGAAATTATTTTTCAATGAAATATGTCATTAAGCAACTTCATACTATAGTGAATATTATAGTGTGTACTTAGATTTATATTATATAAATCTATTGGGTTGTTCGGAAAGTTCGTAGTGATTTTTAAAAGAAATAAAAGAAATTGTTTTAAAACTAAAAATATACTTTTATTCCATTATGTATGCACCATTGTTTTTAATGACGTGTTGCCATCTATGGGGCAGCTTCATGATACCCTCTTCGTAGAACTTTCCGGTTTTTCCCGCGAAAAACTGATCCACGTGGTTTTTGCAAGTTTCCAAAGTATCAAAGTTTTTATCACAAAGGGAATTTTGTAGAGAACGGAACAAATGGTAGTCCGATGGGTCAAGGTCGGGTGAGTAAGGGGGGTGGGGTAAAACATCCCAGCCTAGTTCCAATAATTTTTGGCGTGTTCGTAAAGACGTGCGAGGTCTGGCATTATCTTGGTGAAACACAATGCTTTTTCTATTGGCCAGTTCCGGACATTTTTCTTTAATTGCCATGTTCGGCTTATCCAATTGGGAACAATACTTATCAGAATCAATTGTTTGATTCTGTGGAAGCAGCTCGTAGTACAGGATTCCTTTCCAATCCCACCAGACAGTGAGCGTGACCTTCTTTGGACGAAGACCGGCCTTTGGAGTTTTTAATGGTGATTCATTTTTCTTACCCCACGATCGTTTTCGGCTGATGTTGTTATAAATGATCCACTTTTCATCACCTGTCACTAAACGCTTCAGAAAAGGGTCATTTTCATTTCGTCTTTCAAGAGAACCACAAATGGAGATGCGATCCAGTAAGTTTTTTTCCGTTAAGTCGTGAGGTATCCAAATGTCGTAACGATTCACGTATCCGAGCTTCTTTAGATGTTGAAATACAGTACTATTTGATGACTTCACTATGTCTGCAATCTCTCGAGTTGTGTAATGAGGGTTTTCATCCAATAATGCTTTGATCTGGTCCTCTTCAATAACAGGAGGTCTTCCTGAACGAGGAGTATCTTCAAGGCTGAAATTACCCGTTTTAAATTTTGCAAACCACTTTTGAACAGTTGATTCTGATACAGCACTCCCACCATAAACATCACATATCTTTTTTGCTGTTTGTACAGCATTTTTGCCTTTGCGAAAAAAGAAAAGAAACAAGTGTCGATAATGCACGTTGTTCGCATCTATTTTTTGCAATGAGACAAATTAAACGCTATTTGAATAATCTTAACGGTTTTTTTGTAACAAAGGCGTCTCAAGGTCATTTATCGTAATATTCATTGGTTTGTACAATTCTAATCATTTTTGCGTCAATCGGTGTCTCAACTGTCGGCTATCAAAAATCGCTACGAACTTTCCGAACAACCCAATACTACTCATGTAGGCTATATGTAATACAACTGTAACACAATGATAAGTATAACGTCTTCCAAAAAAATGCTACCATTTTAAATTATTGTAATTATGTTAATTATTACCCGAGAAGTATGTGACATACACTAATTGATAAAGTTCCTGTTTGAGTTTTATCTATCATATGCATAGAAATGCATTGTTGTCTACTGCCTCTAGGAAACATTATAAATAAAAATGGCTACTCTACAACAGAAAAGGCATTTAGTGTTCTGCAGCCAAAAAGTTAGAATCAGTCATCAATGTGCTATAAGAATGTTTGTCTTACATGTGGATCACATTAAAATCATCTGCAAAAGTCAAAAATCATTGAAAATCATATTGCACAATGATCATTGATTCCAACTTTTTGAACTGCAGAACACAAAATGCTTTCTCTGTTATGGAGTCACCATTTTTGTTTACAGCACTTCTTAGAAGTAGCAGATAAAAAGATGCTCATATGCAGATGGCAGATAAAACTCAGACATTTACTCTATCAATTGGCATGTCATATACTTCTTAGATAACAATTAACATAATTACAGTAATTTAAACTGAAAGCATTTTTTTGGAAGAGATTCTATTTACGTATCTAAACATAGAAAAGGTCCAGATAGCTATGAATTTTTCAGCTCTGTTATAATCATATGTGACTTCTGTCATATATGTGCCTCATCATTAACTAGAACATATCTGTATAATACAGAGCAAAACTGAATGAATTTACTAAATAGATCATGTTTTTCAATTTAATAGATAAAAAATTATTATTATGAATTAAAGAAAAATTTAGAAAATATTTAATGTTAATAACATTCACATATGAATTTTAAATAATTTATACATAAATATTCAAACCCCCGATTTCCCGTAAAAAAATTACTGCAATATGTATAAAATAAAAACATTTACTTGTCGAGCAGTCATTAAATTAGGATCTTTCATTCTTCTTAATTCTTCATCTACTTCATCCAATCTTCCTGATTCTAAAGCTTCTAACCATCGTTCTTCTTCATCTACTTCTGCTGCAGGGTTTGCATTGCCATCAGTACTGGGAACAGCGACATTGACTGTTTCATCCACTACTAAAATAATAGTAATGTTATCACTATAATGATTACATTATGAAAGCATAGTTTGAAATTTATTATAATGTATTAAAAAATGTCTTTTTGTCTTTGTTTACAGCAACATAAGATATGGGCAATGTCTCCTGGAAAAATTTTCTACAGGATACTTACCCCTATTTAGCCCAGAAAACTCCAAGTGACATGCCTGTTGGAAAATCCAAGATGAACTACCAGTGTTCAGTGGTTTTCATCCATTCAGACACTGGGAGGCCCATCTTTTTGCAATTTTAAGTTATTAAAGTATTGACTGTATTTATCAGATTTTTAAAAATGTAAAAGAAAATTACTGTACACAACAAAAATATACTTAATGTTCTCTTGATTGTGAAAACATTTATGATAAAAACATGAAAAATTATGAATTTGATAATTAATATAAACTAATATCTAATGATTTTAAAACAAATATATGAAGAATAAATACTGACCTATAATTACAATAGTTGTATGGATACAAAAACAATAATGGTAGGGAGATCCATTAAATACATATACAGTTAAGAGGGGAAGGGGCCATTTACATTAAACTTCACATATTGTAAATACGTCTCACTAACCTTATATAGCTTTGCAGAAAATTTAGAACGTATCACAAACGTTTTCGACCCATTTTCTAGGGTCTTCCTCAGGTGTTCTATAAATCTTTCCTGGTTTTATTCTAATTTTTAAAATTTCCAGTATCCGATGTTTTCTATCTTTGAAATTTTCGAATTTTTTAAGATTTTCTTAAATCGAATTTCTTAAAAAATTCGAAAATTTCAAAGATAGAAAACATCGGATACTGGAAATTTTAAAAATTAGAATAAAACCAGGAAAGATTTATAGAACACCTGAGGAAGACCCTAGAAAATGGGTCGAAAACGTTTGTGATACGTTCTAAATTTTCTGCAAAGCTATATAAGGTTAGTGAGACATTTATATTAGAGCTTTGTTCTTTGGATGAAGTTAACATATTGTATATTTTAGCAATTGAACTCTATTAGTTATTTGGTAATAGATTTATAAAAATATAGAGATACAACATTTAATCTACATGACAGTTAAATAATCCAACTATTCCTCTTTTAGCTTATTCACATACTTCATCATTTCCATGAAGTTGAGTGTTGTTTTGTGCAAACTTTTGTCATTAATTATACCAAAGGAGTAATGAACCAATATTAAAATTTGCTGCGGGTTAGATATAATAACAAATTAAACATTAAAAAATTGGTGTTGTTGTTGACATATTTTTGAATAAGGTTTTAGCACCCTGAAGATGACAAATGTTCAGATGATCAGTAATGGTTTGAACTACAGAAATGATCAAGGATCCTTAGTATACAAACACAATAACACCACAAACTACTCCAGCAATAAACTTTAGATCAAAAATTGTGTTCATTAGTTTAATGGGTCTTATTCAGTTGTCAAGCACAAAATGAAATAGAACATAAAATATTTTAAAGAATAATGCCAAACAATTGCTGGATTATATCAGGCTACATTAATAATTAAATGTTAAGTTATTTGGGTTAGAGGTAGACATTAGGTGCCATCGCTTGATAATTATAATTAAATTAATATTTGATGATTAATTTAAAAGGAATTGGCCTAAAGTGGGACTCAAACCCACAACTTCCATTTACTGTGCAGATACATTGCCAGTTACATTACCCGGATCTCCAGCTAGTCTTTGCTTCTTGATTTTAATTTTATATCGTGCATGTGTTTCAACACTGATTCAAGAAACAGTCTATTTTCCAGTTTATATTCTATTGTTTAACATTTAGGTGCTGACAATAACTCATATAGAGTTTAACACTTTTAATAAAAGAAAAAAAGTGTTTGGTTTCCTCAATTAGCACTCATATATACTGTATTTCCTCGGATATAAGACAATCTCGCATGTAGGACGAGGTGTGACTTTAAAGATCAAAATAAAGAAAATTAGATATATTCATCCAATTTTAATTTTATTTCATTTAATCACAAAAACAATTTCAAATGCACATATTAAGGCAAACAATGATGCTATCACTTTTTGTCTACTTGAACTCACCCTCCGAAGCTTCGTTAGAACTCTTATCTTTTTCACTCTCACTCCACAAAGCATCATCAGGTGAGTTTGAAATGCAGCATTTCCTGAATGATTTCACTATCAGCTCACAAGGAATGCTCTTCCTACCCACATAGCAATTTGTGAAGCTTTAGCCTGTCTGATGCGGCCGGTTGAGGTCACTTCACAATTTTCAAGGTAAGCCAGTCAGTGTACAGTTTCCTCATGCAATCTTTAAATGGCTTGTTGATGCACATATCCAAGGGCTGTAATTGTAATGTCATTCCCCCAGGAATCATTATGAAAGTGCTCGTTTTTCCCTATAAGATTTTTAATGTCATCTGTGAGGTGTCCCTTGAATGCATCCATCACTAAAATTGATGGTAGTTTTAGCAATGCTCCTGGTCGACGGAGCCACACTATTTTTAACCAGTCAATCATAAGCTCGTTGTTCATCCAGCCTTTCTCGTGACATTGAATAACATCTCTTCTTGGAAAAGTTTCATTTTTAGGGATTATTTTCCACTTCAGTATAATGTATGGTGGCAACTTATGACTATCTGCTGTTCATGCCAGCATGACTGTGATTCTTTGCTTTTCCTTCCCCCGACCTAAATACTTGCTTTTCTCCTTTTTGATGGATAGTTGTATTGCTCAGCATATCAAAATAAATTGGTGTCTCATCTGCATTCCAAATTTGACTTATTAGGAATTTAGTCTGTTTTCTTAAATTGATGATGTGCCTCTGAAACTGGACCAGCTTGGCTTCGTAATCAGTGGGCAATTTCTGAACAATGGAGATCTGGTGTCTTACGGAGAATCCTGCTCTTTTCATGAAGTGGGATGCCCAACTGCAACTTGTTTTGAAATCTTGCTGTGGAATTCCACATTCTTTCATGAGATCTCTAGCTTTTACTTGGAAAATTTCCACAGTTACGGGCATACACCTATTGCGCATGTGTTTCACAAAATTTTGTAGTTCTTCTAACTTTGGATATTTACCAGTTTTCAATCCACAAAATGATTTTCTTGTACTGTCACACAAGGGCGTCGCCAGGGGGAGGGGCAGAGGGGCAGTTGCCCTCTCCTAGAAATTCGAAAAAGTTATTTAAATGCTAAGTTTTAATTAAAATAATCTTCTTAGGCTTCTTGTAAGTTAAAGAAAATGTTTTATTTGAGATATTTCTTTTCCGGTACATAGTAAATGATTAAAACTTTATGAATCGTTTCTATTTTACCTACATACAATTCATATCCTCTATCAATTTACATCATCTTGTCCCCCCCCTTACCCATTGGCTAGCGTTGTCCTTGCTGTCACAATTAAACAATGAATCTTGAATCTCTCTGATTACACCACTTCTGCACACACACTTCTGATACACTGAACTCACGGCCTGCGACACAGTTATTTGTCTTTTCTGCATGCAAAATTACTTTTCTCTTAAAAGAAGTGTTTACTGTGTTCTGTACTTTTTCCATCATCAAAAACCAATGGTGTCTTTCCACTTACACTCACTAACAGTAAAATAGACATTTGAACTTGTACTCCCCCGAGATCTATAAACATATGCCTTACATTCTTTTATTTATTATTATTTTAAACGTGTTGTATCTAAAATATCTAGTTTATATTAATAATTGTCATTTAATTAAATTAATTAATTAAATGTTATAATAAATATATTGTAGGATAAAACAATTTATGTTAATGTAATAATAACATAAGAAAAGTGGCAACCTAATTGATATTCAGACAAATGAAGAATTTCTTTATCTTTGCCTTTTCCTATGGTTATATGGGGTTGGCATTTCCTTCTCTAATACGTTTCTTCTATTTCTCCATATCAAGGGCTTCTTCTGTCTTAAGTCCCCTCTGGTTCAACTCTTCTTCTACCTTACTTTCCAATAGATCTTTGGTCTTCCTCTTTCCTTTTACTACCAGTTTTCTGTCACTTCTTCATTCTATATGACCAAACCACCTCAACCTACATTCTTGCATCTTTTTGCTCATCTTAACAAAACCTCTAATAAAATCATTCCTTATTCTATCCTTCCTTGACACTCCACACATCCATGTCAACATTCTCATCTCTGTCACCTCCATCTTTCTTTTTCGGGCTCTTGTTATTGCCCATGTCTTTGCTTCATATAACATTGCAGGTCTAATAACTGTCTTTTACAATTTTCCTAGGTTCAGATTGCAGCTAACTTTCTTGTAGCATAACACACCACTCAGCTTCCTCCAGTTCATCCATCCACATTGAATTCTATGCTGCACCTCTGAGTTCAATTGTCCTCCCATCTCGACAAATGTCCCAAGATATTTAAAACTCAAAACCAAAGGGAGCAGCACATTTTGGATTTTAACATTACACTCATCTCTACCATTCAGAGTCATATAAGCTGTTTTAGTTCTGCTAATCTTCATGCCCCTTTCTTCCAAAACTTTCCTCCAATCTTCCAGTTTCTTCTCAGCCTTGGTTTGCAGCACATCATCATCCACAAACAGCATACTCCATGGAGCTTCACACTTCACATCACACACCAACCAGTCCATTATCAGGTCAAACAAATAAGGGCTAAGGGCCGATCCTTGATGTAAACCAACATTAATGAAAAATCCTTCTGTAGTACCCACACTACTTTTAAGTTGGGTCTCTGCTCCCTCGTATATCTCCTTGATGAGACTAACATATTTTTTGGAACATTTTTTTTCCCTCAAACATCTCCATACCTCTTACCTTGGTATCTTATCATATGCCTTTTCTAGATCTATGAACACCATGTGCAAATCTTTCTGCATTTCCCTGTGCCTTTCCATCAGCTGTTTTAGAGAAAAAGATAGCATCAGTCATACTTCTTCCCAGCAAAAAGCCAAACTGTTCTTCTCAATCTCAGATTTCTGCCTAATCCTTCTTTCTACAATTTTCTCCCAAATCTTCATAGTATGGAACAATAACTTTATAACTCTGTAATTCCCGCAATTCTATACCTTTAAAGATTGGCACCAGAAAGATCTTCTTCCATTCATCTGGGATCTTCTCCTGATGCCAGAAGTTCTTCATAAGGTCCCAGAAGATATCAAAACCTCTTCAAGCCTCAACTGGAATCTAATCAGTGTCTACTGCTTTCCCCATCTTCATTTTCCTGAGCACACTTTCCACTTCTTCTCTGCTAATATCTCGCACCACTCCTTCATTTGCCTCTCCATTCTTCGTATACAGTTCTGGGATTTTCTTCATTCAATAAATTCCTAAAATATTCTTTCCATCTTTCCTTGACTCTTTCATAATCTTGTAATACCATTCCTTTATCATCTTTAATCAGTTTAATAGAGGTAAAATCTTTTGATGCCTCATCTCTTGCTTTGGCAATTCTCATCAACTGCCTTTCACAACCTTTCCTTTTGAAAATTTTATAAGCCTCTTCTAAAGTCTTTGCTTTCACAATAGCCACTGCCTTGAGTCATTTTATTTGCCAAATGGTATATTTCTTTATCTTCTGACCTTCCCATCAAATCCCACCTTTTCTTTTGTTTAACTGTGGCTTGTACCTCAGCATTCCATCACCAAAGTTTCTTTCCTTCTGGCAATCTCTTCCCTGAAGTTTTTCCCAACACCTCTTTTCCAACTTTCAAAATGCAATTACTATTCAGCAACCACCATGTTTGCACATCATCTGGGAACTGGATTTCTTTTAACACTTTTACCTTAAACTCTTTCCTTAATTCCTCCTCTTTCAATCTCCATCATTTGATCCTTTGTTCAATCCGGCTAACACAATTCGGTCCATAAGAAAGTCACAATCCACCAGGAGGACTATGTTGTGTAGCAACACTTTCTCCATTTAACACCTTACTGTTTCTCACTTCTCTCAGATGTCTCCTGTGGCACAATAAAAAAATCAATCAGGCTGAATCAACCTCACTCATGTATGTAACAAGTTGGTTCACTTTCTTCTCAAAGTATGTGTTAACTAGTGCAAGGTCAAAAACCACAGCATGATCAACTATTTTTTCTCTCTCTCCATTCCTTTCTCCCACACTCCACCTCCCAAGAACTCTTCTTTCTGCATTCTTCCTCTTCCCAATGTGACCATTTAAATTGCCCCCACAGATTAATCTCTCATTTATAGGAACACCCATTATAAGTTGGTCAAGATCTGTCCAAAAATTTGTCTTTTCTACTTCTCCACTACCTAGCTGACGAGCGCACGCACGCACGCACGCACAATCGTAATGAAAATTCCACCAACATCCAACTTAATGCTCATAATTCTATCACACCTTCATTTAACCTCACAGACTCTGTCTTTTAGAACTTTATCAATTACGATACCAAGTCCATTCCTTCCTGCCTTATTCACGCCACTCACAAACAGCTTGTACCCTTCACCAAGTTCTTTAGCTTTATTTACTTTCCATCTTGTCTCTTGCAGGCACAAAATGTTCACTCTCCTTCTTTGCATAAGATCAACCAACTCGCTACTCTTCCCATTCAATGTTCTGATGTTTAAAGTACATATTCTTATGCTTGTCTTCTTTCTCTTCTCTTTCTGGACTAACTTCTTTATCCAAACCCATCCTTGGTTCGGTAGCCCCAGCTCATTTGACATAGTTTTTGAGCAACATGAGTGCAAATCACTTTGAGGGGATGTCCTAACTTATTTGAGCAGCCATGACATTCCATGTAGTTTTGGCATAGGTTTTATGTCTGGATGCCCTTCCTGATGCCAATCCTATTTGTTATAAGGCTAGATATATATATATAATTTGTTCTAATATATATAATTTGTTCTAATATATATACATATATATCTAATTTGTTCTAATGTTTAATGATTTAGACAAACGAAGAATTAAAAACATTAAATTAAAAACGAGAAAATGTACAGTACAATAGTTTTCACATACTAATACTCGCACTTGACAATAAGTATTGGTGAGTACTTTATTATCTGATTATACAAAAATTATTGCAGCAATGCAAAGAATCTTTCACTCACACATATGGGACAACCTAGGTTTTTGAAGTTGTGAAAAATGAATAAAAATCTCATCTTATATGTGAGTAAATATGGTAATTCATTTATAGATATGTAGTGACAAGTTTCTTGTTGGAATATATAAAAATTATCCTTTGCAGCATGAATGAAGTTCAGTATTTTTCACAAATATATGAAACTTAGCAAAATAACATATTAAAAATATAATTTGACTAGGTAAACCAAATATTTCTTTCAACTAAAATCTCTGATAAACAATAAACTGGCTAATGTACACAAGTTTCCTGAACTGAAAATGATAATTAAAATAAAACTAGAATGTCAAACCAAATAGATGAAAATACTTTTAAATAAAATATTTGACTCACTCCATAACTTTGCTAATAAAAACCATTTATTGCACTTAAACAATGACATTAAATCATTTAAGTAGCTGAAAGGTGAATATATCTTGAATAAAATGTTTTTTCAATACAAGAACATTACAAACAGAACAGTAAAATGTCAAATATTTAAATACAAATATTCCACTTCAATTACTTATTTAAGTATGGTGCTATATTTAATTCAAAAAGGAATTTTTGGCATCTCGATGAAAGAATTTGTCAACTATTTTGAATGAAAAAGGACATTCAGATTTTTAATTTTTATTTTTCTATTTAATATCTAATTATTTAATATTTATTCTATTTAATTATTTTCAATAAAGATTTCTGCAGAAATCTTGATTGTTATTTATTGGAAAATAAATATTAAAAAATAGTTATTCTCAGCTTAGCATTTTTACTTCTTTAGTATCATATTTTATAGCTACTGATACATCAAATTCAGTAAGAAAATTCTACATGGTTTTAATTTTAAATAATGTGATTAAAGTTTGTATTGACAAGATAACAAATGGCATTATCAAAATAAATAGTTAAATACATATTAACACCAAATTGATATAAAAATATATAAAACAATGAATAATTATTTTCCTCCCAAAATTAAACACTCTTATGCTAACTATAACGAAAGGAAAAACAATGCAATTCTCTGAAGATAAAATACTTACCAATACCTTGAGAATCTTCACTGGATGCATCTGGTATTTCAAGTTTAGTTACACTGTTAAATTATAAAGAAACAAAATCATTACATATACATATAAGTACAGTATATACATGTTATTTACTCACTAAATAATGAATTTACAATTATTTAAGTAAAAACTAAAATATATCTTAGCAACCATAAACATTCTAAATAGTTAAAACAAATTCTGATAACTAAACTGATAGTTTTCCAACTGGGTTTAATTAAGTAAAAATATAAGTAGAACTTATTGTGGTCAAGATATATTTATAATTTACATTGGTGCACAATTGTAAAATTTTAATTCATTAATATTTTCATTGTGGTCTGAAGATTGACATTTATGTTATAATTGAAATAAATATAATAAAGTTATGTTTCCTTGCTTAGAAGATAATAATCTTTACATTTATAACTAGAATTAGACAAAATACACTCTAGTATATAAATATATTCATTATTCTATTAAAACAATTAGGTAAACAATTTTTTTTGTAAATCTAATTACTCCATTAATATAAATCATAGAATGTGTTCATAGTTCAATTCAATTAATTTTTACTTTACAGTTAATAATATGCTAACTATGTTTCCTTTGTTACTGATATGTTAAGTATTTGTTATTATATTTATATAAACAGCAGTGGCGTGCAGTGACATTTGATGATAGGGAAGCTGTGTTTCTGTAAGAAGCCGACTTACAGGGGCGATCGGTTAGTTGTGCATTGGTAACGGTCTACGGTCCATTCGTACATGGGTGGTGGCTGTAGAGACAAAGATGACAAGTATCTGACGAAAACCGTTTATTTTAACATAAAATAAACATATACTATGTACAAAATAGTTTGCTTTAGGACAATCGGCCGTTCGGACGTCCCGAGCGTCGATGTGGTTCTTCGATGGTCGATGGAAGGTGGCCCCGGGACGGTGGCGTTGACGAGTCTGTAAGGCACGGGGAGACTTTGTCCGTTGGAGTCGGGGACACGGTCTAAGTCCGAAGTGGCACGGGTTACAGGTTGGCACAATAGACGAGAAACTGTGTTTTTCCTTTTTTTTTCGCGTTGACACACGGCATTTTGGTTATTCGGAAGATTGTCGGAGATTATATCAATCTCCGTTCTTTCTTTCGTCCATTTTGATTGGTCGTTCTCTCTCGATCACACTTCCCGAGTGGTTGGCCTCTTGTTACATTTAGTAACGAGACTCTTACCTGGATAGTGAGAAAAGTCAAAATTGAAGACAAATTCGATCTTCCACCAATCATAGGTTGACTTCTTTCCGCGATTTATGGTTTCTGCCCGGCAGTTTGATATAAACAATGGGTGTCCGACTACAAATGACTTTTACCTATGTTTTTTTAAACTAATAAATTTTTCTCTAAATTAACCGTTTTTTCACGTCTTTTGTGACGGGTCAGACCTGTCTGGTACATGACATTTCCATAAAAAACTTTTATGGAAATGTTTAAAATGTTTAAGTTTTAAACAAATTCATTTGTTTAAAACTTAAACAAATACTGGAAATGACAAAAATAAACAATTTATGTATTTTAGTTCTAAATACAAAAGTTTTTTTAAAAATTTTTTATAAACTAACTCTATTCGGCGATTTTTTCCGTCAAGTCGTTAATTACTTTATCATAAAAGTCGCTGGTCGTCGACTCCGTCGACGTATTTAAAAGCACTTTTTCTATCGAAAGCAACGCTAGCGATGACAATTTTTCCTCCGACCGAGTGTTCCGGGCCAATGTATGAATTCACTCCGTAAAAACTGCGCTCAACAGACCCACCGGTAGATGGTACCGTAAAAGTTGATGATATTAAATCATATAATTCTTTTAGTACGTCTTTGTTCGGATCGACATTAATTATAATATGTTTTATGTTTAAGAGTTACTTGTGAATATAGTCCGGACACGAATATAAATATTGCGATTCACTACGTAATTTAGATAAATCAAAAAATTTCCCATAAAATTTACTTAATTTAAAGAATTAAAACACGCTTGGAAAAATTGTTAATAATTTTAATATTATGAAAAACATCTAAAAGTGATAAAAATTCTATTGTCTGAAAATCTGTCAATATAATTATAATTTTCTTTTAATTATACTGTAATTAAATATAACTTTGCAAAAAAACGTACATAAAAATAACATTGAATACTCTTTACTTTTTAAATCTTAAACAATTCACTTAGTCAGATTGCTCCCTACCAGCGGTTAAGAGATAGAATCATTGGAAGCGTTACACGTGTGTAGTTTCCACCAGCTAAACGGCTGAGGTTGGTGCTCTGTAAAGCGCATGCGCCAATGCCCTCTGGCTGCTTTACACCATTCAGTTATTCTCGCCTCGAAAGCTGTCTCGGAAGCGTGTCCATTCCGCCACTGACATTCGAATATACAATAGCAATCTTATCGTTTTTTTCACATATAGTATAGAATTTTTTAATAAGATACATAATGCAGTTATAATAAAATATTAATTTTAATTAATTCAAAGTACATTAAAATATGAAAATTTATATTTTAGAAAATACAAGGGAAGGTCATATGAAAGTGGATGTGGCGCTTCCATCGCTTCCAATGACGGCACGCCACTGATAAACAGTTAACATAAATACTGTATTAGGAATTAACCTGTCACTAGTTAAATTGCAAAATGTTGATAATGTTTTAATTTGGAGAGAGTTTCTCAGACTGCCTCATCAAAAGATGATTTTCTATTTCTTAAGAACAATGCATTACAATATTCTAACTTTCTGACACTTATTTTGCCAGAAACCCAACTGACAACAAAACAATATCTCAGGCTTAGTACGCAATGTCTAAATGTCACTCAACAAAGTTGCCTGTTATGCTGTAATTAACAGATTTTAACATAAATGTGCATAATTTACTTGTCAATAAAATTTTTAAAAATAAAAGTAGGTAATGTATTTTGTATTCTCAGTGGCAACAATAATCTGACAATGACATTATTTAGATAATGTTATTTCTAAGAGGTGAGTCATACTATGAGGGTTTCATAACATTTATTTTTTCATTCTCAATAATTTTTTGACATTTTCATTTATAGACCAGAGGAGTTTAAGGAAAATTTGCCTATAATTGTCTAAGCTGAATTAGCCAAAATGCTAGAAATCCTATTTTTTTAGGTTTAAGTCTGATGTATGTTGTATAACAGGAACGTCCAACCCATCGCTCGCGGGCCATGCGGCGGCCCAGTTAATATTTTTACGAGACCCACTGCACCCTAAATTTTTTAGGCATATTTTCATTTATTTTGGTAAAGTATGTCGTAAAACTTATTCTCGTTTCACCGGATACACTTTGATGTCGTAACGACGTAATTGGTGTTAGAAAACTGTTTTATCTAGAGAACTGTTATGCACGTGGGGTAGTACATACTATTGCAAACAATTCTTTTCGTCACGAAAAACATCAAAACTGCCAAAAGAAATAGGTCGAGTGATTCCCATTTAACTAACATTCTTAGAATTAAGACTAGTATCATAAAAGCAGATATTGACAATATTGAAAAAGGAAGGCAATGTCAAAAATCACATTGAATTTATTTTTATTTTGTGTGAGTATAATTTCTTTTTTTACTGTCAATAATACAGTATTTTTTGTAATAATATATATTTGTTATTAAAAATTTGTATTCACATTTTGAACTTTTTAAAAGCATATACAGGGTAATTCAACAGTCACAGAAATTTTTAAAAATTAATAACTTGCAAACTATTTACAGTAAGATGATGCAGTTTTCACAGAAATGCTTAGAAAAAAGTGGGATTTTTTTTGGGTGTAATAAAAATTTTAGTACCAAAATAGTTACATTTCTTGTCATAGACGATGCTGTAAAAAACTGAAATCATTTGTCAATTTGTTAAAGTAAGAATAAAAAACTAAAAATGTTCTTAGTGTAAGTTCCAGTAACAGCTTCACAAATTATGTAATCTTATCTATGGCAAGAAATGTAACTATTTTGGTACTAAAATTTTTATTACACCCAAAAAAAATCCCATTTTTTTCTAAGCATTTCTGTGAAAACTGCATCATCTTACTGTAAATAGTTTGCGAGTTATTAATTTTTTAAAAATTTCTGCGACTTTCGAATCATCCCGTATTTAGATAAAGTACCTCGGCGGCCCGCCGAATACACCTAAATTTCTAATTTGGGCCATTACGAAAAAAAGTCGGACAACCCCGTCGTATAATATAAATTGTTAATTTCCGATTCGACGAATAAATACCGTTTAAAAAATGTAATTATATTTTATTTGTCTTTATAAAAACTTTACTTAAAATTTTATATCATCAGCTACATTTGAAGCTTTATTACATAAATTTTTATAAGATAAAAAATAAAAGTATTACATTTTATTTTTGTAATAAAATTAAATAAAGTTTTGCTAAACTGGAAAATTTGTTCATAAATAATCGCTATAATAGTAAATATACTTATTAAGATATATGAATTAGTAAATATAGTTAAAAGTTACAAAACAAAAAAAATATCCAATTGTTTTATTGGATTAATAAATTGCTAATGCTAAACATTTTAAATGTGTTTCTATTTATCTTCAAATTCATAAAGCATATGAAACAAACAGTAAATATTTCAAATTCGAAAACTTAGTAAATATACAATAATCCATAGCACAATTTTAATAACTAAACATATCAAAAAGGAAAGTTAATTTTTGGGCTAAAAAATAATTTTGCTTTAAAATATATGTTTATGTAACGTAACAAATCACTATTTAATTGCAGCTACATTTTCACCAAAGAGCCGACACGCAAAACAAATTATATCCACAGTGCACGGGGATGTTTGGATTTAATTTAGCAAAAACACAATGTTTTAAAAATTAGATATCACTTATTTTGTGTGCTAGCCCTTCAATTACAAATAACTGCGAATTATCGGTAAAATATTTTAAAGTTTAAATTTAACAATTAAAAAATAACAATAAAAACCTCCGTCTTCCACAGTAAGGCCAGGAATACACATGCATAAAATTCAGTGTAAAATCTAGCATAAAACAGAAAACATAAAAATTTTTCTGAAATTTTGGCTGAAACAGAACTGAAAATAGAGTAGAGCGTGTCTCTACTTTTTATGCTAAAATTTCCCCAATAAAGAGAAGTCTTTTCTGCGACGCCAAAGTAGACGCGTGCTTTTTATTTTAACAATGGCGGCAACGAGGGTTAACCCCACGATTGCGACGGTCTCGAAAAAACAAAAAATAAACGAAATAGAGGAGTCTATCGAATCCGTTCGACCGCATAAATGTCACGTATAAAGACGCCGTATTTAAACAACGTTTACGGATAGGTGCAAAATTTCAAAATAACAGGTAGGTCTAGTAGAATAGATATATAGGCCTAGTATTTAGATCACACGTTCTCTATTTGAATTTGGAAATATAAGTCTATTAATTTAAATTCTCTCTATTATAGCAGAGGAAGTGGAGAAAAAATGGAAGGTACAAAGGGATAGATATACGAGAAGAAAAAATTAATAAAATTAGCACCGTCGGTGGCAGCGGCGTTTCCTATTCGGCCAGAATTTTTACGTACGCGTGTTCCGGTATAAAAGCGTAAAACAGAAACCGAACCAAAAGCCGATTTCCGATTCAGTTTCCTGCCACACAATTTTATGCATGTGTGTTCCTGGTCTAAATCTTAGTCATTCTAAGAGTTCTCTCTTTGTAAGTTAGAACAAAAACATTCAAAACTGTTTGAATATTTGTATTTACTATGTGATGAGAAGAAATGGAGTAAGTAGAATTAAATGTTTGAAATTGAATTCACGCTTGTAATTTTTAAAATTTCAGTTCTAAGATGAGTTAGCTTCAATAAATTCATCTACTCCATCAATTAAGTTCTAATCTATACATAAACTCTTTTCAATGCTTTTTGTGTATATAGCTGAATTGTAAAAATTTTTTTTTTGTTTTTCTAATGGCTTAAAGATTCAGCTTGATATCCAGCAAAAATCAGATTTCATATTTTAAGTTTAATAACACAATCACAATACCTTTTTTCTCCAAAAGTTTGCCCTCCGATCTTAATTTTTAATTTTAACGGAGGTTTTCCTCCTTCGCTCGCCGTCGGACTTCCGGATCCGTCTTCGGCATCTTGTTCCGAACCTTTTTTCCTCTTGTGCTTTTTATGTTTATGTTTTTTGTGCTTTTTATGCGGAAGCATGCCTCCGTCTGAAATCGTAATCAACTATTTAAACTACCGACAAAAATTAAGATTATTACTATAAATTTATCAATAATTCGTGTCTAGATTTTTATCTTTACTTCAATTTGTTCATTTTAATAATAAATTATTAAACTTTTTTAGAGTGAAGCAAAATAAAAATTATTTAATTTATACTCGAAAGTTTAAAAATAAAATTCGAAATAATTTAAAAATTTGAAGACGAAATTTAAGTTTCTAAAAACGATTCGATCGCATTCTTTCGAAACGGCCGCTCGGTCGGATTTAACCGAAACGCTTTTTCCGAGACCGAACGTAACGCGAGTCGCATTTTCCCCACAATTCCGAGTTTACGCCGTCCGCTTTCGGAAATTTAACCCGAGAACGAACGGCCGAGGGATCCGAAATCGAAGAAAGGATTTCCGACGAGCGCAAGCGTACGAAATAAAGAACGACGTCGGCAGTCGCTTCTCCGCGCCGCTCGCGGAAAAGCACCGACGCGCAATTTTCATCCAGAAAACGGTTTTCCTTCGACACGAAAGCATTCGGATCAAACTACGGGATTTAATAAATCTTCGACTCGGTTAAGTACTTTGCGAGCGTTAAGAATCCCAAAGCACCGGTTAATCTTCGCACCGGAAGTCGGCGCTCTAAGACAAACCGGCATCTCGGGATTCCGAGGACGAGAGCCGAGCGACCCGGAAAACATTTAACGAACGAAAGATTCTCGGCAGACGTAAGGGAAACGCGTATCGTTCTCCACTAAGGAGTCGAGGGAAAGTCGTCACGTCGCGGGATATAATTATAAAGTCGAAAAAAGCATTAAGGAATAATTACCTCCCGCGACGACTTCTTCGTCTTTCTCCTGTTCGATTTTAATCTTCTTCTGCTTTTCGTCCGCTACGATTTCGTCTGAAAACACGACAAAACACTTTTTATACGGGATAAAAGACGGACAAGTCGACGTAACTCTCGGTGCCGAGACGGCGGCTCGTCTCCGATTCCGGCAAGGAAACGGCGGGACGCACGCTCTAACCTAACCTAACCTATTCTAACAATTTGGTTGCCAATAATTACGATAATTTATTAGAACAGGTTAGGTTAGGTTAGGTTAGGTTAGGTTAGAGCGTGCGTCCCGCAGTTTCCTTGCCGGAATCGGAGACGAGCCGCCCTCTCGGCACCGAGGGTTACATTAACCGATGCGAATATTCCTGTAGTAATTTTACAATAATTAATTTAATCGCAATTAAAATCTATATATATCAACGGATAATTCTAGTTTCGATTATTATTCCGAATAAGTACTTTCAAATAGGCTTTTACCTGCATCGGTAGGGTAGAAGTTACTTTCGGGCAAACTACGTATAGACATATTTGTACGTCATTTACCCAAAAGTTGTACCGTAGAGAGGAAAAAACGTAATTTAGTTAGGATAACCAAAGCTTAGCATATTCGACGGTTAATCTATCTACCTGTTTGTTCTTCCGCGTTCATTTCTTTTCTCTTCGGTAAAACCATCATTTATTTGACTCTACACCGCACTACAAACATCGATACTTCTTCGGGGGGAGTTGGACGCCGGCTACGAGGCTTTTGCGTCCCGTAGAGCAGTGGTGGCCACCTCTAGTAGCGGTACTCGTCCAAGTAAGTAGTCGGGGCCTCCCGACAAGGGCAGATGGGCAAAGACCTAGAAGAGTATATGTTCTAGGGCTTCGGGAGATGGCACATCGATACCCGTCTCCTCCGCGATCGTAGCGCCATCGTCGAACAATTGTTAAAGTTACATTTTGGAGATTTATTTACTAAATAATATAATATTAATTTAAATAACACGGATGTCATTCGATAAAGTGAAAGAAAATGACCATCGATGTTATATTTCATCGTGGCGGTCGAGTCGACATTTTTGGACGACCGGCCCTTCGGAACGCCAAAAACATTTCTTTTTATTTCCACGGGAATACAGATTTCACATTTTCCACTATGAAATCTTAATTGCTGCTATGGGTTGTTCACGCTGTGCTATATGAAGATAACGCACGGTCTTCTTTGCTTCTGATTGCGACACGGTGAAAAGAGCACGTACAGATACTGAACGAGAAACACGAAAAAATGGAACGTGCATTTTGCATCGATGGTTACGTTCTTATTATAAAAATTGCTCTGTTATGCCTTAAACAATTTTAGCTGTGTCAAAGAGAAACACGCGATTTGTTCGATGAAGGAAAATAAAATTCGTTTCGTTACGGTGAATGATAAATACTGCAGTTTAATTTGTGCGTTGTCTTTTTTCCGCCCTGTTGGCACTAAGGTCTTTTTTTCTCATAACCGTAGTGGGTCTTCTACGCGTGCAATGGGTATGGGAAATAGGTGATGTTGAACGGGGACCGACATATCCGCGACAAAACGTTGATGAAAAATTTCTGGAATTCTCCAGGATTCGAGCCCGGGTTCTTCGGAGCAATAAGCTGACGCATTAACTGCCTTGGCCATCCGACTATCTTAGTGTCGTTACCAAAAAGAGGTAACTTGAAACGTCAATTCTTATTCGGTAAATTAATATAACTAAATTTGCTTTTCAACATAATTTTATAAAAGTGCGTTAATAAATTTTCATAAAAGAAAAAAAAAAATATGAAAGTAGATTGCGTCGATATAAGCTGACCAAGCCTGTTATATTTTATTTGAAAATACTGTTTGTTTTTTCTAATGTGGCTATAAATTTACTTGTTTTACTTTCCTGGCTTTTATGTATACTTAAACGAAATTTGGCACAGTATGGTAGCTTCTGTAAAGAGACACCGATGCTATTAAATTTTGCTTGTGAAAGGTCGAGGGGATGGAGAGATGGATACCTTTTCTCTACGTAAGGGTCGCATTTCAAAACTTTTGAACTGACGCGGGCCGCATACGAGAGAAAAGAGGAGGGAAATGTCGGTAAATCACAATTCTTTGTTCGTATATAATTATAAATTAGCATACCATACTTAATTTAGTTTCTGACACAGATGTAAACGTAATATATCGGAAATATTTGGTTAAATATTAGTCACTGCTAGTTTTAAATTACATTCGGTGTGTCTTTTAGCCAGTTTTTTGTTTGAATTTTTACTAAATTTATTGCGGAAAAAATATTCACATACATAAGTTGTAGAAAATAACGTTTGAATTTTTGCTGCATACTTCGAGTTGGGAAATTCAGTGGCGTAACTAGGGAGTGCGGTAGGTGCGGTCCGCACCGGGCCCCTGGCCCACGGGGGCCCCAAAATCACAAGAAAAAAAGATCCGACAAACTTTTCACGGCAATTAGAACAAAGCAAAATTTGGCATTTGGATACTCGAGCTGGGGCCCCTATAACACAGGAAAACCAACAACTCAACTGTAATCTACTTATACACTATATAAACCACTACACAAAAATATTTTAGTCCGTTTACGTAAACAAAACAAAAAAATATCTAACGCATCATTCATCAAACGAAAGAAACTGGACGTCTAAACGCAATGTTTTTAACAGAATAAATAAATTCAAAAGCCGATTTATAGAAAAAATTACTCGTTTTCGTTTGGACATTCCCGATTACCACTTTGTCATTCGATCCTACTGATCTTTAGAACTAAGCAGACAAACACGAACAGTAACAAAAAAACTTTATTAAAAAGGTGAGAACTGTCACCGACATCCTCGGCCAACACCCAGGCAAAAACCCGCGAACTTTCGCGCCTCCCTTTTTTTTACAAGTTGCCAGCCAACTCTCGTTTGCAAGTGTTGCCAGGCAGTGTTCGGAATCTCTGGCGCTGGCGGCCACAGCTACTCCCCCACCAGTGTCTGCGACACGAAACGAGCGGGAAAGGATACATGTCGGCCAGAGCGTGTGGTAGTTTGTCGCGTTGGGGCTGGATTGTCTGTGGTACGTTTAGTTGGCGCTGGTCTTGGCATTGGAGACGTTGGGGGTAACTGGTCCGACTCACTCGCTGCGAGAATAAAAGCCGGTTTCAGTCGATCAATAGAAACTACAGTTTCTTTTCCTTTTATGCATAGAGTGAATGTCTTGCTACCACGTGACACGACTACGTAGGGTCCATCGTATGGAGGCTGCAAGGGCTTCCGTACAGCATCATTGCGAAAAAATACGTGGGAACATGACTGCAGTTCTTTGTGGATAAATGGGTTGCGGTAGGAGTGGTGCACCACAGGCATTGGTTTTAACTTTGCCATTATCGTCCTGAGTTTTTCGACGAAAGAACATGGATTGACGTCCTGAGAACCTGGGACGAAAAACTCTCCTGGCAGTCGGAGGCTGGTGCCATAGAGCATCTCAGCCGCGGTAGTATTGGTGTCTTCACGGAGCGCAGTTTGCAATCCTAACAAGGCTGTACTGGTAGGTAGCACTTCCGTCCATCTTTCAGTAGAGTGACACTTGATGGCAGTTTTAAGTGAACGATGAAAGCGTTCAACAATGCCATTTGCAATTGGATGGTATGCTGTTGTCCTAACTCTTTGGGTACCAAGAAGTTGAGTGAGGGATTTAAATAAGCTAGATTCGAATTGCCGTCCTTGGTCAGATGTTATTTGGGCAGGCACTCCAAAGCGAGATATCCAGCCTTAGTACAGGGCTGAAGCTACTGTTTCAGCTGCTATATCTGGCAACGGGATTGCTTCAGGCCAACGAGAAAATCTATCGATGATTGTGAGGCAATATGTTGAGCCGTTGGAAGGTGGCAATAGACCAACAATGTCAATATGAATATTTAAAAATCTAGCGTCTGGAATAGGAAAGTGTTGCGTCGCGAACTTACTCTTGTAAAAACGGTCGCGGATTAATTACTGTAAGGTGGTAAAAAGGCCAGAGGGAGCGTAAGAGGACAGTAGGACAAAAGAAAACGACAGTCCTGAATTAGCCGCCCCGGCGTCCACAGGTAGTTAGCTACGCTCCCCAAGTTCTTCACGTATTTTACCGCACCAAAGTCGTACACTAGTCGTGATTGTAGTAGGACGTATCAACTGTATTTTTTACCCGGTGAATAAAGACTATGTTTTTATGGATACAGACGTGGTAATTGTTAGTAATACCAAACCGTTGGGAACTACCCAACATTGGTGAGCCGAACAAAGACTCGAACACGTGCAAGGATAAGGAACATTAACCGAGCAACCTCAATCCGCCAACATCGGCAAATATCTCACGCCGATTTCTCAGAAGAGACAGCCATATTCTTGTTTGGACATTATATTAAATAGTAAGTAAGAACATTTTTGTTTTCTCAACCGTCCCCTGAAGTAGAGATGCAGTGATCGCAAACGGAGACGATCGCCAAGGTTTCGGTGAAGCCACCCCCTTTTTGGAGAGCGAACCCAGAAATTTGGTTCAGGCAAATGGAGTCACAATTCTCGTTAGCAGGAGTCACGGTGGAAATAACGAAGTTCCACCAGGTGGTTTCTGCACTCCAACCCGAGGAGCTAGCGGTCGTGGCGGACATCATTCTAAACCCCCCAGTAGATAAGCCGTACGAGGCTCTTAAAGCCCGTCTGTGCCGGCAATACGCCGACAGCGAGGCACAGAGACTAAAAGACCTAATATCGGGGATGCAGTTAGGAGACAAGAAGCCGTCCAGGCTACTATTAGAAATGCGCAGCAAGGCGTCAGCTCATATAGGCGACGACCTACTTAAGTCGCTGTTCTTACAACGTTTACCATCCAACGTTCAACAGATCTTAGCCATTTAAAATGACTGCCTCGACAAGCTGGCAGAGATGGCGGACGGGATAGTAGCTGCAGCCGACAACGCCGTTTCGGTGCAGGCAGTCACCCACGGAGACCAGGGGATACAAACACTACTATTAGACATCTCCTCCCGCCTTGAATGCCTGGAAGGTAGGGATAGATCCCGGGGCAGAGATCGGTTCACGAACCGCCGGAGACGTTCAAAGAGCCGTAATGGGGCTCAGATCGAAGGGCAATGCTGGTACCACCAGCGATTCAAAGAGAAAGCGGTAAAGTGCGTAAAACCCTGCAGTTTCCAACAGGGAAACTAGAAGGGCCGTCACTCAACGGTGCGGGTGGCGGCACTCTGGAGGTTCACCGCCTATATCTTTACGACCAGTCAACGTGCAAACGTTTTCTAGTAGACACAGGGGCAGATGTGTCTGTAGTCCCTGTGCCACATAACCAGGCAAACCGATCACCCGAGAAACTGCAACTTTTCGCAGCTAATGGGACCACAATAAATACGTATGGCCAAAAGCTGTTTAAATTAGATCTAGGTCTCCGGAGAGTTTTTCACTGGCCTTTCATCCTCGCAGCAGTCTCTCAACCTATTATTGGAGCTGATTTTTTGCGCCACTTTGGATTATTGGTAGACATCCGCCGCAGCTGCCTTGTCGATCCACTGACACGGATGAATTCAAGAGGGGAGATTACGGTTGGCCCCCCAACCGCCGTTAGATCAGTCGGAGAGGATACGCCATTTCATCAGATCTTGGCAGAGTTTCCCAATCTGACGGAAGTTTCCATGACACCCCACCCTGTCCAACACGACGTTCAACACCATATCGAAACTAAGGGACCCCCAGTTTTTTCCAGGCCTCGACGTTTACCGCCTGACAAGTTGAAAGCAGCGAAGCAGGAGTTTGAGTTTCTAGTTGCACGAGGCATATGCCGCCCTTCAAAAAGCAGTTGTGCTAGCCCATTGCACATGGTGCCGAAGAGCAATGGGGACTGGCGCCCATGTGGCGACTTTCGTAGGCTAAACGCAGCTACCATTCCAGACCGATACCCCGTGCCGCATATTCAGGACTGTGTACAAATGTTGGAAGGAAAGCAGATATACTCCACCTTAGACCTAGCAAAGGCGTATCACCAGATTCCTGTAAAACCAGAAGACGTTCCAAAGACGGCAGTTACTACTCCATTCGGATTGTTTGAATACCTTTTTATGCCTTTCGGTCTCTCCAACGCAGCTGCTACCTTCCAGCGCTTCATGAATCAGGTGCTGCAGGGATTAGAGTTTTGCGTCCCATACTTTGATGACGTACTCATAGCTTCAGCTGATGTAGCAGAACACTTACAACACCTCCGTACGGTATTCGAGCGTTTCACTCGATACGGGGTAAAGCTAAATGCCTCAAAATGCATCTTAGGCAAACCATCTATTCCTTTCTTGGGCCATTTAATATCCCCAGCAGGCATCACACCATTACCAAGCAAAGTAGCGGCAATAAAGGAATACCCTAAACCTACGACCGTCAGAGAGCTCCGTCGTTTTTTAGCAATGGTCAACTTTTATAGGAGGTTTATTCCCCATGCAGCCTACACACAGGCAAGGTTACACGCCTACCTAAAAGGGACTGTTAAAGGAGATAAACGAAGCATTGAGCTGTCACAAGCAGAGACAGAGGCGTTTGAGAGGTGCAAGGCTGACTTAGTAGAAGCTGCCACGCTGGCTCATCAGTCACTCAAAGCACCACTGGCAATTGTCGTTGACGCATCTGACACAGCAATGGGAGCTGCACTTCAACAGCAGGTGTCAAACCACTGGCAGCCGTTAGCATTTTTTAGTAAAAAGTTCTCGCCAGCACAGCAAAAGTATAGTGCCTATGATTGGGAGCTGTTGGCTGCGTATACTGCCATCAGGTACTTTCGGCATATGGTCGAAGGTCGACCGTTCATATTATTCACGGACCATAAGCCGCTTACTTATGCTTTTCGACAAAAAACCGACAAATGTTCTCCTAGGCAACTTAGACACTTGGATTTCATCGGTCAATTTACTACAGACATTCGTTTCGTAAGAGGAGAGGACAACGTAGTAGCAGATGCCCTCTCACGCATCACCATCTCCACCATAGAGACACCGTCACTTATCAACTTTCAAGAAATGGCCGTTGCACAACAAGGAGACACAGAACTAAAAAATTTCTTAGTAGGTGATACTCCTAGCTCCCTTAAGTTACAGTCACTGCCAGTCGGAGAACCAGCTATCACCCTATATTGTGACACTTCCACCGGCCGGATACGAAATTTTGTGCCTAAGGACTTTCGTCGGCAGGTCTTCAATCACCTGCACGGACTTTCTCACCCGGGCGTCAGAGCTTCAATTAAACTTGTCCAAGAACGATACGTTTGGCTGTCAATGAGAGCCAACGTGTCAGCGTGGACCCGTGCATGCATCCCATGCCAACAGGCGAAGGTCTCTCGTCACACCCGAAGCCAGTTGGGCATCTTTATTCCCCCAAATGCTAGATTCGAGCACGTCCACATTGACTTGGTAGGACCCTTGCCTCCATCAGACAATTACAGATATTGCCTCACCTGTGTGGACCGCTTCTCCAGGTGGCCGGAGGCGTTTCCGTTAGTAGAAAGCACTGCACAAGTAGTAGCGGAGACGTTCTACTCCGGATGGGTAGCCCGTTTTGGTCTACCACTGCGCCTGACGACAGACCAGGGAGTTCAGTTCGAATCTTCGCTTTTCTCAGCCCTCACCTCTTGGTTGGGGACGGAGAGAATTCGCACGACTCCCTACCACCCAGCTGCAAATGGCCAAGTTGAGCGGTTCCATTGCCAGCTAAAATCAGCGATAATGGCACATTCCACCAGCCGTTGGACCGCGGCACTCCCGACAGTGCTCTTGGGTCTTAAACCAAGGCACTTCCGAGTGCCTCGGTCGACATCGAGCTGTTTGGAAGGACGACATCCAGGCAACAACAGCGGAGATGCTCTACGGAGCTCCCCTGCGTGTACCAGGTGAGTTTCTCTCTCCCATAAAGGACCATCCCGACCCGGCTACCTTTGTCGGCAGGCTGAGAGAAGAAATGCAGAAAATCAGACCTGCTCCACGCCGTATCAAGAATGCAACAGTGTTCGTGCACAAAGATCTTTCTTCCTGCTCACATGTCTTCCTGAGAACTGACGCAGTTCGAAAAGGACTACAACCACCTTACGAAGGGCCATACCGTGTATTGAAGCGAGGAACCAAAAACTTTAAGTTAGTAGTGAGAAATCGGCATATCACCGTCCATATCGATAGACTTAAGCCAGCATACATATGTGCGGACGACTTAGAGAACCTCCCGCCCACAACAACAACAACAGAGACTTCAACAGAAGCATCAACAACAGCAGAGAGGGCAACAGTTTCGCCGCAGCAACAGGATACCGTCACACGCTCAGGTCGTCGGGTAAAGTTCAACCCCAGATATTTGTAATATCCCGCTATCGCTGGCGGGGGACTACTGTTGCGTCGCGAACTTACTCTTGTAAAAACGGTCGCGGATTAATTACTGTAAGGTGGTAAAAAGGCCAGAGGGAGCGTAAGAGGACAGTAGGACAAAAGAAAACGACAGTCCTGAATTAGCCGCCCCGGCGTCCACAGGTAGTTAGCTACGCTCCCCAAGTTCTTCACGTATTTTACCGCACCAAAGTCGTACACTAGTCGTGATTGTAGTAGGACGTATCAACTGTATTTTTTACCCGGTGAATAAAGACTATGTTTTTATGGATACAGACGTGGTAATTGTTAGTAATACCAAACCGTTGGGAACTACCCAACAAAGGTTCCCGAAGGGCTAGCGACATGTCTCTGGATCTTCGACCGTTGACAAGAAATGCAGGTGCGAGACCATGTCTGGCAGTCTTTACTGATGGATGGCCAAACAAATTTTGCTTTTACCAATCTGGTTGAGCTCCTTACACCTGGATGGGACAGGTTATAGACAGTGTTGAAAGCAGTGCGACGATAACTAGGCGGAATGTATGGACGAATGCGACCTGTCGACACATCACAGTAAATTTCGACATCACTATCAGGAAGTTTAAACTTCTTAAGTACAAGTGATGAGTCACTTTAAGTCAGGAGAGACTGGAGCTCAGGATCTTGCTGTTGGTCTTTTGCAATTTTGCTATAATCTATAGATGGGCTACTAATTGATTCAATACGGGAAAGAGCATCAGCTGGAACGTTATCGATCCCCTTTATGTGTCTGATGTCTGTTGAGAATTGTCCTATAAAATCAAGATGTCTCAACTGACGGGGTGTACACTTATCGTGTCGTTGCTGGAAGGCAAACGTGAACGGTTTATGATCTGTGTAAATGGTGAAATGTCGTGCTTCCAGCATAAACCGGAAATGTTTCACAGCCAAATTCACAGCCAGAAGTTCTAGGTCGTATGCAGAATACTGGCGCTGAGAGTTACTCAGTTTGCGGGAAAAGAACGCCAGTGGCTGGAGACCTTATGCTGTAACTTGATGAAGGGCAGCGCCCACAGCAGAATCGGATGCATCGACGTGAAGTGCAAGGGTGGCACTTGGTGAAAGATGATGTAGTAAGGTGGCATCTGCTAATTGTGACTTACATGACTCAAATGCCTGAATCGAATTGTCAGTCCATTTAATCTCGCGCTGGTCGTTTTTCTTTGCTCCTTTAAGTAGGTCGTGTAAAGGAGCTTGGTGATGGGCCGCATGGGGTAGGAACCTACGATAGAAGTTCAAGATGCCTAAGAACCTTCTCAGTTGTTTGAGGGTCTGTGGTCGCTTCTGTTGAGTTATGGCGGATACACGTTCTGGAAGTGGCATAACGCCGTGGGGAGACACCATGTATCCTAAGAATGATACATGTGGAGCAGCAAAAGTACACTTGGATGCATTGATTTGCAGACCGTACTTGTCAAGGCGTTGAAACACTTGCCGCATGTGCATCTTATGTTCCTCCCACGAAGTGCTAGCAATGAGGATGTCATCTAGGTATGAAAAACAAAAGTTTAAGCCTTTCAGAACTTCGTGCATGAATCGTTGAAATGATTGGGCTGCGTTGCAGAGACCAAAAGGGAGGAAAACGAATTCAAATAGCCCAAATGGCGTTGTAATGGCTGTCTTTGGCACATCATCTGGGTTAACTGGTATATGATGGAAGGCTCTAACCAAATCGATCTTGGAAAATATTCGGGCTCCGTGTAGACTTTGACCAAAATCGTGGATGTGTGGCACTGGATAGTGATCGGGAACAGTTATCCTATTCAGGGCACGATAGTCTCCAGTAGGTCTCCAATCGTTACGGCCCTTCGGCACCATATGGAGGGGAGAAACCCAGTTGGACTTTGATGGTCTGCATATATCTAACTCCATCATGTGCTGGAATTCTTGCTTTGCTACTTGCAGCTGAGCCGGATGCAATCTACGAGGTTTAGCAAATACAGGTGAACCGTGTGTCTCGATATAATGCACTGTGTTGTGCCTGACTTTATCTGAAAACGGTCGAGGACGAGTGAGATGTGGAAAGTCCTTGAGGATATCCTGCATTGAGGAATTGCTGATTATAGTTTTGACCGAAGTAGGTGGTCCTGTATAATATCTTCCTCGTGTAGTAAGGGAAGTCAGGGGGTCAACCAGTAATCTGTTTCTGATGTCGAGAATGAGTCCTAAGTTGGCCAAAAAGTCTGCACCGATTATAGGCTTCTGCACATCAGCTATGGTTAACGTGACCATTTATTTTTTGACTCAAAACGGGACATAGGTTTATTTAGGTTAATTAACAGGTAGTCAATAAAAAAACACTTTTTTAAAGTTATTTATTCAGAAAAAGTCAGTTAGCTTAAAAGTTACGAATTAAAAAATATATATACCCGAAACGTTTAGTTATATTTATATTTATCAGAGGAACAAATTTGCTTTAATATAACTGGTGATGATTTTAAGTAAGAATTAAACTCTTGGCGCGTTTTTTTTATATTCACCTTAATTATCAACATCGCCTTTAGAACCGAAATTTGTAACTGGGTCTTCTCAGATGGCCACAATTTGTTCATCATAGAAAATACTCTTTCTACTGGAGCGTTTGTAGCGGGCAAACATAAAATATATTCAATTAAAATAGAAAAGTTTTCATGCCGAAGATTGTTGGCTCGAAAGTGTTTGAATACTTCCACCCAACGAGTTTCCGTGGAAACATTTAGATTATTCCATTCGGTTATTTTATCCGATGTAATGTAGTTACAAATTAACGAAAATTCGTCTAAAACTTCTGCATCTTTATTACAGTCAATATATTCCTTTTCAATTAATACATCCAGAGATTTTTGAACGTCTTCCCATGCGGGGACCTTTTTTAAATCTGTCCAATAAAATATCTCCATTTCTTTGGTAAGAAAGCAAGTCCACTGCTCCAGATATTCACGGCTTGTTTGATAAAACTCTGTAGCCGCCCTTTTCACAAACTCTTCATCTATGTCAGTAACATTATCCTTCGATTTCACTATTAATTGACAGACCATAAATGGAAGAAACTGATTGGTCTGTTTCTGAGTCAAATTGTCTATTAGTTGATTGATTTCTTTTGCAGCTTCAATTGCCGATACAGTCTGACCTTCCAGTTTCAATACAGCTTGATGAAAACTTGCTGACAGAGCGTGTAAAAAATAAAGCCACAATTCGGATGCGGGATCTTCAAAAAAGTTTTTTAGTAACAGGGGACATTTTTCAATACTCAAAAAGTAGTTTTTTAATGGCTGATACATTTTTAAAACCCTTTCCAAGGCAGGCATAAGAGCGAGCCATCTAGTTTTGCTATAGCCGAGCATTTGTTGATATTCCGTTTCAGTTTCGGCGCAAAACTCCTTTAGAGCTTCAACTCGAATCGTGTAAACATAAAAAATGAATATATCTTCACAATAATGCTTTCGTAATCTAAGGGTAGCCTGTCTGCAGCAGATTTTATTGCATTGTGAATTACGTGGGCTCCACATCCAATACCTATCAATGGCTTTTTCGGTGATGATTGCAATTTCGTTAACACATTGTTAGTTCCTCGCCTAGCCGGACCTCCGGAATTGACGTTGGCATTGTCTCCGCAAAATGCCACGACTTTTGCTGTCAAATTATTATCTGTCAACACTTGGTTTAAATAATCGACAATGATGTCAGAAGTCTCACCCGGTTGGTCTTGGAGATCTAAAATTTTTACTTGCGCACCTACGTAAGGTTGAAAAAAGCGCACTAGAATAGGGTATATTTTCTTGTTACCGTGGTTTGAAGCGTCGTTTAGTATTGTAATACAATTGGACTTATCAAGATCATCTTTTAATTCTTTCATAGCTGTAGGCGTCAAAACGTTTACTACAATAGCTTCTGATTTCGTACGCGCGCATGTAAATTTGGAATCAAAACACGATTGAATTAATTTCGACGCACAATCATTAGAGCGAAAACTGTGGTTTTCTTGTATCGTGTGATAAGCCCAGACGCCTTCTGCCGCGGCGATATCCAAATCCTTTAAAGTTGGTGCGTCCGATTTCTTGAAAAAGGTTAACATCGAAGAACTCGAAGCGGCGGTACGATCGGCATTTTTATGTTTTTCAGACTTTAAATGCTGTTCAATATCACTGGCACCACCATGGGAAACGCTAAATTCTGTACGACACTTTTCACATCTGACAGTCCCTTTTTAGAGTTACGAGTCCCGGTGTCCCCGAAATAAACTCTGGGACGCAAAATTGTCCCGTTTTCTGAAACCGCGCGAAAATTTGAGTAGTCGAGCCGGCCGGACGCGATCGGTGTGCGAGAGCAAACCGCGTCGTCGGTTGACGCGACGATAGCCGAGAGTGGCGAAGACGTCATCGCTCGCGCTTTGTTGACTAATTGTTTGGCAGATTTTTCGTTCGTCCACTTCTCGATATTTATTTTGTTATTGTTTGATGCTCGTGTACCTAGTAAATAACTTAAACTTCTTTTGTTTTGGAATCATAAGTTAAAATGCCGAAACGCAAGTGTACAGTACGTTCAATGTTAACTTACAAGCAAAATATCCGTTTATCAAGCAAATAAATACTCCCTCAGATCAGTCCCGTTCAAAACGGACGTCTGGTCACGTTAGCTATGGTAAATTTTCATCTGAAAGGACGTCTTAAGTTGAGGTCAAGTTCTAGCACCTTTGTTCCCGTACGTCGAGATTTTAGAGTCGTTGGCAGCATACAATTCAACCTTTGTAGGCTGATTCTTAGTGCGATTGGGAATGATCGATAAATCTGCTCCAGAATCAATTAAGAAATTTAGGCCAGTTTTGTTGTCATACACAAACAGACGGCTATATTTAGGAGCCAGGCTGGACCCACAGGCCGTTACTGCGGCTGGCTGCGCTCGTTTCCCTGATCAGCAGTTCTGTCGAAGGAACACGGCGAACGACATTTCCTAGCGGCTGATCCAAACTTATCATGGTAGTAACAATATCTCTGACGATTGAGGCTTCTTCCTCGAGGGCGTGAACTAATGCGATACCTCAAATTCGGGTCATGTCGGTTTCTCTCTCTACTACGATAACGGGGGCGAGCAGTATGCGATACATTAAGTTCTGCAACCTTCGTTGTGAGTTCTAAAATCTTCATTTCGAGATTTTTGATTACGGGATTTTCGGCTTCTAAGTTGATGCTGGCCAGTTGGGTTGGTTCTGTAAGTTCAGCAACCTTGTCAGCAAGGATGGCTAGCTTGTCTAGTTCATCACCGCTAACAGCCAGAACTGTCTGAATATTTTTGGGGAGACGTTGGAGCCACAAGTTTCTAAGAAATTCTTCGGTAATCTTGCCCGCTGAAAGCTCCTTCATTTTACGGAGTAAAACGCTGGGTTTCTGATCCCCTAACGCCAGATCTTCAAACAGAATTTTAGCCTCTTTGGCAGCGGAGTTCTGAAAAATTTCGAGGAGTCGATCTTTGAGTTTAGTAAACGGAGCCTCGGCTGGACGGTCAAATACCAAGTTACTGACGTTAGATAGAATCTCCGCGTCCATGGAATTGATTAAATAGTCGTACTTAGTGTTCTCACTTGTAATCCGATTAATGGCAAAAGCTGCGTCTAGCTGCGCAAAAAATAATTTGATGTTGGTTTTAGGGAAGATAGGCATTTTTGCCTGTACACGTCCGATTTCCAACTCGTTCTGTTCCGCCATTTCGGGCGCCTAACTATGCGGCTACAAAGAAAGCGGGATAGTCTTTGATTAGGCTTAGCCTGAGTCACGTACTCTTAGTCTTCTTATTGAATTTACGATTCAGAAACTGATCATACCTGCATGTCCTGTTAAAAATGTTCCTTCATAGACACAGAGTTGTTCGCTATCCAATTCAGTCGAAAGTCCAGGTAGTTCGTTAATCGAATCACGTTCGGGTCACCACTTTGTCATTCGATCCTACTGATCTTTAGAACTAAGCAGACAAACACGAACAGTAACAAAAAAACTTTATTAAAAAGGTGAGAACTGTCACCGACATCCTCGGCCAACACCCAGGCAAAAACCCGCGAACTTTCGCGCCTTCTTTTTTTTACAAGTTGCCAGCCAACTCTCGTTGGCAGGTGTTGCCAGGCAGTGTTCGGGATCTCCGGCGCTGGTGGCCACATCACCATTACGGAAAAAGAACACTCCTGCCGAAAAATTTTTTCGGGGGCCCACAAATCTGGCTCCGCACCGGGCCCGGAGAACCCTAGCTACGCCACTGGGGAAATTGATATATATATTTATATTTTATGCCACGTGGGCCGCGGCTTGCCCATTCCCTAGATAGAGGGTGGTCAAGTGTCATATCTCGCGCGGGATCGGATATAATGAAGGTTTTACTTGTTAACATTCAGTTTTATTTATTTGTTTATTTATTTACTAGTAGCCCGGTACGCCTCCTAGTGCGCGTTCTAGCAGCAGCGGGGTCATTCGTGATAAAAATAATAAAATTCATATAAATAATAAATTCCTATTACAAATAAAAATAATAATATATACGAGGGCTGTTCGGAAAGTTCGCGGCCTTGCCTATATGCGACGCCGCGATTAATCTAATTTTTGGCGGGAATTATTCAGACATATTTGCTGAAGACACAATACCAATTTCCGCTTGATTTGTCGTAAAGTTTTGCCACGACCGCTTAGCAGATAGTCAGTGTGCAAGTGCTTTGTCAAAAATGGAGAAGACGAAGACTCGTGCGGTCATAAAATACCTGACGAAAAAAGGATTGACGCCATCTCAAATTAAAGCTAACATGGATGAAGTTTTGGGAGAGTATGCTTCTTCGTACACCACTGTGAAAAATTGGACAGCCCTTTTTAAGTCTGGCAGAGAGAGTTTGGAAGACGACCCTCGCAGCGGACGGCCGTCTACTGCTGTCACTGAAGAAAATATCGACAAAGTTCACGATTTTGTGTTAGCAGATCCCCGTTTGAAAACGCGTGAGATAGCTGAGACAACAAGCATCTCTATCGACCGAGTGCACCATATCTTAACCGAAAATTTGGGTATGACGAAGGTCTCAGCAAGGTTGTTGCCGCATCTGCTGACCGCCTAGCAAAATTGTATTCGCACTTTGATGTCAAAGGAGTGTTTGGACTTCTACCAGAAAAATCCACAGGATTTCTTGCATTGGTTTGTGACTACTGATAAAATGTGGTTCCACTACTACACTCCTGAAACAAAAGAACAGTCAAAGCAGTGGAAACACTACAGTTCACCACCACCAAAGAAGGCAAAGACAGTTCCATCAGTGGGGAAAGTGATAGCTTCGGTTTTTTGGGATGCTAAAGGCATCATCTTTATTGACTACCTAGAAAAAGGAAAGACCATCAATGCTGTCTATTACTGTAAACTTTTGGAAAAACTGAAGAAAGAAATCGAAGAAAAGAGGCAAAACTTGAACGAGAAAAAGAGTTCCGTTCCACCACGATAATGCACCTGCATATTCCGCCAGAATCACCGAACGAAAGATAAACGAACTTCGCTTCCAATTAGTTTCACATCCACCGTACTCGCCCGATCTGGCCCCCAGTGACTTCCACCTTTTTCAAAACCTAAAAAAATTTTTGGCTGGAAAGAGATTCCACTCAAATGACGAAGTCATCTCTGAAGTGAATGAGTATTTTGCACACCTTGACAAATCGACCTATTATGATGGCATAAAAAAGCTAGAACATTGCTGAAATAAGTGCATTGCTAATAAAAGAAACTATATTGAAAAATAAAAAAAGTTTTAACATTATATTGTTTGTTGTTCTATTTGAGGCCGCGAACTTTCCGAACAGCCCTCGTACTGTTAATAAATAAATTATACTATTATAAATAAAATATATACAGTACTATTCATATAAATAATAGCTGAAAATCATCGCTAGGGACGCCCCCTAGTGCGCGTTCTAGGCATTCCGTGACAGATGACAAATGAGATATACAAACAGTGGGATCAATGCTTATATTTATTTATTATAAAACTCATCTGTACTCACAAAATTAATCCTTTCTTGGTGTTCGTTTGGATTTAATTCTTTGCCTTTTATAATAAGTAAAAATAAAGGAATATTTTATAACAATATCTCATAACAGATGGCGTCACACACAATTTTATTTATTTATTATGATTAATAGTACAGTGGGTGATCGGTTAACGAACATAATCCGTTCCAAGACTTTGTTCGCTATCCGAATTGTTCGTTAACCGATTATCGATTTACCATACGTTTTTATAAGAATTTGATTATTTCGTTCTGGAGACCCCCAAAAATAAAAGGTATATACTTTCTTACTACGTTTATTTATACGTAATAGTAAAAATACATATACACAGTCTTGCATTTTTATTAGTCCCGTTTTTTCTGTTTGTGGGGGTTAAAGAATACGTCTAATGACGATTGCTTTTCTCTCTTCAGGATTTTCCAGAAGTAATTAATAGCATCGTAATTGTAGAGATCCCAGTGGCGTAGCGTAGTGGGGGCGGCAGGGGCGGCCCGCCCCGGGCGGCATTTTTAGGGGGCGGCAAAATTTCACAATAAATAATAATAATATCTTGTAAAAATTTGAACCTGTACAATACACAATAATGATGATTGTTCTTGCTGAAAAGTTCTTTAGAATTACTGTATATTTTAGTCTTTTATATTGGGATACCTAAATAAGGGGGCGGCGAAATTTTCTTCCGCCCCGGGCGGCTGACATCCAGGCTACGCCACTGAGAGATCCCCAAGCCTATTAAGCTCACACTGGTTTGGATGCCATTCTAAGACCGTTGTTCTGACATCTTCTCACTTCTTCAAAAGACGTTTAAGAGCGGATATCGACATTAATCCTCTTTTTCAGAAGAAAACATATCTCGCCGAGTTTCTTGGTGTTCTTCGTTTGAGAGTTCTTGACGTTCTTCTGTCGTCAGATCCGTTTTAAGTTCCAATATGAGCTCTTCAAAGTTCTTTATTTCTCAGATGTGATTTTTGTTACTCTTTAATCTGTTTGAGTCTTCTTGATTATACTGTATCTTTCTTAGATAAGACTGAATTGCAGCATACTGTAGAACTGTTCGAGCCATACTGCCCAGCAACATCGGACATCTGCCCACTCTCTACTTTTGCTATTATACTCTCACTTTCAAAAATAAAAACAGATGCAAAACTTAACAAGTGCCCGCCCAACAGTCTCGCAAATACTATAAAAAAATTCTTTCTGTCAGAAAAATAAAAGACTGGAATTACGAGGGAGAGTTTCAAAGTTCGGAGGAATACTATCCAATCAGAATATATCGGATTGAGCGTCGATGTCGACGTCTCCCGCGCTCCGAAAAGTTTCGAATTGTTGCCTGAAGCGAGGGAAGACCGATCGGTATTCGGTATTTTACATCGCTTCTTCTCGTGTTTGTCTGTGAAGCGTTTGTTGTCCGAACATAAAAATCTTTCGCGAAAGTGTTCGTTTTCCGATTTGTTCGTTAACCGATCATCCGCTGTATAAAAGCTATATTTTAAAATAAAATCTCATAACAACATGGAAAGTTACGCAACCCGTTGCCAATTTTTTTATCACAGACTAGATGGGGTCTTGGTTAGACTGGCCCGCCAGAGACCGAGTACATAAAACCACTAAAGAATATGTAAATTCATTAATTAAAACCAATGGGATCGGTATATTCAATGTCCACTTAAAATAAAAAATTATTCTCAGTTAAAAACAAGTAAAAAATACTCGATCTACTTCCGACTTCGAGGACCATACAAGTCAAAAAAGCTATCAGATTAAGAAGGATGGAATCGGCTTGGATCTTGCATTGTAGTGAATTTGTTTGTAACATAAATAGGAAAAATACTAAAATATTGTATCCAATAGGGGTGTACTATAGATTACTCCCTATGGAATTTCAGGACTTTGATTATATATTTGAACTCAGGGGACCGAGACGAGTTCAACGGTACCCTATTTTTGGACCGGAGACGAAAAATAAAAAAGTTATCACACTTTTTCACTTACCATAGTTTTTTAATGCTCTCGTGCAGACGGCACCGTAGTTGCTAGTATTGCCATCTTGCGGTAAAGTCTGCAAACCGTGACGTCGGACTACGGTCATCTCCCGGAGCGTTAAACACGCGATACGAGAGCGGAGAGAGCGACGCGACTTCCGATCATCGCGCGATCGCCATTTCGGTTAATGTTACTTATGGCAGCAAACGTGGCGGCCCGACTGACTTCTCGTATAGGAGCCACCACACGCCGCCATGTGCTAAACTAGTGATCGATTCACGGTAGTTCTTGAACAAAGTAAAAAAGGGGGGGAAACGTCTACTAAAGGCAATTTTAACGGCAAGCGACGGGACTCCCGATCGCGATAGCGAGGCCGACTTAGCAGAGAGCGACGCGACTCCCTATCATCGCGCGATCGGCGGAAAAAAGTATGATAACTTTTTTATTTTTCGTCTCCGGTCCAAAAGTAGAGTATCGTTGAACTCGTCTCGGTCCCCCGAGTTCAGATATATACCCAAACACACGAAATTCCATAGGGAGTAATCTATAGTATACCCTAAAATAGAATATGGTATCGAAAGAAGAATAGTGAACATTTTTGCATCACCGCGTATGCAAGTGTACTTAATTTAAATACCGGGATGAACGTTGATGCATGCTGGGAAACGTTGCTGGATATAAAACAAGAGCAGCGCTAACTTCGTGTATCCACTGATGAGGCTTACTAGAGAGGCGAAATGCATTTGGAGTATATCATTTATAGCGTTGGTAATGATGAAAGTTTAATTTGTTTCTTGTCATTTGTTTGCCTTTTTTAACTTCTGTGGTCCTCGAAGTCGGAAGTAGATCGAGTATTTTTTACTTGTTTTTAACTGAGAATAATTTATTTATTTTTTAGTGGCTTTTAGAGTCAGGGTGTACTGTGGTGGCGGGTTGGCGTCTGACCAACGGGCTGTCCACCCGGAGTGACCTTCACGTGCCCAACACCTAGATAGGAGCTAACTTGCCATAGAAAGTCCCCTCGGCAGGTACCTAGTTGGCAGATTGCCCATGATTGTTGCATTTCCAATCAAACCAAATTATACCAGTTGGAACGTTCAAAGTGTCATTAAGATAACCGAATTATAGAGGAGCAGATAGCACCAATAATGTTAATTATTTCTTCAGTTAGAGGCGTGTAGACATGTTCTCTTCGAAGTTGATTCCCGGTTTTCGGAGAACAATTGAAATATTGTGGATCGCGTAAGAACTTCTTCGCTATATCGTGCCGGTTTTAATATTTCGTAATCTTCCGTAAGCGAAAGTAAATTTCAATGCCAAGCTCATCATCGCCAATTTCTGTTTTGTTTCGGGCGGGCAGCAACCGATATTTACTCCGCAATTTCTAGCGACCAAACAAAGCGCTATATTTTCGTGCAATTTTTTTGGACAGATGCCTCGATAGTTATTGTTTATATTATCGTAGATCCAGAATTTGTTAGTGTTATACTTTCGACAAGATAAAAATAAAAAAAGTATTGCAATTAAATCAACATTTCTAAATCATTCTTTAGAAATGTATTTATTTACTTCTTTCTCATACATATGCCCATTGGTCTTAGGAATTTAGATAACATTATAAGATAATCTAGTATGATTCCTAAAAGTATTTTTGCACCTAAAACTAGTATTCTCCTCCTTATTGATGTATATCGAATTTATACATCAAACGATACGTGCGAGACAATCAATATTCAGTTAACTTTCGGTAACGAACGGTGCCGAACGATAAATAATCAGCCTGATACAATTAAAGAACAAAAGAATGAGATACAATACAACGCGAAAACAAAAATTATTCTATTCTCACCTCGAGGAAATACAAAGAATTAAGAAAAGTCCCATCGGAAGGTCCTGTTTGGTAATTTTCACTCAGCTGATACGGAATTTTTAAATATTTTCGACGAAATTTCGCTTTCTTAGGATGGTTAAAATTACCAATCTATTTAAATAAATTCACAAAACTCACCCTTCTAGTGACCGTGTAGGCTAAACGGATACGGTGTAGGATATGTCGAATGTACTGTATATATTGTACAGTATATCCAATCTTACATCCGAATGTATATTTAACTAATTTAACCATACATAACCCATAACAGATATTTATTTGCATAATGTATAGGTTATATATATATATATATATATATGTTGCCGGCTAAACTTGATTTCAGGCCAAACTAGTTTATCCTACGCGTGTCAGGCCAAAGTTTGTCCTAGGCCGAACTGATTTAGAATTATTATTCGAGTATATTAATGGTTAAAATAAAATTAAAAGGCAATCAATTAGACGAACAACATTTATTCAAACATAGTCTACTTAATTATAAAAAACGGGGTTAATGTTACCCTAGGTATCGAAGTTGGAGACTCGTCTCCGATTCCAGCGATCAGAAGACAGGGAACAGTGGGGACGCGCGTTCTAACCTGACCTAACCTATTCTAATAATTTGGTTGCTAATAATTATGGTAATTTATTAGAATAGGTTAGGTCGGGTTAGAACGCGCGTCCCCACTGTTCCCTGTCTTCTGATCGCTGGAATCGGAGACGAGTCTCCATCTTCGATACCTAGGGTAACATTAACCAAAAACGGTATTTATTAGAAATGGCACAACACTTGTACAAAACTGTAAAATAAAAATAGCTAATCAGTACTTATCAGTTTGTATTTTTTTTTTTATTAAGCCATGCACTTTTAAAGATAATTAATGTAAGTCCGCCGACCTTTAGGGGGGAATCGTTAATCCCGCGACAGGATGGTCTAGGGTCGTTCGCGTGTGGGTGTGAGGGAGGTGACACAGACAACAAGTGTCTCACAAAATATCGTTTATTTAGACGTAAAGGAACTTACACCTAGTACAGACTTCTTGTCGAACGATAAATATTTTCGAAAAGTCTCAGTCACGCCGGCGTTTTCCTGACGTCTTCTACTGTAGGCCCCGGGGCAGCAACAGGTGGAGATGTTCGCCTCTGGTCACTGGTGGGTCTGTCCTTAGTGGCACTAAGTAGCAGATCGGCACGATACATGAAAAATAAATTGTCTTTGTGCGCGCTTTAGCCGTTAGCGGATTCACAGTTTTTGTCCGGCCTCTCCGCGCGTAGAAGGAAAAAGACTTTTCGATCCCCTCGCTCGGCGATTATCTCGATCTCCCTTTTTCGTATTGTTCATGTTGATTGGCTCTACGTCCCTCCTTTCTCGCTTCTCGATTGGTCCCTCGCTTGTCTCCAAGCGAAAAACAACTCCGGTTCGAGTCACGAGAAAGAGCCGCCTGGACGAATCTACTTGACACCCTCCGTTTACTCAGGATGGAAAGAATTGATGGAACTTTGAACTTGCGCTCATATTTTCCCCATTGTTGTCTAGTCTGGGACATTTTTGAAATTTAATGCTTTGATGTGATGTTCCTTTTTATTGAAAACTTTTCCCTTTTTTCAAATATTGATTGATCTAAATTTCGTACACGAGCGACTTATCAAAGGTCCATCTCTACTGGAGGACGTTCGTCTACAATTATTAATCATTACAATTATTGCGTTTCATTTTACATTAGGCCTTTTTTGCCTTTCGACATCTTTCTCCTTTTTTTTTACATGCGTCGCGGTTTCAAATGACTAACGCGTCTAATCCGATCTTTTATCGGTTTTTGTCCCTTGTAACAATGGACGATTTTCTACATTCGTTTTGACAAATTTTCTAATATAATTGATTAATGTCAACCCGTTTTTGGGACTTGACATTAACTTTCGAAAATATTTTCAAAACCAAACGAAATAATAAAAATAACTTTTAGAGTCAAACTAAAATTAAAAATGAACTTATTTGTGCTTCTTAGCGTAACATATAAAAATATTTTATCTTTTATTTATTTCTACAGGGTGTACTGTGGTGGCATTTCGAATTACACAAAATCATTTTTTTACACTGGCATCTATTTAAAGTACAGTACATAAATCAGTTCGGCCTAGGACAAACTAGTTTGGCCTGTAACATATAACACATATATAACCCGGACAGGAAACATATAACAGGTCTTTTGATTTACATAGTGCAAAATAAATTGGTGTGTCGAACTACGTATTTATCGTACAGTACAGCGCTGACATCTATTGCATTTTTAATTACTTTTGAACAAACGATAAGAGGAGAATGCCCGCAACAACAAATTTCATTATAATTGCAAACACTCGTTTCCGGAGGAGGGATTGAACCCGCGATTCGAGGAATTACTAGCAACGGCCTAACAAATTCTTTCAACAGATGCAAATGTTTTGAAGGAATTCGGTACTCGGCATCGTTGCTATGTGCACTCTCTTTCGGCATCCGCGCAGTCGTCTATTTGTAGAAGACCCGCAAAACACTTACAGAAATGTCCTACCTCGTATTAAAGTGTAAAAATTTAAATAAAACAAATATATATATATTAAAAGCAAAACACGAACTTTCAGTTATCTCTTTCCTCCGGTTGTACCGATTAGTTCAATGCATTTGTAGGATTTCGATTCACACGGTCATTTGGAGAAACGAATGGACCGAACAGAACATGTCAAAGACGATAGCTGTATTTATTTAAAACTTTACTTCCTTCCTCTATTACAGTTATAATTACTAAAATTAAACAAGCAATTATTTATTGTGACATGGTCATAATGCCGGGCTGCAATTTTTAATTTATTTAATTTAAAATAAATGCTCTCTCCACCTTAAATTAATAGTCTCTTGCTCCTGTACATCATACTTTTTCTTTAACAATATTGTCGTGTCAGTTATCTATTAGCTACTTTCGGGGAAGTTTTGAATAGAAATAACGTGGCTTCCGGTTTGTATCGGGCGATCATATATAGGCTTTAAGGTTTCCGTATCTGTCTCGTCTTTCATCGATCTAACTCCGTTCTCGAGAATAAAGAAAGACAGGCGGACAGACCGACGGACGGACGGACGACAGTGGGAATTTATAGGTCTATAATTTTTACTTTCTCGGCTGTTATATCCGGCAAAAAATAAACCCTCTAGATTTTTACATTTTTGAACTTAGGACATTTCGAAACGTCGAGAAAGGCAAAAAAATTTGGGAGTAATTTCTCTATGTTTAGATGTTTGTGTGTGGGGACCACGACTTTGTTCACCCTGTTTGAAGCTTAATAACTTTTGTGCTTTGCGTCGAAAATTTCTGAAATTTTGCAGGGAGGTTTGTTTATTAGAAGGATTGATGCTATTAAATTTTGGTGGTTAAAGGTCGAGGGAGTGGGAAAATAATAGAGGTCGTACGTATCTCCAAAGCAGGGGTCAACAAAATACGGCCGGCCACGAATGAGGTAAAATATAATTATTTATAAGGAAATATCATAGTTTGTAGATAAACTTACTATGTAGAAAAAATTAAAGTAAGTGTAAGTAAAACTTCCAGAAGTGGTCCAATCTGATTTTTGTATCTGACTTTTAGGAAAATCAGTAAAATAAAAAATTTGGCGATTTTTTGCTACTCTGGAGTAAGTACCTGCAATGAAGTTTCTAAAGCCCTGGTCACACTATGCGATTTCCAGCCGCGCAGGCCACCGCGACCGCGACAAGCGCGAGTCGCGCGCGTCTTCTCGTGGTCACACATTGTTCGTTGACATTGCAACTCGGAACACGTGACCCTATAATAAACCAATAAAATTACAGTAGCTTGTTTTTGTCTACTTTCGTGAGTTTACCGACATTTTACGTTTCACTTCAGATTATTTACGGAATTTTAACCTTTTTTTTTTAATGGCTAGCAGTTCCTTTTCTGGAACGAATAAAAGAAAAAGGGCGATAATTTTGATAGAACTGGCGAAAATATACGAAGAGAGAAATAAGAGAAAACATTCGTGCTGGGTTAGAACTTGGCGAAATGAAAATCAACGTGCTAAACAATCTCGCTTTCGGATGCCGAAGGTTATAGGGCTATATCCGTATGGATACCAATACTTATATATAATTTAGGAGAAACGTTTCGTAGTTTGGCATATCAATTTAGAGTGGCCCATAATTCGATATCAGTCATTATCCCAGAAGTTTTGGATGCTATTTATCAATCTTATAAAAGTGAATATTTGAGGGTAAGTGTTGTTTAGAGGAAAGCTTGAATGATTTAATTCATTTATAATCGATATATTTTTTCTTTTATATCTGCATTTATTTTATTCAATTGTATATTATTAAAAGTAATCAAACTTTTTAAAATAAAGTTTCTAACAATAACTTTTATAAATTCGGATTTGATTTATATCAAATACAGCATTTAAATGTACTGAAACTCAGTTAATACAAATGTTATAATCGAGATATGTTGACAAATATACAACACACAGTATGACGTGGCACAAAGACGTTATCTGATTGGATGCGCGTTTGCAATCGTCGCGAGTAGAACGAACTTTTGTTTCTAGTTGCGGTTGCAGTCGCGCCGGTTTTCGAGGGGGAATTACTAGTTAACGGGAACAGCCGTCGCGGTCGCAGTCGCCCGCGCGGCTGGAAATCGCATAGTGTGACCAAGGCTTAACAAAAGAAGTTACCAGCTTGCCGCAGCCATCGTGTTTTTGTATTGGTAAATAAATTTGTCGGTTGTCTTTAATTTTTGTGTATTCAGTGTATTGAATTGAACACAAAATAGTTATGCGCCCGCTCACGTCATTCTCTTAGTTATCTGGCTCACTGCGACAAAGTTTGGCGACTCCTGCTCCAGAGGGTCGGACTTAATGACGATTTTACTCGTTATTAGCATTTACAATTTTTTTTAAATAAACTCATCCGTATTCTCAAAATTAAGCTTTTTGCCATTTTATAATAGTTAAAAATATAAAAGTTTTTAAAATAAAATATGATAACAGATGGCGCCACCAAAATTTTAAATGTCGCGGGAAAGTTGAGCAACTCGTTGCTGGTGTATTTCAAATTGCAGCCCGATCACTACTAGTGTTCTATGGCTTAATTTTAATAATTATAATAATGGTCGAGTTCTTGCGTCCGATAGATCTAACCCCGTGAAGTTTTCCGTGTTTACTTCGCGTTTATTAAAATACCCGAAGAGAAGCCGGTTTCCTGTAGAAAGTCCTATCCACGAGCATTATCCATTAGCATATCACCCGAGTGTTGCGTCGCCTTATCCCACGAATCCAATCCAAACTAAACAGACGACCCAGAAATTTTGTTGCTGCAAAGAATTCAGTTTTTAATTCTGACAGTCATACAGCTGGACTTTATTCTTCGTCTGTATGCCAACGAAACCATCGAAAGTCGAGATCTCTCGTCGAGTGCAAGGAATAAAGTAAATCCATAAAATTTAAAATGAACTTTTATCCGAAATGCGGTAGGTGGAAATCCTTTATCGCTACCAATTGTCTGCAACGTTTCAAATACGAAGGAGTAGGGAAATTCGGAGACGTGGCCTGGAGTTCGCTCGATGTTAGACTTGTCTAAAGAATGACGTTTCTTAACAATAGAACTTTTTACGACAAAAGATAAAGATGACATTCTTTATATGGAACTCCGCATCTTTTGTTACAAGGGATTTTCATTAATCCTTCCAAGAGGTTGACTGAACCGATCAGATTACGAAGAAATTCAAAAAGCAATGATGCTAAATTTTTAACTATAATCGAATTTATATTTAGATTTAATCGATCGTGGCTGCATTTTTGTATTATAAATAAAATAATAATCGTTTGTGCTCCATTGTTAAAATATTCGATCGTCGGTATTTTATCTGCGATTAAAATTCTGTAGAATTCGGATCTTTACCGTGATTCGGGGTGTATCGAAATTTTTAAAATCGTTTCGGAGACTTTGGTTTATTTCAACGAAACAAAAGAAATGGCTAGATAAATAAGTAAAGGAAATAAATGACATTATTGACTATTGGATCGGGATCGATGGGATAATGCAAAGCAACCCGCGTATCTGCCAACCGGCGGTGCCTTCCGAGTGGACTTCGATGGAAAAATGGCTTATATTTTAGTGTTAGACACGTGAAGAAAACCCGGAAAACTGCATGCGAGTTGGTAAAACACGAACCGAGTGGATAAAACTATCTAACAACTGGCAGTGTTCGGTGGTTTTATCCACTCGGACTCCGATGAGTGCATAATTCCGGATAGTGAGGGTTCGCGCCTGACCAATGCCATCGCGTGGAATATTCCAGTTTTTTCAGTGTCCGAAACCTAAATAGGGACCAGTTTCTCATAGAAGGTCCTACGAGGACATTTCCAATGCGTTGCATCTTTGTATGTGAACCTTTTCAATGACACAAATGTAAGTGTTTACCAATTGGATTGCAAAAGCACTGGCTGTTAAGAAAGTATAATATTTATATTTCCATCTTAATACATACATTTTCAATAGCGAAAGTTAATTTTTTCATATTTTAATTTGAAGTGTTCAGAAAGTAGGATAGCCTTCGCTCACGCTAACAATTTTCGCTTCGATTTTAAGAATGATGGCTGTTTTCAGGTATGTGTAAATGTTTTCCAGTCGAGTAAATACTGTATAAAATATTTGGCAAAATAACTGTCAAAAAGTAGAAAAAAGGGTAACCTTTATCAGCTGACAATTATATGTTAGCAACCACCTTTGAATTAGTAATAATTTACTTAAAGTCAGATGAAATTTGTGTAGTGGGAGAATTTCATTTATCAGTTCTTCGTTGAAATATCGTCTACACTTTGTTTACATTTGGATTTATGACTGAAATTAACCCACGTTTCAATAGCTATTTGAATTAATTTTAAGTCTTTTGTAAATAGAGACGATAAACGTTTTATTTTAATCTGTTTTCTGGATCTGTTTACATAAATAATTAAAGAATAAAAGATTGTAATAACTGTAATAACACTTCATTAACAATATACGTTCGTGCAGGACCGGATTTTCGCATAAGTTAAACAAGCTCCATTTTAAGGCCTCATATTTTTTTACGTATCACTATTTGGTGAAGTGGAAGGGCCTGTTGTTTTAGCTTAGGACCACTTGTGTACTGTACATATACTTGTGACCGGAGGGTCGGAGTCTCTTTGACCCCTCGTCAGGATGTGACACCACCGAGTCGATCGAGACTCGGAAATCGCGACGCAGAGTTCTTGCGTCACGCGAGCGGTCGCGAGTGAGCGGGTACGTTCGCGGTGGAGATGGAGGTAGGAGATCCGAGGAAGTGAGTCACTCAAGACACCGGCTAAGTAACAAGGCTAATTTTAATAAGGGAGTATAACAACGTTACAGCGAGACGCATGGTTATTACGGACGTATTTTTAGATACGCGGAGAGAGAGAGTTTACAAACGATTCGCGAGTTGATAAATACTTTAGAGAGTCTTGGAGCCGGCGTCGGGTATCCCTGAGATGATACGGTCCACGGAGAGTCACGATTTGTAGGAACAGTTCACAAGATAATCTGCACCGCACTATGGTCTTGGTATAATTCCCGGTTGGGAAGATGGCGGAAAGAGTTCAGGATTACTGTCCCGATAACTAAACGACGACTGCTGGATTTGTCATCGTTCGTTCGTTTTATTTTTTCACTCGGGTTTTTTCCATGAGGGTCGGGTGTCCAATACGTAAATTTCTTCTAAAAGTTCCTGGTGGCATACGCCTAACTAGATGGGTCATCCTCAACTAGGAAGCAAGTTCGTGGGAAATAATTTTTATGGGTTCCTACAGATCTTTTGATAAAAAATGGTGGAGAAAAAATTCGAAAAAGTTTTGATAGAACACCTTCGTCTTTTCGTCCGTCACATACTGCCCTGCGTATATGTACAGTACAATTATATATATGTGGTGTCTGTGGATGGCTGAGCTGAGCGTTAAGAGGCGTATGTAGAACTCAGTTTAAGAAAACACGAAGAACTTCTTATAACATGTAAGGACGTACACTTTAATATAATACAGAGCACGTTACAACACAAAGAACACTAACAAATCGTCTCGAGGCGGACACGTCGTAGCTTCTTCCTTTCCTACTCTTACCGTCGTCTTCTTTTCGCCTCGGGAGAGAAGAATGCGCTTAAGCTTCGTCTTCGTTTTTTCCCGCGTGCGCCAGAATGGGTGCGCACGACATTCGGCTCGACCATGTCGCTAGCGCGGGGGACGGGCACCACATATATGTATTTTGTAGGTATAAATTTTCACAAAGTTCGATTTTATAATTATTATAAAAGATATTTAAGAGATAACCACGAGACTTTCTACCTTTGTATTAAAGTAATTACTTAAAGAAAGATTTAGAGAAATACCACCCACAACGTTAAGCTACGGTTGAGCAAGAAGTTAACCTACTTCTCTGGGGATCCGAGATCGAATCGGGCGGAAAAACCGCAGACATTTTCGGGTATGGTCTGTCTTTCGAGACGGACCATCCTCTTTCCGCCCTGAGGCTTAAGAAAAAACTTGGATATTTTTGCGATTTGTTTTTGACGTTATAAAATAAGGGAAAAAACTGTAATTTGTCGTAATTTCTTTTATTGTTTTTTTGTTAAATTCTTCATTAAAATTATGATCACATTATACGTTCTTTTTCTTTGTTAGTATTCGTTTGTCACGGATCCAAATTTATTTTCTTTTTTGTAAAAAATCGTAAAAAATGTGTTTAAAAAGGAGGTACTAAATTCTCATTAACGCACTCAAATAATACGTCTCGCATGCCCCGTTCTATCGATTGTTAGGTATTTATTTATACCTTAGTGATTACAACTCGGTGTACACGATTTCTTGTTCGATAATAGAGAGGTCGAGGCGCACGTATTCGGCCCAAAACGTAAACGGCGGACGGACGAGCGCCGCCATCTGGCAATTCTATACGGTCCATAATGGCGTTCGTTACGTCTAGAATGGCGAGCAGACGATCGGCTTAAACTTCATTTTTTTTGTGCTTGTGGTTAATATTATAACGTATTTTATTAAAATAACGATTGTTCAAGCATTTACGAATAATATTGTAAAGAAACAGACGATTTTAATCCAGAAATTATTTAATTATTCAATTTTTTAGCGAGTGATGCGAAGTGCCTATAGAATTTACATATATTTGTCTTCATAATATTAATAGCTTACGTTAAGGAAGGTTTGTTCTTCCGCGGCATCTTCTACCGTCAACGGCGTAATATGTTTGTAAATTTTCTAAAAATTATTTTTCGAATTTACATAAGCACGTCTTCCCTGGACATAAGTATAAGGTAGTCCTATCGTCCGATCGTACGGTAGGAAAATAATTATTAAAAATAATTATTTAGTGTTATTAAACATCCTATAAATACTTTTAAACAGTTTAATTCGTTTATTGACCTTCGCTGGTAACCCTCCGTGTTAAATGTATCCGCCATTTTTTCAACAAATTTTCCGTGAGTCAATGCGCGACGTTCACCGAATCACGTGATGTGAAGGAGCGCCGCAAGGTCTTTTACTTGGAACGTTAAACGTGTACCGTACTTCCGCTTGCCGTACAAGTTTAACGTTTGTACTTGCGCCTCAACCTCTGTAATTTTGGAATTCTTCCACCTCTAGTATTTCGCGTTAAAGTACGAATTCAACACACGAGAACAATACAAATAGCAAAACATAAAAGCTTTGGTGAGGATGAAATTTGCGATATTTAAAGGATTCTTAAAAAATAAGATTGCGAAATTCATTGGCGTTTCGGTAATTTCTCTGACGGTAGATGGGTTAGATTGATAATTCGCGTGTGAAATCATTCTTCGTTTCGTCATCGAACATATCACGAGTGTCAATCGTGTAGGGTTAACACCTAAACGGATGCCAGCATCCCATTGAAAACATCTGGTCTGCCATCCCCTTGGCATATTGCGCAATCATTTTCGCATAGTTTCGATGCGACAAAAGTTTAAAATTCTATCCATACGATTTACTGTTTAAAAAAATCTACAAAATTAGCGGAATTAGGCTAAGAATATTTATTTTTAATACAAATTCTTGATATTTTGGATAATTAGAAGACCATCGCTTATCTCGTTAGTATTTTTTGTTCGCGCGAGGAGGAGTCCGATGACACGGTTCCACCCGATCGGACGAAGTATTAACGTCCTCGGGAGATTTTAATAAACATAAATAAAACAAAATTAGTGAATTGAATACTCTCGTTTTAAATTAATACGAGTCACGATGAAACTTTGGAGTATCTAAGAACTATTTACATTAGTTCGTGACTCGTTCTATATTTCAAGTTTCGTCACGATAGGTACCGCCAGCGCTCGTAACAGTGTCGAGCAGCTAAGCAAACCAATCGTATCTTTTTTACATAAAAGTAACCGAGGCGATTCATAAATTACGTAACGTATGTACTGTACAGTAAAGTGCAGGTGGATGGGAATGCTCTCGTAAACGGCCCATCTCCCTTGTAACGACAAGGGACGAGTTGTTTACAAAAGCGTTACCAGCTATGACTTATTCCTTAGTACACGGAATAATATACAATAGTTTTAGGGGCTTGGTCGAAGATACGAGTTGCGTAATTTGGGGTGGGTACGCGCGACAGCTTTAGGAGCGTTACGGAGGGATGGGGTGTTAAAAAGTATAAGAATAGCGTTACGTAATTTACGAACGATACCATCGTCTTTATTTTTTGCCCATTGCGGTAGATCTCGTTCACAATAAGGTCACGAGTGATTAAACGCGCGAAGAAAACGCGGAAAATTTACGCGACCAGCCCGTTAATCGGGTGAGAACCCGGCACTAACTACCAATGTTCGGTGGTTGTAAACTTTAGGAATTTGTATTATACGGGTCTCCATGCCTCTTTTGAAAAAAGATAGTTACGTCTGTTAATGGTAAAGTTGAAAATGCAAGAAAAATGTTCCGGATTTTATCTCGAGACCAAAAAGTCTTAAGATAATCCTACGGAAGTCAGCGACACTCCGATCGTTCTTAACCGATGTCGAAACGAATGGGCGACTAACGAAACTATTTGTCGAAGGATTTGTCGTAACGAAAGCCGAGTCGTGTTCCTCCGAGCACGTACTTATATTTGCCAATGACACACGACAGTTAAACAGCTATATTTTTAAACTAAAACTAAAATCGTGTAAACGACCGAATTTTAGCCATACGCAATCGAGCCCGTAACAAAAAGTTTATTTTAAGAATCGAGTTGGGGTCGAAAGAAATTACTGACGAAAAAGAACGAGATTCCAATTAGAATGGCGTATAAAAAAGAAGAATCGTCGATTGTAGTTCAATATTTTATTTATAAGGTTCGATAGCAAAATAGTAAGATGCTTCGTTTTTAACGAAGGACCTCGTCAACGCCATTCGAAGTTTCTTCCCTTTTTTGCAACTAATCCTTTCGAAGAAGGATAAACAGAAGGAAAAAATATCGGCTTAAACGACGTATTTCTTTATGGACGAAGAGAAATAGTAACGAGTAACGACGGCTTCTTCTACTTACCTTAATTAAATATTAATCTATCGATACAAATTACACTGTTTTATCGAGCGGATACGGAATTAAATAGATTGGATCGATGGGCTAAAATAAAGTAACACACGGGCAATCTGCCAAGGCGGTTTTCCGGGAGGACTTTGTACGGGTTTGGTTGGGTTTAATGGGATACGGCCACCCAACGTGTGGGTAATCTGCCAAGGAGGTGCTTCGTAGCGCGTTATCCTACGGGCAAAAGGGGCAATTTCCCGCCGCTTCCACCAACCGGAGGCCCGAAACAATCTTTTATAAACTTATTGCTGTAGTAAGAATATCGAAATTTAAATTCGATATTCGGCGCCATACCCCGCGACCCTAGATTGCCGGTGTGGAGCGGGCGCGGCGAAGAACTTAGACGCACGAAGAAAACTCCGCGTGGCCAGCCCGTCGGAGAAGTACAAATCCGCGATCGGCGTTCGGCGGTCGTATCGATTACGGCACCAAATAATAAACCTTAAGTTATGCCGTAGACTAGTGTCCGATAATAATGATGATTTGCACGATTGTGGTCAACGCTGTCCAGAGTTACGGGAAAATAGAGAAGAGAGTATTAATCGAAGATTTCCGGACAGAGACTGCAGTACTATATATGAAATTAGGATATAGAGCGAGAGTTTCGTAGAAGCCATCTTCTATATCTACGACAGCGCTGTCCAACTTATCATAGCCCGCGGGCCATATTTTCTTCACCAAACGTTTCGGGGGCCAGGAAAGTTGATAAATGAAAAGTCAGTTTATGTTAATTAAAATAATATTTCATTTATACTAAAAAGAAAACTTTAAAATATTCGTAATATATTAATGAGAACATTGTAAAATAATTTTAATATTAATAATAATAATTTAGTAACATAAATTTATTCATAAGTAAAATGTACTCGCGGGCCGCCAGTTGGACAGCCCTGATCTACGACATCGGTGACATAATTAAGTACCTCCAGAAGTAAGGTTCGACGGCAAAGACCATTTTACGAAGAAGAGAAACACACAAAGGAGATGCCGAAGTGAAAATTGTAAATATAAATCACTCGCATACTGCGAAAAATATGACGCGACATTGTTTTCAAACTGTTTCGAGAGCTACGACGTGCCGGAAAGTTAATTTCTCCGAGGTTAATAAAAGAATATGCAGCGAAAACAAATAAATACAGTTAAAGTTCGTGTTTATATTACTGTAGCGCAAAATAAAATAAAAGTTCAGACATTAGACACAGATTTACGACACGACTCGAAACTCATCGGCCAACGTCGTATAATATCTAATTCGTAAACTGTTTAACGAATTGTTTCTGCAGGGTGTCCTATTTATAGGACGGTTAATTAAGGGCCATTTCGACAATTACCCGGAAGAAACGCAGTCGCGGCAGGGCGGGAAGTAATTATTAAAAAAACTAAATTTTAATGTAAATTCCAAAATAAATCATTTTGGCGTTAATTAAACTGGCGTATTTTGTAGAGTTTTCGAAACGGAGAAAGTCGACGAGATCGCGTATCGAGTCGATTCGTAATGCGATGTGTTCGACTGATACGTACGACCGAAAAAAGTAAGGGTTCTATTTTTGAACGAAGCTAAAATAAAAAAAGGAAATGTCTTGTAATCCCGAGTAAATTACAAAATCAATTTACATTTTACTTGTTCGATATCTTACGTACTATAATTTTGGCCAACGTTTCCGACCAATATTTTAATAAACCATTTGTCCTTATTGGTTTAGCGGAGATCCTTATTTACAGGAATACTTAAATTTTTAGAAATAAGCAGTTTAGGTGGACGTAGAGCGAGTGCGCGTATTTGAAATCTTTCGAGCGTACCACTAATAAATTTTTCCGATCGGCGAGTAGATATTACAAAGACCGGCCGCTGTGTATTTGAAAGAATACGGCTATTCTTTTATTATAATAAACGGATGGAGGTTATTTTGTATTCATTAAACTATTTAAATTTTGAATTTCCAATACTCGGAATAGTTTCTCTCTCTAAAAGCTTAATTACTATTTTGTTTTTTAAATTGATATTTACATTCGAACAACTCCGATAACGGACACCTCTAAACGGCGCCCATTTTTAGGAACATTTTTTAGGGAAGGGGAGAAATACAAAAAAAAAAAAAAATAGCCTTATGTTAGCCTTATGAAATCCAATAAATATTTTAAAATGTATTCGTTATTTAAACCGGTGGCTATACGCCGCATTCTACACTGACCGGTAACTACGAATCGGTTATGGTAATAAATTATGGTGTGGTAGATTACGGAAAATTCTATTATAATCTTACACTTATTTCATTTATTTTTTTGACTCGGCCCTCCGGAACAAAGAGAGCGTTTCTAGACCCGTGGCGTATTCGGCCGGGACTACGGTGGAATGGAAGGTTGCCGAAGGGTTCGACATACTCGGGACACCTTACAGATCCCTAAAAAATTTCCAGGGTTTTCGACCCGCGAGGATTCGAGCCCGTATCCCGCGAGCGGTAGGCTGACACCTTAACCGAAAGCAAAGTATCGAAGTTTCCTTTAAAATTGTTACTGATTTTTACAGACCGGGCTAAACATAAATTCAAATAGTATTTCTTTCTATACGAGTTTAGTAAAACCCGTGCTTGGAAGAGCGAAAACGTCAGTAAGTTTTCTAGCCTACCGAGGACCGAGTGGATAAAATCACTAAACATTGGCACTCGTTCGAGGGTTCGCGCCCGCCAACGTAGAGTTTTCCGCGTTTTTCTTCGCGTAACTAACACCTAAATAGGGGTCGGTTTTTCATAGAAAGTCTTCTCGGAAGTATCCCCTCTTGGTATATCGTCCGTATACCGCTTTGGCAGGGGCGGAGGAGGCACGTTGTCCGGGCGAGAAGACGACGGGGGTGCCAAAATTGTTACGTGGTCCAACTGATAAATTCGTAGAAAGCTGTCTCGTACGATTATAAAATATAATATGCGCGACATTAATAAAAAGTATTTTGTTAAATGATTTTTAAATTTGTGATAAAAGGCTATTTTGTATCCCGCAATTCTGTAATGTTTTATCAATTCGGCTATTTTCTGTAATATCAGAAAATAGCCGAATTGATAAAACATTACGGATTAGAAGGATATCGAAGTATCTTCGGTACTATTAATCTGGTATTTATATCGATTTAAAGAATATTGTCGCATCGCTGCTAGTTGTATCCTAAGAATTACACTTAAAAAAGGTTCGATTAATCGTAAACATTGAATTTCTTCAACGATGCATCCCCGGAATTGCGTGTTATTACAGTTCTGGATTGTAGATTGTTCGGAACAACGGATGACCGACGACTAAAATTTAAGCAAAAGAGTTAACGAGTGATTAGAATCTTCGTATTTTTAAAAGAAGCGATATTCTTTAATTAATAAATAAATAAGAAAATTGACAGCGATTAGTGTGACGGAGAAGGATCCTCCATCACACTAATCACTGTCAATCGCTAACCTTTCTCATCTAAATGTTAGACAGGTGAGAAAAAAAACAGAAAATTTCACGTGGCCATTCCATTTGTGAGGTGCGAACCCGCGACCAGCATTCGACGTTTTATTTACTCGGTCACAGGGATAAGAAGACAATAGAATAGTAGCGTACAAGAGCGTGTAATGGATTCGTATCCACGCTCTTATCAAATTTACTATAAATTTAAGTGATTAATTTAGTGTTCAATATTCGTTCGATAGGGAAAGCTGCAATTATCAAATTTCGTGCGAAGACTAAAATCGATACTGACTTACAACGTTTCAATTTACCTAGGTTTAGAGTCGAAATTACCATCATACTCTTTGCATATCCCCCGTCTTAACACCGGTAGTTACACAAGATTCGTTGGTAACTTTCGTAGGTGAAACGTCAAAATTTTCTCTCGTCGATGGAAGCTAATTAATTCAGAAAGTTTAATCCCAAATATTATTTAAACTTTTAATTTAAATTCAGTTTAAAAAAAATCCAGTTATCGATTTATTCTTAATATTAAAGCAGTTATTTACATATCAATTAGTTAAAAGGAAATCCCTAGACAAAATATTGGATCGATCGGACATTTTTTTGTCAACCGACAAAATAATTAATTATGAAAGATTTAACTCTGTTTAATTTTGTCTAAAGGCGATTTATATAACTAAAAGATAATGTTTAATTATACGACCTTCCCCATTGTATTATATACGGTCCGTAAAGGAAAGTTTAGAGTTTAGGTGAAAGCCGAACTTTAGTTTCCTACGTAGATCAGAAGGATATTGAAAGTATTTTTGATACTGTTAATCTCATATTTATACGATTTAAAGAAGCCAGCCCGCGACCGTGTTTTATTCGTATGTCCATCCGAGGATTTCCCTTTCTCACATCTTCCAGTTGTTGCCCGGCCACATCTCGTCGCATCAATCTTCCTGGATATTTTCCCGTCTCTCCCTCGCTCTTCCTTCGCCAAGTTCTCGCTACAGCGATACAAAAGCGATACAGAACGTTCTAAAGACGATCTGTTCGATCGTCTTTAGAAAAACACACTTCCATTAATTCCGGTTTGAAACGTAACGAATAATCGAGTAACGTATAATTCGAGCCGGCCGGATAACCGAAGCAGTTAAGGCCGGAAATCCGGGCTTCTATTTTTTTAACGCCAGTTAGGCTAAGCCTGTAACGAGGCGTCGGGTGGGCCTGGAAAATTCTTTAACCTCGGCAATTTGTACGATTTAAAAGGAATATTTCGGTAGATACATAAAGTCGATTATTCGAAAGTAAATATTTACTGGAAATTTCTATAATACTCTTACGCCAATAAAAGGAATATTATGTAAATCCTCGTCGACCTATTATTAGTTAATAGCGCCAGAGTGGCAATTCTGGTTCGATAAATTCTGTATCGCGGGTCGTGCGAATCGTAGTTGATTTAACGAAGCATTAAAGTTTAAACGTCTGGTAAAACTCACAAATTCGACGAATAAAAAATCCCTTAGGTGGAACGGTCTCGAATTTCTGTCTTTATATCGACCCCATTATTTACATTTGTTCTCTTCTGTTTTTGTTAGCTCCATATATTTTCCTTTTATGACATTTTCCTCTGATCTAATATTGCTGTTCTTTCTTTATTAAGGCAATAAACATTTGGTCGCTACTCCAGAATTAAGATAATTATATTTCTGTCGAGTAGGCTACGTGTTCTTCTAACCTTATCTTTACCCGCTGTTTTTAGCTTCTTTCGTACATTAATTTGCGTCTGTACTTTATGTATTGCATTATATTTATCTAAATTGTTCATTTTTATTTTTTCCGGTATGAATTTACAGAGGCCTTTGCCCGCGTGTGGTGTTGTACTTGCTTCGAATACGATGGCATCTCCCGGTCGGAACAATATTTTTCCATTCTTATATTCCGATTAAAGAAATTAAGCAAATAAAATATATTCTGTTTAATTTTCATCGAAAAATTCGAAAATAAATGAAATGTTTCATCTAAATTGTACCCTTTATTCTTTTACATTGTTACTTTTTACGTTCTTGTTTTATTGACATTACGTCGGCATTTCGAATTTGAATTTAAGTCTAATATATTAATTAATCTTAAAATTTCCATTTGTTTTTCATAATTAATTAACGAAATCGATCGTATTTAAATGCACTGTACGGTGCAGTACACTCGGATGTGTGTAAGAGGAAAAATGAGTCAATTTAAATCGCATCCTTCGTAATTTTGTTAGTTCGGTCTTCGTCCTTCTATTATAGTTAATTCCGAAATTATTGTTGTTAATATTCATATTTTAATTTCTTTAAAATTATTTACCACTTTTATTCGAAAATGATCAAATTTTGCTGCGTATATTTTAATTTTGTATAATTCGCTCCTCGGTTATTTATTTACTTTTTTTACCGTTCTTTCATTCAAATATCAATTTTCCTTTTCCAAAACTTTTATTTTCTTCCAATATTTCGGTCACGGGTATCGATTACCGACAACAGACCTATTATTTACACAACAATCTTGTCTTCTTTCGACGAAAAATTGAAAAAATTTTATCGAAAACTTTAATCAAAAATATAGTTTATTTACGAATAAGTAAAGAGAGTTTCCTTCTATAATACGGCGGTTGTCGAATTATTCTATCGAGACACAATACGTGTATAATACTTATTAAATTACGTATACACGCATTAAACCAGTATACGGATTTAAAGATATTAAATACTAGCAGATAGGCCCGGCGTTGCTCGGGCAAAAGTAACGATACCGAAGATTAAGATTATTACGTTTTAGTCACAGAAGAAAAAGAGTAATTTCATCAACGAAACTAAATATTTTTAATAAAAGGTCGAATTTGAAAATCGAATATTGTAATATTGTTCGATTTTCACCACGTGTTCTGATTATATCGTTCGATTTTCATCGAATGTTCTAAAGAAGAAAAGTCGAGAAAAACCGAACTAATCTGTTTAAATTTGAAAATCGAATATGTTCTAACATATTACTTTTTTTTTCCTCCAGCGCCCGTAAATCTTGCACGTCGCCTTCTCTTGTTTTCCATTGTTACTTAACACTTCTATTGATACTTAACACTTCCATTGTTGATGGAAGTGTTAAGCCTTAATTCTGTCCCCCTCCCCCGTGGGGAGGAATTTCGAAAAATCCTTTCTTAGTGTGCGTTCTCGTGACGTACCCCTAACTGCCTACCAAATTTCAACTTTCAAGTCCTAACCGTTTAGGCACGTCTCGATAATGTATATAGAAGCTTTAATCCTGTCCCTCTCCCCCGCGGAGAAGAATTTCGAAAAATCCCTTCTTAGTGTGCGTTTTCGTGATGTACCCTAACTGCGTACCAAATTTTACTTTCAACTCCTAACCGTTTGGGCTCTGCGCTGATTATTATTATGTTGGGTTAAGTGAGATATACTCGGTTAACACCGGTGGCTGTGTACTATGCCGGACCAAAGTCAAGGCATAGTAACCAAAACAGAAATTAAAGAAGTGTATTAGTGCGTGTGTCTGTATTCAGGAATTTTCTCACAATATGACATGTATTCAATATAGTGGCCTTCTGTAGTGTGATTAGGGATTGCAATCCAGCAGTGTTTTAAATCCAGCTGGATTTTTGCTGGATTGAAATCATTCCAGCTGGATCCAGCGTGGATGTATTTTTGGTGCAATAAAGTGTTATCTATCTATCTATCTATCTATCCTGCAATTTATGTTTTTTTAATGAAATAAAACATTTTAAAATATACTTTAAAAGCTTTTATGATTTAGACTGGTCACTATAAATCAGTAAAACTTCTTACATATTTAGGTAGTAAAATTAACTTTGGTTCGGTTTAACATTTGAGATAGAGATAATTAACCATAAACGTTTAGTTAGATTATAATTATAATGTAATCTTTAAGTTAAATAATAGCAAAGGTAATTCTACTGATTAATTTATATTAATATATTATAATAATGTAAGGACGGATAATCAGTGGCTAAGTGGCTATCAGTCTTACCAGTTTTTATATATATAGGCTCTACATATTAGTCTGTAGTTATTTATAGGTATGTAAAACAATAAGTTAACAATAACAATAACAAGTAAACAATAAGTGGAATAAGTTAAATAAACTACACCTTTATCAATCTAGCCAAATTTAATAAAATAATAACGTTTTCAATCGTTTTTAACGATCTTCCCCGGTTACAAAAAAATAGAACATTAAATATAGAACACAAAATGTGTTCGGAATAAATATGAAAATTAACGGAAAACGCCCAAACGGACAAAATATAGATAAATAAACAAAATAAATAGCGGAAAAAATATATACAGGGTGTTTTTTTTAACTGACGGTACTCAGAAACATCTGTAGAGCAATCTAGCAGCCGGACTGTCGCCAAATTTGGGAGAGTGACTAAGGACGACATGGAAAAGAGATTTCGCGAAGAAAAAAGTAGTACCTAAATTCGCCGGTAGAGGAGGATTTGGCGCTGTTGTAGCGAAAAAGCTACCAGCACTTCACTGAAGAAAGGGTCATCAGTCGCTTTTTTCCACTTGCATGGCCGCCTCGCTCCCCGGATCTAACCCCGTGTTACTTTTTCCTGTGGGGTTACTTAAAGTCCAAGGTCTATCTTAGTACTGTCCCAAACTTGATGACTTTGAAGGACAACATTTCTCGAACTGTGATGAACATTCCTGCGGACATGTTACGTTCGGCCATAGAGAACACGGTGTTCGGGATGCAATGCCTTTTTCAGCAGGACGGTGATCACATTGAAGAATAGAGAAAGTTATTTGCTGATTAATTAAACTTTCGTTATTACACTGAAACCTCTGATTATTCATTCGTGTGTTTGTTAATTGCAGCTGAATTTTATGCAGATTCTTAGCTGTTTTGCTACAACAGCGCCAAATCCACCCCTACCGGAAAATTTGGGTACTACTTTTTTCTTCGCGGAATTTCTTTCCCATGTCGTTCTTAGTCACTCTCCCAAATTTGACGACAGTTCGGCTGTTAGATTGCTCTACAGATGTCTCTGAGTACCGTCAGTTTAAAGAAAACACCCTGTACGTAAGATCCAACGAAACCACTATAATACAACACCTTAATTGTCCGTTAATAACATTAATTAATGTAAAAGGATCTCCACATGGTAGACAACGAGTCCGCATCTCTATGGTTTATACAACCAGTTGTCATGTGCGCCTTGCAGATTTCCAATCTCTCAAGATGTTTGACCGTTTGCCTATTCGTCGTCGTTTTTATAATTGCCACTTGATCCCATTGGACGTTAACATCCTTCTGTCTTGCGTATGATGGCAGCGCAGTGTTGTCAATGTTCTTACTGATTGTATATTTGTGTTCTCGAGCCTTTGTTTTAAACTGCGCATCGTTGCACCCACATAAACGAGCTTGGAATTGAAACGTCGGTTGTGTAAAGGCACCGAATATATACCCGTTGTCGAATTCCGATCCTCTTTCTTTTTATCGTTTCTTAAAAGTTTGAAAACAGTGGGATTACGTCGGTATACAATACGAAAATTATCAGACCTGGCAGTACATCTATGTATCTTGTTTAAAAATGGAATGTAATTAAGCACTATTCTTTTTACATTTATTCCAAACACATTTTATGTTCTATAGTTAATGTTGTATTTTTTTGTAACTGAGGAAGATCGTTAAAAGCGATTGAATACGTTATTATTTTATTAAATTTTGTTGGATTAATTAAGGTATAGTTTACTGTATTTATAAGTAATTTAATTATTAGTGTTAGTAAAGTAGTGAGTAAGTAATTAGTAGCAGTCTAGTAGTTAGCAAAGCGGCAACGCGACGACGTAGACTTTTGCGCAATTATTTAGAAAGTTAATTGAGTATATGCGGATCCGCAGCGCTGGATCCAGCACTTGGGTGCTGGATTCAGCAGGCCGAAGAATGCGCTGGATCCAGCTGGATTGCTGGATGAGGGATCCAGCAATTGCAATCCCTAAGTGTGATGTATGTGTTTCTATTCAATTGTAATGTACCCAGGCTTTTGTGTAGTGTGTGTGGTATGACACCTGTAGAGGAGAGAACAACAGGTACAATAAGCACCCTATCCATCCTCCACAGATGCCTTATTTCCTGGGCGAGTTCTGTGTACTTGCTAATTTTTTCAGTGCATGCGTTTTGTATATTGTGAGTGTTTGGAATGGATATATCTATAATGTATGTGATTTTATTGTGTTTGTCAATGAGTGTGATGTCTGGTCTGTTGTGGTAAATTGTTTTATCTGTGATTATGGCTCTGTCGTAGTACATTTTGTGCGTGTTGTTTTCCAATACTGTCTGTGGAATGTATTTGTAGTATGGTTCGTGGATGTCTACTAATTTGTGTTTCCTTGCAAGCTCTTGGTGTATTATATTTGCTACTTGATTATGTCTGTGTAAATAATCTGTTTGTGCCAAGAGCTTGCAACCAGAGGTGATGTGTTGTATAGTTTCTGGCATGACGTGACATTTTCTGCATGTGTCATTTGTGAGTGTTGTATCTTTGAGTATGTGTTTTCTGTAGTTTTTAGTATTTATGACCTGATCTTGTATGGCGATCATGAATCCTTCCGTCTCCCCAAAGAGGCATCCCCGTGCTAACCAGTTGTTTGACGCAGTTTTGTCAACAAAATCCTGGGCCAGATCGTAAGGATGCCTGCCATGGAGTGCCTTTCGAGCCCACGATTGCTTAATGGTGTCTATGCTTTTTATATGTTGCGTTGTGTCCATATGATGTGAGTGTAAGTTTAATGGTGTGTTATTTGAGTCTGCTAGAGTTACTGCTTTATGTAATTGTGATGTTTCTTGTTTTTTGTAGAAAAACTCTCGCAGTGACTGTATTTGTTTGTAGTGAAGGTTAACTATGTCAATCAGGCCACGTCCGCCATCTTTACGTGGAAGGGTTAATCTTTCTGTGGCGGATTTAGGATGATGTTGTTTATGCTTAGTAAGTGTAGTTCTTGTTTTCCTTTGGAGTTGCTCGAGATCTGTGTGAGTCCAATGTATAACTCCAAAAGAATATGTGAGTACTGGGATGACATATGTGTTTATTGCTTTAACTGTATGTTTTGCATTTAACTGTGTTCTGAGAATAGCATTTAACCTACTTTGGTATTCTTTAATTAATCTTTGCTTTATTTGTGTATGTTCTGTTAGTTTGGCCTGTTGGAATCCTAAATACTTGTAGAACTCGCCCTCTTCCATGGATTCAATAATGTCTCCATTTCCAAGCGCAAAATCTTCTTTCTTCAGGATTCCTTTTTCTATGTGAAGTGATTTGCATTTATCTAAGCCAAATTCCATTTGTATGTCCTTGGTGTATGAATGTGTGATTTGTAGGAGTTGATGAAGTTGTTTTTGTGTGGATGCATAAAGTTTTATGTCATCCATGTACATGAGATGTGACAGTGTAAACTGTGTTGTTTTTTCGTGTCTGATATTGTAACCATATTGCGTGTTGTTTAACATGTTGGATAATGGATTCAAGGCTAGGCAGAACCAGAGAGGACTCAAGGAATCTCCTTGAAAAATTCCTCGCCTAATAAAAATTTGCTTTGTTTGTATGGAAGTGTTACTAACCCTGAGATGTAGTGTTGTTCTCCAGTGCTGCATAGTGTTTTGAAAGAATGCAATGAGTGATGGATGTATTTTGTACATGTGTAAAATATGTAGCAGCCAACTGTGTGGAACACTGTCGAATGCTTTTCTGTAGTCTATATATGCCATGTGTATGTTTCTGTGTTGTTTGTGTGCTTGCCGTAGAATGACTGAATCTATGAGTAACTGTTCTTTGCATCCCCTGTGATTTCTACGGCAACCTTTTTGTTGTTCCGTTAGAATGTCGTGTTCTTCAATATGTTTGTATATTTTGTTTGCGATACAGGATGTCAATAATTTGTACAGTGTTGGAAGACATGTAATTGGTCTGTATTGTGTGGGGTCTGTGGTATTGTTGTTTTTAGGTTTCATGTAGGTGATGCCCTGAGTAAGAAAATTTGGCATGTCTTGTGGATTGATGATGATGTGTGTTAGGTGTTTAGCTAGTTCCTGGTGCAGTGATGTAAACTTTTTGTACCAGAAATTGTGAATGTTGTCTACACCAGGTGTCTTCCAGTTGTGTGTTCTGTTAACAGTGTATTGGAAATCATGTATGTTTATTTCAGCACAGGGCATAGTTGGTATGTTGTGTAAGTTTCTGTTCTCCTCCTCGATCCAGCCTGCATCGGCATTGTGCGTGACAGCACTGGACCAAAGAGAAGACCAATATGTTGTGAGTTCTTCTTCTGTTGGTGTGCCACTGTGCTGTGTATCAGTGTTTGCTTTGTTATTAATTTGTCTGTAAAAGAGTTTTTCATTGTTTGTAAATAATTTATTTTGTTGTTTTCGTAGTGTACATGTTTTGTATCGTTTGAGTCTACGTGCTTTGGCAGCAAGTTTTTGTTTTAGTGTATCAATGTATTCTGTAATGCGTGTGTTGTGACGTTCATGTTTTGTGTGTGTTTTTATTTTCTTGAAAATGTTTTTGAGCTGTTTTCTTAATTTGGGTGTTATGTTGTTTTTTGTGTATTGTGTCAGCCTGCCTAATTGCTGTCTAATGTCATTTATTTGTGTTTCTATTCTTCTCTGCCAGGCAGGCTTGTGATAGAATTGTGTTTTCTGTGTATTTGTCTGTGATTGTACTTTCAGTCCATGGTGTGTCACTACTGTGACTGCCCCAGCATAAACTAATGTATGAATGTCTGCGAGTGTAGAAATTGAATGAATGTAGTGTGGTAGTAAGTGAGTGTTTACATAATTTAGTGTTTTTCCTACTTCCTTCGACGTGTTGATTTTTGGTATTCGTGGTCTTTGTGTGGGATCTGTGCCTGTATATTTAGTGAGTGTTTCCTGAAATATAAGTGAGAGCGTATTAACTAAATCCATGTCTATGTTATCAGTGATGGACGAGGAAGTGTCTGTAGTATCATTAGTGGTAATTGTTGTATGTGTGTTATTATCAATGCTTGTTACTGGATTATCCTGACAGGTTACATGATCTTCATTAATGTTAGATGTTTCTGTCTGTTGATGTATTTGATCAGCAACCTGTTGTTTGATAAGTTCAAGTGTTGTTTGTGGAATAAGGTTGTTGTGTATAATTGTTCTTTTTTGATCAACATCCCTTTGTTCGGTGACAGTGAGATGAGGATACTGTTGTGTGAATCTATGGTATAGTTGTTGTCTGTATGCTGTCATGTTTGTTTCGAGTTTTGTGATCGTGTAGTAAGTACGGATGATAAACTCGTTCATTTCTACTGTCCATTTCATCCGTTGGCGTGGTTTTCCAGCCTTTGTGGTCTGTGGATGCATTGCCACAGAAACACCAAGGCTGGGTTTGTTCCTCACATCTGTTGAGGGCATTGCAGTAGCCATGCTTGGGCCGGTGCTGCTTTCGCCACCGGTAACCAAGGGAGACTGTGGCCTATTTTTCGAACGTGAGCCTCTGCCTAACTCACGAACGCGGACCTTGTTAACCCGGGCGACGTCCGAGCCGGTATCACATTTAGATCTGGTTACTACCATGATACGTATCTCCACAGAATGTGGGTGTGTGGTCACTCTTAGCTTCATTTCTCCCCATAGACCTTACTGGCATGGGTGTCCCTACCAGGAGCTTGTGCTCCAGCCTGCATTGCCCTATGGATCAGTAAAATTACTGGGCTTTCCCACCACGACCAGGTGGTGACCATGGGAGAGTTATTATTATTATTATTATTATTATCAACTCGTCTCGATTATATATATAGATACGTACGTGTTAAACGCATATACAGGTATCGTACACGCGTTAAACACAAATAGACTATAGACGAAAAGAACGAAGCCGAGAGGAAGAGCCGTTGCCGATTTCTAAAATTGCTCTTTCGAAAAATGCAGGGAACAATTCGAACGATACCCTCACCGGTATCTAAATAAAATTTAGAACCGACGCGGGGTCGGTGTCGATAAAAACTCGGTGTTTCGTAACAGGGTGGATGTTACGACGGGTTTTCTTCCAGTCGATTTAAGGAGGAAAAACTAAGGAGCAACGTTCAAGGTTTCGTGCACGGTATAAATTCTTATCGAATACGCGAGGCGATAGTTAACGGGGGTGAGGAAGAATGACGATGGACGCGTACGCCGCATGCATGGCGAAAATAGACGAGGAACTTCGCTCCCCCTCGGTCGAAGAAAAGAAATATTATCGACTGAGCAGAAAATTATGGGAAAATCCCGAATTGAAATTCGAAGAGAAATTGGCTCACGATTTTCTGAGCCAGTTTTTGGAAGACGACGGCTTTCGCGTAACCAGAAATTACATATTACCCACGGGGTTTAAAGCCGAATACGAAGCTAACGACGGTATGACCCTTTCTTTTAATTTTTTAAAAATTTGTCGTAACGTTTCGGATTAGAATTAACGTCGACTCCCTCGGAAACCGTCGTTGGCAATAATTGCAATTAACGTAATTGGATACGAGATAAAATTCGGAACGGAGGTTTCCGTCCATTGTTACGTTTAGCTCGGGAGGAAAATATATGGAAGAAAGGAACGTTGGCAATTTATTATCGACGTCCGGACGGGAATCCTCCGAAGGACACATTCGACCGCGCCACAGAATTTATCATCGGAATTTTTAAAGCGAAATCGAATATTTATAGCCATTTTGAATTTTTCCTTTAAAAATATTATTCGCAAACAAATACTTTTAAAATCCTCGGCATTAAATCGCCAGAGAAAGGTGTTTACGTTACCGTAGCCTTAGCGTACGACGGGTTCTTCTCCGTGGATACACGTAAAATATGAGGCTGTAAGCTGCAGCCAGGCGCAAATTCGTTCCCGTTTACTATTCGCATTACGGCGAAATCGACGTCGAACCAATTCGATTAATTAACGACATCGAGTTTCGTTTCGTTCACGAGCCGAGTGCAAAGAACTGGCATTTACCTCGTTAAAGGCCGACGTATTAAGGAGGAGAAGAGTCGTAATTATTATCATTTGGTCGATGGCCGGCTCGATCCGAACGAGAGGATTTTTAACAACATCTTTTTGTATTTTTACTTTTTGGAGAGCAATTGTTTTGGCCAGAAGAGATAAAGTAAATCGAAAGCTTTCGAGATCGAGATATAACAACGATAACAATTTCCTTTTTTCGCCAACAACAATATTACTGGCCCGACGATAAAATATCGAATAATTCTTCTCCGCCGATGCTCGGAGGCCCGGTCACAACCTTTACCTCGTGTAAAAACCGCTTTAATCGTTTGGAAATGGTGGAAATACCCGAGGAATCGCCTTACTCTTTTGTTACCGCCAACGGGAAATGCGAATTTTAAATATTTCTAACCGGCGATGCCGTATATTTCCTTCAAGGCTGTCTCTATCGGAAAAAACAGATAATTTTTCGTACCGTTTGTTTCTAGATATATGACACCTGTTGGGTCTCGAGCGTGAAATCGTATCATTTTTTTGCAGGTGCGGAAGTGACGTTGGCAGTTATATGCGAATACGACGCGCTTCCGGGTCTGGGACACGCCTGTGGTCACAATTTAATAGCCGAAGCGGGAGTTGCGGCGGGAATCGGGATCAAGGACGCTCTACGAGCAGACCCTTCTCTTCCGGGAAAAGTAATTGCGGGTACTTGTTCCTTAAAATTTCTTTTTTCCCGTATTTTCAAGTCTGGACGTTTCAGATAATAGTGTTGGGAACTCCGGCCGAAGAAGGAGGAAACGGAAAAGTGGAAATGATAAGAAAAGGAGCCTTCGACGGGGTGGACGCGGCCATGATGGTTCATCCTAGCAACTCCGATTACCTGCTTCCTCCTTTTATAGGAAACGTCAAAGTAAGTGCGACTGTTGGCTTCTTGTCAAAACCCAGTCGGAACGAATCGGCATTTTGCAGGGTAGTGCCACGTTTCTCGGTAAGGCCGCTCACGCTTCCGGATTTCCCTGGGACGGAGTCAACGCCCTGGACGCTGCCGTCATCGCCTACAACAGTTTGGCCTGTCTGAGACAACACGTCAAATCCACTTCCAGAATAAACGGTAAGTGCGTTAATCCCCGATTTCGGAAGGTGTCCGGTGACACGATTGGCTTTTCCAGCGGTGATCACCCAAGGTGGAAGTGCTCCCAACGTCATTCCCGACCAAAGTCGAATCGAGTTCTACGTCAGAGCGGCCAAGTGGAAAGAATTGGAAGAACTGAGCGTAAAAGTCCACAAGTGTTTCGATTCGGCTGCCCAATGCACGGGGTGTCGCCTGGTTTATAAATTGGTAGAAAACCACGGACCCAACAATCTGATATCCAACGGCAAAATGGCGGAGATATACCAGAGTCACGCCACGCGATTCGGTAAGTCTCTCGCGCTTTTTATAAACTAAACGAATAATATAACGGGGTGGATAATGACGTCTGGATGTGTGCGCAGGCGTGAAATTCAACGACGGAGATTCCCGAGTGGTTCCTTTCGTGGCTTCCACCGACTTCGGGAGCGTTTCGCACGTAGTTCCCAGCATCCACCCCAATTACTCCATAGGGACGTCGGCGCCCAATCACTCCACGGAGTTTGCACGAGCGGCGGGATCGTGGAAGGCCCAACCACCCACTCTGATCGCCGCCAAGTCCTTAGCCCTGACGGCCGTCCAACTGATGAAACAAGCCGAATTACTGGCCGAAATTAAAATTCGATTTAAGAACGATCTGCGGGAAGACGAGAAATGACGTAAATAAACAAAATATCCCTCTGAGTAGTGTCTTGCTGCTTCGGGTACAGCGCGTTAATGTTCAGTTAAGAGAATAATTTACATAATTTTGCGGAGAGGAAGGAATATTAAAGACTTCAGAACGGCAAATTTGGGAAATCCTTCCATAAATTACAAAAAATGGCGCCAACGGGACGAAAATGGTTTCGACTCGCGGCGCAGTAACCAATTGATTGGTCGTTACGCCGCGAAAATGGAAACCCAGACGCAACAGTTCGTCCATTAAATGTAATCGAGGAAAATGGTAATTTATAGCACGTGGGTCTGCCATTGTATCCGAGTGGAAGGGGTCTTTTCGGGTTATAGAGCAATGAATAACGATTATTAACGATTGTCATCCGAATTAGCATTTAAATAGAGTCGAGTTAATCGCTTCGTTTGGTCTAGAAATTGCGGAATTGGGCTAAAAGTCCGCCTTTAATTGTACAGAAATCGCAGTGACCGTCCGGTCCGAAAGACGCAAAAAGTGGAAAAACCTAAGCAGTTATAAGAGCGGATAATTGCGCGTTTATTTCTTTTTAGCCAGATAATTGCGTGGAAACGAATTGGGACGCCAGACAATGGGCCATTGTTACAGCCGTTCATCCCAATCGAGACTCGATGAATATTTAGATTTCGGTTCGAGTCTTTGCTGTTACCTTTTCATTCGTTTATGGTAACACGAGGAGGGAGAGAAACGGAAATTCTTCTACTTCCTATCTAATCCTTCTATCTCGCGTTAAGAGCGGAAACCTCTTTATCGTAAGTCAAAATTAATTTCTGTTACCGTCAAATCGCTTTGTCGTCCGAAGGCGCATCCGATAAACAAATTTCGGTTCTCCGACGCGACGCGACCACCCCTTTATTTATAAATATCGCGTGAGTGTCGCGTAGGAAGATGAGAATAATTTAGCGAGGAATAAATTGGGTGTATTTTTCCACTTTTAAGGAGTGGCGCGAGTTTCTACCCTTCTTCACTACACGCGTAATTACGAACGACTGGCCACGACTCGCAGTCTTCGTGTATTCTAAAGAGGGGAGGGTCGTCTAGGCGACGGGTGCTTAACGTCCGCAACGGGAGGCGAGAATAATTCTCCGAGATTCCCTCCCGCCTCGAGTTATTTAGTGTTTTTATCGACTTTCGACACACATAAACCTTTCTGGTTTCGCCCCTGATTTCTTCGGCAGAGAAATAAAAGTTCTAGTAGCTCGACGTCTCCGGGAATTTTCCCTTCTTCGCTGCTCTATAGTAAGGCGTTTGAGACAGACGACGAAGCAAAATTGCAAATTAGAACCGTAATGGTTAATCTGGTTTCCGCGGACCGAAGATCAAGGGGCGAGTTGGAGGGGGCGTAAAAAAACACGGTTTAGATAAAGTTTAGAATACGCGTCGTGTTCTTGGAGCGAGGGAGATTGTGAATGAAATATAAACGAGGCCGAGATTATTTTTCCGTCCTTTATTTTATTTATGAATAGAGATAAAAGTCGTATTCTGGGCCATAAATAAAGTATAATTTTCCCGTCTTATAAACGTATTACGTCGGACCGGAAATGGAAGAAAAAGAAAATTTCAATTAAAGTCGACAGTGAAGTGGCTAATCTCTTCGCCACACGTTAACACAGGAAAAGAAAGGAAGTTCGCTGGGGTGGGCGCGACGTTAAGGGGCACGTCCCCGAAGGTGCCAAGTTCCTTAATGGTCCGGGGCTTAAATCCGACTGTTCGCGATATTGTTTCGACCCTCGGAGACCAGAAAATTACAATCGCGGAGAAACTAACCCTCGATATCCTTTCTTCCCGTTTAATGCGCCCTGGAACCTGGTGTATCGTCTCGGTAAGAGCCCATTTCTATTCTTCTCGGGAAATTGCGATCGCCCCCATTTTTCTTTCCGGTCATGCCTTATTTAAGGTTAGAGACGTTCCGTGTTCTTGGGCATCTTTTATCATCCGGATCGTGTCAATTATACGCAGGAGGAAGGAAGACGGCCGCTCTCTACCGGAGATTCCTACAAAAATCAACTATTATTTTTCCCCGGAGCTCCCTTTCTTCCGGATAATCTCTTCTAGATTTACCTCCCTACCGGCGTCTTTCCGGAAATACCGCGCGCTAATAAGCGGTCCTAAAAATAAGCATTTAATAAAGTCTCTTCGGATAAAAGAGAGGGGGGAGGAGACACTTGTCGGAGAAGAAGATAAAGGGAAGGAAAATCGATTAATTGATAGAACAAAGTTATTAATAAAATTATCGTTGGGAATTAAGGGTGAGCGTTATCGTCCGGCTTAAAAGCAGACGTCGACACCAATCCTCCTCTTCTCTCCCGTCTCCTCTGGAATTACCCCAGCTAACTTGTATCGAAAAGTATTGTTAAAGACGTCCGAACAAAGGATACGCCGCTACTTCTTCCTTCTTCTCCCGAGAAGCAGAGGAAACCCAAGTCCTTTTTGTCGAGGGAATCTTCTAACAAACATCTTTATTTTATGTGAAATAAGGAAGGCGAAGGGAATAGACGAAGAGAAGGCCGATCCCACAGTCACACTCGGTGTGTAAAGAGAGACTTTCGAGGGAGAAGTGGGAAGACGAATTTGTCACCCGATCCGTTCTTCCTCCCCTCGAACTAATTGTTCGTTTCTACCACTTTTCGATGGAATCCTCTCAGAATACGTTGTCATTTTCTCCGTTTAAATCGACGATCGAGTGAGAAATGGCTAATTAATAGAAGGCCTTCTCCCTTCCCTCGAATTGGGGAGGAAGACCGCCGATTAAAGACCCGAGGCCGAAGAGTCGACTTAACGAAGTTACGAAAGACTCGGCACAGAATTAACACTTTGCCACAAATACGCGCATTTACGTGCATTTTTCTAAACGTTACGCAAGTGCGAGCAGGAATTCGTCCGACTTAAGTCGATCGATACTCGATTTGAAACGCGAAATCCGATTCGTTACGTAAAGGGTCTGAGGGGGTCCTTCCCGTATCTTTCTTTATATCGGCGCAAAGACGACGAATGGAGAATAACTTTTCCGGTTTCGTCACCGGACCAGATCTCCGCTTTAAACGCCGGGCGCGACCTCTATCGTCGTGGAGCGGCGCGACAGTCGACGTCCGTCCGAGAAGGAGACGGAGCGAGCGTCGCGTCGGCGGAATGAAAGTGAGCGTGGCCACGTACCGCGCCAGTTCCGAGCGTCTGGATTCTCTGCGGCAGGCCGCGTACGGCGCCGCCTCGCGCGCCGGGGAGAGAAGAGGAGTTAGTCTAGACACGGGCATCCCCCGAGAAAACTGCGCCCGGGAAAAAACCGCCAGGAGTTACACCAGCTATTCGCTGCGCCAGGTGAGTGCCAGTCCATTCCTTCCCGGCGAATTATCTTCCCACTTCCGCGCCCAGCGTGACGCCTCGCTCGGGTTTAGGCCAGATCCGGGGTAAGGTTCGAATCGTTTCCCGCGGAACCGGCACTAATTGTACGGAGCGGAAAAGCAGACGTTCGCGCCAGCAATTTTTTCTCTCGTCGGTCTGAGAAGGAGAATTCTCGCCTCTGTTTTACAGAAAAGGGAGTCGTAGACAAAATTTATTTGGCCGCATTACTCGACGGCCGAACAAAGGGGAAGGCGTCGGAGCTCGGATAATCTGGATCGTGCGTATAATACTCGCGATGCTTTAATGAGAAGAAGCCGATATTGTTCCGATCGAGGTGTTCTTTCCTTCCTCGGCCGGATGTGAAGCGGCGGTAGTCGATGATGTTTGTTTACCTTCGATTTGCTGCGCGTGACTACTCTTAACAACGCTGTAGGCATTCCGCATTAATAAATATGATATTGGAATAAGAATTTATAAGAAGTCCGATCGAGCTCTGTCGGATAGGAATAACAATGGTCAGAGGAAAATTAAACGTGTCTAATTGTTCGTGGGAAGACTTTTTTAATTTCTCGAACAAGTTTTAGACAGAGGAAGCGAGATCTTCGGGTTTGCACGACGGAAAAGAAAACGGCGCCGAGATTCTTTGAGATTATTGGACGGGTTGACGGAGTATGGCAACGCGACACGTGGGGAATATACCAAAGGGAGGACTTTTTATGCGTAACACCCGTGAAGTAAACCCGAAAACTGCGTAGCCAGCTCGTTGATGGGGCGCGAACCAGCGACCAACTACCTTTTATCCAAAGGCGAACGGGAGAGGGAACGATAATGGGGCAGGAGTTACGACGAAAGTGTCCCTACAATGGCTTTATCCGATTTTTTTTCCCTTTAAATTTGATAAAGTTTTAAAAATTGAATTTCTCGTCAAACCGGGCAGTCCAGTTCTCTCTAACTCCGCACGATCGTTCCGGTCCTGGAAGAGACGAATTGTCTTCCGCCTTTTGGGAAAGAGACGAAAAGTGGCTCCGTTCTAAGCCCGCCGACTTCAAAAATGCGGAACCTGATGTAAATAGCGCGCTAACAGATAATCTTTTTTGTATTCGTCGTGGGTTCAGCCTCGGGATAGACGGCCCGTGAAAGACACGGACTCGAACGCGGGTTCTTCCGACAGACAGGCTGATATTTTTACCCCTCTGACTATTCAATTACTAATGTACTGTACACTTATTCTTTCTGTAACCTGTACAGTACATGTATTATTGTATTCAATTTAATTGCGATGCTCGCGCTGATGACCTCTCTCATCTTCGCCATCTTTCCTATCGCACTTTCACCCCACCTTATCCATTCTCCTTTCTTCTTCTCTCTTTTCGCCCCAGAAGATACCTCCGAGTAGTCCCGGTCTTCCGCCCCTTTTATGAGGAAATTATTCAATTACTATGATCGAAGAAGGGTAGTTACGAAAGAACGGACTATACGCGTATGCAATATATCCGTTTGGTCTTGAAAAGTTACGTGGTGTGACAATGGAGTTCGATGAATGTTCCTATATTTGATATAAAAACGCACCTAGCGGTATCGTGACTATGGTAAACTGGCGTGTCTAAAACGTGTTCCAACACGCCGAGCGCGGACGGGCTACAAAGGAGCCAAAGTAAGTGAACTAGAATAGAGCAAAGAGCTTACATCCAGTTCTTAATTAGCGGGTGCGATCATGACCCAAAAGACGGGTCATGATCGCACGCCGCTAATTAAGAACTGGATGTAAGCTCTTTGCTCTATTTTCCAATCGATAGTGACAGGCGACGAGACTCGACGTTTCTATTTTACCGGGAAAGGAAACGTCATTCGATGGATGGCAGTCACCATCGTCACCGAGACTGGCGGAGAATCGTCTCCAAAAGTCAAAGGTGGAAACCGTGTCGATGGCGATTTTCGACATCCGCGGGGAATTCGTCGCCGAAGGACAAACCGCGAATGGCAATTGTACACGACTTCGTGTAGAATTACATCGGCCGGTGAAGGCCACAGTTTCACCAAGTTGCAAATTAGTTTCTTCTCCGGGACATCGCAAATTCCCATTCTGCGGTTATCCCGTTACCCTTTTGATCACCCCCTCTTTTCTCTCGATCTTCTCCCGCCGACATATTTTTCTTCTGTAAACCAAAGGTGGTATTGAAAGGGACTCGATTTGCAGATATTTCGGACATTCGGTACATATAAAAACAACGCTCGAGGTAATTTTCTAGAGCCTTTCTAGAGCCGGAGCTAGAAAATTCTCCAGGAGCCGCAAACGTGGTCAAGATCTACTCCACAGTTCTATTTGGTAGTTTAACTTCTTATATCCTTAGCTATTGGTTGTCAAAGTGGGCTGCGCACACCCTTAGGAAACATAAAATATGTTGAGGATCGACGATAAAATGCGCAATCGACCGCCGTCATTTTAAAGCTCGAAGTGAGTTCAGAATCTTAAAAAAATAAAAAATATGGTCAAAACTCCTCACACCACGCGTTATTCCAACAGAAACGTCGTCTAAAGACCCCAGAGCCGGACGGAAACAACTCGTTAAAAGCCTTCTCTGCCGGTAATCCACAGTCTGAGATACTACGTCTCCGGGCACGCTTATTTAAAACCCGTAGTTCGTCTTGCGGGTAACAGATGGCGCGCCGTTAAAAACCTTTTTATTAAGTTCTAAACGACACGCCGCCTTGTCCCTCTGGCGTCCGTTTTCGGCGGCTAGAAAACGAAAGCGTCGAAATCCGTCGTTATCTTCGACCTCGATTTAACGCGTTTCCCGAACTGCTCTTTCCGCTTCGGGCGTCGTCTGGTCCAGGTCTTAAAGGTAATCGGCGGTCGTCCGAGCCATTTAAAAGGAAGGGTCGGAGGTCGGAAACCAGGGACCGTCGCGCCAACTTGCTCGAAAGTAATTTTTTTCACTCTGCCCTGCGTGCATTAAAAGGTAGTACTTTGTGTGGCGCTCTTCCTTCCTCGGGACTCGCTCCGACACTGCGTGCCACTCGCTCTTCCTCTCGGATATAATGAGAATTGTGGAAGGAGAGATTCGACTTTCTCACCCTCCCGGTCGCCGAACCAACTCGAACTCGGAAAGGATACGATAAAAGAACTTTCATCAGAACAGTCACAAAATACCCAATTTGGTGGATATTCCTACTCGCCCTTGTTTACCTTTACGAATAATGCATTGTTTATCGTCGTATCTACAATTCTAACGCCGCACTTAAATATTTTCTAAATCCAGATTGGATACCGACACCGATATATATATTTCTGTCAAACGGTCACATTCGGCAAGTGGTTGAAATAGCGTTTAATCGGTAATACAATTAACGAGATATTCGATATATTGCGCATTACTTACCGTAATCCGCCATCTTGTTTTAACTATAACGGTTAGTTTAACGGTCCGTTAACGATGGTCGATCAATTATAAACGCGTTAACGCCTCTGTTAAATTTGAATGGATGTTGGTGGAACCGGCAAACAGCGCATTAACTCTTTTGTTTTCTGCAGTTTATAATTTTTTATCCATCGAGTTCTCTGCATCCGGCAATATACGTAAAGGGTGTACAAACGCGCTACCTAGGTTTATACAGTAATTCGTCGGTTCTTTAAACTCGCGCGAAGAGCAGATTTTTGGAAAACACGAGGATGACGGGAAAAAGAATCGGGAAGGGAAGGAAACGAGAGAGGAGAAAGGCGAGAACTGGATGCCAACGAGAAAGGATAGACTAGATATTGTGTAAGTGTTGTAAGTGTGAACAGTGAACCGACTACGCTTTAATTAGTGTACTAATCAACAAAACAGAACGGAGTTTAAACGAACGTTTTGTGTATTTAATACGAGTTTCGTATAGTTGTACGAAACGGCGGAAGAAATAGTTGCGAAAGGTTTGCCATTTCTTATATAATAGACTGTCTTTTCGAATATTTCTCTCCTAAACCTCGTCCAATGGTTTAGGTTAAGCTTAATGCCAAATCGTAAATACGTAAGGCCGATAATCCTTCTTTCATTTTCTCTCCCAGAAAAATTTGACGTCTTCCATCTAAAGTCTCGCGTGACTTTATTTATATATATTTGAAGTGGAGAGAGACTAAAAAGCGGTATAATTAATTATAATCAACTAAAGTAGAGTGTAATTAAACAATGTCGACGCGGCAGAGTTTTACTTTTTAACAAGGGAGAATCGGTCGGGTTAATTAATACTTTCCTCCTCCCTTCTCTGGTTCGATTCTCTTCCGTAAAAATCTCCGAAGGGCGAAAAGAAGCTTTCCCAGCCGCTTAACCCGTCTTTTTAACACCGCTGCCGCGATTGGTCGACCAATAAATGACCGAGCCAAGAGTTCGAACCTGGACGCAATCGCAGAACGGACTGTTCGACCTTCGGCGCGGTCGACGAACTGTTCGATAAAAACTTGTCAATCGATAACTTATATGGAAAAATATTGGAATGGATCCATCGGATATGTCGGGCCGTCCCGTCGTCTCCGTTGCGGGCCTGGTCGATCCCGAGACGAATTTGAGAAAAGACTTTTTAGTGCCCGCGAGGTCTTCGACGTTTAACACTTATTTCCGTACGGAGGGAGAACATCGACGTGGACTTTATTGTCATTAGTAGCGTAACAATTCGTTTTTATAAACCCGTTTACTACTCGCGTGAATAAAATATCAGAAAATATTTGCAGAACTTTTTAGTAATTTCATTTCTTCGATGTCGGGAAGGTAAACGGAAGGGGTTATCTGCTCACGTAATTAACGGACGGTCTCGTATCGATTATTTCTACACAGTACTTTATTATTGTTATTATTCCGTCTATTTTGTCATCGTCGGTATCCAGACACACAATTTTTCGGAATCGATTCGCTTCGTATCGTCGAATGGATATTGTTTTGTAAAAACTAAAATGTTCGCTTCGAATCGGGATTTTCCTCCGGGATGATTCCTTTTATTTGACATTTACGAATTCTATTCGAAACAGAAAAGATTTTCTTCTAATAAATAATAAATCGAATACCGGGTATTCGCGCATTCGTAAACGGTGGGATCCTAGAAATATCCACGTTATTCGTAATGACGTAACCCGGATTCGACGAAACTGACCGACTAAACGGGATGATTAACACCGACGTTACTCGGACTCTGCGATGACGCCATAACTGCGTCACCTGGTGTCTTCCCCAGGCAGACAGCCTGTAATACCTTTCACTTTTTACGCATTGGCGACGACTAAAAAATAATAATAAATAAACGACGATCAAAGTTTGCTCGGTCGGAATTTAAATGTCTGGCAGACGGATAGCAAAGAGAGAAAGACTATAAAGACGAAACTACCATCGAAAGTAACAGAACTATAAAATAGAGGAGTAAGACTATTAATGCCATTTGTGTAGCTCGTCGGGGAACGACTAGATAAAACAACCGAACGTCGGTACTTGGTCGGGCGGAGTTTACTGCGTTTTCTTCACACGTTAAACATCTAAATAGAGGCCAATTTCCCATAGAAACTTTTCCCGCGAGGTATCCCTCCCCGGCAGACGATCCGAGTGTCGCCGTATCCACGCAACTACACCTAATGTCATTTGTCGTACTAATGTAGGTGTTGGAAGTAAACGAACAGAGAACGTGAAAATTTTCGAGAGGAGGTATCGATAACACAGATCTTTCGACAGAACTATTTTAATCGTTTTCTATTCCGATACGAGGATTTCGTCAATTTTTTTCCGAATATCAATTCGATATCCGAACACTCCGATCGGGAATAACGATCGAACCGATTACGTAACGATAAACGCAAACATCTGTTTTCGGTGTATCGACATACCACAACCGTTCGATACGGTAGTATTTACCGAACTTATTAGAAATCGTAACTTACGCGCGTTGCCAGTCCCAGACAACTTACCAGAAATTCGATTATAATTTTCCACGGGAATATTTTTAAATTTTAGATCTTTTCGCTCCGAGGATACAAATAGGATTATTTCGTGTCTGTCGAGAATTTGGCCGGACTTACAATAAGGATCGGATCGGATTGGTGGAACGAGGCGATCTGCCGAGGGAAGCGTCTCTAGCGAAGACTTTCCACTAGAAATTGGCTCCTATTTAGGTGAAAATTTCCGCTTTTACGTAATTCTCGCGTATGTTTTATTTTCTTCGATTTGGTACACGTTTTACAAGAACAAAAGTCGATTGGTCATTTGTAATTAATATAAGATTTAACGGGATTTGCGCCGTCATTAGCTACTGTGATTCGCGACGATAAAGTAATTTGTATTAGTAAAACTACGAAATAAACTGGTAAATTTTGACGAGGTCGTTAGCCGAGGTCGTTGCGTTAAATCGATAGTACTTCCACTATTCTAACGTTCGAATCTTGTAAGGAACGACACGTTAATTTAGTTCTTGGGTTTCCGAGTCTCTATTTCTCGGAAGCGAGAAAAAATTATCATATTTGTATATTTAATATTTATAGAAATGGGGCGCCGCGACGTGACTCGTACGTAAATCTAAGCGGATAAACGGTAATAACTTAGTGCCCCGTCGAATAAATTTTTAATAAATAAAAATAGTGACAGATTTTACAATTCCTGGACAAAGAAAGTCGGAAAAAACTTTTGTAATTGTACAGATTTTTGTATAAAAAGATAAACCGCCGGGTGCCGGAGCGGTTAAGGTATCGCCCGTCGCTCTGGGGGACGCGAGAGTGAATCCTGTTGAGAAAAAAAAAAGGAATTTTTCGGCGTGTTCCCTTCTGGATAAAGCCCGTTTCGAACGAAACGGGTTACGTCATTGGCTTCTTTATCCAGCTGCGGTAAAGCCGTCGTACCGGGCAACGCCCCCATTGGTACCACAAAACACTATCGAATTAATAATGTAAAAATATTATATTCTTATTAAGAAGAATAATTGAAACTGATTATATCGAACGAACAGCCGGCTTCCCTTATCGGGCTATTAAGGCTAAATAATTACTAACTCGGCAGGAGCTAGACGGCTCGGTTGCCATCTTCCGTTAAATTTAATATTTATAAATAAATAAAATTTAAATTAAATAATGATCTCGAATACCCAATTGGTACAGATATACGAGGCTCATCAAACTGTAACGAAGTTGTACGTATCTATATTTATGTAATGGTGGCCGAAGAGAGTCTAGTAAAGACCGAAATGCATCCCGCAACTAAATTAGTCTTTTTTTCTCGACGCGATCTCGATTACTTAGCTCCGTTACGGTTTGATAAGCCTCGTATATCTATACAAATTGGGTATTTGAGATAATTATTTAATTTAATTTGTTAGTTACAATAAGCTTACAACTATAAAATAAAATTTAATCCAACTTAGAATACGGTATTCCGGAAGAAAAGATCGACCCTAATCGGAACTCGAACCCATAACACTCGCGTATCGCGCAGACACGTTGCCAGTTACGCTACCGAGGTTGTGTTTATTACATACATATGTACGGTACTGTACGGTACAATCATATAAGTTCTTGGCATAAACTTAAACTTTGTTCCTATATGACTCTTTGTTTTTCGTTTCGTATTAATATTCGAGTTTTTATTTTAAACAATGTTTTATGGCGGTATTTTTAATTTTTATTTTTATTTCAAAGTTTGTTTGTAGCAAAGCCCTCGACGGTGTCCTATCGTCAAATTTTTTTGTAGACGAACCGGTAAGTTTCTAACTCTTCTCGTCGGACGATGCCGTAATCGGGACGAACGTTGGCACTTAACCCTTCGTTGAATGGCCTTGAAAAATCCCGCTAATTAATGCCGTGTCTGACAGAACCGGGCGTATAAATTTGTAGGTATGTTTTCAACAACGTTTTTTGGGTTACCAAAAAGAAACAATCGTACGCCCGGTACAATTGTAATTAATGGACGGTCTCGTATCGATTATTTCTACACAGTACTTTATTATTGTTATTATAACATTATTAATTATTGTTATTATTGTTGTTGTTGTTATTATGTACGTAAAAAATACATGTCCTTAATACACGCAAAAGCCTTTTAAAAAATAATTTCGACGTTTATCTAAAATATATCGAAACAATCATTCTATCGTAATACGGCAATATGTTCACCGAAAAAAAATAAGAATGCTTCGTACAGAGATCGGAAGCACGTACGATGATAATATAGTGGTTCGTCAGACAAAAGGCATCGAAAACTTTAAATTACGTAAACAAATTACTCAAATAAAGAAAATATTATCTACGCAAATCACAAAAATATAATCCCGAAAACGAATGGCCCGGACCTGTCGAACTCAAATTGTCCGCTTGTGACGCGGAGTAAAATTATTAAATTTGGTTTTTCCAAAAATTTGTAGAACCACCCCGAGTAGGAAGGTGCGTAATACGAATCGCCTACCTATATAAATGGCGACGAATACGTAATGCGAAATTCGCGTTAGTCTATTAGGCCCGTAAGATTCGATGCGTGGCAAAGAAAAAGATACGCGATTAATTTAAACTTAATTATAATAAACAATTAGTAGCGAGAAAGGAAATGACCTTTCTCGGCGCGCAATTTCGTGGCCAGTAATCGAAGTAAAATTAGCGCCACGACATCGAACGACTTCGAAATGGTGTGGAGCTCGGGTTGTGACGAAAAGCGTCGGAAAAAGTGCCTCGACTCGCGTACGTCAAAACGGAAAAACTAGTATCGACGAAGACAAATATGTTAGTAAATCGTACTTTAGAACATTTGCGAGACAAATAAAACGACTGGCAACGAGTTTCGTAACTTTCCCGACAACATTTAAATTTGTGTGGCGCCACCCGTTACGATATTTTATTATTAATTATTACAAAATCGCAGAAAGCTTAATTTTGAGGGTAGAGATGTGTTTTATAAGAAATGTAAATGCGACCTAAAAAATAACGAATAAAATCTTCGTTAAGTCCGACACTACTAGAGACCCACGACGCTCCTCTATCCTCTCGTCCCTCGGCCGTTAACCACCAAAATTTAATCGCATCGATTCTTGTAATACACAAACCTCCTGGCAAAATTTCAGAAAATTCCGACAAAAGGCGCAGGAGTTAAGCTTCGAATGCGCGAACAAAACCGTTTCCCCCATACACACTAACACCCATAGAGAAAAAAACTAATGTTTTTGCATTTCCCGACGTTTCGAGGTCTCCCGGCTCCAAAAATGTAAAAATCTCGGCCGGTCGTTTTTCGACCGATTGCCATACTTTCTCTCCGTTGTACTTAACGTCAGTTAAGTACAACGGAAACAGTGTCATCGTTTTTCTATGTTTTCCGACGATACTCTGGAATTCCGCTAAAGACACTCGTTTTATTTTTCCCTACAGGTTATCTTTTACAATTTACCGAATTCGATACGACGGGACGAAATCGTTTCGTGCCCGGAAAACCACCGATATACCGCTATAGTATCGACCGAGTACAAGTACAATTTCCAACTTATTCGAAGGTTTTCCACAATTTCGTCGATAATATTCACAATATACTCTTATTTGTTAGTTCTCGGTAGCGTAAGATACAATACGCTACTTTTTATCCACGAAAACATTTAAACAGAAATAATTTTTACAATAAACATTTGTCTAGAAATAATTTAAACGGTAACGGAAAAGTATACCTAATGTAGGAATAACCGATGTTTATTTGTTTGGTGGGAAAGTCGACGCGACACGACGTCGATCCGAGACTCGCCGTCACGAACGGAGAAAAACAGCGAAGAAAATTCGGACAAAGCCAGAATTAAAAAATTACAAAGAGGAAGCAAAGCGGTAGACGTCGGCGGTGGCGAATTAAAAATTGGTACTTAGCTTTTATTTGTGTAAAATTCCGGGAAAATCGATTCCCTCCGCCCCTTAACGGTGTCCTCTTACGTCCACGTATCGACCCGTAAAGGGGTAGCCGTCGGCAAGCTTTCCGTTTACGACTCTAAGTTGTTAGACAGGTAGGAGAACCCGAAAACCACACCACCGGTCCCGGTCCGTCGATCGGGCGCCAACCCGGAATCGATTATGGGTTGGCGATTTTTTTCGATGGGTGGCCGATAGGACCGTTACTACTAAAATGTACCAAAATACTAAAAAGCTAAATAAATGCTAAAATCTCTGCGGGGACTCGGAAAGAATCCGGCGAGCGACCGGTCGGAAGTTTTTCGACGGTCGTCTATTCCGGATACGTCGTCGCCAGCTGCCGCGATGGCGTGCCCGGTCTAATCCACGACGGTTATTTCGATTTTAATTCGTCGTTGGTTTTCGTTTTAATTTCGTTCTGTTTATTTCAATTTTAACGAAAAAAATTGCCGAATCGTAGCGCCCGACAAACTATAGAGGGCACCGCATAAATTTAAAATGGCGGACGGAAGCGGATAAGTTTCTTTACCCGGATATTAAACGCGCGCCGTTAATGCCGATGTAGATTTGGGATATTCGAGAAAAGATATACTTTTCTCTCTACCGAAAGTCGGTAACTATTTATAATACAAAAAGATTTGGTTACGTTACGTACAACTTTTCGACACGGCGCCTTTTTTGCCAATCCGTCTCTCGGGTTACAAAAATCGGGGAATCCCCGCAGTTTAGTCGGGCGACGTCCGCGTAAGATTTTACGCTACCGAAACGTTAAATATACTTTTAAGATTTTATTAAGGTTATTAATTTTTCCCGATACGAACCACTAAATTTTTATCTTAACCATCGTACTAGAGTAATTTCCTTCTCGCCCATCGAACTCCGTCTTTAATTAATAAGTTCTTTAACCAATGGTTTTCCGACCGCAAACCGGTTTCGTCTGGCGGATACGGATTATCTAAAGAACGAAATAAAATCATTACGTCTCGAAATTGCGGAATAGCCCGGAAAGATTGGAAAACGGTCGCCGCCCATCTCCGACGGAAAGCGGTTTCGTTTCTTAGACGGACGACGGCTTTGGGAGCGAAACTCGACCGCCGGATCGGCGGTAGGTCGAGTCGGGGCCTCCGGCAATTAGAGTAGCGGGTACCGTACGATTTCGGGAGTAGAAAATGGCGGCGCGTATCGACGACCGAAAACCTCGGTTCGGATATCGAGTTTTAACCGCTTACGAGTCGTCTCTCCGTAATTTAAGCCAGTCTAATATAAGATATAAAGATCTTTGCGCGCTCAAATACGGGTCGGGTGCGATTACGGACGGAAGCTCGTCGTTGGCGTTTAGACGCGACTGGGTTAAAAGCTTTACATTTATTGGCTAAATTTGAATATTCTTCGGATTTTGCATGGAAAATATTTGATTATAATTATTTTTCGTATCGGAAAATTTGTAAGATTATACGCGGCGCTTAGTTAATCGCCACTGGTAGCGATTGTCCCAGCCCCATCCGTAATTTTAAGAAGCTCCGAGAAGAGTCGGCAGTTTCGAAAAATTTGTAGGTGTTTTACGCTTTTCCCGTTTATTTCGCTCTACTTTTAGGGCAGAACTTCGGTAGCCGTTCCGAGTGAATTTAACGTAGTCGCCGCGGTGAAAATCTCTAGGCATTTTCTATTCTGTTCTTTTTTTTCCATTTTTATATCGATACGTTTCGGGGTCGGATAAATAAATAAATAAATTATTGGTAAAAACCAGTCTAGAACTTAACAAAACACTAAAAATAAACAGGTTTAAACGGAAGCGAATACTCGTAATGGAAAAATCGCCGATTTCACTGGCCGGTTTCCGGCCACGGCGACAAACGCTGGGTGACGACGTATAGCGCGTAACTTTATTCCGTTGGAAGCCAAGGCCGGGACAATTAGCCAATTAGAAATCCTAACGATTCGACCGATCGAATAGACCGTGACAATTTCGAGCCAGTCGGCCGTATTCGATTATTTTATCGGCTATCGAAAGCGATAAGAGCTAGCGACGGCGACGCGTGTTCGACGAATTTTCCTAGTTAACGAGGGAAATTCCGGCTTTCTCTCCCGGGTGCAGCCGTCCCTTGGCGATAACGCTACACGTGTACTGTACGTACTGTACCTAAAGCTACAGTTCGTATTTATACGGCGCGGTTATTCGCATTATTACGATTATTTCGACATCGGAACCGGTCCCAATTCAGAATTTCTTGCAAAATATTCCGAAACGAAATCGAATCGATCGATTTAGTTACATTTATTGCGTTCGACGAGAGACGGCGATTCGTCCGCTCGCAAATCGCTGGGTAATTATTTAGCCTTATAGCCCGATAGAGAATCCGATTCTCGGTTTTGGCATTAAAACTCTTACTCGATATTTGTTTGTATTGGACGCGTGGCGCGGAGAGAGGAAAGTCGCCGCGTCCAGAAATAGCCGAATAAACGGAAAGAAGTAACTAAAAATAATTGTTTCGTTCGTTATCCGGAGTACTCTTCGGTGTAGCCCCGGGCTAGTCCGTTCCTCCTTTCTAAATTCGCTCCGGACCGTTCGTTAATCGGAAGAGGTTAATTAAAGTTTTGTTTAATTAATTAATCGCCGTCGAACTTAATAATCTTCCTCGGTCGAATTACGTCGAAGACGGTCCTTTCTACGGAAGAATTTAAAGACGTTTCTGTCGACGAAACGGATTCGCTTGTCGATAATTCCGGGTTAACGTTTCGCTGCCTCGGCGTTACGGAGAGGTAATTGTACCCCGGCGGGCACGAAACTAGTTTTTCGGTAAATCCGTACAAGTTTAGCGGAATACGAGCGAGTTTCGGTCGGAACACGGTCGAACGATCCCGTTTTAAATCCGGGAAACCCCTCGTGTTCCCTACCAACCGCTTATCGGTGGAAGTCGGGAGGAAAACGAGTGGAGGAACGACGGCGCCTTTCCGCCGGTAAATTACGCTTCGGACTCGGCTAAACCGGGAGTGGGGGACGGGGAGAGGCTTTTATTTCTTTATATACGAGAAATTCGGTCGATAATCCATTTCGTCGATCGGCCGACGGATAGAAAGGCCGAGGACGGTTCGAGAGGGGAAGACTACGCGCCACCTTACTCTCCTCCGACGGCGCCCGGGTGCGCGAAAGACGACGGAAAAGGAGAAAGTCCGCTTTGCGGACGATTAAAGAACCCTTCGGGCTAGGCGAAACGGTCCGGCCGCGTTCGGAACGGAGGGTGGGAGGACGAAGAAGAATGCCTATTTAAATGCGGCGGCAGTTAAATCCGACGTGCCGGTCCAAATTAATTGTTTGGGCGTTCGCTAATTAAATTAAGGCCGCTTCCCCAAACGCGAAAAAGCTCGATTAATCTCTCCGGCACCGTCGGGGGTCCGGATCGTTTCTTTTTCGGCCAGTCGCTTAAATCGACTCGGACGGACCGGCGGTATTCCGAGTAGACGGGTCGATGGCTCCGTCGATAAAGTCCGTCTTCTCCTTATTAAATCCGCTGGCGCGTCGATAACCCGCGTTAGGTTCTCGACTCGCTTCCGTCGTCCCCGCTGGTAATTACGTCCCGCGTCGTGGCGGAAGAAAATCACCCCGCGCGCGTCGCCGGGCCGACGGAATGACCGGCGGAAGGCGCGTGGCGCCTTATCTATACGTATTTACCAGCGTCGATATTAGCCCTTCCGCGGACCGACGGATTGCGCTTAATTTTTTCGAGTATTACGAATAAACCCGCGAAAATAAATAACGAGGCCACCGGCGTTGGGTTTATTTCCCGGTCCGTGCCGGGTCCGAGGTGGTGCCGTTTCCGCAAAGCGTTACGGAGAAGACTACGAAAAGCTTTCGGTCGCATCTTTTTCGACGAAGGAGAGAAAGCGACCGAGCTTCGGGGAGGAGAGATTAAAGGATGGACGAGTTTCGAAGTGGACGGAAAAAACAGCGGGATAAAATTTGAAATTCTAACGGCTCGGCAGTTTCCCACCCGGGCGCGTCGGGGATTTTACAATTGGCTAAGGGAGGCCGGTTTCTATTCCTTAACGAATTCGTCTTAAATCCCACGGGCGCCATTTTCGCCCCTTCGGGTCCTCTTCTACGCGTCCGACTTGGTGGAACGAGAGGAATAACGGAACGGAAAGAGAGAAGGGAGAGAAGGGTTTTCGTTGCCGGGACGCTAAAACCGTCGGACACTGAAAAATATTTTTGATTTTAAAGTACGAGGTAGTCGTAAATCGTTGCCCGTTTAATTAATGACTCGAAATCGTTTTGTCGCGGGCGCTTTAATTTCGTGGTCCGATTTGTTCTTCTTTTCTCGAGAGAAAACGAGAAAAGTTTTCCTACGCTCCTTTCTTTTAACTCGCTTTTATTTTTCCTGAAATGCCGTCCGATGCCGACTCGGGTTTTTGTCACCGGGAAGAGGTCGCGACTCTCGGAGAAAGGAGGAAAGGGAAAAATACTGCGAGAGGAAAGAGTAGAGTCGACGAATTGCTACAATTTAAGAATTTGGAGAAAATCTAATCCTTTCGCCACGCGAGGTTGGGTGCTTCGCCGAGCCAGAGATTTCCCAACTCCGCTTTATTCGTCCCGGTAATTTCTCGCGTGTTTCGTTCTTTCCGGGGGTCGGTTACTAGGGTAGTTAGAGTGGACCGGAAAATTATCCCGGAATACGAGTCGCGAAGCGCTTTAACTCGGTGAACCGTACGTTGTAAAATGTGTGGTACCTTCGGGCACCGAGTACGGTACGGTACTCGACTGGGTGACGCGCGCCGTATTTAGTACAATGTTTCTAACTCGAAAAAATAAACGGGTATATCGCAGTGGCGTTACTAGATCCGATGTAAAGGTGGGTGCGAATGAAATTTAATACGAATCGCTACGCATTTTAATAAATTTTCGCTTTTAAAACTTGTACCGTTATACGTATAATAATAATTTATACGGGCTGCCCGTAAAGTCCGGATGCGATTTAAAAAATTATAACTTTATCGGTATTTGTGATAGAAAAAACTGCGTAAAAAGTATTAGAAAGCTTGACGTACAGTACCTATTTTAAGTAAAAGTATTTAGTAATAATTTAAGCCATGGTCGAAACTTTAAACGTACGTCTTTTTCGGAATTACGTGTGACCCGTGGCTTCGACCGCGTCCTTCGATTGGCCGAATTCGCCTACGATAGAACAATAAGAAATACTGTATAGGTTTTCTTATTTCCAATACACTCTACTTAATTTCTTTATTACAGATAATAATAAAGTTATCGATTTTTAAATTGCGCACGGACTTTACGGACACCCGTATATATTTGTTATAATCCGAATATAAAACTTTATTCCAAATGGGTGATCGAGTTTTAGTATATAATTTAAATAAGGCAGAGCGAAAAGGAGACAAAAGATAATTTGTTTAGAATAGACCTTATAAAATCACAAAGGCTACGCTGCCAGAAACTTTATATAATTTACGAACGTTTAATGATCGGACTCTAAGAAGTAAACATTACGGATCAAACTTAAAATTTTACGTACGAAGAGACGAAGAAACGTTTCGTATATAATTGAACCGTCGCGTAGGTCGTTTATACACGTAGCCCCTGTACGTCATACTTTTCCCGTTAACAAGAGAGTCACGCCGGTCATCCGTCTGACTCTGTTCCGGAGAATATTTTTGAATCGAAATAACGTGACTTCAAACCGGAAGTCGGTACGCGGTTAATCGGGGCCTCCGGCTTCTAAGCTTTCCATTTCCGGTCTGGAATTTTATCTATCTAACTCCATTCTCGAGATTTAGGAAGGACGGTGAGAATTTATAGGTTCGCAATTTTGAAATTGCGACTCAAAAAGTTAAATTTGGCGAGAAAGTTTTATCTTTTGACTCGGATTCCGTTTAAAATGATACACCTTCCTTTGGGTTCGACTCGTTCGGCGAAGTTAGCAGAAAATCTCGTATCGAACAACGAGAAAGCTCCAAGACCGATTCTATCAAATTTGATCGAGAGTCGAGGGTTGGAGATGAGGATAAAAAGAGGTTCCTCTCCTGCCGAGTTTGCCTTTGTCGGTACGCGTAAGCTACCGCCTTTATTTGTGTGTCCGAGGGGCTAAACGCAATAAATGTGTCGTCGGAGTGACCGAAGATCGTAAGGACACTTTATTTGGAACTGTAAGGATTTAGGACGTGGCAACCTTCGAGGTGAAGATATTTGACTCCACGCGACTTAAGGGAGAGCGGGATAAAGAGGCCACTTTAAGCTAAAATGATTTTTTACTCATATTTTCTAATTCGGAAAAACGATTAAAATAGTTCTATATAAACTACACGTAGTGTAAAAGCGAGAAAAAATTTGATTTTTGTATTAGCGCAACGTGATTTTTTTAATTTTTACAAATTTTTATACGAAAATGGCCACGTTACCCAACCTAGTTGGATAAAGTGACCAGTGACCACTGTAGCGTGTGGAATTCCTTCATTTCGTACAGCATTAATGGCACGAGAATCCCAGCCCCGCCGGTTTGTTTTTGTCTGTAATTGGATGGCATATATGTAATTGGATCTTTATTATATTTTTAATTATTATATGGCATTGATTTATTACAGTTTTATTGATAAAATAATGTAATATGGTTTTTCTGGCAAAGTGGCCGCTTTGCCCTCTCGGATGCCATTACACAAAATCGTGTCTAGATTAAAAACTGACCGAGCTACTTCATTCTATTCCACGGGGTTTTAAAGCCAAAAGCATACTCTTTCAATGAGTTTAAAGTAAATAATTAAAAACTCGATACTCTTCATTTCATCTCGGATAGTAATATCACTTCTTTTACATCAGACAAGATGAAAACCACAAAAACTTTATTAACACAAAAAAGAATTAATTCGACCAGCTCGGGTGCTCTTATAACACTCCCGGCTTCCTGCCGAAGGAGTTCGAATGCCTGCCACTAGACAGCAACGTTATCTCAGAAAATAACAGTGGATGGCAACTTTACCCGCACTGGCCACTTTATCCCGCTCTCCCCTAATTGTAAATCTCTCTCTCTCTCTCGATAGACAGTGTTAGATAGCGGATCGAGTCTTTCACTAATAAATGTGTTAGATACAATAGAATCCGGGAACTTGACTCTCGATAATTCGACATTCTGTAAAACTCATCGCGTCGTCCAGAAAAAAAAAATACATATAACCTAATTTTTACCTCCGTAAACACTAGGGTCAAAAAAGGTATCGTTCTTCAATGGCGACACTCGATAACAGCATCAATTCCACGTGTTATCAAAAAACGTGGCCCTTTTATCAAGATGTCATTGTAAAAGCCACGGAATAGCCAATATTTTTTAAATTAACATTTAACTACAAATACAAATAGTCACTATTATATATATATATATATGTATATATATATATATATAATAGCATTATGTAGTTAATACGTATATGAATTTCCACACACAACACTTTTACGAAAATTCCGCTATTTAGACTAGCACCATCGCTATGCCGCAAAACTCGTCGTTTTCGGTAACTCGGCTGTATTATATTAGTAAAGGCGTTAGCCGTTAGCGACTTATCTTAAATAAAGGTTTGTTATTTTCACGATAAATTAGTATCGGAGTGCATCACTTCCGGGTTGTTCGTCTCCCAACTTCCTCCCCCCTCTCTTACCCCCGTGTTCCCACACCAGACCGCTCGCGCTCTCATTTGAGTTTCGATTTCGATTCGCAGGGTGCCAGAACGGACGTATTCGGGCCGATTTATCCGTCATACTTTCGTATTAAGATGGCTTCGATCAGTATTTGGTACTTCTCAGAGATTGTGTCTTTAATTTTTTAGAAAGATTTCGTCCCTAATAGCGTAGGAATTCAAAATACGAAACCTTAGAGATTCCCAAGCTAAGAGCTCATTTCCAAAAATAAGGATTGATCTTACCGAACCGACCCATCGGGGTCGGAAACTGTTTCGCGATATCGGTCGAGAGGTTTCGCTCTAGGTTGGGGTCGGTTTTATTAGGCGGAAATTTAAAAATTGCAGCCTAATAAAACCGAACCTATACGATAAATGCGTTGTTTTTTATTCGGTAAATTAATATACGGCATTTGTTATTTAATAAATAAACCTACATACGGTTGGGATTGGAATTGCACCGGCGTCAATCGTCTCTGCCCTCGCTTAGTCTCGAGAACGGAGTCAGACAGACGAAAATCGAGACCAGATGTGGGTAGGAAGTCCCGATTACGTACAGTACATTTCGTTTCAATTTAAACGTTTTCTCCCGAACGGAGTTGGGTAGATGTCCGGCACGACTACGTTCCTAATCGGAAGAGTACGAGGTACGGTACGGTACGGTACGGTACGGGGCGAGACACTTTTAAAGGTGACGTAAGTATCGGTAAAAAGATAAGTAACTTTGTAAAAATTTAATAAATAATATATGGTATTACGATGCCATTTCTAAGTTAATTGTCTGTAAGAAATTTCTACGCCGTAGGTGCTAACGTAAAACGCTGCATTTTATTTTAATGATTTGCCGCGATTGTCGGGTGAAAACTTACTAGAAATAAAGACGACGGTTATTTATTATTAAACTAAATAATAGTAAGATAATTCGATTTAAAAACAGAGTCGAGAAAATTCGAATCGCCTCTCTCGTAGGGAAGTTTATACGAATTCTTTTAATAAAAAAAAGTTCGCTGCTACCTTTGCCCGCATCAATCGATTCGCTACGCGGTACTCGTCAAATTACACAAAAATAAACAATTGCTGCGTTTTCTGTAGAAACGGTCATTTATTTTAGCTCGGATGTTTATTCGCACCTTTTCACTCGGTCGTAGGGAGAGATCGCCTCGTTAATTGTAAATAATTAATCGTTTATCGACACGCCCCTCTTTCTCCCCTCCGAACGGTTTAAAAGTGGTTAAGTCCGGTTCGAAACTGCAAACTTACGTCGGAAGGCCCGTAAGTGTTCCGTACTCGACGGGTGAACCGTACCTAGGTGGGCCTCGACCGGCGAATCTGTCCGGCATCCGACACCGGGACGGGCGCCGAATACTTTTGGCACCGTCATCCTCGGAATTCTTCTTACCTTCGACTTTTTTAATTTTTAAAAATCCATTTAAGGTAATTTTATAATTGGCTAAATGCGAAAAGAAGGGAAATTGTTTAAATTTTTAATTTAAAGTCGAGCGTTTTCTATTAAAATTAACGAGCCCAAATTTCTCTTTCCTAACGACTTTTTATTCTCTGCGACGCCGACCGAACTCGATTAGCCGGTCGTAACGCCTTCTACCACCCGACCCTCGGTTCGGGCCTTAAACCGGCCAGATCGGCGCTCCCGTCCTTCCTTAACGTTAAAATCGAGGTGCCAAAGCAATTTGGGTAAAAAGAGCGGAGTGTCCGTTTCCTTTCTGCCGGTTCGAAGGTTAAAACGATCCCGCGACCGAGGAGCGAGAGGGCAGTCGGACTCGTCCTCGACTCGGCGAGTAGCTACGCGTCGAGCGCCTCCCCCGAGGCCGACGGCGCCGGCCAATGGCGAACGAGCGCCGAAGTCGGCGCCGCGTCCCGACGGCGAAGATCTCACACTCGGCGTCTCGGCGTCGACGGAAGGGACGGATGAAGCTGAGCGTGGCCACCTACCGGGCCGGCGCCGAGAGGCTTCGCGCCATCGGACGGTCTTCGTACGGATCCTCTCCCCCCGTCCGTCCCTTCCCGCCCCCGTCCGGACTCGACTTTCACGCTCTCTCGCTCCCTCAGGTACTGTACGTCCTCTTCTTTTTATCTTTCGAGGTTCTCGTTTCGAGTTTTTCTTCGCGCTTTTCCGCGCGCGCTCCAGTCTAGAGTCTCGGCCTCCGTCCGGTCTTAGCGTAAACTAAACGGACCCTTCGTATCTTCCGGTTTCCGACAAAGTCTTCCGGAAGTTTGGCCGTCGGAGGATTTCCGGAACGGAACGGGCAATTTTCTTCTCCCGTTATTAGCGAGAGAATGGGTCCCGGGAGACGACCCGTCTCGGCCCGGGGGCATTTCGGATCGACGGGAAGCCAATTACCGGACGTCTTGGCAAACTTTAGAATTTCCGTCTTTCCTCGGCCTTCGTTCGTCGTCGAAAACGTGGCTTTACGCCGGTGGTGGATTTCCGAACTCGCCTCCGAGAGCCGCGCGGAATCCATTTGGGAATTTCGAAAAGTCTAGAAACGTCGACCGGCGCCCGGTCTCTTCTACCCGCCGACACCCCGAGGGGACGCCGGAAGGACGAAAGAAGAAAATTACGGAATATCGAACGGTGGAAAAACGTCCCCGATTTAAAGAATCGATGGGCGGAGAAACCGGCGGCCGGTTTCCCACCGACTTTCCGGGAAAAGTTTCCGTCCCAACTTTTCCCGGAGTCGATTGGCGGAGATCGGACGGAAGCGGGAGCGACGAGTGAGAAAGGCGAGGATTCCTCTCCCTTCCTTCTTCGTCGGGAGCGTCGTCCCGGCGCCGTTCCCCAAATTTTTATTGGTAAATCTATAATTACGTACGCGTACCGTACGCCGTAGAATAACGATAATTCGAAACGAAAAAATGGAATGGGCCGCGCCCGGTTAAAATGTTCATTTCTCTTGGGAAAATGTCTATTTTTAGAATAAAAATTTCGTTTAAATCGACTGCGAAACCAGCGAGAAAATTATAAAAGAAAACCTTTCTAAATCGCCCTTAAGATTAAAATCGGTGTTTTCCCGACGAATTACTCTTTATTTCTTTGGATTCTTCTTTAAAACGATTCGATGGCTTTTAAGAGGAAATATTTCTAATTTCGTTCGGTCCGATGCCAGACCGGGCGACGGGGTTAAGCGTCGGAAAGACCGCGTCCGATAATACATTTTTTTGTCTCCGAGTTACGCTCGTAGCCGTGGCCCGGACGAGATGGGAAAATGCTTCGGAGAGAGACCGTTTCGCCCCTTTTCGTTACGGGGGCGACTTTGGGGTCCCCTTTCTAGGGCTTTTTCCCACTCGCCGCGTTTCGACGCGATTCGTAAAAGCGTCGATACTCGCAATTTTCGCACGCCGAGAAAAGGCGATAGGCGGACACGCGTTAACACAAAATGCGTTTCATCCGGTCTACGGCTAACTCGATTAAGACGTACGCATTTTCTTATTCCGGTATAATTTAATTATAGACGACCCGTACTTATCCAGAAAAATTATAAATCTACGCGTAGAAAATCGAATTGTCCGTCTTCCGTTCGTTCGTTCGAGTATCGCGCGAGAACGGTCGAATCCTTCTGGGGCTATTTAGAGTAAATTTTGGTGTAAAGTCGATCTATTATAATTTTGTCGGGCCGTCTATCTCTCCGCCTTTTATTAATTTCGACCAGACGGTCGATGGACGAAAATCGAGATCGGACCTGCCGAGTAATTATACGCCGAGTTTCGATCCGAATCGCCGGTGGCGTGATTTCGATTCGAAATTATTTCCGGACCGGACCGGCGCGACTCGATGGTTATCGGAAGAAGTACGGTTTACGGGGACGAGACGGTATTAATTGGCTTAAAGTCGAGACCGGATACGGAAATCTTAGACGCCGGAGGCTCCGATTAATTTTAATTAAAATGCTTTTAAAAACTCGGCACCCTACCGAAACTTTTCCGTTTCGGACGGGATTTCGCCTACTGTACGGTACGCTCGATTTTGCCCTAGCGACTGAATTTTAAACTAAAATTTTTTCCGAAAATCGAAACCGCGTACGCGGGGCGGGATGTCGTCCGTACGACATTTAGTCGAAAGAACCAGCGGACCATCTATTAGGAAAACGGCATTCGCGCTTCGATCCGTTCGAACGCTCCGCGCGGACCGAACGGTGCGAGACAAAGAGCGCTTCCATTTAAATGCGGCGATCGATATCCGTCTCTGGCACAAATCGGGCGCGTAACTAACTACCCGTTTACTGTCAATTATCAAATTCGTTACGGATTAAATGGCGGGACGGTAAAGAGTGACGTAATGGCATTTTCCGCCATCCTCCGTTAAAAGAGCGAAGAACGATAAAACGGGATAACGGACGGTGGCCGGTTTCGCCAGTCCGGTCGAAGCGTCGTCGACGAAATATTAGCGGCCCATCCGGGATCCGGGATCCGGGATACGAGCTAATGCCAGTGGACATTTATTTTAGTGTGAAAAACTATTTTTTTGGCACGGAGGGGTTCTACGGTACCGCCAGCGCCTTCCTAGAAAACACTTCTCGAAACGAAATCTATCCTTCGGGTCGAAGAAGACGACCGAGTTTTCGATCCTTCGGCCGATCTTTGCTTCGAATCGCACTCGAGTGGATTTGGTGGGAAACGATCGATTCCGGTGTTTGCTTTGTTTTTAAGACCGGACGAATTTCTGATGTTTTCCCGCAAAGACGTTATTTTTATACGTTTCGACTACCGTTCCCTCGCCGGTAACGGACGAAATTACGTAACGCGTATCCTCGAGGATCCTTAATCGTACAAAGAAATAATATCGAACGTTAAATTATTTTATTAATTATACGTATAACGGTATAAAGCAGCGACGTAAACGCGTGACGTAATTCTACCCCCCGGTAACGCGTCGTAACGATTACCCGCCTATCCGATTAAGTAATTTAACGATAGCCCGAGTTATTTTTTATACGGTATTTTATTGGCCGAGGCTCGTTCGATTACAAATTCTTTCTTTATTTTTATTTATTGGACCGTTACGGAATTCGATGGGCGGGATACTTATTATCGAATTCCGTAACGGTCCAAATTGGCAACTGCGTGGTGACCGCCACTGGCAAGAAGACGTATTCTCGGTCGGGCAGTAGTATTTTTTCAAGGAAGGGTAGTAGATTCTTTCCAGTGCATTCGTCGCCGTAAACCACGAGTTTCGGTGAAAGATTGGAACGTCGTTCGAAGGATCTACGTCCGGTCCTTTGCCGAAATAGCCATCGTCACCGGAACATTCGCTTCCGTCGTGAAAATCTGGCAATTACATTCCCGGATCGGAATCTACCGAGAACATTTTATAAAGAACGAAGGCTGCGCCATTATTGGAAATAACCGAAAACGCGGCGGATATTTGTGCAGGTTTTTAGGATTCGCGCCCGTAATAGATACCGAGTAATACGTCGTAAGTATACTTTTGTTTATTCCCTTTCACTTTCCCTTCCCCGACTTTTGTTTGTCCGGAAAGAGAAAAACTTCGTTTATAGAATTTTGAAATTGTCTCGGTACTTTTATTTCTTTTCCCGGTCCGTTCGATTCCGGTAATACGTTGCTTGTCGTACGGGTGAAGTTTGTTCCGAATGTTTTGCCGTTCGAGCGGACATCTCGAATTTTGTCTTCCGCGGTCGCGCCGCGGCGACCAACTTAAAACGAAAGATACCGAGTCGACGGTTAAAAAGGCCTTTTTAAGCGGCTTTGTCGAGCAACGCGGTCGTTGTTTTCGTTTGTCTCTCGGAGCCCGTCGGTTGCCGAGTGATAAAAGTGTCGAGCACCGGTCACGCGTAGAAAGTTCTCTCTGGAATCATCCCCTGGGCAGATTGCGCACGCGTTGCGTTTCTTTACGCCATCGATCCGACGAGGTATTCGATAGAATAGTCCCGTCTCAAATACCGAGCGGATTTTTTTGTCCGAAATCCTCGGTTCCCGGGTCGCCTATACGTTCCGTATATTATCGAGGGTCTAATTGCCACTTTATACAAATAAATTCGTCGGCGAGACTGAAATTCTACACCGAAATAAAGACTTAATTTGATATTTGTTTTAACGCGTTAAGATCGAACGGTAACAAAATAGCCAATTTATAATTCCGTCCTTAAACTAATGTTTATTCTTTTCTGTATTTGTTACCGACTTTTCTCTTTTCGCTTAGGACTCCGAGAAAGGTATAACCGCCAGATGTGTTCGACGTGTAAATTTACAAAGTCGATAAAGTTTCGAGTTAATTTTTATCCTTTTTTCCGACGAAGGATACCTTCGGTACGTGTCGGGGGGCTGCCGTAACACTTAATTTCTTCCGTCGTTTCGCTGTCCTTGGCGGTTACCGAACCTAAAATTGCCATCTCTCGCGCGTGTTTAGTGTTCTTCTCCGTCGACTCGTGTGTGATATTTGTTTTCCGCCTCATTTACGATCGAGTCCGAGTTGCGTTTTACTCTCGTCTGTCTATAACCTTCTATCGAGTCGTTCGAGTCTACGTAAGCCGGGTATTGCGAGTTCTTTAATAAAGTTCCAGTTCTGTCGACTTTAATATTTCGTATAACCTTTTCCAGATAAAACACGAGCAACGCGCGAGAGAGAATATCCTCCCGCCTAATCCCCTTGTTGTTTTGAATTCTCTAGCGAGGTCCTCTCGAATTGCTCGGAGAACCGGCTTAATCAATTTTCTAGAAATCTCTTAATAATTGAATAGTTTCGTTTCTATATAAGCTATAATAGGCCTTCACTACGGGCGAACAAAATTTATATTAAATTCTCGGCGTATTTATTCCGTTATAGAATGAAGAAACGCGTCTTCCCATACCCTAATGATTTCTCTCGTTTCTTATTCTCTGACTGTCACCGCTCCTTTCTCGTCTAAGGGTTATTTTCTCTCTCCGTCGCTCCGGGCTGTCCGATACGCCTTCCGTCTACTCCTAGAATCTTCTCGACATTTGGGTTATCCTCGAAATATTCCGCCCATCTTTCTAGTCTTTGCCGTTTCCCACTCGTAGATTTCCTCGTTTACGTTTTCGGGAGGCACTTCTTACCCGAAATCCGCTTTCATTTCCGTCTTCGTACCGAACACCTGCGCATCTATCGACCGCTTTCCGTTCCTATTACAGTTCCCGCGCACTCTATTATTCCTATTGTCACGAAAGTACTCCCCCTTTGCCGTCTCGACATTTAAATGTCCCGACGGATCACTCGTGGAAGACACCGTTTTTCTTTCTCGCCGTTCAAATTAACTGTATATTTGAAAGAAACGCCTTCTTAATGCGGACAGTAAGTGCGGGTAGCATCCGTATCGTAAAATGTGGGTCTTATTTTTCTAGCGCGCATCGAGTCTACAATTTCATCTCCGTTATAAAGAGATTATCTCGATTTTATACATTTATCGGTTGTCGAATAAAAACTTTTGGCAAGCGGCCTCGGGAGGACATTTTACCTCGCAAATCATAAATCATCCGTTTCTATAGCTCGGGGGTCGTGCCGGAACCTCCCTCGGGCTTTCGTAACGGGCCCTTCTTTCGCAAAATACGGTCGTCGCTCTTCTTTCTTCCAAATGACGTAATTTGCGCTTCTTTCCTTCGACCGACCGTCTCTGACCAGATCCGAAATATTTATATTTCCGGAAATTTGTCCGACGTCTATCAGATGGCGCCACTAGACTGCCGCGACTAATCCGGGGCGACTAAAATCTACGTGGGTGGGTCGGGTCGGGTCGGGTCGGTGCGGAGACTGCGTTATATCGAGGAAATGCGGCGGAAGAAACGTTTTCCGGGTTCTAATTTTTCTCGTGTGGCCAAACTCTAGGGACCCCCTTTGACAAAACGGATATCGATCGCGACCGTGGCGTTCCGCCGCGTTTCCTTCTCCGACCTTCAAAATGGCAGAGGCGCGATACGTAAACAGTAGGAAGCGAGTTTTCTCCCCTCTCCACCCACCGAGGAATGTTCTACCTTCCTACGGTTCGACCGTGTTCGAACCCACACTTGGTCAACTTTTTCTACGACGTCGATTTGTCGTACGGTCGTTCTCCGAAGACGTCGATGTCCAGTTTAGAAATCAAGCAGTCGATTCTCCGGCGCTGAAAAGTCACGCGGTAAGACGAGCCGAATCTTTGGCGCTTAAAAGTGGAGTAAGGTGGCCAAATATTTTGTTAACTTCGAATCGAACGGGAGAGGCGGAGTTTCCGACTCCTTTGATCTTCGACCTCCCCAAAAGAGGAAGGGGAGGAGAACTCCGGTAGCTGCGGTTGCCGTGGCGACCAACGGCGGATTCACAAATCTCTAGAGGAGCGAAGAAAGCGGACAATACGCCTCGCAAAATTTTTGTTACTCGTTTTTGTTAGCCGGCTTTATTCGAGGAAGACCCCAGAACGGGGGTGCAGTCGTGCCCCGCGCATCCCTCGATATCCGCTCCCGGCGACGACGGATGAGAAGGAAAACTACTCGAATTGCGAGAGAAGACGAACGGAAGAGGAAAGAAAAGTTTACTCCTTCCCGAGGAAAAAAAAAAAACTCGAATTCTGCCAGGAACAGAAAATAGTTTAGAGAAATTTTGGCATATTTCTTGGGAGCCGAGTCGGAAAGGGGAGTTTCGACCGCGGAAGCCGTGGGAAGAAAGTGGAAAGAAAAGATAAAACGGAGTGACGTCTCTTCCAAATCGACGTTTTTCCAAATTTAAAGGCAAACTAACCCGGGCTTTACTCGTCCTCCGGGGAGTCTTCCGCCTTTTATCTTTCGTCCCATTTTTGCAGGTGGCTACGATAAACGCGTCGTCGACCGAGGAGAAGCGCAAAAAGTAGTGTTTTCGTCGTTAACCGCGGGAATAAATATCTCTCCTTCTTCCTCTAGGAAGATGGAAGCTTTCCACCGTGAAAATATATATATATATATATTTAACTTTATATTTAACTCGGTCACCATCGTTTTATCTTAATTTTTCTGATGCTAAATATAAAATTATAACGTAAAGATCCGCGCGACGTCGGGCATTCTCACCCCTTTATCTAAAAGAGCGAAACGACCGATACCGGAAATTACTAAGATACTCGTCGTTAGGGGTGGGAACGGTACCGGGTGGCGCCGTCTAAAAACTACTCGTCGTTTACTTTTACGACGTCGTTAAAGTATATCGGACCGGGCCGAAAATGGCCGCGGAACGTCGTTACGCCGAAGAAAAACGCCGGGTATATTTGGGGTGGACGACTTCCGTCGGTTCCGAGGAGAGGAGAAGCGCGCCCGACCACCCATCTCTTTTATTTCCCATTTCTTACGAAAAAGTAGAGATTTGCGTGGAAAAATTCCTAATTTTTCGGCTTCCCGGCCATTGGACCGAACCCGATATTTCGGAGGAGCGAATGCCTTTCCCCATCGACTTCTACCCGAAATTGGAGTTTAATTTAATTAATAAATAGCATTTTAAGAAATTTTCGCGGGCAAAAACAATCGTTTCTTCGAAACGAGAATTAATTAAATTCTAAGCGTTTCATTTTTAGTAATGTCCTTCATTTACAATTTTCCACTTTTTTAGCCCCGTTTCCTCGAGCGTCGCCCCGGAATTAAGGCTTTTTATCGTTTCTTTTTTTAATTTAACCGAGACATTTTTAAAAATGGAGATTTTATCGTTAGAATTTAAGCCGACCGCTTCGAGAGAAGCGCGAAATTGCCGAAAAAATCGATGGCGGGTGCCGGACGAGACGGGCTAAAAATCAAAAAGTTCGGGGTGGTTCATCTCGAATTTATTGGAAAGGGCGGCGAATGAGAGGTCGAGAAAGTGACGAGTTAATGGATTTTCGCCATTAAAATAGAATTTGTCGGGGAAATTACGAGCATCGATCGTTTGTACCAAAACGCTTATTCGTCACTTTCCGTAAATTAATTCCTTACGAAACTCGGATTTCTCTTCCCTCTTTACTTCCGTTTCCGTACTTAAGGCAATTCCTTCCGTAGGAAAAACCGCGCGTTTCGTCTTACCCCGAACGACTTTTCGCGCTCCTCCGCCGAAAATATTCGGCCGTCTTTAAGTACGGTTTGCCGGGCAAAAGCGTCGTTACGGAAGAAGATTAAATATTTTCTTAAATGTAGGTTCGGCGGCTCGTTCCCGTATTTAATGCCCTACGATAAGGACGGTCCGAAATTTTAATAATCGATTTAATCTCTAACACTTTACACCGTACCGACAGTTTACGCCAAGCGCCGGCCGGTTTCTCCCCGTATTTCTCTTAATTCCGAAAACATACATTTCTCGGTGGAACGAATTTGCCGACGTTTCGAATCCCTACCAGCGCGGCCCGCGTAAATAGCTAGCGTTTTCGACCGGGTTAAAGGGGATTTCCGCGTAAGAAACCACCTCGGATCGAGATTTCCTCCGAGGAATTCTTACGCTCGTATTATTGACGATCGGACGGTCCGGATAATAAAATATTAATTCTTTCTCTACGGGGTTTCCGTCCGCCATTTGCGTAGAATGTTAACGGGAAAATCGACGACCCCTCGCCGGCTCCGCGACGATTAAGCAAAAAGTGTCGCGGATTAGAAGAGACACCTTTCGTAATTCTTTAAAGATAGAGTTTGTACCGCGGACGACGGGAAAAGTCCCGCCATCTGCGGGGTACCTCTTACTAATAGTAATTTGGTGATTTTTTAAACGGAAACGATTATCGCCGCATTATTACTCGGTATCGGAAGTCCTTACTCTATTATATCGCAATAATTAGACTGGTAGATTCGGTAAAATTAGGGAATTCCGTTGTAATTTTGGGTGTTCGACGGGGAGAGAATTATCCCCCTTTGGATTGTCGGGAAAAACTTGCTTTCGATCGAGCCGAAGGCCGGGGGTTTAAAAGTCGGTGATTCTTCGGGGATGCGAAGCCGGGGTTTCCGGGATTTCTCTATCGGACGACGCGAGGAACGACGCGGTAACCGTCGTTAATTACGGGACCCCGGACACCCACTTACGGAGCGATATCGTCTGGATTCGAGACGCAATTTTTCTTGTCTTATTTACATTTCTCCTTCGGTCGGAAGAAAGGGGGCGCCGCCGCCACTTTTGTCGACGTCTCTACGTGATCGCTTTTGGGTTACTTCTACCTTTCCGTTTCGCTTCCGACGGCAATTTTCCTTCCGGCTCGGGTCTTCCCGTTTTCTCCCTCCTCCTCCGACGACAAACATTTTTCTTTCGGGGCTCTCCCGTCTTCTCCGTTTTGCCATTTCGACTTTTGCGCCGAAGAATATTTTTTCGTCTTACCACCCCGATAATTCTTCCCCTCGGAAAAGTGGCCCGTTTTTTCCTTTATTAATTTGCCACGCGGTTCGGAAACCGAGGCGAAATCTCGATCGTCTTTCTTTCTCGGGAGGATTAACCGGCAAAAAACGTCCGAGTAATTCGGAAAAGAAAGCCGAAAGTGCTTTTCTTTCGGCAAAGAGAAAGAAAGGAAATTTTTAAATTTCGCAGATGGAAAAATTCGAAATTTAATGGAAAGAAGCCGACGCCGATCGATGGAAAGGCGAATTTTTTAAACGAGGCCGAGATGGGATCGATGTTGGCGTTTCCAGTCGAAATTCGGGGCAAGAAGACGGAAATAACGCGCCCCGGGATTATTCCGTCCGTCCGAACGAGGACGCGACGGGGGCCTTCGTTAAATCGGGCCACGTCCCGAAAGAAAACTCGACGGGGGAGCCGAAGTTCCCGCCGGCAAATTTTGTGTGGCCATTAATCGAATTTAAAAGAGTCGGCCTTCGATTCCTCTCCTTTCGACGCGGGTCGAGCTCGTTCGTTCCGCTTCCGCACTTCCTTCGTCGACTAGCGCCGAGCGCCTCCTCCCCGCGCCGGCATTTTTCCCCCCGAGTCGCTTTAATTACCGGAAACCTTCGTCGTTTCTCCACTCGACTTCTTCGTTTTCCGGTCAAAAGACCCCGCCTCGTGGCTCGGGCGCCGTCCGTTCCTCGATTCCTCGGGACGAGCCCCGTCCGTTCGATCCCGGAATGTAGGCTAATTGACCGGAAGGATAGGCGCTGGTCGTAGTGTATAAACGACGGCGGTTACGGCCGATGTTATTGTTCCGGTCGGAACCATAACAATATAGTAACGCTCTAGTTACGGACGGAATAGAATTAATTAATTAAGGAATAATTAAATAACCCGCGTCTCTGTTTACGTTTCGTTAAAAGATCGATATTTAGTCCGCTTTAATTCGGACTATTAAAATTCGACCAGACCCGAAGGATGTGGCGCGCGGGCGGGAGGGGAGACGAAAATAATGGAAAAGGATAACCGAGGAACGAGCCGATCGATGACGATAGAGAAAGAACGTTTTGCCCGCGCGTAACCGTCGACGTCGTCACTCTCCTCTTTACCTAATTAATTGCCGTTACGTCGGTCACCCTTCGAATCTGCCACTTTTAAAATTCTATCGGCGGTCGACGCCCGTATAGGAGAGTGATTCGGAAGACAATCGATATCGCGGCGTAACGAGATTTAGTCTATACCCGAACCGGACGTAAATCGAATAGAGCGTGTGCCGAACCGACGGCGCGACGGGACCGGAAAAGTAAGAATCCGGCTAAACGCGCGACGGTAGGGATTTTTCCGAAAATTCGTTACCCTCGAACCGAAGTAAAAAAAGTCGCGACTCGATCGGAGATAGGGCATCGTATTTCGCTTTTCGACGGGGCCTCCGTCGAAATTTATAAATTCCCTTCTTCGTTAATTAAGGGAAAAAGCCATTAATTTCGTTCTACTTTCGCCGGAAGAGGAGGGAAGACGTCCGTAATTTCTAGATATTCTTCGTCTCGGATACCAATTGCCCGCTCTCGAGATTTAAGGGCAATCGATAAGTCTACCGCCGCCGTTACTCCCGGCGCATCCTTCTCTACCCTCTTATCAATTAGGGGAAAGAGGAGGCCGTCATTTAAGCCTACCGAAGGCAAAGGTCGGAACCGACCTAATTAATCTCCATTCGACGCGCAGGAAACTTCGCCCCGTTACCGGCGGCGTATATCGATCCACCGAACAAACGTTGTTTCGAAATAATTTGCCAGTCCGCTGTCTAAAGTTGCGCGCGTTACGCGTTATCTTCGCTCGCGGTTTTCTAAATTATTTAGGCCAACGGTCCGGTTGTTTACGAGGTGTTAATTCGTCTTTCTCTTTTATCCGTCTTACTTCCGTTTGGCACGCGACTCGACTCTTTTTTGCCTAGCGCCGGTGCATTTCACCGGCCGCGGTTAACTTTACTTCCGGAAAACCCGCCCGTGCCGGACTCGCGCTCGTCCCGGAAATTAAGTCGCCACCCGGCGTCCTTTTTCGAAATACGGTCGACGGAGATCGGTGGAAGGCCACGCCGTAACGAGTTACGCGGCGAACCGAGACGGAGGACGACCGCGGACCGGAGCGCATTTCCCGGGCGTAACGTTGGTCGTACGGGAGACGACCGCCGAAAAAGAAAAAATCGCCACAGCTCCGCCATTGCGGTTCGTGGCGTAAATTAATTTCGGACAAACCGCATTTTATCTCGGCCAATCGCGTCGCTCTACGCGCACGAATAGTGGGTTAAAGCGGAGAAAAGTCGTCGGTAACTCGTTACGCTTTTATATATAAAACGTAACGAGTTTTACGTTCTACGTTATAAATAGTGGAAATATTCGTCGATGTAAACGAATGCAAAGTAACGCGCGAGAAGCCGGACAAAATCGCGGGGAACGAAAGCCGAAAATTGCGCGGCAGTATCGACTATTTTACGATTAAATTCGGAATATATTTTTGTAGATTTAACGGAGACGAATTATCGTGGTAAATGGCATTGCCGTTTATTAGCGCGGAAACGAGCGCATTTCACCCTCGGCCTAGTCTGGTATTGTGTTTTGTCCGTTCGAACATTTCGTTATCTTTTATAACCGCTCGTTATATTTGTCTTTCCTCGTCGCCGTCGTTCCTATAAAGCTGGCCGAGAAAGGACGACGTCGAATATAAATTCCAAATAATACAATAATGCTTCTCCGTTAATTTTCGCCCGGGTGTAATACGGAGAAAGGAATCCGCCCGTCGTATCGTACCGTACTTCGATTTGGCAATAGGGCGTAACGCTTTCCGTAAATAAGGATTACCGGTAGTCGAACGGATAAAACCGTCCAACTCTAGTAGCGGTCCCGGGTTGGCGCCTTTCGCGCGTACCGTACAGTACGTAGCGCGTAAATAGAAGCCGGTTTTCCGCAACGTCTCCCGGCAGACTAAGGCACCCTCTTGGCAGATTGCCCGCGCGTTTCGGTTGCCGTAGCCCGTCGAACCGCCCGATCGACCGACGTTTCCGTAAATATCCCTTTTATTCGAGTAATGATTGATAGGGTAAGCGGAAATAACCGAACGTACGGCACCTCGCAATTTTCCCAACTAACGATAGATGGGTGGCGAGTAGAATACGACTTCCGTCGATAAGTTTCGAACGGATCCTCGTCTTAAAAAACTTATCGTATCGCCCGCTGCCGGCCGAGTGAATAAAACTACTTAGCGTCGGTAGTTAGTCGAGGATGTTTCGTTCTCGCACCTCGCACCTAAATAGGAGCGGATTTCCCGTAAAAGTTCCTCTTCGGTTCCGATATTCTTTTCGATAGCTAATTACTTTATCTTCTCGGTTCGAGCCAACTATCGGCCGTCACTCGCTCGTCTCGAGGTCCGAGTCCGAAAAGTTTTAGCAGAATGTTAAGGTTTTCGTCCTTATCTGTTTTTCCCCGAGTTTCGAGTATCTTTCTCGATTTTCCTTCCAGCTCTCCCGCATTTACCCCGATTTTCTCCGGTGTTTCTATAAATTCGTCTCGCTCGCTCGCCGTTCGAAACTCGATCGGCGCATGCCGTAACTCCCGCGGCTTTTTTCTAAATTTACCAAGGCGCTTACTAAGCCGGTTGTTCGGCCCGCATTCGACGATGGGATTATACACGCGGTACGGTTTACAGTTTGGCGACAGATCTGGCCAGTGAAGATTACCGGCGGTACTCGCGATTTCTTCGTACCGAAATTTACTGCCGTTTTAGCTACGACTGGTGTAAATTGCGAATCTTTTTCTTTTAGACCGAGTCGAACGCCACTGGTAGTTATTCGTTCTAACTCGGATATTTTTCGGGATAACTCCGTAACCCCCGGCCGAGTCGCGTAAATTATCGTCGGCCTCCTTACCGCTAGGACATTTCGGCGCCGCCCCCGTATTAGCCGTAGGACTTTCGTAATCGACGGCGGCTTTAACGGGAGCCACTTCCGTTTTCGGTAATCGAGATTTAAAGTAGGCTTTTTTTCCGCGAAGCGTCGTCCCCGTCTTCGACGACGGTACCCGCGTACCGCGTCGACTCGCCCGCAACGGCGTAAATTTGCCACGTCGCGGACGAGGATAATATTTTGGCCGAATGCGCTTAGAGCGTCTGTCTTCCGCTTTATCGAACTTAGTTTTCGAGGCTTTCGATTTCGATACGGACGCGTCGAGTTACCTTATTGCGCCGTACGGTACCTCCGAAACGAGAAAGTTGGGCGTTATTCCCTGCCGTTTAAATTCCTCCGCAGCTTTAGCCCGTAAAACAAATTCGTCTGTTTCTCTTTCGAGTCGCCTTATCCGCCCGTCCAATCCTAATCTTCGTATATTCGCGTGCCGTTCGAAAAAGATTATTCGACTTAGACGCGTCCCTTTCTATCATTTAAGTAAGTCGTTAAGGAGCGGCCAGCGGAATTATTGGTTTTTCCGACGTCGAACGTGCCGAAAATCGGAGAAAGTGTCGAGTGTAACGAGAGAAAGAGAAAGTATATCGAAGTGGGCAAAAAGCGTTAGAGTCGGCGTAAAAGTCTTAGATACGTTTGCGACGTCGTTTGGCCAAATCGATCCCCCGTTCGTCTCGGATACCGAAACCAAGCTCGTCAATTATAGCGGAGACGTTTAACGTATATTATCGTAATTATGCGGAACGAAACGGGGTCGGTTATTCTTAAACGAATACGTCCTTTCTTTTGTAATTCCTCCAGAATAATTGCATTAAATACGCACGCGTTACTTTTATATCGGTTACAAAAATAAGTGACGTAACGACCGGTTTACCTCGATTCGTTCGGATCGACCAGATGAGGCCACGCGACGGGTGGGCCGCGCGTCGAGGGAAAGCGCCTCCCGAGAGGACCGATCCCTAATCGGATCGGACCGGCGGAGGAAACCCGGGTAAGTCGAAAGAACTAGAAAACTAATTACGCGCGAAAACTCGAGAATCGAAAGAATTTTTCCGTCTTTCGCAAATATTTCCAAGGTGGAAGACCGTCGTTTCCGGTTAGAAACCGTCGAACGACCGCCAAATTTCCGATCGACGTCCACGCTCGCCAACGACACCGTTGGTCGAAGAGCGGAGAATCGGGCAAATCTGCCAGAAATTTACTTTTGTTCGTTTTTGCTTTTCTTCGTCGAAACCCAACCGGAAGGTCGGCGGCGAGTCTCGTCCCTCGACGTCGGTAGAGTGGCGCTACCGAAAACCGTAACGGGGTAAAGAGAAATACGGAAATATAAAGACGGAGCCTAAACCGGTCTTCTCGACCGGCACTTTGCTCCCAGTACGGGTATCGGTCTCCCGGAATCGATCGTCGGGGGCTAGTGGGCCGAACCGAAAAACTCGCCACCGCCATTTTTGGTTTTTCTTTTTAGCCGGCACTGGGTCTCGGAGGCGTAACTAAGGGGCGAGGGGCTACTAGCTACGGTTTAAGGGTAAAAATAAGTAAGAGTATCTCGAATTTACGCCACGACAGGCACGCGTTATATATACCGCTTACGGGCGCCACCGACTTAACCGCTTCTCGGCCCACCGTAGCTACGAGTCCGCTCCACACTCCCGACGAAAAATACGCAAATGAGACCCTACAAACGGTGGCGCGGCTAGGGTCGAGCGGAAGGGCGGCATTTTTGGCATTACAAATTTTATTAAACGCCCTTTTAATAATAAGAGTAAAATTATTTATAAATAGAAAAAGTAAGATTGTTTTCTCTTTAACTTAATTTTCTAATCGTGTCTAAAATAGGTTTGACGAATGTCGCGTATTTCCCGAAGGAAGGGTGGCGTCGGCGGGCCACTCCGGGCGACTCGAACCGTAGCTATGCCGATGCCCGCCAGCGTTCCCGTTGTTTACCGTTAAATGCACGCGCGAAACTCTTCGACGTCGGTAAACGTGGCTAAACGTTCCGCTCTTTCGGCGCTATTTTTCGTTTACGTAGGAAAACGGGCGAAATAATCCACGTTCGTTTTTGCACCATCGACGTTCGACCGGTTAAATTAAGGAATATTTTCGGAATAGTTTCGACCTTTAGATAGAAACTGCCGGCGTATTTACCGTTTTCCGTCCGCCCGGGCAAACGCGGCATCGGATTCTGCGGCACAAAAACGACGGCGGAGAAACGAAGCCAAATCGAATTTACAATAAGGTCATTTTAATATTTAATAACGATTACTTAATACTTATTTAATAATAATTCCTTTGGAAACGGTCCAATTGGGGAGTAATCGCTGCACTCGATTTCCGATCGTCCCCTCCTCGGGGCTTCCTCCTCGTACGTTTTTAGCATTAAAGAGAGAAACATTTAGGAAAAACAGATTTATTCGTCTCGTCGATTAAACGTTGCCGTCGTCTGGGGAATGGAAAACCAAATAAGTGGAATGTAGCGAGGAAGGAACGGCGGTTCTCGCCGACGTTAGAAGCCAGCGAAGAAACGTCGGTAAGTGGACGGCCGCCAAATCCGATCGGTCCGGTCGACGATAAAATATTTGTACGACCTGTTGACGGATCCATCGATCCTCCTTTAGACCCTCGGACAATTCGTTAAACCGAGTCCACTGTCCTTTCCCTTCCGCCCGGATGCGCGCTAACCTCCGGTAGCCACCCGTTTTAGCCACGGTCGGACGCCACCTCCCGGTGACGTCATCCTCGGACGAGGCAACGATTTCGGTCGTTCTACCGACTCCGGGTTACCTTTCGTTTCCGACCGCCGGCCGAGAAAACGACCGTTAGGTGCGTATTAATGCATTTATAACGGATAACTCGTCGGCCATGGCTATCGCCATCCCCACCGGCCGGGGATCGGAGGGAGGTTATTCGATCGTTACGTTGTAGAAATCGGGCACTAGAGTTACGTCATCGAACGTGAGAAAGTTTGGCGAATTGTAACTTTTCGCTGGCGGAGATGCCGCTCGCTAGTCGTCCCGGTCGAAAATCGACCCGTTGAACTAACGCGCAGGCGCGGAAGAGGTTGCCGTCGCCAGACCTCGGAGACGCAGACAAGGTTTCGCTCCGTTCGCTGTCCACCTTACAAAATGAGTGCCTTAAGTCGCCTACCCCCTCCCGTCTACGTTCCCGTAGACTACGTACGCAAACGGAACTGCTTTCGGATATTTCACGTTTAGTCCAAGGTAAGTCGCTCCCGGTTGTACCGTTGTACCGTGCCTAGCGCTTTTTAAGGCTCCCGACGGGAAAGTTACCGGCCTAAAATTAATTATTCGAAGTAGAAAGAGAGCGGCGAGGATATCGTATTTGAACCGTTCTATCCGCGGGAGGTTCTCCGTCGAAGGGAGGGGAAGAGGGATAACGTCGGAAATTTGGGGCATTTCGGGCGGGAGAGGTCCGCCCCCGGTCACGAAAACGGAAGAAAACGGACGAGTCGTCGTCCGAGTGTAGCGTTAACGCGTTACGACCGAAAATACCTGTTGATACGGAGGTCGACGGTCCGAGTGGACAGTTCGATACGAAATAAAAAGAGGGAGAGAAGGCCGAACGACCGAGTTAACGCCTCGACCACCGGTTTAGGTCGGTTTCCGAAAGATAAGGTCCGAGGTAAGAAGTTAGGACGGACGATCTGAGTACGTAAAGGTTAGTTTTTACGTCGCCACCGCATTGCAGGAAAGCCGAACCTCGCATACCTCTTACAAAACGCTATCGATTCCGTCTTTTAATCGCGTAGCCGAACGAAGAATAAACATATCCGACGGAGTAGCGCTAAGTCGGGTTCTTCCTACGTTATATACGGAAGTGACTTTATTACTCGGAATTCGTTAATCGGATTTCACACTCGACCGCCTTCCGCCGTCGACTCCGCTCTTCTTCGGGTTACTCTCGTTTTTCCGGACGAAAACTTTATTTTTTCCATCGTCTGGCTTTAAAACGTTGCCTTTAAACCCCGCAGGCACTCGCTTAATTAGGGTAATTAACGTACTCCCTACTATTAAAATCCGCTTTTAAATTTGTATCGTAATGTCCGAAAATGGTTTTTCTCGCCTACCTCCTCCCGTTTCCACGTTATTTTCGTGGTTCCGGAGATAAATTTCTCGTTTCTTCCGTAAAAACGCTTCGGAAAAGGTAGGAAAGCGCTTATCCGTCCTCCTCCCGATTCTTAGATACGACGAAGAAAGGAGCCGAGTCGAGACAAATTGATAAAAAGAATTACGAAATTAGCTTCCCGGATAAAGAACATTTAGATTCGATTAAATGGCAAAAAGGGAAAGTCATTTTCTTCATTTTTTTTCGCCCGTGTCCCCGAGCATCGAAAATGCCGCCGCCTCTCTATTATCCGGTTTTTGACTCGAAGCAAATCGATTCTTAAACTCTCTCTTTTAATATTCTTAAGCGTTACATCGATTTAGTCGAGCGGGATTAACGCAAATCGTCACCAACGTCGAATACGATTGGCAAAATGGCGCCGCGAAAAACCGCTTACGGCAGGTTTACCGTCGAAAACAAAAGACGACATTTTTAAAGATTCCGGGCCACGGACGGCCGCGAAACTCCGCAGAAATATAAAAGGAAAGCCGTTTCGGGCAGGAATTTCCCAACGTTTTTGGTGGGACGTATTCCGTCCCGTCTTTTAGTCCTCTTCGCAGCCCGAATAACTCGAATTCCGTAATTAAATAAAGTTCCCGGATCGAATAAGGGATGGCTCTTTTCCTCCGACCACCCGCATTCCGTAACGGTTAACGTAAATTTACCCGAAACGAAACGTCGCGGCGAAGGGCAAAACGGGTGACACTTATTTAAATAATTTATTATTTTTGTGTCTATCGGAGAATTGAGCAAAATCGTAAATATTTAAAAGAACGAACGTTTAAATTACGCACTGGGAAAATCGATAGCCGTCTATTATTTATCTCTTATCGGGTGAGGATGGCTTTATTCCCTTCCCGATTGGATCGACGTCGAGGGCTTTGTTTAGAGCCTCGCGCCGTCCTTCGTTTACCAAATTTCACTCCGGACGGACAATCGGAAAGGAACGATTGGGTCGGATTGCGCACGAGGAGGGGGCAGCGGGAGAAGAATGGGAAATTTAAAGAGAGGAGAGATTTTACAAATATCGGGAAGATATTTTTTTCGCCATTAAAAGATGTTTTCCCGGAGGGCAAATTATCATAAACTTCATCGATTTTTTCGTCCCGGAGACGAGTCGCGTCGTCGTTCCTCCCGTTCGTTCCATCGAAGGAACGTTCGAGCGTCGAAGAAGAGATCGGCGATGGGAGGAATGTGTCGGTCGACCGCGGGCGACGGACAAAAAACGAACCGCGTACCGCAATTATGCGAATATCGAAGCTCCTTTAAGCATTCTTCGAGGAAGCGGCCAGATTTGCTCCCAATCTATTTGGATATTTGCGAAATATTTTCGAATTTTCTCTCGACTTTGCGCCGGGACCGTTCTCCGTCGTTATATAAAAAGTAGAAACGCTACCTTCGACAACGGCTCGGGGTCGAAGTATCTAAGTTTTGCCAACTATTATTTATTATTCTTAATTAGTTATTCGGAGAGTAAATATTCGGGGCCTTTGGACCGACGTCCCTCGTCTTCGGAAATTTTACGGGACGAGAATCGAACCGAGAAGAAAGAAGTGAGTTTTTTAAAATATAGAATTAAGAAGGAAGTTTCGGACCGAAAGAGGGAAAGAGGTAAAAATGGGGTTTGGTTGGTTACGGCCTGGCCATAAAACCGACGGGAATTTTTTTCCGCTCCTTCCCGGTTATCGATTTACGTTAAGTAATCGGCCGACCTCAAAGACGGGAGAAGGAAAAGAGTGTTTTCTTTGGCAAATAATTAAGAATTCGATTAGGTTCGATAATAAAAACATCCGGGTGATCTCTAGGACTTTTTTCCTTTTTTATTATCCTCGTATCGGGAGATCCCGCATCGAAAACACTATTTGAATTTCTGTAGAGAAAGAAATTTCCATCCGAACCCTTTCTGCCGCCGATTACGCCAGGCGCCTTCCCGCCTTCGAAACCGGGCGGGTGGAGACGAACCGATTTTTAGGCCCGGGTCCATTCGACGAAGATAGTTACGACGGAGCCGTGTCCCCTTTTAGCCACCGGTATCCGGCTACCGTACAAAATTATTCGGCACTCGGCCCGAAGTAGCCGTCTGGCCGGAAATCTTAGCCGAACGTAAGAAATTCGCCGGTCGGCAGTTTTGTATTGTAAAGAGGAAACGAAAGACGTTAACTACATTAATAACGACAAAACCCGGTTAGATAAACGCAGTTTTTGGCCTTCTTCCCGCACCGGTAGCTTTCCTTCTCCTCTTCTTTTTTACTGGCGGAAGAACGACGAGACCGACGTCGAAATACTTGTCTGATTCATCGTACTGTATGTTTTGCTCGAAAGTTCGGAAGAGAGCCGAAATCTGCCCGTTTTCCTCCTCCACCCCGTCACTCGAGCCCGTGGGCGCGACCGACGTTTACTCGTTCGTTTCTTACGTAATTTTACTGGCGGATCGGAGACGGACGTTCTTTTCGAGTTATCCGGAATATAAAATGGCTCGGATGTATCTTAAAGGGACAGAAATATCGTTGGTGTAGCGAAGAGTGTTTTCTTCTCTCGGTCGGAACCGTTGAATTTTACAAAACTCTACTTTCCTCGATTGGATACAGTTTAATGGACCAAAGTATGGAAAGTGAAAATCTCTGGTTCTTTTTCCTTCGGTATCCTTTGCCTTATTGTCTTTTGGCATTAAGTCGAAAGAACCTTCTTCCATAATTTACCGGGCTTTTACGTCGTGGCTCGCCTCCCGGATATTAATAACCGCCCGAAAAAATCAAGAACCTATCGATTTTTGATATTTGACTCGGAAAAACGATTAGATTTCCAGCATCCGAAGTGGGCTTAGTTCTATTCCATCGCTCTCCGTAGGACACTTTTTACGTAAATTTGACGTCATTCTTTAGAATTTTCCGTTATAAAAGTATAACGACGTACAAACGCTGGCTGTTCCGACCAATCGGACGGGCCCTTATTTCCCGACGGGGAGGAATTGCGGTCGAATGTAGTTTATGAAAATGCCGACTACGTAACAGTCGATCGGTGTTAAACGGTAGATCGTCGTCTAAGTATTGCGACGTATACGAATACACAAATTGCTGTCGGTGCTTCGTTGTCGAAATGTAGGATTAAATGGAAATCGAATGGCACTAAACCATTTCGACTACGAAATCGTAAATTCGACCCGTTAAAATCTACGCGTGTTCAATTAATTCTTACGTAAATTGCTTGCGGAAAATGAAATTTTTATTGAAAACTTGGAGAGCAACTAAATTAATCTGTAGAGAATAATTTACTCTAATCAAATCTCTTGCAGAAATGTCTTAAATTATCGAGTTTGATCGATTTACTTCGGTTTTCGGCCGCCGACGTTATTTCGAAATGGCACTTTGGTGAATCGCGTAACTTGTACAGTACGGGAATGACGCTGGTTAAAGGAATCCCGTCGACGTTAAGCGGAGAATAATCACCGATTTAACGACAAAGGGTGAAGCCCTTCGTTAAACGTTGAATATTAGATTTGCAGTCGGTCCGGAACGCCGTTTTAAAAGTGGTCTCGGGACAATTTTCGTCGCAGTATTCCCGGTGACAAATTAATTTAATTATCCGCCGAATTACGTTAATTCAATAATATAATTAGCGCGTTATCGGGGTTTAGCGAAAATCGTAAGCCGTCGGATGCCGCCTGTTAATCCCTGTATAATTAGACGCACCCGCTCCCTTTACCGAGGAATTAATGTAGACGTATTAAGGGAAGTTTCCGCTTATAACGTAGGTCGCAGGCCACGGCAATTCCCCGGCGGGACATTTAATCTCGGCCGACCTTTATAAAATGGTCCAGCGGTTCAAATTTTTATTGTTGTTGACACGATAGAATAAAAGTATTCGTGGATAATGCGAAAAGGACGACGTTTCTCTTGCACAAATGACCTTGGCTTCTGTTATCGTTTTTATAGCATATTTTATTTTCTCGCTTTAAATACGAGAAAATAAGACGAGTCGACAGTCGTGGCAGAGAAAAAAACTGCTTTGTAAGAACTACAAATTACAAAATTCGGCTTTTACTTTAAAGTGTTACAGTGCACGCTTGGTGTCATCACGCACGAGTCTTTTTCACTTTATAACGAGTTACCTCGAGCTCGAACTTCCGTCGCAACGACCTTTCTTTCTGTCGAAGGAGAGAAGGGCTAATCCTAAGGCATAGCCTTTGAAAAGGAAAAATAAAGAGTTTAGCTGAAGTGAGAAAGGTGAAGGAAAGAAAAGAATGATAGGAAAGAGATCCAGAGTAGCCACCAGGTCCCGTTTATTTAAACAACCAGAGTTACAACAGAATTACAATAAAATATAATACACTTGAGATCAGTAAACGAGCCTCGGCACTTTGAGGTAGGGAAAGTCTTAAAATAGTCTTTGGCTTTGAGATCCCCCTCGAGGCCGCGTATGTATAGCCCCTCCTACTTGGTGGGGAGAATGGAAAAAACTTAGAGAATGTCCCTTTGGCTTCTGGGACTAACATACAGTACACCAGATGGCTGGAAACTGTACAACGGATACAATGCTCCTTCCAGACACAGAGGACTCGGGTGACAAAATACTTTCCTACTTACCCAGTGGGGAGAATGGGATACCAGAATTACAAAAAAAGTACATGTACAATACATACAATGAGGCTACAGAAAACATGCCTCAGAACTTTGAGGCAAGGGAAAACCCTAGGACAGCCGTTGACTTTGAGTTTCCCCAATGATATCGCGAAAGTAGAGCCCCCAACTTGGTGGGATAAGGCAACAAAGAAAATGTTCTCTCGGCTCCATGCAGAGCCAACGCAAAACATAACACCAGATTGTTGAAAACAGAACAAGCGATACAATGATTCCTCCAGACTTCGGAGGGAACAGGTGACAAAACAATGAGGCACAAAGAACAGGAATTAACGATTTACAGAGATGGCAGTATGTGTACTGACTAAAAATAAGATTTGCAGGTATTATAAAACTGCAAATAACAAAGGTGACCGGATAGCCTTATGCCAAAGCACAACTGAGAGTCAATAAGAGAATACGTGCTTCACATTTATAATACTTTGAAGAGGGTACAGTTGGTGCTGTTCTAATGTTGAGAGTGATGTCCTATTTGACCGGCAGCTAAGACCTGATTTTTAACAATGTTCGTACCGTTCACGAAGCTGACCAATGCTTCGTAGTTGTTCCTGTTGCTAACCAAGTCAAGAAACTTACAGGGCCAGTTGACTCCTGTGTTGTAAATTTCTTCCTTCAGTTTCCTCCTGTTGTTGTGGTATTTCGGGCAGAAGTAGATGATATGGTGCGAGTCCTCTGGTTCTCCCGTGCCACAGTCACAGTCCCCATTCCCAGCAATGCCGCTAGCTGTTTGAGCGTCCATGTGCAATACCGATTATGCCGCCCCTGTTTAACTACGACTACCTACGCTGAGCTTGCCAGCAATACCAATTTGCCGCCCCCTTGACGTGCTGCCCGCGTGCGGTGCACGCCTTGCACGCCCGCTTACGGCGGGCCTGCCCATTCCCCTTTCTGAGGAAGCGGTGGAGGTATGCTGCTATGTTTCCTTGGCCAGTCATAAGTTGCGATAGACAGTGATTTGGTATCAGATGTCCCATGTGTTCTCTGTTGGAGAGGTTTGGGATAAACTCATGCTTGAGTCTCCCAGTGACCTGTGTCCTATCGTTGTTGCCATACGCTTGTGATGTAATCATTGAAGCGCCCAAGAACCCAGCTAGCTGGGATGTATTTGAAGGAAGTGGTGGTGGTGATGTTGCTTATGGCTTTTTTGGCCAGTAGATCAGCCCTGTCGTTCCACTGGTCTTCAGTGTGCCCCTTGATCCATTCGAAGAACACCGATTGCTTAAGCTTATCTAGGCATGTGAGAGAGTCACAGATCTGCTGGATTATGGTAAACTTTTTATTTCGTTTACGTATTTGATGAAGAGCAATCTTGGTGCCTGTGTGGATGGTGATTGGTTCCTTGGAAAACTGTTTGTGATTAGTTTGTATGTACAGTACTTTAGGGCTTTAAGAATGGCGAAGCTCTCAGCTTGATTGTTAGAGAGCAATATTCCATTAGCCGATAGTTGGCCTGATGTGTAGAGTGCCCCTTCGGGTTGACAAGAACAAAACCACACCACTGAGGGATTTACCCATCTGTATAGAAGTGATGCCCCTGTTTTCATTTGCATGGGATGAGCAGGACTTCGGGTGGGGGGGGGTTGAGAGATAGATGATCAGGAAGGAAGTCATAGTGCAGATCAAGGTTGTGGGTTTTGATTTTATCCCACAGATATTTGATATCAGGTGGAGTGCTGGTAGATTCGAGGATGCTTTTGTCTTGGTGAAGTAGATGTTATTTCCAGTACATTTTCGCCACTTTGAGATCCAAGGGGGTTAGGTTGGCCATGACTTGCATTGCGTTTGTGGGAAGGTTCTGTAAGCCTTAGTGATCGGTATAAAGAAATTCCTTTGAGTGGAAAGGAGCTTCCTCCTAATGTTAGCTTTTGTGACGGCCTTCCCCCAAATCTCAGCTTCATAAAGAATGGAGGGTTCTATTGCCCCAATGTAAATTATTTTTGCAGTGTTGTAGATAATGCCCCATATATTACGTGCGATGGAGCGCAGTCAGTGGGCCAGGGGTGAGTGCCTTTTAGTGAACGAATTCAATGTGAGTAATCCAAGTAAGTTTATCATCAACTTTGAGCCCCAGGTATTTGATGGTGTCCCGATTAGCTATTTTCTGCTCGTTGATTTTTAGGGTGGGTTTATTGGCCAAAGCGTTTCTTCTCGGAAATATAATACACTCACATTTTGCCAAATTTATAATCAGTTGGTTGGACTTGGACCCTTCGCTGATGTCTTGAAGTAGTTGGTTCATTTTTGACTGCAAGACCCCTGATTTTTATGTCTCATTAAGATAAGGTTATCATCAGCATATGCTTGTATGCTGACCGTTGGATACCCTGGGAGATCATGCTGAATTTTGAGTAGGCTGTTGTAAATCATGAGCCAGAGCTGGAACCCTGGGGACAACCCTTTTGAATTTCCTTTGAAATAGTAGTGGTTTGGAGGTCAATTGTAATCCTCTCCAAGAGGAAGCTCTTGTAGATGTTGTAAATGTTCCTGGAGCAGCTTAAGTGCCTGAGGGCGGCCAGGATCTCCGGCCACCAGGCACGATCAAATGCATCCTTCAAGTTGATAGTGAGTGCAAGGGTGTGCTCGTTGTCATGTTTTGCAGAGGAGATGAAGTCTACCATGTAAAGCAGTGATAGTGCTCCTGTTTTGCTTAAAACCCTGTTGGTTAGGATAAAGGAACTTGTTTTTTTCCACGTGGAACTGTAACCTTTTGTCGATAAGGGTGTCTGGTACCATACCCAATATGAGTAGAAGGGAGATAGGCCGAAAATCTTGGGGAAATTCAGGTGCCTTTTTCTTATTTTTCAAATTAATTTGATCTGAGCTTTTTTCCGCACCTTTGGAAAATGCCCTAACTCTAAACATTTGTTGTACAAGAAAACAAAGGTGGAAGGAATAGCCGTGAAAGTATGCTCCGCGATGTTTCCGGTGATTCCATCTGGGCTAGGTGCTTTCTTATAGTTGATGTTCTTGAATATGTTTGCAATTTCCTTTGTGGAGAAGCTTTTCTCTACAGTAGTGTTGCTAATGCTACTAGCTCCTGGGTGGTCTCCTCCCCTTTACTCAACTGCGTAGACCTGTCGTCTGGGAAGCTGTTTATGAGCCAATTTACAATTAGAGCAGCGAGGTAGTTGGTCCCATATGCTACATTCTTTGAACTTATGACACTTGCTGCAATTGCTGCTCGTCTGTGCAGTCTGCTGCTGCTTTGTGGTTGAAACCACAGCATCTAAAACATCTTGTTACATGGACATAATCATCCACCTTTATGGCGGCCCAGGAGAGGAAGAGATGCTTCTCTTTAATCATAATGTCTCTGATCCGGGATGGAACCGAAAGGATTACATGTCTGCAATTTTCGATTACTCTTCCTCTAGTTAAGATTGTGCTAATACGACAGGATTCCATGTCTTCTTTCTTTACGTTGCTCCATATGTCGTTTTGGTCATAAATATACTCAATAATGTCCTCCTCAGCAACTGCATTTGGAACGTTAAGTAGAATTATTCTTGGTCTCCTCCCTTCGGAGACTTTACGGGTGACTTTCCCGTTGACGGCGGGTATGGCCTCAACTGCCTTGCCGAGGGCTTCGCTCTCTGCTTTGCTGCCCACCTTGATACAAATTCCTTCCCCTTTAACTTCTTTCACTGATTTAACTTTGATCTTTATACGCCGAGGTTCTATTTTGCTTTTCAACTCAGAAGCTACTTCTGCCATGTTAACCCGAGTACCTCCCTCCTGTCGGGTACAGAATGAGAGCGTGTGATCCACCGAGCCCTTCGGTGTTGAATTTGTCGTTGAGAGAGCGATTAATCTCTTCTGCATACGTTCGTCTCAACGAGGGTATGTTGTTTTCCGTCTGGCGGAAGCGCATTTCCCTGATAATTCCGATTATCTGACTTAACGAGGAAAATAGTCTGTTTGCATTCTCCCTAATTTGTAGCCTTTCCTCTTTCTTTATATTGTTATTTGTGTTCTGGACATAGGTCCAGGATACGGCCCAGATGATGACTGGCCTCCCTCAATATTGGGTCTTCCAATGGCTCCAAAACAGCCTGCGGTTTGGGTTATGAAAGAGACATAATGATCCCTACAAAATAAGATGTGTACCAAAAGAATAAACAATGAAGTGGAAGCAGGAAAAAAGCGGGTATAACCTTGTACCCAGCAAAACCCGGAATAATTTAAATAAAGAATAAGAACATTAAACTATGACTAAACCTTATAAATTAACTTTAAAATTAAAACTTAAAAAGAAGAAAAACCCATCCTAACTGCTTAAAACCTATCTTGAAATGCTAATAGAAAAACGCGTAATAACAATTAAAACAAACGAAAAACAAAGAAATACCGGGTGCAGCAATAAATTTAAATAGATCGCTAAAGATCGTTAGAAAAAAAACCGTTACAGCGGTTTCCAACGGCCAAAACCGAAAATTCTCATAGAACGCAATAGAAACTAATTGAATCGTTAATTAACCGATTAATTCTAAGCGTGCGGCTACGAAACTTCAGAATTGGAGAGATTACCACCTTACCTACGCGACACCGTTTGCCGCCCTCCAAACTTTAATCCCCAACCCGCTAGACGGACCCGAAAAATAAGAAAATAAACGCTTTCTAACTCCCCCCTAATTAATTAATAAACGCGAGACACCTACCTAATTAACCACAATAACTCGCTGCAGCTGGTGATATAACCCGCTACGACGTCCGAAAAAAATAACCGCCGAGAACCCACTAAAAATAGAGCCCGACCGAGACAGAAAGAGCACCTCGGACGAAAAGTAATAACGGTGCTAAGTCGATCTCTCGTCACAACGACCGGGATTTACTTGCCGAATCGAGTAGCGATTGCTCAAATTCGGATAACGTCTGCGGAGAAAGAAACTAAAGAGCAAAGAGGGTTACGTCGTTCTTACAAACAATTAATTAAGCATTTATTGTGTCGTTCGTAAGGGTCGTCCGGGAGATAGTTTTCACCCCTCCCTTCCCGCAGTCTACAATAATATAGGGGTATCTGTACAGTACTTTTGGCAACCCTTTAATTACGTGTATAATAGCTTATTCGCGCGACTAGGTAGACTTAAGTAGTAATAAGAACAAATTCGCGCCATCAAAAAGAGGTCCACGTTCTATATACAATGCCTCAACCCCTCTCCTATCGCGTGCAACGACTTCTCTTTTCCCTCGAACTGTACACGTAATTATTGGGTGCCCCCGTAATAAACAGAATTCTGGTGGAATCGAACGAGTCGCTCGGAGAATTTTCCCAACCTCGGATACAACGCGACTTTTTGCAAAGTGCAAAGTATTCATTTGTGTTAATTCGATACGCGTATTTCGTATTTCTCTCGGCATCCCTCTCCCCGATGTATCGACGTATCGCGTCTTTTACCAATGGAAATGCTAAGCTCTCGGAAACGGGAATTTTCCAGCCACGTTGTACGCGGACTCCAGACGATAAATCTAATTTTTTCGCGCCTTTAATTTTAGTCGGGAAAGATGAGCATTTTCTTCGGGATACGTCGTGTAGCATTAAAAGGGATAGTAGGAAATTGGGCGCGAAATATTTGTGGTCTGCCGACGTAAATCGACCCCCAGAAAAGGCAACCGAAACGCTCGACGAAGCGAGCCCTTTTAGAGATTCGAATCGGATCGACGTAAAAATCTCCTTCCTCAATCCCCTCGAGAATCTCTCTGTCGGAAATCTCGGTCGAGTGTAAATTGTCGCGACGGGGACATTTAGTTTCCGATCGTCGTCGGAAAGACGAGAGAATTAATTGGCGGCGGTTACTGCCATCCTCTAACGGCCTCTTAATTAACCCGGGAGAAGCCGCGTAATTAAAAAGAGCAAACGTGGCAATTTTCCGCTTTTTCTGCCGTTTTTAAGGAAGAAAACGCGATAAAAGAAGAAATCCTGTTCCTCCCTCCTCAGAATTCGATGTAGACGTCGACGGAATTGGATTCCTTCCAAATCGAGAAGTAAGTCCGACCGACATCGACGTTTCCTCCCGCAACCCCCACCGAGACAACTCCCCGCGCAAACACCAATTTTTTGTTTTCTTTTTGTTATGCAGAAAAAGAAGCAAATTCACAAATGCATTTACCGGCGAACAAACCGTTAAATCGGGGTCGGACCTCGTCTTTTCGCCAGAAAACCGACCTTCTATTTTCTCTTTTCCATTTATCTTCTCTCCACTCTAATAATCGCCCCCCTTTCCTCTTTATTTCGATTTCCGAAATATTCCATTAATGAATAAATAAATAAATTCGGCGACAGAATATTTCATTTGTAACAGCTGTGAATATTTTACACGCACCCGCAATAAGGTTTGCTTACGTCTTTGCGTTCGAACGGCTGTTTTCTTCTTTCCCGTGGGAGAAGACAAAGATTTTCCGACGGAAAAATCGTACGGAACGTCGACGCTGATCGGCTCGGCGTTGTTAATCGTAACGCGTGGTAAAAATTAGGACAACGAAGTTAGAGAGTCCTCGTCTCGGCCATTATTATTCCGATAGACAGTGCATTACGGACTAATGCCTTTCCCTTTGTCTCGTTAACAGAGACAATTGCGTTAGGACCAATCCGAAATCGCTGCTTGTGATGACCTTGGTTTCGTTCCAGGCTGTTCCACTCGCCGAATTCCACCCTCGCGTCGACGCCATGATGGTGGACGGAAGTCCAAATCGAGGTGTGACCGTTGCCAATCCGGCGGAAGGAAGGAGGGAGAGTGCGGTCGCAGGTCAGAACGTTCGAGCCGATCGGAACGGAAAAGGTAAGCCGATTTTCCTAAAGAAAACTCTGCTCCTCTTTTTCTTCGGCCCAAATTCCGGTGTTTTCCAGAGAAAGAACCCGCCGAAGAAAAGAAAGAAGAAGCTCCCGCTCGGAAATCGGAAGTCAGCGCTTCCGTTTCCGCTCCGCACTCCGGCAGATCCAGATGGCTCAAGTTGAGGACCACGGTACAGCTGACCGGAGCCATCACTCAGAGTCACAAGAAGCCCCCTCTGAAGAGAGAGGATTCCTTTCTCAAGCGCTTTTCGACCAGGCAGGTGGCCGAGACGAATAAGGGCGAGGGTGCCTGGTTCTGTCACGGAGAAACCACCAAAGACGAAGTGAAACGGAAGTGGTGGACCGCTATCGTCGGCAGCGTCATCAATCCCGACGAGAACTTCCTTTTCGGTTGGTTGTGGTTGCTGACCGCTTTCGTGCTTTACAACGCTTGGACCCTGATCGTCCGCCAGGCGTTTCCGGAACTGCACGGCAACATGCCGACGTTCTGGTACGTCATGGACGGACTTTCCGACTTCTTCTTCTTCCTGGACATCGTGGTGCAGTTCAGAACCGGATACTTGGAACAGGGTCTTATGGTGTGCGACGCCAAGAAGCTGGCCAGTCATTATCTCAGGTCTCGTCCTTTTCTGATGGACTTGGCGGCTTTGACGCCTCTGGACACGCTGCAGTTTCAGGTGGGAAACGTGCCCATCCTGCGGATGCCCAGGTTTCTCAAAGTGTACAGATCCGTTAGATTCTACTACATGGCCGAATCCAGGACCATCTACCCCAACCTGTGGAGAGTGGTCAACCTCGTACACATCCTTCTGTTACTGGCGCATTGGTTCGGATGCTTTTACTACATGTTATCGGAACTGGAGCAGTTCGAAGGAGAGTGGGCCTTTCCCCACAGGGACGGCCGCAACGAGACGCTGACAAGGAAATATCTCGGATCGGTCTACTGGTCCACCCTGACGCTGACGACCATCGGGGATCTGGCCACTCCGGCCACCAATCTCCAGTAAGTACCCTTTTCTTCCGTTCGTTTTACGGCCACCCCGCCGACAGAAAGGCACTTTTATCGACAACCATTAATCTAAGCGGAACCTTTCGAGCCAATTTGTACAGCGGTCATCGAGTACCGGCGGGTTTCTGTTCCGTCATTAACGACGTTCCCTCCGAGCAAACCGACTTCCGGTCGAAGGGAATCCGACAAATTCGTTCTCTCGGCTTCCGAATTAACTCGACGTCTTACCCCCGAAGTTGGGGGTCGAAAGGCCGAGGCAGAGAATTCGTTATAAGTGACGTCGCTTCGGTTTCGGCCAGGTAGTAATCGAAAGAGACGAATCGTCGTCTCCCGTCGCGCGAGATCGTCGGCCAACTAGAAAAGTGACGTCTTCTCATTCGTTCGACGTCATACGAGATTTCGAGAAGTAATTTATAAATTTCGAACGTATGTAATTATCGATTGGCCACACTTAAACGGAAAACGAGAAGAGGCGATAACTGGGAAATCCGACAAAGAGAAAGTCGACTCTCGATACCGCATTGGCGCTTTCTCCTTCGTCGGAAAGAGAATGCCAATTGATTTCGCCCTTGGCTTCCTTCGGCCGAGTACAACGGAGAGAAAACGTTTAAGCGCTTTTACTCGGGCTGGAAGGGCGGAGAAGCCCGTTTAGCAGATAAGACGGGCCTCCGGACTAGGGTAGGAAAACAAGGAGTATAGAGGATCCAGCCGATTATTCTTTCCCGAGCGTCTCTTTTTCAACGGTGGGGGAAGTCGGCGCAATTTCAATCGGTAGAATATTTGGCTTGTTATCGCCGTATTTTCACTGATTTGCAACGGAGTTCTTTCTATGTATTGTATACTTGTTCCTGCAGAATTCTTCGTTCTTCCGCTTTGGTCGTCTTTTAACAAAACCGGCGGAAAACTGCAACCCGGATGGATTAGCGGAAGCTTTTGCGCCTCTGGCGCCAACCTTCTCGTTTTTCGCTTTCTATCCGCGCATCCGATGGCTCCGCTCCTTCTCACTTCCGGTTAATTTCCATTCTGTCTTTTCCACCGAAATTCGAACTCAGTCGAGTGTTTCCGCTAACGTACTGTACTCTCCGGTACAGTACCTCCTTTCGTACGATACGAGCACCGAAATGGGATACAATTTTGGTATTTTCGGACGGATGTAAAATTATTTCCTCCTCGTTAGGAAAACGACGGAGCAACGTCGGCCACAGGACCGCGTCGTTCTCTTCTAAACGCACTAAACGTCCATTTTTTTTCGTGTCTTTCCCAATCGATTGGGGCAACAAATGCAGTTTTATACGTACCGAACGACTATTTGCCCGAATAGGAGGACGATTCCACCCTCCGTTCGAAGACGGGCGAGAAGGGAGAAAAGAAAACTCGCAATCGGTTTAGCGAGGGAAAGGCGGAAGAAAGTTTCCTCTCCTTCGTACCCCACAATTCTTTGCGAGCGGCGATGAAAGTCGAATACAGTTTCTAAATTTGAATAAATATTCATTTCAAATCTGCATAAAATATCCAATTTCTTTGTCCTTCTGCTTCTCCTTTACGATCTGCACAAAACGGTTTTTTTCCGCTCTTAAAACGCCACCGTTTTCGAGTAACCGGTGTATTCGCGGCAATTAATCGTCACCTTTTATTTGTTGGCATCGATTAAATGAAAATAAGTGATATTCGCCGGATTTCTTGTTTTATCGACGTCGACGCATAAAATAGCATTCTCCTTCGGCAAATAATGCAAAATGTCGAGCCTCGCGTGCGAATCCCGATTCGAATCACGCCACCACTCAGACTGGTCGGTCGAGTATTCGTTTCATTTATCGAGAAATATCGGCGCTTAACGGAAAGACCGAATCGTTTGGCCGATTATTTAACGCTAGTAAATTGATCGATCGAGTGGACCGAAGTCGAGTTTTGTTCGAGTCGATCTACCGGAAGATTTATTTATTCGATGTAATCGGGTAGATGTGTGAAGTAAACCCGGTGCACGTTCTTTCCACTTTGGCCCGGGGAAGGTTTTGCTCCGTACTTAATAGTGTCTGGCCGGTGATTTCGATACTCGGGAGGAAAAGAAGTGGACGGATTCGGAGAACGACGGCGGTCGATCGCTCGTCGAATGCGATTCGTTTGAATAAATAGATTAGGAAAAGACAAGAAAAACGAACGGTTTAGGATTTACGACGGAGGAAAAGCGGAGCCGGTCGTCGTTTAGGGTCGAACAAGATTGGAAACATCCCGATTCTTTTCCCAGTAAATGAATGAAACCGACCAACTCGGAAGAGGCGTAATTTATTGGCAGACGTCGCTTCCTCCTCTTCTACTTCTTCTCCGCCTTCTGCCGCGCCAAAAAAGAAGCGCGCCATCGATTACGCTATTAATTTAACGACACGAATACGAGTCCGTCCGAAATTTAAAAAAGTCCCGAAACAATCGCCATCGATCGATCGATCGATCGATCGATCGATCGATCGCGATCCGTTGTTCCCCGTTTTTTGAAACAAAAAGCGGTTAGAAAATCGATAGAAGCGTTCGATTTTCTCCTCGTTAAAAACGTGTTTACGTGGCGAAAGGAAGGGGAACGAACCGATAAAGGGTCGAAGACCACTCGGTCCTCTCTCGGCAATCTTTCTCCTTTACGGAAAGTGCGCTTCCCGTTAATTAGACAATTTCGTTTCGGCAATTTTCCGTTCGACTTATTAATTAGTCGGCGACAACTTAATTCGAAGGAGCCCATCGACCGGGGAGAGTCGATGGAAACGTCTAATCTCCGCGCCGATTCGATCCGATTAGAGCTCTTCTCCCTTCTCCTCCCCAGCCACGGGTGTAAATGCCCGATTTCGGTTTTTCGATCCACGGGAAAGTAAAAACGTGTTACGTTTGCAGATACCTCTTCACTATCGTCAGCTACCTGATCGGAGTTTTCATATTCGCCACTATCGTCGGTGAGTACCTCTCTCTTCTTTCTCGCGCCGTTCGGGGCCAACACCTTCCTCTCGTTCTCGACGAAAACGATTCTTTCTTGTCTTAAAGTTAGAATGCTTTCTGTTTCCAGTGTCACTAGAAACAGAAAGCATCGGCTACTAAGTTTTCGACGGCGCACCGTCGAGCTTCGGTATACAATAGCGCCTTCGTAAGTAGCCCGGCTGTCGTAAATCGCGACGAAACCTCGCCCACAAACACCGTCTTCGGTATTGGCGAATGACGCGGCAAATGGCTAAATCGCGCGACTTTCGAGCCTTAAAACTCCGACCGGACAATTCTTATCGTTCTATCGCAGTTTTAGCTTTTCGTCGGCCACGCACCGATTTATTTTCGAATCCGGTGGCGTTGACCGAGGGATCGTAAATTCGTTTTATAAATTATAATAAAATCGAATGGCGTTATCGAGACGGATTATTAATGGCTCGGCATTTGTCGCTCGTCCTAAAGCGAGCGAAAGAACGAGAGGAAGAATCGCTTGTCGGAGTCGAGAAAAGAGACTGATGTAGGCACATTTCAGGTCAGGTGGGTAACGTCATCACCAACAGGAACGCCAGTCGACTGGAATTCGAGCGTTTGCTGGTAAGTGCTCTTTCCTCTCTTCGTTTTTACCGAGACGACCGAGACTAGAGCCCGCCTCGACTGCGCTGTACGGTACGGTACGGTACCTTCGATTCGTGTAATAATAGAAAGAAACGTTTAGAAAAATTCCTTTCTCCGCCCACCGACCGTTGCCCGAAAGAAAAATGTCGCTGCCCGATAACGATAAACTCCGTTTATATTCGAAATCTTTGTTTTTATAAAATGCATCCGACGCGTTTCCGCTTCTTTCTGTCTTTCGTTCCGTTTCCTCCCGTTCCCCTTTATCCGAAATGCTGGCGGAATTCCTCGTGTTTCCGACGCTCTCTTTCTTCATCTCCGCTTTCTCTCGCCTCAGGACGGCGCCAAATTGTACATGAGGCATCATAAGGTTCCCAGAAATATGCAGAGGAGAGTTCAGAGGTGGTACGATTACTCTTGGTCCAGGTAATCCTTTTCGTTTCTTAAACGACTCGCCGTTCCCTACTACCGAATCCACCGACTAACCGTTCTTTCCGGTTTCCAGGGGTCGAATGCAAGGGGGAGGAGACATTCATTCGGCACTGGGCAGCCTTCCCGACAAACTGAAGACTGAGTTGGCCCTCCACGTCAACCTGAAAACGCTAAAAAAGGTAAGGGCAAGGCGGTCCGATGGCCGAAGAAGACAGAGTTTTGCGGACGATTTCCGTCTCGTTTCAGGTGAGCATCTTCCAAGAGTGTCAGCCGGAATTCCTGCACGACTTGGTGCTAAAGATGAAAGCCTACATCTTCACTCCCGGAGATCTGATCTGTCGCAAGGGAGAAGTAGCCAGGGAGATGTTCATCATCGCCGACGGCATCCTGGAAGTCATCAAGTAAATCGTCTCGGTTATTGGCGGGTGGGTCCGAGGGAATCGCCCCTGACCTTTTCTTCCTTTCCTCTCTCGCAGCGAACTGGGAAAGGTGCTGACGCAGATGAAGGCCGGAGACTTCTTCGGAGAGATAGGAATACTCAACTTGGACGGTTTCAACAGGTATTTTAAACACAATTACTCCAATGTAATTAAATTAAGCAGTCGGGAGCGGAGGAGAATCTTCCCTCCCGACTGTCCCGGGTCTTCCGCCTCTTTGAACTTTTGGCGGGACAAGCCGAGAGTAAAATTGCAGTTTGGCTAATTTCTCCCGTCTCCGAAGAAACGAATTGTTTAAGACCGAGGGAGAGTTATTTTTCCGTTAAAGATTTCTTAAACTTAGCGGAAGGAGTGAGAATGTCGACGTTATTCTTGCAGAAGAACGGCCGACGTCAGATCCGTGGGATACTCGGAATTGTTCAGCCTGTCTAGGGAAGATGTGTTGGCCGCCATGAAGGATTACCCCGAGGCTCAGGTAACTCCCATTCCTCCCAATACCGCCGTAATCGAATTGTCTCGGATAAATTCTCTTTCCCTTCCGGGATTTCGCTCCCTCGGCCGTGCGCTTTAATTACGACTCTTAAGTAAACGGCTGCCTCGTCGAACTGTTGGTCGACTCTTCGCAGTCCAATCTCCGACGCGCACCGACCCGGTCAAAATCTCTTTGCGGAGAGTTTCTCCGGAAAGAGCTTTCACCACGAAGGGAAAGAATTAAGCGGAAGTTTTTCTCGGTCGAAGCGCGAATTGATGCGTGTTTTGTTTCGACAGGAAATTCTGCAGACGATGGGAAGGAAGCGACTGATGGAGGCGCGACTGTCGTCGGGAGGCAACAAGAAACACGAGGATCGCGCCGACGTCACCAGCCCGACGGGACTGAGAGCGTCCAGAAACAGGGACTCGATAGACACTTGCAGATCTCGGGAAATGGTGAAGAGACTTAAACACGATGTCCAAAGTTTGAGAGGTCTGCTACGAAGTAAAAGTATCCCCGTGTATGTTCAATTGGCTATTCATTAGGCCTAGAATAGCAAATCTTTTAAGCACTAGGCCTACATGAAAAAGTCTTTTCTTGCGATCATTCTTCTTTCATTTAAAAATCTTGCTTAAAATTTCTTCGCGATATTAATTGTAATCCTCTTTAAAGTATAAACGGTTAATGCCGAGGATATTACTTTTATCCCCGCCGCCCGGACGACGGGCTCTTTTTCGCGCCGTTTCATTTTTTTCAATGCCCGACGGTTGCGACCAACAAATAACTTTGTCAGGTTAAATCGAACGTCTGTTTGTCTGTCGTTACGCGACGCAGCTTCCCGCATTTATCCGTTTCATGGTTGCAATTTATTGTAGAAGACAAGTGGACGAGTCGGAAGAAATGGAACTTGAATCGCTGACGTCTCGACACAAATCTCGGGACACAGAGAGCGGATCCGATAGAAATTCCATCCGAAAATTTATGAGGTAGAAAAGCTATTCCAGTTCCTGTTTGTCTCTTTCCTTTCGTCCGCCGTATTTTATATTCGCAACGATTGCTTTTGCAGGAAAATCCGATGGAAAGGGGAAGGAGAAAGCTCTCGACCCCTCCGAGGTAAAGTATCATCAATTACTCACTTTCTCTTAGAAAACCGCCGACTTCCTTCTCGGTCCTTCCAGGTTTGGTCAGGAAGATCTCTTGCATCGGGCCCCAGTTGAGTTCGGACGCCAACGACGCCACCGACAAGAGGCGCGTTTCCACCGTCCCCCCTCCGCTGGGGTCGGAGCCTATCGGAAGAGGCCTCCCTCTGCTGGAAAGAATCAAGTTGTTGAAGGAGAAAGAACGGATCAATTCGGAAGGGGAAGCGGAGAAAGAAAGGGCCAATGCGGCGAGCGACGCCGGCACCGTCGTAGGAGAAGGACTCCCCCTGCTGGAGAGGATAAAGCTTTTGAAAGCCAAGGAAGAGGCTGCGGCTCGCAGGAGTTCGGAAGCGCAGCCGTTGGTCGGGGGAAAAGAAGCGGAGGGGAAGACGTCCGAACTACCTCTTTTGAAAAGGGTGCTGTTGCTGAAGAGTAAGGAAGAGCAGAGCGAAGGAAACCCGTCGAATCCCGAGGAGCAAACAGTTAAACTCCCCTCTACCAAAAAACCCAACGCCTTCCAACTAATTTCTAAAAGCATCAACGTACAAAAACCGGAGAATCGTCGAGGAGCGGAAGAAGAGGGCGCTCTCGATTCCAAAATGGCGTCCGATAACGACAACGAAAACCCGCGATCGAAATCCCTGAAATTAAAAGTGAACGGCGGCGGCGGCGGCTATCGCATCAACGAGAGGAAAGAGCACCCGAACAGGGAGACGGGGATAGAATCGCAACTGTCCACAGTCGCGGAACACGCGCAATCGCCACCCCCTCCCGAAACGGAAGGGACGAATGCCGACCGAGTCGGACGAGACTCTGCGGAAGAGTCGACGAACGAAAAGGTCGATCGCGATCCACGGAATGGGGAGAAGATGCGCACGCCACCAGAAGACCAGACTGAGGAGGATGTTGGCCGTGGCGGAAAACACTCGAGAGACGTCTTCGACCGTCGAAGCGCCCGAGAAGGTTTCTAAAGACGCGTGGAGCCAGACGGAGGGAGATTGGGCGTCGAAAGAGGGGGATGGGAAGACGTCCGTTCTCCGAAAATCCCCTTCTTCGGACGGGGAAGAAGCGACGATGACGCGCCTGAGGGCGAGATTTCGCTCCACCGTCGACGACTCCCTCTTCGACGACGGCCTCCAAGAGTACCTGATAAAGATCATGAAGAACGTCAGACGGGTGATGAAGACTTACGTAGTGAGTTTCTTACGTAAATCCTCGCGAGTAAAAGTCAAATATCCATTAAAAATATTCGAGCGGGTGGTGTCGTTTAGGTGGAAAAGCAAACCGAGCTGCGATCCAGGGTGGCCGAGCTGGAAGAGGAACTGAGGAAGAAGAAGTCGCTCATCAGAAGACTTCGCTGCTCCCTAAAGGTAATTCTAAAGTCGCCGGGACTTTTAGGTATTTCCCTGTGTAAAATTTACGTCATAAATCGATCGTTTCGTCACTGACTAAAGTTTATTGTACGGGGAGACTTTGTAAATGGTCTTTCTGACGACATCAGGACGACGTCGACGGACGGGCCGTCCCGCTGACGCAGTTCGCCCTCCTGGACGACGAAAGCAGTTACGACGACTCCGACGTCACCAGCCCGGAAACGGACACCGAAAACGACCTCCTCCTCCGCTCGGTAAGCCTCTTTCTCTATCCTCTATTTTACATTACGGTAAGCCTCTTCTCTATCCTCTTTTACATTGCGGCGGACGACGTCGTCTGTCCGCGCGCAAATTAATTCTCCTCCGATTTTAAGATAAAAACTTTCCCACATTCATTCTACCTGCGTTCGCATCAGCGATTCCTAAATAGTCCACGGCGCCTCTCTGCCCCTTCCGCGCCCGTTTTAAAAGAAACGTCCTCCGCCGAAACCGGTAAACCGACCGAGCAATGCCCATTCAATTTTGTCGGGGACGACGAAAAATGCACCGTCGGTCCATCGGCTGCAAATTACGCAAAAATGCAAAATATTTGGCTTTACGGACGAGGAGGTTCCCCACGTATCTTGACAAAATATTTTCTTAAATGTCCTTAAAATTTAACGGGCTGTTCGAACATTCGGTCGTCTCTATTATTGCGCCAATTAAGCCTGCCGGTGGTTTCTTAGGGGAGACAATTTGGATAGTCTGTCGGATTTCTGTTCGAGATCGTGACTGGCACGTGATCTGGGCCTGTCGGAGCGATTTTTTTTACCCAATCGATAATTTGTGTATCGGTTTAACTGTCAACAACGCTAACAAACCCTGCGTGTTTGCAATTAGCTTGCGGATAAGACGTTTTTGTAGCGGTCCGTATTCGTGGACTCATTTATAAAGCGTATTCTGCCCACACCTTTACTAGACACGCATCTGCACACGGTACGATCGGCCAGAAACTTTACTATCTGGATCAATCGATCGTTATTTTAGCCCTGGTCTTTTCGACGCTCGACGTCGTATCCTTGCAGATTAAATATGAAATTAGCCAAAAAGTAAAATAAAATAACAGAATCCGCATGCTGTTTGGCTCGGGATGAGCCGCTATCTGCGCCAGTAACGGCTTCGCGTGGACCGTAGGCTGTTAACCCATTTGAATGTAAAAAGAAACAGCAATGTTAACGTAATTTTTCGATTGTTTAACGACAGAAACTCAATTGTGCCATAAGCCAAAAAATTGAGAAGTGGGCAGATGAATTTTGAAATAAAAAATATCATTCGTCACTGCTCCAAACAAATGGAACTATTGTGGTTATCGACACGAGCACGAGCCCATTGTTTGCGAGTGATGCATCGTATTCGTTCTTTCGATCGCCATCGCGGCTTCGGGCATTTTCAACATAAACGATCGATTCCTCAATTGCAACTAATTCTTACTTTTTTCTTCTGGAAATGTCTCTGTTGTTTTTCTGTTACAATTCCTGCTTTTTAACACCACTATTGAATAACTTTCTCTTATTTGTGCTAGTTTTTAAAAAAATTTTTAATGGTTCTGTCGTAGTTTGTTCTTCTACTAGTAGATTTTAGGCTGGGTTTATTTTTGATTGACCGATACGCAGGATTATTTTACTGCGAGTTTTCTGTTTGCGCTCTTAAGCCCTGGGATAACGACGGTCTCTGTTGGTCTCTTTTGCCCACACTCGTTAGTTTTCCGATCGAATCGGGCCGTGTAAAATCTCGGAATCTCTGAATTGTCGGTCTGTTATTTCCTACAGCGCGAAGATTTCTTCGCCGAATGGCTATACAAACATCGGCGATAATACTTTTGGGTGCCGAAGCATTTAGTACCCGGTTTTCAACAATAGAAATACTATAAATGGCTATTGTCTTTCCGTGTTATTTTTCTACGCATCACCGGCAAGATTAGGCTATATTAAGTTGTCGATGATTCAATTCTAATCTGTGTAGTGACTGGAGTTTACGAGACGTGTACAGAGGTGCGGACAAAGAGACTATATCGTTGTCTCGTAATAATTGATTACAATTACTCATTGCCATGTATGAATATTTGGCTCTTCTAGGTTAATTAGAGCTGGCTGTTGCTCTGTTACTATTGTGGGATACGAGTCGCTTCGTGATAAGCAGGAATTATTTTTCCGTGACCCATTCGAAAACAAAAATAACGAATGCCACTTGTTTTACACCCTTTGATGCAATTATTTTCGACGAAACTCCGTACACGTGGCCACTTCGATATTTTCTGTATTGCGAAGTCGGCGGCAGTTCGAGGCTAGCGGGTTCCGGTGTAGTGGCGTAGACTATTGTTTCGTTTAAGAAATCCCAAAAGCCAATTGTTTTTTATTTTAACACCAATCGGACGATGTTGCAATTCCATTTTCTTTTGAATATCCGTACGTTAATGATTTGTCATCCGTTGTTGTAAGTCCAAAAACTATCTCCGACGCATCTGGTGGTGTCTTTTCTCTATCGGTTTCGCCGTTGAAACTTTGTACCGATTGAAAAAAGTCTATTAAATCGCATTCAAAACGGGTGAGGTACTGTACGTTGTTTACAGTGTGCAACCTGCCTGTAATATGACATAACAACTTGCCCCAAAGGCGCCATTTTGTCGAAAACACAGTTACTGTACTAGTAAAACGCAATGAATAATGAAAAACTACAAACCGCACGAAATGCTTGACATTGACGGACGAAACGAAAAGCTATGTGGCGGCTCGATGACTTTCTTCGACAGGAAACGAGTAACCACGTGACTGACAACTGGAAAGGCTAACGTTACGTTTTCTTCGATGAATTTGTGACACTAGCTTCGTATCGACCAGCCCCAATATTCTCCTACAGACAACTTTTTTGGGGACAAAAATATTTGTGGCCCGTAACTTCTGTAGACGAGAGATCATTTTTGATCGATATTTTCCCTTCCGTAACACTCGCGATCGAGAGTCCGTTCTCGCCAAAGACTAACGAAGAGTAACCAAATAATTGGAAAGAGTGGTTACGCTTCTTATCTATTTTTGTCCGGCGGAGAAAATCGTAAATCGTTAATTAAACTGTAGAAATGCATATAGAAGGACAAGAGGCGAAAGGGGGACCGAGACGATTTAGGAATCCCTGAAGCGCGCGGAAACGGGGAGGCGAAGTGGAGGCAATTGCATTGGTTGCTTTTGATGTGTCGTCGCAGACCACCTCTCGGAGTTCGAGCGTTTCGGAAGAAGTGGAAGGACCCAGGTTGCTTCGGCATCGCTACTCTTGGCCCCAAGGCACTCCGCCCGGAACCGGAAAGGGACGAATGCCTCCGCCCAGTCATTCTTACGACGAACAAAACTCAATGGTACGAGGCGTTGTGTGTGGTGACTTTGCTTTGTCCTTCCGTTGTACTCGTTTTTGCTCTCGATCCTCCGCGCCGGGCGCTCTTCGCTGGTGCACCACCCGGTTCTCTGTCGAGCCCGACGGGTGGAAGAAAGCGGATGGCGAACGAACGGAAGAAATCGGATTCTTGGTAGCGGGCGTCGTCCCGCCACCGGAAGTGTTCGATTTTCCGGAAGAAACGATGCTTGTTATCTGTGCCGCGTGCGGATGCTTTTTATTTGCGTCTGTGCCCCTCCCCAACTGCCATGTTGTGTGTCACGCTGCATGACTCGGTTTCCGTTCCGTGTTCTTTGTATTTTCTGCTCGAAATCCCGTCTTTTCTAAACGGCTTTGCATCGTCGTTACCTTTTCCGTTGCCGTTTCTTCTTTCCCCACCCCGATTCTTTGTGTGACGAAGAATCTCTAGTTTAACTGTCTTTTATTATTTATTTAACGTGTGATATTTATGTGGCACGCACGAATCGGATGGTCCTCTTAAGCCAGTTTTTATTTTTATTGGAAATGACGTGAATTTTACATCGTGTAGTTTCGTTTTCCGCAGTCAGGTCTGGTGTTCGAACCCGACGACATCTGGAGGGTAGAGTTTCCGGCCAACGGAGTCTTCTCGGGATCGGCGGACAACAACCTGGAGGAAGCGCTTCCAGAAGCTAACGATTCGTTGAGTTCGGAGGGGGAGGAAGAGGAGGAGATGGCCACCTCGTGCAACTGGGAAGCCAAGATGCTGGTGGAAGAATTCGAGAAGAACAGGAGAAGATCGACCGACGACGCCATGCTCTGGAGTTGGATGGTAAACAGGAAGAGCCTTCAAGAGTGGAGAAGGTCGCGCCGCCAGGGGAACAGGACCAAGAGGAAGCTCAGTCTGGTCGACGAGAGGACGCTAGACACCTGGTCGGCCGGAACCGAATCTCACTTCCACTTGGGTGCGCAGACGCGTTTCTCCAGCACCGAACGTCTAGTGGAGGCCGCACCCTCCTCGCCGGGTGCTTCCTCCAAACGAATCGATGGCAAGGAAAAGGGATCTTCCGCCGCTTCCGGAAGGAAGACCAGGAAGCGCGGAGGTTGGCGCGAAAATCCGGGAAGGCCGAAAAAAGGTATGCCTCGCTGGTCGAGTCTGGACGACGGGGGAGGGCTGAAACTGGTATCGGGAGAGGGGGGAGGAAACTGCCGCGTGCAGAAGAGAGAAAACGTCTCGACCGCGGTTCTGGGGTGGCCTTCCAGTCCCTGTCTTCCCACCATCACGGAAGACGACTACCACCCGCGTCCGTCGCGTCCGCGCCGGGGGTCCCCGCCAGTCAGCAGAAGTTACAGCCAGGACTGTCTGACCGGAAGGTCGGCTTCCTCCCTTCCGGCCGAGTGTCGGTCGGACGACGGAGCTTCGGAAAGGCACTCGGAGAGCAGCGAGCACGGGGAGGAATCTCCCCTCATACCTTTTGCTCAATGTAGCGACGACAGCGTCGTCATCGACCTGCCCGAATACCAGACGCTGCTGGATCCCTGAACGAGCGCTCGGCGCGTTTTCCGTCGTGGTCGAGCGACGGACAGCAATAAGTTGTTTGGTCGTTCTAGTCGCTTTCCTTTCCTCGGTCGGCGCGTGGGAGGGATCCGCCCCATGTACATAAAACGCTGTACACATTGTACATACAACACTCGAACCGGCCGACTTTTCTTACTTCCGAGAGATTGTCGCGCACGTGCCGACCCGGAAAGCGGTCGCGTGACTACCAACGACGAAAAATATTGTAAAACTCGAAACGAACGACGTTCTCCCCTCGGAAAAGTGCGAAGATCCACGTCGATCCTTTAATAAAGACAATTCGCACCAGACGACTAATATAGAGTATACATAAAGATCTGCTAGAGTATAATTTTTTATGTATTAGAAATTATTGTTATTATTATTATTATACGAGACAAGCACGAGATACTAAGATTCCGAAATTTTGTAATACTTTTAAAAACTACAAATTAAAGTTATTTACTGAAATCAGCCTCCAAAGTCCTTTCACCTCCCTCCTCGACTCCGCTTTGCGACGTCTGCGGTTCCGGAACGTCCGTCAAAAGGTGGAAACGGAACGGAAGACGTCGGTAAACCGACGTAATTAGAGACAGAAGCTTTTCTTTTTCTTTTTCTTGCACAGACGGCGGTTTGTTCCGATAATTACGGCCGAAGACAAGATCCGAAATACGAGAAGACTTAATCTCGATAACGCTTCTATCGAAAGAGAAAGACTTTCCTCTTCCCCCCGTTAAAGTTTAAAGATGGACTTTCCTTCTGCACGTTTACGGGACTCAATTCGTCCGTCGTTCTTCGCGAAAGTCCCGGGACGAGACAATTTGCGAATTTGCACGCCAACCATCCGGGAGCAATTAACTAAATTCTAGTCCTCGGAGTCGAATTCAAATAATAATTGCCGGCAAGATTCTCGGTCGTGCCACGACTCGAAACGACCGCGATAAATTGCCGGAGCTATAATTACGGGATTACGAAGAAGCATCTCCGGGGATCGTCCTCTCCTTTCCCGCCAGCGATCGCGCCAGAGATAAGAGCGGAGTGGGGTTTTCTTCCCCTCCCGCTATTGTCGTGTCTGGCAACTTACGAGAAACTTTCCGTCGCCTTTCTTCTTCCTAATCCGTCTACCCGGCGTTTTAATTCTACCGAGTATAAAATTTGGTTCGTTCCAGAATTCGTTGACGAACGGGTGCCGAAACTTTCGGCCAATCGGCTGGCGAGCGTCTGGTCGATATTTCGCCGGGCAATTCCGTTTTATGATCCGGACGTGGGTGTAGGCGTCGGATTACGAAAGCGCATTGGTGGACATTTAGGGGAAATCGGCAAATACCGTGAAAGTGGAAGATTGTCGAAATCGCTTTTCAGAGATCTTTCTCTCTCGGCTAATTGTTGCCGCCAACTTTTTAAGTATCTTGTGTTTTGTGCCGCTTATTTAGGCCCGTATCGAAACTGAAATAGGGTAACGTCTCTCTTTTCAAAGCCGGATCGAACGTGACGATTCGGCAATCGAACGTGACGATTCGGGCCAGTCGCGGACACTTTTTCCACCAGGCTTCGTAGTGCCCGGAATCGTCTCGAGCTTCCCTTTGTACTATATTTACTAGGTTTTCTCGAAATGTTCTATAATTTTAGGTTGCCGTCATCGGGATCTGCTCCTAAAATGGCAGTGATTTCGTATTTGACACGTTCGTTTTCCATGTTTTATACATTGACGAATCTAATGCATTTCAATTTCTAATGAATTTGTGCAAATGAATAATTATATTTAATTTCTTTATTTCCTTTGTCTGCTAAAGTTTAGCTACTGTCTATCTGTCCGACTGCAAAGTTGTCTGTTTTTACTTTTTGGGAAAAAAACAGGTTAGAGTTTCGAATGTGGTATACCGCGTAGTAGCCAACAGATTGGAGTATCGAGTCACACAAAAAGATGTAATGGACCTCGTGTCTCCCTTAGACGACGAAGAGTAATTTTTGGTACGACCTTTCGACAACCGCCTTTGTTTCTCCTTCGACCATCGTCTAGGGGCACTCAAATCTCCCGTGGTGAAAATACCTAGCAACGAGTCGCTAACTCTCCCGGCAAAATTCTTACGTTTAAAAAACTTTAAGAAACATTAGCACCGAGTTAAAATTGAGCGTGGTGCCATCTGATACGAGACGTTATTGAAAAATAACTTTTACATTATTAAATGTTATAAATAGGCTTAATTTTGGAGGTAGAGATGAGTTTCAAAAAATATTGTAAATGCCAATAAAGAGTAAAATTTTTTGCTAACTCCGACTCCACTCGAGATATGACGCTTGACTCCCTTCTACCTCCCTCCTCCTCGACCTTTAACCAGCGAAATTTAATAGCATCGATGCCCCTTATACACAAGCTACCGTGCCAAATTTCGTTTCTTAATATTTATCCCATCGTCGGATATAAAACGAGACGGATACCAGCACACGCGCATACCTGCATACCCAGTATCGGCAGTTTTTTGACTCTTTTGGGTTTAAAAGGATCGCAAAACGTCGGGATTCGCAAACATGGAGGATCAAATGTGGCACGTTTAAAACATAATATTATAACAGCCGGAAAAAACGTGAAATACGTAGTGTTTCCCTAATATCCTCCGACCTCGTCCAAAACAATACGAGCCGAAAACGTTTCGACAATGCGAGTAGACGATTCTTTACTACAGCTCAGTCTCGATAATCCGGCATATCTGTATGTTGGCCTTTGCATTTCCGTTTCCATGAAAATGTCACATATCCCGTTTTCTTGTTTACTCTGGTTTCGTTTCTGTGTACAGTGTTGCACGTGGGCGTTTCGTATTACTGTCTTTTCCCGTCTGCCTCCAGAAAGAATCGGTATCGGAGCTGCACGTCATTCGTTCCCTTTAGGCCAGAGTTTCCCAACGGAATCGGTATCGACCCCTTAGGGTGGATGAAAGTTAGGAGGGCGACGATAAAACTTTATAAATACAAAAAATATTACACATTTTTTGGTTCTTAAGTAAATATGAGGATGAGTTTTAAAAATCATGTAGGAGACCGACTGTCGCGTGTTTATATATTATATAATATTAAAGAGGATCGACGGAAACAATTTTCTTAAAAGAGGTCGATACACGAAAAAGGTTGGGAATCCCTGCCATAGGCCTACCCGCTCTCGGTAATCTGCACTCGCGCTAATATGGCACACTGCAAGGAATGTCTGGATTAGCAAGAGTCTAGTGTATTTTCTCCCGGAAACGCATTTTTCTTTCCCAGTCATTCATCCGAATAGGTGACTTCTGCACAAGAATGAATACTTTGAACAGTCTGTTTGTTACATTCCGAAACGTCTTTTCTGGTCCAAGTCGCAGACGGCCGAAGCAAACTCGGCTCCTCCGTTACGCCGAGTTTGCTTCGGGCGAATCGGAAAGGGTATTACTCCCGGAGATTGAAAAAATATAATCTCATATAAAATACATAAAACAATCGTTATTTCTCAATCATGACCCTGCGAATGTTTTCTAAAAGAGACACTGCCGTGTTACGAACTTCTCGCGATTCCTCGGTGACAAGAAAGACTTCGATTGCAGTTTTCTTCTTTCGACGTTACCCTTACTTATACCATTATTTGTCGATACGGCGGGAGATTATGACGTAGAACGGCGTAGTTATTCCAGAGGCAATTTCTTTTCCAAAGGTTTAGCGATTAAAAATGGAATTGTTACGGTTGGTCCCCGAATTTCCTCCTTAAAAATGTGTATGAAAATCGAGAGTTGCGCACGTTATAATTACTTAATGCGTATATTCGATATCCTTCAATCGTACCGAGGAAGGATACGCGGCACGGTTACCGAACGTTACATTATTTTACTAATTACACTTATAAGGTACAGATCAGTGACACGGCAATACTTCGGAAGCAAAAATGAATCATTCTATTACCCGAGGATAGAGATCATACATACGTAACGTTTACGTAAACACTCCCACTTTCATCGTAACCCATGACTGCGTTACGTAATTTATAGATAGTCCCGATTCGATGTAACTCACAACGCGTTACAAAGTGCTAAGTATAGATCTATACCATCACGAAACTCACTGGTAGGGCAGGGCATTCGTGTGGAATTAATAGGGGTACAGAAAGGAAACAATATGCCTTACAAAATTTTTTACTACTCGAGGTATCCGGCTTTATTCGGAAAAAACTCTCAGAAGGAGGTTCAACTGCGCTCGATATCCCCTAAATCCGTCCTCGCCCATATGACACACGCAGTATGATAATCGGCGATAAAAAAATGATTGTAGTTGTATCGAGGATTCCACCATAAACGAGTGATTTAGATTTTCAGTCATCCATATGTCCGAAAACGATGGCGATTCCGTGGACGAATAACAGAAGCCAAGAGAAACGAAACGTTCTTTATAGTCTCATAAAAGGAAAAACACTTCAAAATCATCCGCCACTCGATTCTATTGTGAGCCTACCAGAACCTACGACGCAACCCGAGAAAAAAAAAGGCCCTCTTAGTGCACACAGGGCAGAAAGAGCTCTATTACAAAAGGAAAAGAGGATAATTCAGCAGTGCTGGATATTTTCTAAGACGATTAAGAGGAATGACTAGTAAATTCGATTTCTTCTCGGGCATAAACACTCGGCAGTCGTCGTCTTAAAATCTTTTATTTCTATTAAAATGACCGCAATGTACTGCACTCTTCTATCCTCTACAGCTTCTTTGTAAATATACAATAACGCCGAAGAGGATAGAAGGAAATTTTATACACATGCAATATATCATCACAGCTTTGATATCCATTAAGAACTGTTTAATGAAAACGGGTCGATTCTCTGTCGAGAAGACGAAATGGCAATTAATTGTGTGTAGAAAAACTCGAGACCTTTATATTTTTAGGAGGAGAAACTTTGGCAGAAACGGTCGATTATTTTTAATAAAGTTTTAAACAGCACGAGCAATACTTTTGGCTCTTAGAAACGATTTTTATTCTTCTTTTCTTCTTCGAATGTTCGGTCTTCTGTGCGATTTTTAATGTTGATAATCAAATTCGATAACGATAAAGACGAAATGGAGTAAGCGCGTTGAGTTTTTGTCTTAAAATAAACCCCCCTTTCTATTACGTGACCTTTCTTAAATGAAAAATCCCGACATTTTTTTCTTCACGAATTTTATTATTATCGAGGTTTACAGTAGTCGATTTACGAGAATTCCACACGAGTCACTTTATTTTCTTCTTCTCCCGACTTAAGAGAGGTTTTTGCCAAGTCGCAGTTGCGCTGACTTTTACTTCAAATGCTAAAGGCGTAAGGATCGTTATTATGCGCTTTAAAAGAATTGTTACGTTCTCCTGTTACATTAAGGCTGGGAAGACGACTTGTCACTTCTCATTATAAAGAAGTCTCGTCACCGATTCCTTACGTACAGTACGGTACAGCGCAGTGCGTAACTAGAGAGTCATCGTACTGTACTTATAGTAATTGATAAGATTCAAACGTCCCACACTCGTGACGTGTAAAGCGCCGTCTACGACGTTCGATATCCCTTTTGATGCGCGTAACCGAACCATTGATTAACATCGTTCCTGGCGTTTTCAAAAAATAAAACAGAAAAACCCGCGTAAGTATGGTGAATTGGACAATTTGGACAACCGGTTTTGGAATTTCTAACATTTTCGTAATTATTCGTTCTACCCTGTCGTGTGCTGGCGATTGAAAATTGAACTCGTGCCAATTCGTCCAACGTCTACCTCCCGAGAACGGTGGCAAATATTTGATGATGATAACAGATGAAGCGTTGACTACTCCGAGTCTATATTCGTCAGTTTATTAAATAAAATCTCGAAATTTTATTTAAATATACCACACACACACATAGAATAGAAATTGATTTAACCTGGAGAAAATGGGAATGTATCAAAAATTATATAAAGCCAATGGAAGTTCTCTCGTTTTTATGAGGTCGCGGGTTCACACCTGGTTCCTTCGAATTATATTTGTTGCGCGTTTTTACTTAAAAAACTGTATATTTCTCGTTAATAATACATTGTTATTCTTATACAACTCCTAAATTTGCATAAAAATATTCTGACTACATCATCCCATCGGAGGTGACGTTAACGCTCTACATACATGAATGTAATAGGGAATAACATTTGCATCAATTGTTCGAAGATACAGTAGCATCAAATCTTGGTATAACGCCCTTCATCATTATCAATATACGGTATAGACGGGTAGATGAGCTATATTAATACGCTATAAATATTACAACGCGCCATTCTAACAGGCGTTTATCATAATTACAAATCATCGAGTTGTGCGGCTCGTCACTATCTACGTAAACCCATTGACGTACTGGATGACGTATTCGTCACGCACGCTTAAAAGCCATTTTTGATATAATTTCACTCCTTAATTGCTTACGCTCTTCCTGTAAAGACGTGTTTCGTGCAAAGGTTCGACGTTCGAAGGTGAAGCCAACATCGCGTGGGCAGCTCCTTTTGTTTCCGGATAAAATTGATTTCCGTTGGATTTAACGCTTCAAAAATCGCGTTTTAAATTAATTTCGAAATAAGAATTAATTTTCTTTCGGTCCGGATGAGATTTAAGCTTAAAAAATTGTGCAAATATGCTTCCGGACTCGTCGTTCCCCTTCGTATTTCGAGAGGCTTACACCGGAATAATAATGTAAATTTTGTGATAAATATGAGCTCTTTCTACGTGCAGTTTATTTGCGAGAACAGCGAATAAAATTATTCTACCGGAGATTTATCTGGCGTGACTTTAACGTTGAAGATTTATCAAATTTAAAGAGATCGCTTCTGGGAATACAAAACTCCTCGGGTTTGTTCGATCGATCAGTTTTTATTAAAGCCCGAAGAGTAACCGGGGGCCTCGTTACTTCTTCTGTCATCTTACCGTAACTTTCGCATTCTTTCGTTCGCTAATTACAGCTTACGTCACGATTAAGTAAAGTCACCGTTCCCGAACGGACGTAGATCGATAATTTAAATAAAATCACAATTTGTCCCCCGAATAATCGTTTCTTGTATTAACAACACTCCGTAACCGATATTAAAGTGTTTAAAATAAACATAATTTTAAGCACGTTGGCGTAAACCGCTACTTAACCGCGTGTTGACACTTGGGGTGTCGTCTCTTTGTTCTTTATTGCGGCGGGTTGCACGCGCTTTATATGCGGAATAACGCAATTATTTGGCCAAATAATAAATTTGCACGATAGCCTATAAAAAATGTCGAAAACAATACATCCGCCATATAAAAATCGTTTCGGGAAACCAGAAACAAAGTCATTCGACCCGCAAGCTACAAATCTAAATTACCGGATGCCCGATAAATCATCTTCTCCTCCTCTTCTCACGAAACAAAACACCACCAAAATATTGTTTATATATATTTTTATATTTTATAAAATATATATTTTTTATATAATAACCTTACTCAAAATGATTTGTAATTCCATTTCTTTAAACTCTTATAAAATATCTAGTTTAAGAGCATTTCCAGAAACTTTTCCAGTAAAATTCTGGCAGATTTTTATACCTTAAAAGCCAAGAAAATCAATTAATTTAACACACAAACACGTATATAAAGAGTATTTAAAACTTACTTAACGTACAAAAACAATTAAAAGCTCAGGTAATTAATTTTTATTGGCTACGTAGGCTTACTCGTAACAACAATTTCGAACATAGGAAACCGTTCCATTACCGAGAATACGGTAGTGACGATTGCGACCATCGATCGAGACTAAGAAGAGAATAATAATTAGTATTGATATATTAGCGCTAATTACCATTCCTTCGTTATTATTAGTGTTAATTACGACGACGCGTAATGATAACTCGGAAGTCCGGGCCGAAAATAAGTTACTCCGTCACATCTTATTTTCGATTTAAAGACGGAATAATTAACTAAACGTTCTCCTACGAGGAGTGGGAGAACTCTTAATTTTTAATCAAATATTCAATAATGTAGACATTTCTGCTCTTTCCGATCCAGAAATAACTCATCTCTTCTCGTTAAAAATGCCAGGAAAAAATCTGCAAATGAAGCACCAAATGTTTATTTTCTCGCTTTATTTAATATTTTTGTTTAAAGATTTACACCCCCGTCTCTCCCTCGCATTCGTTACTAATGTTTTACGTTACTTAAATACGCGGAATCCTCGGGGAAATCTGCATAATGGGGACGTCGGACGAAACTAAAAATTCGTTCGTAACGTCGTGTTACGTCGTAGAAAGACGGCGCCGCAACGTCCAATTCTCTCATATATATATGTACACATCGATCAATAAAGCCTCTTCGTATTGACACTAAAAACAATGATAGGCTTTCTCCTTTCTCCCGTTCGAGACCGAAACCTCCGCCCTACTTTCGCCCGTGTTTACCTACGCATTACCTCAAATCGTTTAGCGTAACCGGCAGGTAGCGCTTCTGATTTAAAGCTTATATTTAAAGTGTTGCCGGAGTTTCCCAGTTTACAGCACGTGACTTAATTCACGAGGAAAAAGTAGGCAGAATAATCGACGACGTCGGTGCGTTACGCTAGCGATCCCGAAAAGGAGAGTGGAAGAGGGAGAAACGATGTTTAATTCATCGAGTAATATATTATGTAAGAGTTTGGATAATAAGCGACAACTTCGGTAACGACCCACCGAATTCCTCCATCGACCGAAGCCAACTTCTATTTTTAAACGCGGTTGTTATCCCTGACGGACGGACGACACCGCCATTAGCGGTGACGGCTCTAACTCGGACGTTTGACGCGACCTCCGACACGATAATCGATAGACGAGTTCCTTCACTCGTCGTTCCGCTCTCCAATACTCTTTCTAGAATGTAAATTAAATAGAAGAGAATGTCGACGACGACGACGTCGATACCATGGCAACCGCTTTGTTTATTCAAATGTAACCGTGCTACCGGAATCGAGAGGTGCCTACCCGCGGGGACGAAAGGGTTTCCACAGGGTTCGCAATTGGACGCAGCACAAATAATCCCGTATCAATTAGCGATTTTAAACACCTCTCTGGAAATCGTAAGACAATGAAATAACGAAATGTAACCGAGCTATATTTCGACGTTTTCGTCGGCCACAAAATTGCCGAAAATGCTAAAGACGGAAAGCGGATTTTGATAAATTTAATTCGATTTTAAGACGCGTAGTCGGCAGATCGACCGGTAAATGCAAAAGCGAGAACCGCCGTAAAAAATGGTGGAAGCGAAATATAAAATAAAGGCGCACGTCGGAGAGGCGAGAGATCCGAAGATGTCAGCTTCGTGGCCATATTTCAAAATCGATCGGGATTCCGTCTCCGGTGGCCGGTGACCGAAGGCCGATGCCAGACTCCGTCTCGTGTCCGGCCACGCTAATAAGGCGCTATCCGTCCGTAATTCTTCCCCGGAGAACCTTTCTCGTCCTTCGAGCCGGGACGGAGGGAGGAAGGAACAAACGCGTAGAGTTTCGGCCGAGACCGAAAGCGAAAAATCGCCGCTCGGACCGAAAATGTCGTTCGATCGATATTCTTTCTCCGGCCGAAAAAAGTTTCAATAATAACGCGTCTTCTTAGAAGTCGGAGCACTCCGCGTCTACGAATAGACAATTATTCTCCTCTGCACTTTGTCGACCGTTATTCCGAAGATAATTACGGTCGTCGTCTTAATAGGACGTAACGACAGAGTTTTTACGTCCTTCTCGTCCAACCGTTAGGATGGCGGTCTTTCCAATAATAACCGACGATACGAGCAAATTTTACGGCTCCCGAAGGTGGGATTGTTCCGTTTAAACTAAATAACGCCGATCGTCTATTCGAAACGGCGCCGAGAAAAGCAAAAACCGCTCGACTACGGGAAAGAAGCGCCGTTTTCGACAGGATTTTTTACGAACCGAAACGTTTTTTACGCTTTTTAAAAGTATTTTCTTTGTTTTATCGAGGTTTAATCGCCATTTGCCATTACGAGAAGGCCTAAACGCTAAATATTACGTCGGACTGGAGAAAATATTTTCTATTTCGTTTGTTCTTTTTCGAATAATTAAAATTGTTAAACTTTGAAATTGAATTTATTTCCAGTTATAAAAATACGATTTTTCTTCCGAAGCGGAATGCTTCTCCGTTCTTCCGCCGCATTAATTAACCTTTCTTCTTAATTTACCGGTTCTCCGAACGTCGATTTAAAAGTACTTTTTTCGTAAATAATTTTTATTTTCTCCTTTCTCTAGTTTAAATCGCTTTAAAATTCGACCGGGAAGCGCTAAAACTCTCGTAAATCGAGTTTAAGCCCCGTCGATCGGGATTCGCTCCGCATTGGCTCCGAGGGAGTTTTGCTTCGACAAATTCTGCCGGAAAGAGAAACTTTTCCTTTATATTATCCGGACTGCGCGTTAAAAATATTAAAGTCGGACCCTCGAAACGAAATTCGATTTAAAAATTTAAATGAAGATCTGGGAAAGTCAAATTGCGGACGTTTTCCTTTCTAAGGCTAATCTATATACATAATCGAGACGAGTTGATAATAATAATAATCAACGCGGAGCCCGAACGGTTAGGAGTCGAAAGTCGAAATTTGGTAGGCAGTTAGGGTACGTCACGAGGACGCACGCTAAGAAGGGATTTTTCGAAATACCTCCCTACGGGGGAGAGGGACGGGATTAAGTCTTAACGCTTCCGTCAACAATGGAAGTGTGAACTAATAATGGAAATGTTAAGTAACAATGGAAGTGTTACGTAACAATGGAGAACGAGAGAAAGCGACGTGCAAGATTTACCGGCGCTGGAGGAAAAAAAAAAAAGAAAAAGGGTAATATGTTAGAACACATTCGATTTTTAAATTTAAACGGATTAGTTCGGTTTTTCTCGACCCTTCTTCTTTAGAACGTTCGACGAAGATCGAACGATATAACCAGAACAATATTAGAACATTCGATTTTCAAATCGGACCTTTCTTTAGAAATACTTAGTTCGTCGATGAAATTACTCTCGTTCTTTTGTGATTATAAAGTAATAATTTTAATCTTCGCTATCGTTACTTTTGCCCGAGCAACGCCGGGCCTACCCGCTAGTTAACGACAATCGGATCGAGAAAGAAATTGTTACCGGCGCTCTCTTTACGCCCGTCCTCTGCCAAACGAATTTCGAACTCGTCCACCTATAAAATACCCCGGTGCCGTTCTTCCGTCATTTAAAATAAATGTCTAATTAACGGCTTTATCGGGCTACGTTTAGACTACTAATTTAATTAACTAACTATATAATTTGTCCGAAGGTGTGCCGTCGGGCCGCCGTCTTCCGACGATATTTGTCGAAACATTTCCGTAAACTTACGCACGTAATCTCGATAAAAATGCTAACGATATTAATAAACGAAAGGATGCCGTATTTGAATTAACAACGGTAAAAAGCGAATGGACGGAAAGCACCGATCGCGTCCGTTCTTACAAAAAAATAACGCAACTGGCGTTTTCGTCTATAAAATTGTCGACGATTCGTATTTAACGGTCCGAACACTTTAATTCGTCTAGTCGTTTTTAATGGCAATTTTTATACGTTAGTCGTTTACGGCGCCGACAGATGGAGCCAGGTAGATTTCGTCTCGGAAACGCTTAAATAAATCTTAAATCGTTGGCGAATAATTAAATTTAATTTAAAATTAACTCGTAAACGTCGGAATAATGTAAAAACGATCTTAATATTGTTCAGATAATTTCCTTCGGAGCATTTATTCGTGTTTAAAAATTCCGTACAAAATAGAAAGGACCGGCGTAGGCTGCGGAGAGGTTAAGAGCCACGAAAATTGCTCGCTACGTCGTAACGACCACCGCCGACGCGTTCTTCGGAGGTTCCGTCGTATTTCGCTTCGAACGCCATTCCTAGATCGTTAGCCGCGGCGGAATTAACGGGTAATTTCCGGGCCCTTCGACGACTTTAAAGAACGCCGTCGATACGGCCAAATCGAACGTTTTCGCGCGCTAAAAACCGGCATCCGGTTTGTCCGGGGGAATGCCGGCACGCCGGGTTAAACGGGGTTACGGAGGGCTGGTTAAACGACCGACGTCGGCGTTACGTCAAAAACTACGACTATATGTTTATTTTTTCTCATTTTGTCTTCTTTCTAACGACGTAAAATATTCCCGGTTTTTCGAAAGCGCTTCTTTGTGCGTATTCTATTCTTATTCGACTTAAGAAACTCGCCGTAAATTATCTCGGCTTACGCCGATCGACGCGGGTTTTACGCGAAATTCGAGAGAAAGGTCGGGCTGGCGCTTACCGCTACTACCGACGTCGACGCGTCGTTAATCGTAAACGAAAATTGTTCCCGATTTTGAGTCGGCCAAATTACGACGTTATTATTTGATCGCACTCGGAAGAACGTCTTCTTTAACGTTTAATCGACGACAGTCCGATTAATTTTACATTTTAGTCGCGGTTTAACCGGCACGTTGCGCCGAAATACGGTACGACTCGGCGTTATTTTATCGCGGATAACGTTAAGTCGACGACCCGAACGACGAATTTAATTATTATTAGCTAGGGCCAACTCGGCTTCCGCGTTTTCGTTTCTCGTTTACTTTCTTCGGATTTAAATGGCTTTGTTCTTTTTATCGTTTTAACCGCCGAACACTCGTAGTCGGTCGCGGGTTTACGTCTCTGCCCGGTCGGGCGGAGTTTCTCGGCTCTTCGCCGTCTAACGACTAAACGGGCCCCGTTTTCCGTCTAAAGCCTGGTACTCGCGTGCGGCAACGGACGACGGAAACGGTCGACGGAACGGCAAAATGACGTCGCTTTTGCCGTCGACGTCGACGGAATACCAAGTCGAAAATTTTCGACTTTTGCCGTCGCGGAAAGCGGAACGGCAAAAATTAGACCGATAGGAAGGCCGTTTAGCAATGTCGTCGTAAAGATCGCGTGGGCATTCGAACTATAATGGCGGTCGACACGAACGGAAAGCGTGTGATGTTCGATAACGAATATTTTATTGAAACGATAAGTAAATATCCGTGTCTGTACGATAAAAAACGTACAGATTTTAAAGATACGACGCCGAAAAAAAGAATACGGACTGCAATTGGCGAGCAGTTCGGAATTAGCGGTGAGTAGCGATTTAACATTAGTTCGAAACTATAACTTTTTTTAATTGTTATATTTTAATTTTACTAATGTAATTACTAATTTTATGAAATTTACTGAATGTTATTAGGGGAAGATGCCGAGAAAAGGTGGAAAAACCACCGAGATAGGTACACAAAGGAGAAGAAAAAAATGCGCCAGAGCCACGCGAGTGGCGCAAGTACTTCAGAAATATACTCCACAAATTGGAGTTTATTTAAATATATTGATGGATTTCTCGGATCAGTTTTACAACAGGCAGACAGGTATGACGATTATAAGTTATAATTAATATATAATGTATTTAAGATATTAATAAAACTGATTATAGTAGTAGTTTGCAATGATTCTATACTAGTATTTTAATTTCTTAATTCAAACATAGAATTGAATAACCACTGATTTCTTTAGAATATTAAAATGGTGCATTACTTAAAAAAAACCGTTAAATAAAATTTTAGTGTACTAATCATTTATCAAGAAATAATGACGACAATTCATTTTAACGGCACCGTAGGAAACGATGAAGCATTCGCAGCACACATTGAGAGTAGTGATTGTATCGACATTTCTGATACGACAGAACCTTTTTGTGAAATGTAAGTGAAATTGTACCATATTTTAAATTTATAATAAATAATTGTAATAGATAATAACAACTGCTGTTATTATTACAGAGACGAGACATCCGAAGAGAATATTCAACCCGAAAGCCCCTATAAGAAAAAACAGAAGACGACAAAAAAAAGTCGAGACACGTTGGATGTTGCTCTAAAAATTTTCGGTGAAACATCTAAACTTTTAACCGAAACAACGCAAGAAGACAGAGTAGACTGCTTTTGTAAAAGTCTAAATGTTAGACTTGGCAATTTAAATAAAAAAGACAGGCATTATGCCACGAAGAATATTGAATTTACGATGTTGGAATTAGAAGAGAAAGACGAATATTTGAAAGAATAAAAAATTTTATATATACAAAAAGTTATCGTGTATTTTTTATTTTTACACTATAAATTTCCTTAACAGGCTATCTAGAATATAACCCTCGATATAAACAGCCACTCCACAGCATCTTCGGAATACATTCGGGAAATTTGTTAATGCTTTTTCAATATTTTAGTACATATTTGTATTGTCTACTTCATTTGTACAAATGTAGACGAGGAGGAAGAATTCAGATACGGGGAGAAAAATATGGAAAAATTATCTCGGACAAAGAACCTTTTTGTGAAATTATAAAGTACGGAATATAAATTTAAATGCTATACAATATGTTACAAATTTCTTTTAAATTTTCCTATTTAAAACTTACTTGAAAAATAATAATCATCAGTCAATAAACTATATTGTATAAGGATTAATATATTACACGGGAGAAATAAAATATGTGACACTTATTAGTATTTGTTAAAATAACAAAAAGTATAATTATAACTAAATCATAGAATAATCACGAAAAAACACTGGTTTCTTCAAAGGATAACCCGAAAATAAAGAATACCCAAAGTTGCCATAAACTAGTCGATTGCATCCACGAGATCTGGATTAAGAGCTCATTTTCATCAAACTCAAACAGATCTAGAAAATCATATCCGAAATATAAGAATCTCGGTCAACCCAATTACGCTCGCTAGAATGAGTTTGCATTTTTTTATGTAACATTTTAAACAAATCAGTCTTTTTTTTAAAAAAGTTAAACATTCTTATAAAACGCAATTATCTAAATCTAAATAGATTTAGATCACGCGCATTTTATAAGAATTGAGTAGCTGATCTGCTTGATATTTAGTAAGTTTGTAAATTAGAATAACTGAATAATAGGCTTTATTAAACTTCGCTTCTGTGGCTTTTTTATCCGAGATAAAATCGTCGCCGAACTTAAAAACTTTAACTGATATAACAAAACAGTCTTGGTCGGCGCCATTTTCGTCTACTCTCGATAGCCGTTTATAATTACAACTGGCAGATGGCGCGCGTTTCGATTGTAGACCATTTTCCGCACGCGAGTACACGCGACGCGGAAAGACGACGGAACGGCAACCGTTTCCGTCGACGGTTTCCGTCGTCCGTTGCCGCACGTGAGTACCAGGCTCGAGTCCTCCCGGGAGGATCCCTCCTCGGCAGATCGCCCACGCGTTGCGACGCTATCTCGTCTATCCGCCTTTTCTGTTATTTTTAACCAGGTTTTTACTTTAAAATCTCTTAAAACTCGGTTCGATGTTATTATTTCCGAATTTTACAATCTTTCTCCGTATCGACGAAGATCGGTTAGACGGACCGCGCCGGCATCGTCCGCATTATTCGGAAACATTTAGGAAAATGCCGATCCTTACAATATTCTTTTCGTACGATTACGCGGCAAACATTCCTCGAGGGATTTAAATGCGGATAGCCGGAAGGCGACGACATTCTTTTATTCTTTCCTCGACGAGGAAGAGTCGTCGATCAGTCGAATCGAAGCAAACTTTTCGATTTAAACGGCGATTAGATCCGTGGAAAATCTACGGAACCGTTTCGATAGACGTCGATAACGGTCGGCACGAAAACTGTTTTAGAGTTCCGCTCTGCGAGAATAAACCCCTTTATTTAACGTTACATTCCGTTCCGTCGCCTAACTTAAGAGGACTTTTTTCGGTCGTGGGCGAAAACCTCGCGCCCTTTATCGTCGAAATTCAAATTCCGTTCGACTCTATTTCTCACGCGTCTATTCCAAATAATTATATTATAAATTAGTATTAAATAATTAAAAACAACGCTTAGAGATTACCGCCGGCGACATTAACGTAAACCTCGGGAATCTTTTTTGGAATTTAAATACCCGTTGGTATTAAGGCCGCGAGAAATCGGTCGTCTTCCGATCGTTCTTATAAATACCGGATTCTTCTAGACGGCGAGCGATCGAGCCAGCCGACCGGTTTCGTCGTCGCTTCGTTTACTCGACCATTTACCACCTAGAAGCGCTGGTCGTTTTCTCGGGTACGGTACCGTACCGTACATTACGTTAAGTAAACGCGTCCGCGTCGATGCCAAAAATTGGGAAATAAAACGGGTTCGAAGGCCGTAAATTTCCGAATTGGTTGGCTAAAAAAGAGAAAAAGGTTATTACTTATTAAGAATTTCGAACAAAACGACGCATTTTACTCCCGCCCGTTGCTCGTAGAGAGAGAGAAGACGACGGCATTTAAATCCGGATTTAAATCTCCGGAGAAATTAAAGCGACGAATTCCTATTAAAATAGTAGACTTTTTAAAAATGGTTTGCCGAACCGAACGACGTCGGCCCCGCGCGACAATACGTCACTATTTACGATATTCGACGGTGGCGATACGAATTCTACTTACAAGTCAGACGAGGTAATAAAAAGGCGAAAGGGCCGGGCGTACGGTTATTAAATTTCGGTATTACTTTTTAAAAGTAAACGCGACGTTTATTTTCTACGAAATCCCGCGGAAGGAATAATCGAGTGCCTTTTCGATAAAGTCGACGGACGCGTAATAATTACTTTTCGTTATGGTCGTTGCCGGATACGAACGGGGAGGGGGATAATTTATCCGCACGGAGTTCGATAATATAATCTATTTTGGGAGTTACGTAAATAAGTAAGCGGAACGAAACGGGCGTAAACCCGTCTTTAAACAGGCCCGCGCTTTTACCCGAACGTAGGCCGAAGCGGAAATCGCTTTATCGACGGAAAGGAAAACGGAATAATAACGTCTAAACTTTAATAATATAAATACGGTCCGATTCCTTCTTATAAAATTTTAGAGTCGGCACCGTTTCGTCACCCGTAAATTACGAATCGAATTCGTTTACGACCGACTTATTTTAAACCGAGTTTTATAATAAAAAATCAGAACGAAAAAGTACAAACCGGTCGTTTTCGCCTTCGTTCATTTATAAAAATACACCAATTACCGCTGGTCCGTTTCCTCGTTCGGAGCTTCTTCGGCCGGCAACGATTTCTCCGGAACTCGCGCGTCTAAAGAAATCCGAGGACGATTTTAAACGTTTTCGTCGAATTTGTACGAAAACCTGGCGTCGAGCCTCTTCTTATAATTGTCCGATGGGTAATAACGAGTTTGCCGGCGCTTCCGGCCCACCGACGACTCGCGGACTGTCGGCGTCGTAGCGTCGAAAATGTTTCTCCCGTTTCGAATTTATTAGTTTTCTCTACGAAAAATCCTGGAAAATATAACCGCGGACGCCAAATTGTCGTTTTAAATCGATTACCGTCGTTATTTAAAAATCTGTTCCGCGTCTTCTTCGATTCGGCCCGTTTTTGCTTAAATCGAGTGGCGAGAACTAACAATTTTTATCGGCGAGAAGACGATCGTACGCGGTTCTAACGCGGTTGACGCGCGCGAGAGAACGACTCGGGGCCCGAATATCTGGCGTTTCTCGGCGCGCGAATACGCGAATCGACCGTCTCTACATTTTCATTTTTTTGCTTTTCCGTCGACTTTTGTGGCTCCCGGAGACTCTTCTTTCGTTCGAAACAATACTTAAACTATAAACGGATCTCGTACGACGACTCGCCGTCCTACTAACTTTCGAACCAGATTAATAATTATAAGTAGCTTTACGCCGTCGAAACCGTTTACGACTGTTAGCCGGTAACCGACGTTCCCTCTAATTTTTTTCGTAGCCCAGCGCGTATATATAAAATCTTGTTTTTTCCTATAAAAGTTCAAATGATTAATTATAAAGTAGAGATTAAAATTCGTTTTAAAACGTACTTCCGTGCAAAATATTATCTTTCGTCGACGACTTAACGTATTTAATCGAAATATACGTAGCGATAATCGCGTCGCGGACGGAGCGAGAAGTAAGTAAACGACGATTCGAATCGTAAATTCTCGTGCGCGGCAACGATTTTAGCGGCTCGTTACGAATCTTTTTATTCGACGCGTTTTGCTGGTAATTCGAGAATTTGCGCGGAATCGTCGACCCAAAGCCGTAAACGCCGGTAAAATTCCTCGGTTTTTCGGAACGACGAACCGTGGCCGACGGCGGCCGGTCGAACAGTTTTTATTCTTTCGTTAAATACGAGTTCGGTCGTGGGCCGGCTCCGTAGAAAAATTATCGCTTATTAAATGCGCGCTTATAATTTAATATGCGATAAAATCCGTGTGGCGCCGTGCCCGAGTTTTTCCGTTCGGGCACGCTTCGGCTTTATTCGGATTTCGTTTTAGACGGGTTTTTCCCGCAGGCCGTACGTTTACGTAATGCGTACGGATTATTGTAATTTCGTTCTATCGGATTTTATTATCGTTCGACGGACCATCTCCGAACTTCTGCCCGCGGCTTCGGGTGCTTATCCGTCGCCCAGTGCCGACCGTAAATAATTTTAAAGGGGAGGGTGGCGGTTTTCTTTCTTCTCGATTTGGAGAGAAACGACGGAAAATGAGAAAAATAAAAGTACAATTGATCGAAATCGAGACGAAAATGGCGCTAGACCGAGTTCTCGCCGACGGACGGTCGGACGTTAGTAGAGGGAACGAGAGCCGTCCGAATCGGCGAAAATATAAGTGCGGTCTTTCTGATTGCGAAGGACTTCCGACCAAGAAATGGAAAAACGCGGGATCGAGATTAAAAATTCGTTGGCCAAGACGGACGGCGTATCGCGTGTAAGGATTAAATTAACGATTACGATATTTGTGACCGGGGGGTCGGTACCTCTCGGATACCTCGTCGAGAGGACACCGCCGCTTCTTTTCCGAAGGACGCGGAAACCCCACCGGCGCCGGCGGTGGCGGAAGATGGGATTCGGGAGAGAGAGGTGCGAGAGACGGCGAGACGGACGCCAGGTTAACGACTAAATAACCCGTTTAATTAACGTAAACGGATACGCGAACGGACGACGGAGAGAGAGAGTTTGCGGTTAGTCGCGCGACGATATCGATACCTCCATCGCGAGTGGGCGTCCTTCCGGACGGATGTTCGGGGGTTATTCGGACGGGGCGGCGATCCCCGGTGGGAGACACTCGTCTATCGACGGGGTCGAACGTCCGTTTCTCGGAGGGCGAATAATAATCCGTGTCGGGGATAATTCGATATTCGACCGTCCCTTTCTTGGCCGGCACTTAGTTTCCGTCCTCTCGGACTCTCGACGACGACGTTTTCCCGGATTTTTTCCCGTTTTTTATCCCCGGCCACGTTACTCTTTTTCACCGAGAGTAATGTTTGTTAGTACTTCTCCGCGAAACATTCGACGAGTTCCCCGGGAAAGGAAACGACTCCGGGGAAAGATGCGATCGTCCTCCGGTAATAAAATGGAAAAATGGGGTTCTTCTAAAATGTAAATAAATGTATTTTCAAGGACGGAAAATGAATTTACTTCCGAAATTTCGTCCGGTCCGATTCTCGCATATTATTATATTTCCAAGAAAATACAGTAGAGACTCGTTAATCGGAACCCCGGTAATCGGAACGATTTTCGGTCGGACTGCCTCGTGCCGAATCGAACGTTTTTGATACTAGATTTACTTCTAAAGTATAATTTTCGTGTTTTTATATTCTTCGATATATTTATTTTGTTTGTACAAAATGCAGAAATAATTTTTAACGATACGATAGCCTCGATTATTATTATAAAAATTTTCGTTAGGCTTAAAATCGACGAAAATTCGACACGAAGCGACACGCGACGGAGAAATATTGGAACATCGGACGCGTTAATGTATTTATTCGTACGTAATCGGTAATCGGAACAAATCACTGATCCGAACGACTCCGGTCCCCGATTGATTCCGATTTTTGGTTCTCTACTGTATTTTGTATTTTATTTGTGACAAGTGTAAGCAGCGAAGTTCGTTATAAACTTTCTACAATTTGTTCCTACGTTTTGCCGGTATTGACCTTTTCGAATAAGTGTCTATTATTGGTTAAAGTACAATAGTACAATAGTACACTATTCTACCGTCGTCAAAGAATTTTGTACTTTTATTTGCTCGAATAAAATTCATTAAAACAATTTATATTACCATTAATATCTTAATATCTTTTAGAAAAGTAACCGGTCCCCTATAAAATAAAATTTTTTATTTAAATATTTAAATAATTACAAATTGCTTTAAAATAAATTTTGTTAATACGCAAAACCTTCAAACTGATTACCGTTCGAAAGCTGCTTAAATTGGGATTTACGGTTCGATAAATTCCACGGAAAAAATAAATAAATTAGCGAACAACGCCCGTTTCTCATCATCGATATTAGAGGGCGCCGCTAGAAAACATTCTGACGGTAGAACTAAATTCGAATAGAGTCGGAAATTTCGATTCATCGCTGAAATCGAAGATTTTTACGCCCGGCGGAAAAGAATATCTTATGGATCGTGCCGATTTCCATCCGTGGATTCGAGTCCGAGTCGTCGAAAAGGGGAAACGGCAGCAATGTCCGTCCAACGCGCAATTTATCCGTAGGCGAGTCGGAGACGGAATTTCACAAGTACGGGTTGTATGTTTATTCGGTTTTCATTTAATCCGACTACAAATTAAAGTGTATGGCCGCGACTCCGCTAGCCGTAAAACAGCCGTAAAACCCCCTCGCCGTAAAAGCTTTTAACCACGTGACCTATTTGCGTTTGCGCTCGGATTGCGGTGGAGGTCCGGCTAGCGAAGCTTTTTACGGAGACAGTACTATAACGGTGTATACGCGATATATCGATATAAAGACAATAATTATATTCTACGAGTTTTCTCTATACTATAATTACAAATATAGTAAAAGTAATATCTTTACTTTCTTATATTGACTTTTATTATTATATTATTAAGATAATATACAGCATTTATAAGCTTAGCTTTTTTATTATATACTCCTCTAAATTGAAGGATTTTCCTTTGGCCGTTCATATCGCGCGTTTTAGGCATCCGTTATTATAATCGGGATACCTCTCGTCGTAGATACACGAATACTTTCGGATGTTTTCGATAAATCTTTCCAGATCTTCTAGAGTAGCCACGAGAGAACGTACACGAAAAGCTCGTTTTCCGCCATTTTCGCACCGTGTCACGATGACCTAGATTTAACTGACTTCCGATTGGTGGATGGTACCGGTTTACGGTCGTATTCGCTTCGAAAGTCGAACACTGCTCGACTCGCTTTTACGTCGGTTTTACGACCTGCTCGGGCGTAAAATATCATGGTCACGTGATTAAAAGCTTTTACGGCGAGGGGTTTACGGCCCTTTTACGGCTAGTGGAGTCGCGGCCTAAGTTCCCGCGCGGCGGAAAGAGTTTCAAAAAATCTCTCGTCTAGGTACCTTAAAGCGGGTTTCGGATTTGCAACCCGAAAAATACAGAACCGAGCAAACTTTGAGTTACGGACCGGTTTAAAAACAAATTGCAAATCTTGCCACAATTTAACGTTGTAATAACAAAGCTTTTTATTTACTTTTATTATATAACTTATGCCGTCTGTATAAGCTTCTGTATAATTACGGCAACTATACTGCAGCACATTGTCTCGAGAAATCTAGGAAATTTTTGAACAAACGACTATGGAACGTCTAAAATTTCGCCGGAAACATTGCACGATATTTCTAAATGGCACTACGTGGTGTTGTATATTTTGTCGTCAAGTTTGTCGCTATTTAGAAAAATGAAAAGTAACCGAAACGTTTTTCTGACGTAAATATTTCTAATAGAAAACGTCTAGTGTAGAGTACCTAGATATCGGAGTAGCGATACACCAGTCATCGCCGCCGTGTTCTGTCGACTGTCATCGCGTGGTCTATGGGTTTACATTAAGAAATAACCATCTTTTTAGTTTAATAAAGCATTTTTACGAATAAAATGCTTTATTAAACTAAAAAAAAAATCGTCATTTCTTAATGTAAACCCATAGACCACGCGAGGACAGTCGACAGAACACGGCGGCGATGAGTCGTACGTCGCTACTCCGATAGCTAGGTACTCTAGTCTAGTGTATATTTACATACTAGACATTTTCTGGTATGTAAATACACATCTCGAATACGGTGGGTGATCGGTTAACAAATATAATCCGTTTCGAGACTTTGTTCGCTATCCGAATTGTTCGTTAACCGATTATCGATTTACCATAGGTTTTTATAGGAATTTGATTAATTCCTTCCGGAGACCCCAAAAGGTAAAAAAATATATACTTTCTTACTACATTTATTTATACGTAATAATAAAAATACATATATACACAGTCTTGCATTTTTATTAGTCACGTTTTCCCGTTTGTGGTTGTTAAAGAATCTGTCTAATGTCGATTGCTTTTCTCTCTTCTTCGGGATTTTTCGGAAGTAATTAATAGTATCGTAATTGTAGAGATCCTCGAGCCCGTTAACCTCGATCTGGTTCGGATGCCATTCTAAGACCGTCGTTCTGACATCCTCTCGCTTCTTCGAAAGACGTTTAAGAGCGGATATCGGCATTGATACTCTTTCTCGGAAGAAAACATTTCGCCGAGTTTCTTGGTGTTTTTTATTCCAGAGTTCTTGGCGTTCTTCTGTCGTCGGATCAGTTTCGGGTTCCATTACGAGCTCTTTAATGTTCTTTATTTCTCAGGTGTGATTTTTGTTACTCCTTTAGCTGCTCGAATCGTCATGATTATATTGCATGTTTCTTTGATAAGATTGAACTGCGGCCTACTGTAGAATTGTTTAAGCCATACTGCCCAGCAACATCGGACATCTTCTGCCCACTATCTACCTTTGCTATTATACTCTCACCTCAAAAATAAAAACCGACGTAAAATTTAACGAGTGCCCGCCCGACAGTCTCGCGAACACTATAAAAGAATTGTTTCTGTCAGAAAAATAAAAAAGTGGAATTACGAGGGAGAGTTTCGAAGTTCGGAGGAATACTATCCGATCGGTATATACCGGGTCGAGCGTCGATGTCGACGTCTCCCGCGCTCCGAAAAGCTTCGAATCGTTGCCGGAAGACGAGGGAAGACCGATCGGTATTTGTTATTTTACGTCGCTTCTTCTCGTGTTTGTTCTACGAGGTGTTCGTTGTCCGAACATAAAAATCTTTCGCGAAAGTGTTCGTTATCCGATTTGTTGGTTAAACGATCACCCACTGTACCGGATATAACTAAAGGTGTAATTTTAACTACTTTCGATAATACCGAAGTTTGTATCTAGGTGTAATTGCAAAAGGAGATTCGAGTGGCATATTTGAAGCGTCACTTAAGTCTCCCGTAAATACGCCACGCGTATTACGTTCGTCTCCTAAGCTGCAACAGCATTTAAAGTTCGAATATCCAACGTAAGTATCCTATTCGTACCATATTGTTACTTCGGTAATATCGGTAGTAAAGATTATGCATCCTAGTTACTAGATTACAGAAATCAATTACTAATTTAAAAATAAGAAACTGTTTGTAACTCTGACAATAGAAGTGAGATATTATACTTAACAGGGCGACTATCTGCAGAAGTTGTTACGGAGTAACGCGAGCTATCGTTTTACAGAGAAAGATGAGAAAAGGTTACATTGGCTGGATAATCGGCTCAAAGTTTTATTAACGAAAGAGGAATATCGTCGATTTTATTCGGTCTGTATTCGTTAAGTCTCTTTTATTCCTTCGGCATTCCTTTAACTATTTTGATTTGTATTTAAGGAAACGGATAATTACGAAGACGACACTCAAATTACGGAAGAAACTCTCCAAGACGAACGCACGGATGACGAATTTGCCAGTGTAAACGATATCCAGAAGGTAGATAATCTTCTGTTTTATTCTTATTTTCATTTATAAAAAATACATACACAGTACTTATTATTTAACTAGCGGACGATCCCGGCGTTGCTCGGGCAAAAAGTAACCGTAGCCAAGAATAAGATTATTACATTATAGCCGATTTTACCCGTTTTTACCGAGTGCAAGAATTAGGTTACCCCTCTTGCCAAACGTATTAGAGAATTTTTGGATGGGTCAAAAAATATGTTTCATTTCCCGCAAAAATCCGCATCTAAAATAGTACAGTAGAAGCCGAGTTCTTTAGGGTAATCCTTAAGCCTCTCCGTCTCCCCCGCGGGGGATTTCCAAAAATTTCTTCTTAGTGTACATTCTCGCTACGCACCCTAACTGCGTACCAAATTTTAACTTTCGACTCCTAACCGTTCGGACTTTGCGCTTATTAATATTCTTACGATCAACCCGTCTCGATCGTAAGATTATATCCCGGGCCGTCCGAGCCCAGATATACGGCATCCGGTCGAATACGCTACGTTCTTACGGGAAGGCGTACGCCAGTCGTAGCGGTTACGCCGGTTAATTTCCACGCGCGCAGACTCTGGCATCCGATCGGTTACGGCGTAAATAATACTCCGTATAAACCAATCTCTCGCTTACGTAAAGAACGAGTTTCCGTACCTTTCCGGCCATTAACTCGGACGTAGGGTCGACGTTTGAAAATTCCACGTTTGTTTCTAAAAGACGTTCCTCGCGGGTTTTCGTAAGCGATAATAAAGTTTATCTTTGTAACGATACGTAAAATCGAAACATTCTTTTCGGGTTATCGAAGAAGAAACGAACGAAATGGAAATATGATACATAAAACTAATCGCCTATAAAGAAAATAATCTTACGACGGCCGAAATATAAACCCGGACGTAGAGACCGGCTTCCCACCGATTTAACGCGTGGCATTTATACTGATTATATTCAGTCGCTGTATCACTTTGACTACTCGCACTCCGCTGTTTGTTTTTATTCGCTCGCCGCACTACTTTGGAATTTTCACTTCTTTTTCGGTTCTTTCCTTCGTCGCTATAAGATACTGACGTTCGAACCCACGACGGATCTCGCTTTATATACCCCCACCAACGGGTAGTCCCGCCCAAACAAAAAAAGCTTCGAATGGTCCACGATGTTCCGGAACATTCCACGACATTCGAGAGTGTTCTGGAATGTTCCGCAATAATCTGGGATGTCCCGGGATGTTCCGGAACGTTCGGGAACATCCCGGAATGTTTTTTTTTTTTTTTTTTTTTTAACTCTTTCCGCCCTGTGGGCACTAAGAGGGCCTCTTTTAGTAGGCCCATTATGGGTTCGGCCAGGCCCACAATGGGGCGACCGGTGGTGAGGGACGGGGCCCGACATATCCGAACGGACCACCCCCCGAAAAATTCCTGGGGATTATTCGACCCGTTCGGATTCGATCCCGGGTCCCCCAGAGCGGTAGGCTGCCACCTTTACCGCTCGGCCATCCGGCCGTTAAATTCCGGAATGTTGTGGAATGCTCTCGAATACTCTCGAATGTTCTGGACTGTTCTAGAAATTTCTAGAGGGCGAAAATTCCGGCCCTTATATCTTCGACAGCACGCCCTTCGGGTAAAAACGGGAACCTTCTCGGTGGATGGGGGATAGAGGGATACCACACCGTATAACTCCCTCGATCGTACCGGGACTCGATAATTTAATAATTTCGAGCTAATTCAATAATTACCTCGAAATTATTAAGTTATGCGACGAATTTCATTTTTACGTTTAGACGAACCGAGCAAATGCGAAATTGAGACGTGGCGAAAGAGAATTCCACGAGATTTCGACAATCGGAAGAAGAAAATCCTCTTTTTCCCTTAACGGAAGACAACGTTCGACACTCGACGAAGACGTCAGAACATAATACGTTAACGCATTACGAATTCGTTTACTGTAGAAACCGTCGACGTTATATAAAATCTCGTCTTTCGATATAAGTACGTCGTTAAAATATTACGCAACATCCAGGCAATTTTCGTAATTAATTATTATTATTCGTTTATTGAAAAAAAGTGTAGATCTATAAATTGCCACTGTCGTCTGTCCTTCCCCGATCTCCTCTAGATAGACGAAAGTCGAGGCCGATGTGGAATGCGTAGGGGCAGGATGCCCCTTTAACTGTAACGTTTCGATTCGAGTTAGATAGATGACCGGCACGATGTGCGGGTGGAAGACTTAATTTCGGGCGCGGAGCATCGTCACTCTTAGAAATCCCAGGGAAATTTCGCTTTCGCGGTTTAAAACGATTACGTTTAATTTTAAATTTTCTTCATTTATATATTATAATTATTTTTACTGTATAATTGCTTTTTCGCACATTTTCTCGAATTTAAATGTAAATTAGAAACTATTTTTTAAAAGCTAATTTTGCCCTCTAGATACTAACTCGTAAGACGTCCTTTCCTCTTTATCTGTTACGGGTTCGACCAGGCCTACGACGGGAATGCTAGGAGCGATGGAGGCGTTCTTCTAGTTTCTCGCTCGGATTCGATCTCTACTGCCTCGGCCATCCGGTATTGTTCTAAATACCCGGAAGTCTTTACCTATAAATCGAGAGACGGTGGATGACCGAGGCGGTCGAGGCGTCGGCCTACCGCTTTGGGGATCCGAGATCGAATCCGGGCAAGCGACCACAGAAAGCGAACATATCCGTCTCGGATCGTTTCTTACATCTGGCCGAACGCGAGAGGGGGTCGATTAAAAAAACTCTCTTAGTGTCGCGGGGCGAACGGAGACAAAGATATTCAGAAAACGATACCGGCCGAGATTATCGACTGTCGTTCCTTGTCTATCGAAGCAACCTAATCATCTAGGAAACAATTTCGGATTCGTCGGTCCGAATTATGTTCCGTAGTCGGAATTTTCTCCACTTATTACTGGAGAAAACGGTGAAGTATATAACGTTTAGTGTCCGCTTTTGTGACACCTACGGCGCAGTTTGGCCAAATGACACTTACGCCGAAAAAAGGTAACCGACCAAATTTCGACACCGCAAAATATTTTCGGTCATTCACTTAATTTTATACTTTCTCGGACGACCTCCGCATTACACCGTTAATTCGCGGGCTCGCCACAATATCGTTGTTATTGTTTATTAACTGCGCCCGACATTTCAAATATTTCGTTTCTAAATGTTTCCGAATCAATCTTCACCAGTGGCGTGCCGCGACATTTAATGACAGGGAAGCCGTGTTTCTGTAACGAGCCGACTTCCAGGGGCAATCGGTTAATTGGCGTCAGTGATGGTCTACGGTCCATTCCTATTCGTTTGTTCGATAAGCCAGTAAAAACCGTAGACTTCTCTACGTGTATTTTTAATATCACAATTACATTCCGAATCGCTAGCCACGATATAAGGGCTAAAATTATAAATAAATTATAAAAATTTACTCGGTGAAATAAAATGTGCGGTGGATATACATACCTGGTACAATATATTGTTCGATTGTATTAATATACTTTTAAAGGAAATTATAATTAAACTAGCGGGTGGACCCGGCGTTGCTCGGGCAAAATTAATAATAGTGAAGATTAAGATTATTACATTATAGTCAACCGTTATCCATTTTCACAAAATGCAAGAATTGAGATTCCCTGTTTCCAGACTACTTAGAGAATTTTTAGATGGGTCTAAAAATATGTTCGATTTCCAGCGAAAACGAAAATAACTGCATCTGCGTCTTGTACGTTGCTTTCTCTTAACAATTCTAGTGTTACGTAACACTTCCATTGTTGATGGAAGTGTTAAGCCTTAATCCCGTCCCTTTCCCCCATGGGGAGAAATTTCGAAAAATCTCTTCTTAGTGTGCGTTCTCGTGACGTACCCTAACTGTGTACCGAATTTCAACTTTCAACTCCTAACCGTTTGGGCTCTGTACTGATTTTTATTATTACCAACTCGTCTCCATAATGTATTTAGAAGCTTTAATCCTGTCCCTCTCCCCCGTGGGGAGGAATTTCGAAAAATCTTTTCTTAGGCCGCGACTCCACTAGCCGTAAAAGGGCCGTAAAACTCCTCGCCGTAAAAGCTTTTAATCACGTGACCATGATATTTTACGCCCGAGCAGGTCGTAAAACCGACGTAAAAGCGAGTCGAGCAGTGTTCGACTTTCGAAGCGAATACGACCGTAAACCGGTACCATCCACCAATCGGAAGTCAGTTAAATCTAGGTCATCGTGACACGATGCGAAAATGGCGGAAAACGAATTTTTGTGTACGTTCTCTCGTGGCTACTCTAGAAGATCTAGAAAGATTTATCGAAGACATCCGAAAGTATTCGTGTATCTACGACGAGAGGTATCCCGATTATAATAACGGATGCCTAAAACGCGATATGAACGGCCAAAGGAAAATCCTTCAATTTAGAGGAGTATATAATAAAAAAGCTAAGCTTATAAATGCTGTATATTATCTTAATAATATAATAATAAAAGTCAATATAAGAAAGTAAAGATATTACTTTTACTATATTTGTAATTATAGTATAGAGAAAACTCGTAGAATATAATTGTCGTCTTTATATCGATATATCGCGTATACACCGTAATAGTACTGTCGCCGTAAAAAGCTTCGCTAGCCGGACCTCCACCGCAATCCGAGCGCAAACGCAAATAGGTCACGTGGTTAAAAGCTTTTACGGTGAGGGGGTTTTACGGCTGTTTTACGGCTAGTGGAGTCGCGGCCTTAGTGTGCGTTCTCGTGACGTTCCCTGTGTACCAAATTTCAACTTTCAACTCCTAACCGTTTGGGCTCTGTGCTGATTATTATTATTATCAACTCGTTTCGATTATATATATAGATGTAGCTTTGTAAAGAAAAGTACATAAAAATAACATAAAATCTTCTTTACTTTATAAATTTTAAAACAATCCACTTAGTCAAGTAGCTCGATACGAGTGGTTAATGGATGGAATCGGAGACGGTCCAGGTAGGTGTGCAGTGTGTGCGTGCCAAATCCCGAGGGTGCCGATACCGGTCAATGTCAAATGCCTCTTTTGTCGCTCATTAGTATGTCTCAAAAGACGCGACAGGGTTGTTGTAAATTTTAAACGTTTCTCACCAAAGCTGTAAAAATCTAAATATGTTAAACTTAAAGTTCGAGAAAGTTGGGAGATAATGGGGATCATGTGTATCTCCAGTAGGGTCGGACCTAATGACGATTTTACTCGTTATTAGTATTTACAGTTTTTTTTTCTTTTTTTTTGTAAAAACTCATCTCTACCCTCAAAATTAAGACCTCAAAAGATCTAAACAGTTCCGTGGGCACTAAGAAGACTTTTTAGCAAGCCAATTAGGATTGATAATGAGACGGCCGGGTCCAGAGTGGTAAGCTGTTACGTTAACCGCTCGGCCATCCATTGATCTGCATATTCATATGAGAAAATTAATTCGAAACGAAAGGATCTGGTTCTGATTTTAAGTTAAATTTATTATTTAAAACTAATAATTATATTTTATTATGAAACCTTGTTAAGACAAATTAAGACAAAAGGAGAGGGAGAGTAAAAGTTTCAAGATGTAAATTATGATTAGCCCCTGACAAGATGCTTCTTGTAATTTCGTGATATTAATTGAAACACAATACAGGTAACCCTCGGTTTACGCTACAGTTCCGTTCCTACAAAAGCCTGCGCAAATCGAACCGGAGTAAAACGAACCCAAATTTACAGTGGGGTATAGGGTTAGGTTCTACATAAGTGAAAAATAAGCAAATAATTGTATTTATTGATACAATATAATACAAAATACATATATTATAAATTTAATTTTGAAAATGTATTTTATGATGAAATGTTTTTATTAAAAAATCTTAAGAAAAACAAATGATATTTCAAAGTTTCGGATCTCTTACATATTTCGGAAAAAGTATCCATCTTTAATTGTTTAGATTTTTGTTTTCTTTCATTAAGAATTTCAGAATATGGTCGAATAGATGCGATGATGCTCCTTTTTACATTCGCACTTCGCTCCCAATCGTTGTCTAACTCAGAAAGTTCATCGGTCAAACTTTCCATAGTTGAAAGGATACGCTAACCCAACGTAGGGCTACAGACGAGCGGAGACGCTGATTGGTCGACCGCCGGCCGCCGTAGCGCATATATAAGGTCAGTTTGAGCGGGAAAATAGAAGGTAGCTAAGGAGAGAGATAGATATCGTCTGGCTAATAAAAAAGTATCGTCTGGCCAAAGAGTAGATTTGTCTCATTAACGATAATTTGTGATCGCCGGAAGTGCTACTGCGTCGTAAGGTGTTTTCCTGAACGAACTATACGGAATACATTCATTGGCGCTATGGATTCGAACGCCATTGGACTATTAAGTTTAATAACTTGACTCGTGGTTACCTAAACATTTAGTAATTTAATATTAATTTAATGCAAATGTATACATATCGAATAATATTAAACAGAAAAAATAAATACAGTATACAGGTAACTCCCGTATACGTTCCAAAAAATTACCGTGTTATGCGAATCCGTGTTATACGAAACAAAGAACCAGTACGAAAAGGGGGGTTAGGTTCCAAAAATTAAAAAAACATATTATATTTTCATAATTAAGATAAATATCTTTATTAAAATTTTCTTAAGTGATACGTATTAATATAAATTAAACAATGTTTTCTTCGTCATCACTAAGCACTGTTAACCGAGGGGGTTTTCTTTTTGGCAAGTCATCCTTATCCTCTGAGCATTTTTCTGCCTTATCTTAAGATCCATGCTTTACCTTTTGCAAAAAGTATGTAATTTTAGATTGCTTGCTTTTAGTTTTAAAAATCTTTATAAATTTCCTTACACGGTGCTAAGCACTTATGAAGAATAAAGCAAGTATGGAATAAGAAAAAAACAACTGGCAACATCAAAAGCAGAAGCGTCGAGATCTGGCAACATTGAACAAGATTTCGAGAAGGACCGTGTGTATCGACAAAGGCAGAAAAAGAAAATTTACATACTTAAGTACTAATAGTTCACGAAAATAATAATTTCGTGAACTATTAGTACTTAAGTATGTAAAAATTTATTACATTTCATGTTGTACGAGGGTTTTACCCAATTCTCGAACCGTGCCAGAGTGAATCCGTGCTATAAAAGTACCGTGTTATACGGGGGTTACCTGCATTCAATAAAAATCTTTGTTTTAACGAATGTACAATGTCGCGGCTCGGTAAATACGTCAACACTGAAACGAAAATCAGTCTAGCATAGGGAAATCAGGGAATTATACCTCAAAACGGCGAATTGAGCAGCGGCGTTATTGTGAATCGGCGTAAACCGAGGGCTACCTGTACTCATTCAATAAAGACGTAGATGCTGCCATCTGTTTGCAAGTATTTTATATAAAAATATATTTTTATTAATTATATTACAAATATTAAGATTGGTGTATTAAATATACAATTATCATAACACGTAATAAGTATTATTAAGCATTTTAGAAACTAAACTAATTAGTTAATGAAAGACTAACCAATATTCCAATTAAAGGACAAAAAAAATAAATAAACAAAGCATATTTAATAAAAAAGAAATAAAATAATTAAGTAGAATAATTATTTAAAAATAATGAGAACAAATTTACAAAATTTCTGAAAAAAAAACAATTGTGAAGAATTTTTAAAAATCAACGAAATAGTAAACTAAAAATTTCATATCGCCATCTTTTGATTAATATATGAACTATTTATAAGACTACTACAGTATTTTTAAAATTTAAATATTTTAAATTATTTTCATAAGTCATTTAAAGTAAATTTTAAAATTTTTTATAAAGATTTTATATTATCTGATAATATCTTATCAATGTATAAATATCTATAATTTGCAATAATTTTATTAAGAAATTATACTACTAAATAAAATATGTTAAGGTCAATTTACAAAATAAGTACAAATTATAGCAGAACTGCAGAACATAAGCTGAGAACGGAAATCCTCTACTCTGTTGTACTAAAACGTGATTTGCAAGGTCTCGTTTTGTTATTTTCTCTTCTACAATTCGTTACAAAGACACATCTTCAACATTCTTGAAGATATGTCTTTGTAACGAAAAATACTCGAATGTATTTTTATTACTTTAAGCATCAGAAAAATATTTTTAAGTGAACAACGATGTATACTTCATCTTAACAAAACATTTAACTCTGCAAAATATAATGACGTTAGTCATTTGTTAAAAAAATATTTTGCACAAGTTTACTTGATGGCATCTTATAACAACATCCAGTGATGAACCCGGGAGTGGACCAAGAAGCCCCGGCACCCCCCCAAAGTAAAGGAAGTAGAAACACTAGTAAATTTTTCAAAAATATTTTCCTGATTAAAATTCATTTCTTTTATTTATATTGTATCATGTGTTCTATTTCTATCTTACTTACGAATAATAAGTCAGATAAGGTAGGAATTTTATTGAATTTGCGTTAAAAATTTTTATCCGTTCAACTCGCACTCCCAAGTTTAAATCGTGAGTGCACCAATGACATCATCCATCAAATAATTTGTAGAATAAAACTACTTGGAGAGAAGGATCATACTGTTCGTAAATCTTACTAATAGATTGTGAAATTAATTAATGACTTGCCAGATCCATGTAGTAAATGTATTTCGTGAATTTCTTGTTATCACAATAGCAGAGAGCGCTCAGCAAACCATTAAATAGATACAAAACACTTTTTTTCGTTGCCGAGATATATTTAATTCAGAAACAAACGTTTTCGGCTTCATCCATAGGTCATCATCAGGTCGAAAGACGAAATTGGAACGCTTACGTTCTTGTTATGACTAACGTGACCAGACGTCCCGTTTTGAACGGGACTGTCCCTTTTTAGAGTTACGAGTCCCGGTGTCCCCGAAATGAACTCTGGGACGCAAAATTGTCCCGTTTTCTGAAACCGCGCGAAAATTTGAGTAGTCGAGCCGGCCGGACGGCCGTCGCGCCGGCGGCCGAACGCGCTCGGTGTGCGAGAGCAAACCGCGTCGTCGGTTCACGCGACCATAGCCGAGAGTGGGACGTCATCGCTCGCGCTTTGTTGACTAATTGTTTGGCAGATTTTTCGTTCGCCCACTTCTCGATATTTGTTTTGTTGTTGTCTGATGCTCGTGTACCTAGTAAATAACTTAAACTTCTTTTGTTTTGGAATCATAAGTTAAAATGCCGAAACGCAAGTATACGTTCAATGTTAACTTACAAGCAAAATATCCGTTTATCAAGCAAATAAATACTCCCTCAGATGTCAGATGTGAAAAGTGTCGTACAGAATTTAGCGTTTCCCATGGTGGTGCCAGTGATATTGAACAGCATTTAAAGTCTGAAAAACATAAAAATGCCGATCGTACCGCCGCTTCGAGTTCTTCGATGTTAACCTTTTTCAAGAAATCGGACGCACCAACTTTAAAGGATTTGGATATCGCCGCGGCAGAAGGCGTCTGGGCTTATCACACGATACAAGAAAACCACAGTTTTCGCTCTAATGATTGTGCGTCGAAATTAATTCAATCGTGTTTTGATTCCAAATTTACATGCGCGCGTACGAAATCAGAAGCTATTGTAGTAAACGTTTTGACGCCTACGGCAATGAAAGAATTAAAAGATGATCTTGATAAGTCCAATTGTATTACAATACTAAACGACGCTTCAAACCACGGTAACAAGAAAATATACCCTATTCTAGTGCGCTTTTTTCAACCTTACGTAGGTGCGCAAGTAAAAATTTTAGATCTCCAAGACCAACCGGGTGAGACTTCTGACATCATTGTCGATTATTTAAACCAAGTGTTGACAGATAATAATTTGACAGCAAAAGTCGTGGCATTTTGCGGAGACAATGCCAACGTCAATTCCGGAGGTGCGGCTAGGCGAGGAACTAACAATGTGTTAACGAAATTGCAATCATCACCGAAAAAGCCATTGATAGGTATTGGATGTGGAGCCCACGTAATTCACAATGCAATAAAATCTGCTGCAGACAGGCTACCCTTAGATTACGAAAGCATTATTGTGAAGATATATTCATTTTTTTATATTTACACGATTCGAGTTGAAGCTCTAAAGGAGTTTTGCGCCGAAACTGAAACGGAATATCAACAAATGCTCGACTATAGCAAAACTAGATGGCTCGCTCTTATGCCTGCCTTGGAAAGGGTTTTAAAAATGTATCAGCCATTAAAAAACGACTTTTTGAGTATTGAAAAATGTCCCCTGTTACTAAAAAACTTTTTTGAAGATCCCGCATCCGAACTGTGGCTTTATTTTTTACACGCTCTGTCAGCAAGTTTTCATCAAGCTGTATTGAAACTGGAAGGTCAGACTGTATCGGCAATTGAAGCTGCAAAAGAAATCAATCAACTAGAAGACAATTTGACTCAGAAACAGACCAATCAGTTTCTTCCATTTATGGTCCGTCAATTAATAGTGAAATCGAAGGATAATGTTACTGACATAGATGAAGAGTTTGTGAAAAGGGCGGCTACAGAGTTTTATCAAACAAGCCGTGAATATCTGGAGCAGTGGACTTGCTTTCTTACCAAAGAAATGGAGATATTTTATTGGACAGATTTAAAAAAGGTCCCCGCATGGGAAGACGTTCAAAAATCATTGGATGTATTAATTGAAAAGGAATATATTGACTGTAATAAAGATGCAGAAGTTTTAGACGAATTTTCGTTAATTTGTAACTACATTACATCGGATAAAATAACCGAATGGAATAATCTAAATGTTTCCACGGAAACTCGTTGGGTGGAAGTATTCAAACACTTTCGAGCCAACAATCTTCGGCATGAAAACTTTTCTATTTTAATTGAATATATTTTATGTTTGCCCGCTACAAGTGCTCCAGTAGAAAGAGTATTTTCTATGATGAACAAATTGTGGCCATCTGAGAAGACCCAGTTACAAATTTCGGTTCTAAAGGCGATGTTTATAATTAAGGTGAATATAAAAAATCGTGCCAGGAGTTTAATTCTTACTTAAAATCATCACCAGCTATATTAAAGCAAATTTGTTCCTTTGATAAATATAAACATAACTAAACGTTTCGGGTATATATATTTTTGTAATTCGTAACTTTTAAGCTAACTGACTTTTTCTGAATAAATAACTTTAAAAAAGTGTTTTTTTTTATTGACTACCTGTTAATTAACCTAAATAAACCAATGTCCCGTTTTGAGTCAAAAAATAAATGGTCACGTTAATTATGACTGCAACCACGAGGCATTGTTAGAAAATTTGAAAGGATTTTAAACAATATAAAGTGATATTGGACCCTGGATTTATATTTATGTGGACGAACTTTACAAAACCATCATGAACACAGGAGATTGGTTCGGCCAGAGAGAAATGGCAGAATTTCTAGAAGATATGAAAGTTCATGAATATGGACAATTCAACTGCAAAGATTATGTCACTAAAGTGTCAATGAAATGAATTCAAAAGAACATATAAATGTAAATCTAGGGTCCAATATCACTACACACTGTTTAAATTGCCACCGTATTTGATTTCAAAACTATTATTGTTCTCTGTTGTTAATAATAAGAAGAGCAACTTAAATTATTATACCTTTTTAGTCATTTTTAAGCCTGTGTATTACAATTTTGTTACGGTCCGAATTTAACTAAAATGTATTAAATTATATTTAAAATCTGTAGGTGTAAGTAATTCTTATAGCTTTTTAACCTAAAATAAAAAAAAAAACAGATCTGTTTATACATTTGTTACAGACTAGAATTCGGTGTATATTTATAGTAACTACAGAAACGTCCTCTAAACTCCGCATTTTAAATGTCACCAGCCACGTGAATTTTTTGACAAGGCATACTCAAAGATAAGGCAGAAAGCTACCTCTGCACCATGCCTTCCTGCTCGGCATTGGCGTGTGTCTCTCTTAGTTGGATCAGGCCACAATACTCTGACGAGAAATCCCATCGAGATACTGCAGCACAGATCACCAAGCCTCCCCATCACAACAAGGTGGAGACACGACAGGGAGGAAAAACTACCCCCTGCCTTGTTTGCCTATTCCTATCTCGCTTTCAGTCACTGACCAGGGTACTTATGGGTTAAAAGGATGCCAGTCGGAAATTGTGGATTTTCCGAATAATGCAAGTTTTTATTTAGAAAAATTTAGAAAAATATTTAGAAATATTTATTTAATTTATTATTGTAATAATATATAATTTTGTTTGAAATCTCATGTTCATTGTATCGCAGTGTTTTGTTTTCCTAATCAAGGAGTGTATCCAGAATAAATACACTCATTGAATGTTCCATGTAATCATAGCGCCAAATATTTAAGATACGTGTTATCTATCTATTGTGAAAATATTTTTAAAGAGAAATAAACTTGTGTATCGATTGAATGTTTCGTGTCTAATGTATCCAGAATGGGTAGTAATAATAATATATAATTTTGTTTGAAATCTCGTGTTCATTGTATTGCAGTGTTTTGTTTTCCTAATCAAGGAGCGTATCCAGAATGGGTAGTAATAATAAATAAATAAATAAATAATTTAGAAATATTTAGTTAGTATTTAACTAATTTCAAAAACTACTTACTTGAACAGTAACAGCTTAATTTTGTCTTACAACTTAAACAGTATATTTTTTTCTCTTTAGAGTTAAATTTACTTGTCTATTGTTATTTAGATAATTTCGACTGCACTTTCTGACTGGCATCCTCTTAACCTGTAAGTCCCGGTCAGATCACACGAGAATGCGGCAGATAAGTACTACCCCGGGGGCACCACGAGGAGGTAAGGCTCGGAGGATTTGGGTTTCCGCCCCCATTTAGTCCGGAGAGACACGTATTTCGTCTCCCCGCATTAAATGAAGTGAAACAAATAAGAGCGATTGTTATATTGACAAAGACGCCCGATTGTTATATTACATTCTTTTTATTTGTATTGTTTATTGTTTTGTCAATCGGTATATTGATATTTTCACAGAAATTTTTGCAATTTATAAATCAAATTCTTCACAATTATATTAATGTATAATTAAGGAATTAAATTATTGCAGACAATTTGTAAATTCGTTCTAACAACAACATTCTCCATTGCAACTTTTTACTTATCCTGTTTTAAATTTACATAAATTCATAAACATTCACTTTTTCTAAACATATTTCTTGTCATTGTCTTAACGGTAACCACAAAGAGTTAATTATTTTACAGAGAAATCTTCGTTTTTGTCATCTTAAAACACGTTGTTTTGCACGTGGAACGAACAAGGGGGGTTTTCTCGTGCGAGTCTTACATTTTAATAAAAATATATATCATTCGAGAGAGGGGGAAAGTATTTTTACTTTCTCGGCTGTTACATATGACAGCGAGGAAGTATGGCGATCGGTCAAAGAATGATCCTTCGAGATTTTTACATTTTTGGACTCCGGGGCCTTGAAATTACGAGAAATGTGAAGAAATTCGGGGGAAGGGTCTACATGTATTGATGTAGTGTGTGTGTTGCACGATTTTGTTCACCCTGTTTGAAGCCTAATAACTCTTGTGCTTTTTGTCGAAAATTTTAGGAATTTTGCACGAAGAGTTCGTATATTATGGGAATTGATTCAATTAAATTTTGGTGGTTAATACTAAGTAGATTGTCCGTCATTTGTTTTCTAACTAATTCGTTTTAGGACCAGTGTCCACGAAAATTTCCAAAATTTACAGTTTTTTAGTTCCTCTCATTGAACTGGAAAAACTTCTGATTTTATTATCTAATATTACAAAGAAATTAGTCCCCACTGTACTGGGCTAGAGATTGGTTGGGTTAAGCTTTTGTTTAAGTAAAATTCCGGCTCTTTCGGCATGGTTTTATTTATTTTCCCAATTCCCTAATCTCTTAATTATTTAATTACTTCTTAAGTAGAAATAAATCGAAACCGGTTACTCTGTACTTGAATATCTGTAGTCTCGGGAAAACGGTGGAAAGACAAATTTTTATGACAACGGATATATAAATCGTAAATTTAAGGAAAATAAATTCTAGAGCTTTTTTTGTATCTTGTACAGTACGTCTCATTCATTAAATTTGGTTGTAAACGATGCTGTCAAAGTAACAGTTAATTTTTTAACGTTATACAAGAATTGTACAGGTTTTTTCTGCATCCCCTTACAGATGGGACATACTAAATCGTAATATCACCGGTTTAACATCGAAATCCGTAAGTAATATAAGATGGGAGAGCGGAATAAACGCAGAATAAATATATCAAATATTTTAGAGGATTTTTTTAAAACTCTTGGCAACTATACGGAACTATCATAAAAACATGCCGGTAAACTCCTATCGGTTGGGTTAAGTTATAAATCTAGTCTACTCATGATTCACATAATCGGGCGAGGGCGACCGAATATCTAGCCGGCAGGTGGCTAACAGCCCAGAACCGGTCCGGGATATAAAATTGGAAGCGTTATACGTGTGTAGCTTCCACCCAAGGTCCTAGAATATATTCTAGGGCCTTGGCTTCCACCAGCTAAACCGTGAGGTTGGTGCTTTGTAAAGCGCATGAGCCAATGCCTATAATCTGTCTGCTAGGAAGCTGACCCAGTTTCGACATTTCTTCCGCCACTGATATTCGAATATACAATAGCAATCTTATCGTTTTTTTCACGTGTAGTATAGAAATTTCTAATAAGATACATAATGCAGTTATAACAAGAAATTAATTTTAATTAATTTAAAGTACGTTAAAATATGAGAATTTATATTTTAGAAAATACAAGGGAAGGTCATTGGAAGGTGGAAGCGGCGTTTCCACCGCTTCCAATGACGGCACGCCACTGATCTTCACCGACTCATACACGCGCAATGTCGGTGTACGACTTTTCTAGTCGACGTTACGGTAATCCGTTGTTAATTCCGTCAATGTATCCATTGACGGAATTAACACTCGGTAATTGTATTGACGATAAGCAAATCGTAATGTAGTAGGTGGGAAGTAGAACCCGTTATTGGAGCAAAATATATACGTAAGTAACCGATGTCCGGACGCATTATCTAGAAAGAACTAGAATGCATTGAATAATTACGAGTCCGCATTGTTCTTTGAATTGAATCGCTAACCGCGCGGGTCTTACGCCATTATTCATTACATTTCTATACTGATTTAGACGAATATTTCGTGACGGACATAATAAAATGTTTTCGACCGAATTAATGCGAAAATTTTTTGTTAAGCGAAATTTTAACAACTAAGTTACTTTTAGATTTCCCTTGTCACTTTTAACACTAAGTTAAAAGTTACGAGCGCAGTCTTTATTCGTAAATTTCTCCTGTCCCGTTTTCGTAAGCGATAAAATAAAACTATATTTCATCAGAAGAAATCTAATTATTCTTAAATAATCCACACACGAGAACCTTATAATATCCCAGTAACAACAAATTTAAATTAAAACTAATCGTGGTCTTCGGGCTTTTGACCAGCGCAATTCGAATGTGGACGTGTTTAAAATTATTTTAAAATATCGAAACATAACTTTAGATAACATGGAAAATAAGTTTTAGCCGTATGTGTTACGATAGTGATAAAAATATTCCTACACCACAAACAATAAATAATAAGATATAATTAATGGCGCAGAAAAGGTAGCAAATGCTGGTGTGTTTTTCGTAGCACCACCTCCACGCGTAAGAAATATTAGCGGCGTCCTTTGTGTAAATGCAGTCGCCGGCCAGGCCGACCTTGCATGTTTCTAATGCTTCCGGGTTGCGAAGGTATTTTGCCCGATGCGATCGTCTCACCAATTTGGCTTTATGGAGGTCGGCTCGTATTTCGGGGTCCCCGGTATAGGCGGCTAGGACGGCGGTGCCTTTTGTTGGCGATATCGTACCCGCGCTCTTCTATTCTTTCGTTTAGTGAGCGCTTCGTGGATCCGATGTATACTAGATCACATTGGAATCTGTGGACTCCGAGAGGAACCATATAGACACCAGATGCCCGACTTTTCTCGGTGCTGTCTTTGCCGTTGCGCAATAGTCCATATACTACGTTACGTCTCTTATAGGCAATCTTTGGACCTTTACGGGCAGCAATCTCTTTATAGATGGAGCTCGGGTGCCGGTTGTGTATCACCGCCGTACGCGATCGGTTGATGCTGCGATTACGGTTGTCGTTGGGTTTTACCTGTGTGTTGGGAGTACGAAGACCACGATTACGGTCGAAAACGTTAGTTTTAATTAAAATTTGTTGTTACTGGGATATTATAAAGTTCTCGTGTGTGGATTATCATTCCCGGTAATTCTGCAAGAAGTTCTTTTATTTCTTAAATAATCTCTATTTGATCGGAAACCTCATAGAATAAGTAAGAATAATTGATTGTAGAAATTGTTAAGAAACACACATTGATTATTATTCCGATATTATCAATAGTGGTTACCATCGAAAAAATATTTTCGTTAGAGTATGTAATGTTATCGACTGTCGTAGGAGGCATATTCGTAAAGATTCAAAGTCTAGGAACCATTTCTAAAGCATTTAAATGTTAGACTGACTTATATGAAAACGACGTTGAAAAATAAGTAAATATATGTTGTAAAAAAATAGCTTTAGAACATATGTTTATTTTATTAACGTAGTCGCCACGGACCTCGATGTATTTGACGAGTTTCTCGATGTAATCTCCTGTTCGCTCTCGTAATCACGTCTTGAATCGCGTCGTTGTCGTCAGACTTATTTTCGGAGATGTTCCCTCGACTTCGGAAACAAGTGATAATCGCTGGGTGCGAGGTCTCGGCTGGTCGATGGATGTTTCAAAACTTCTCACTCGAGTGTCTGGCAGTCCGCTATTTAGGTGTTAGACACGTGAGGAAACCTGGAAGATTCCTCGAGGTGCAAACCCACAACCAACTGCTGTATTTTTATTCACTCGGCTACTGGTGGACAGTGCCGTAACTAGGGCGGTGCCAGCGGTGCCCAGGCGCAGGGCGCAGACCCTGGAGGGCGTAGAAATGACCTGGACCAAGTTTTATATCATAATTTTGGGACGTAGTTACAGAAGCTTGCACCGAGCGCATAAAAGGCTAGTTACGACGCTGCTGGTGGGTACACTTTTTGGCATTTTGTCTATTACGGTGAGGAACGTAGGAACGCAGAATAATCCAACACAGCCCTAAAAGACTAGACTGACCTATCCGGTTATCTATCTACTCGAAAGTCCACTGGGACAGTCGTAGCTTTTTCGACCGGATCCGGCACTAGCAGTCACCATACGACGCAGAATACCGAGGGGCAGTCGCCTTATTCTCAGTTAAGGAAACAGCCAACGCTGGTAGAAAATTCAGGCAGCCGTAGCTCAGACTCGATTTCGGATCTCCAGAACAGTAAGCCATCCGGGCGACTGTACTTGGGATTCTATGGTGCTTCTAACAAGCTAACTAGGCAAACCAATGACAACGATCGTTTCGTACGAAACTACGCCATTGGTTTTGCCCGCTTAGCTTGTTAAACTCGCTCATAAAAACGACCGAATAACCAAGCTGTTAAAGCGGCAGTCTACTATTCTGAGGGACCCGGGACCGAATCCGGACGGGTCTAAAACGACTCGGGAATTTTTCGGTGGGTGGTCCATTCGGATATGTCGGGCCACATCTCTTGCCACTCGGCCACCCTATTGTGGTCCCGGCCGAACCCCTGCAAAGAAAACTTCTCGGTATTCACGGGACTAAGAAAAGCACCCATAAAAACATATCGAAATGATAATTTGGGAATTGACATCAGTTACACGTTTATCAAAAAATAAGTGGTGAAGATAATATAAATGTAACTTAAACTGGAATTAATTGGATAATTTTGAATAGTTTCCGAAATTTATGTATTTGTGTTTTATTTTCGCTGATTATTATTTTAAAATATATATTATTCCTCTGGTTTGGAAATATCAGGGGGCGCTGCGCGAAAGCTTGGGGATCGAGTTTTGACGATTTTGTTAGATGTAGTTAATTTAAAGCGAAAGTATTTGAAAATCGAATAATCAAATATGACGATGAGAACGTTCGGAGAGAAACCGACTGCTTTTCAGTTGGAAGAGAATGGAGATTTCTATTACATCGGTTCCGAGGTAGGTATTAGCTTGCCTGTACGCCATTCACACAAAAGAACCAACTCGTTTCCGTTTCTTTGCCACTTGTGCAATTTATATGACTTCGAACCCTGTTACATGCGCCCGATAAACATTTGCTCAAGTAAAATATTTGCTGCAGTTATGTACGACGCTAATCCCTGTTACGTGTACGAATTCAAAGACCAACTTTAAATGGATTATCGATTTAAATTATTAAACCACTTCGTGTCCATTCTTCCATAATGCTAAAAGTGGCTCGTAGAAAGTTTTGCTACCCCAGAGTTATTACTTCGCGAGTTAGATGGAATGAAATATTGCAAGTGGCGGTGCTCCCAGACTATAACAAACGGTGGAATGGATTATAAAAAAAAGGATGTCGTACGTTATTCTCGAAGCTTCGAATTCTACGATTCGAAATCCGATCGGTGCTCACGCAAGCCGGCCGAGGTCGCTCTCGGAGCCGACTCGACCTCGAAAACCGGGAACGCGATTTTGGTCGATACGGGGCCGAGTCGCGTGGGACGACGTACAAATATAGTTCGTCGGTTTCTTTTATATTTGCGGAATAGACTAGAAATTATGAATTTTGCGTCGTTTGTCGACGACGGAATTTGGGGACTCCTCGGGATTGGGAAAAGGACGATCCGGACGAAGAGGAGGTGCGTGTTCCGAGTGCCCCGACGTACGGGTGCTTCGCCGAGGTGGGAAAACCGAATGCGTGCGCAAGAAAAAAGAATCGAAGATTTTTTTTACCGAAATTGAGTTTTTATTGCATGTACCAGTTGTTAAAATTGTGTTATTCTTAATACTGTAATATAATTTAATAACAGTTATGCAGAAGACGTTTTCGGAATAATAATTTGCTGCCGGTATATTGCGACGCCAATCGTCGCACGGCTCTTGCCGTGGTTCGTTACGGTCGATACGTAGAATCTGGCACGTTTCTGCAGTTTTCGATATAACTTTTCGGAATCTTGTTTGTTTCTTCGGCCACTTCGATTTACTTTGTGTGACGGTGTGCTTTAAATTTTGCTACCGGTATTTGTGCAATGTTTAGTAAATTTATATTTATCCCGTAGGCACTCCGATACCTGCGTAGAAAGAACGAAATGTTGTCTTGTGATCGATGCGTGTTTTCGATCGACCGCGCCCCCGCTATTACGTTTTTCGTATCGGCCGTCTCGTGATATAATTCTACCGAAGTTGTAAAAATTTCCGTATTTGTATACTTTATTGTGCCGTAACATACGCATTACCATTTCTATCTGCCCCGTCAGAATGTTTGCTTATCGGTTTCATCCCAAAAAAAGTCAATCCGGAGACAGGATATGACAAGTTTAACAAATACAGAGGTCAGATGCAAACGGAATATGGTAATATTCTTGTACAGTGTTAAAAGCCATTTAGAAACATGAATGTGACAAAAAATGTAATTCGTTAGCTGAATAAGTAGTGCTTCAAAAGTTTAACCCGGCTCTTTGGAACTTAACTCTTCAGTACGTAGGTGTTCCAGCCGACGTCAATCTTAAAAGTTTACAAACTTAAAATGTAGACCAAACAAAAATTTGTAATTTAAGCAAGAAAATGCATCTTGCTTTAAAACTGAATGTGCATGTACAAAATAAATTTTTATATGTAACTAGCAGATAAGCCCGGCGTTGCTCGGGCAAAAAGTAATGATAGTAAAGATTAAATCTTGCACGTCGCTTTCTTATAACACTTCCGTCGTAAGGAATACGCTTCTTTTGTCCCCACCTCCGCTATGCTCGAAAATAGGCAGTTACCATCTCCTTGTGTAGGAATCAAAAAATGTGGTACCCTACTAAAACAGTTAAAAATAAAAAATTGCATGTAAATAGTAAATGGTATAACCTATTAAAACCTATAGGCATACGGGGCCGGATTAACCCACTTTGGGACCCTAGACATTTTCTTCTTACCGGGCCCCTTCCTCTCCCACAAGAAATAGAGCACACAAAAAATATAAAACAATAAATAAAATTAAATAATGTGAAAAACTAAAACAAATCTTTAATTTTTATTAATAAAAAATATTTAATATACAACAATAAATTTTAGTTTTTCTAGAAAAGTTTGAACTGTTCGTTTATAAATTTAAAAAAATTGAAATTTATTTTATTAAATGTCTGACGAAAGTTGTTACACAATAACGATATTACTTTAAAATATTAATTGTTTAATTTAACCTTTTTGGTAATATTTAAATAATATAATATTTTACCCATGAAAGGTAAATTGAATAATGAAAAAGATAATTTAAATAAAAGCCAAGATAGTTTAAAAAAAGTAAGTATATAAATATGAATAAACTTTATTTAAAAATTCAGAAAAATAAACTCTCTTATTTACAAATCTTTTCAAGATAGACAATTTGACCAAGCTCTTCAAAAAACCGGGCCCTAGACATTTGTGTTTTTGTCTATGCGATGATCCGGCCCTGTTGGCATACCCTACTAAAATGCAAAAAACTGCATCTAAAATAGTATAATGGAAGCAGAGTTCTTCGCAGTAAACCTTAATCCCGTCCCTCTCCCACGGGAGGGAATTTTGAAAAATCCCTTCTTAGTTTACGTTCTTGTGACGTACCCCGTGTTCCAAATTTCAACTTTCAACTCCTAACCATTTGGGCTCTGTGATTATTATTATTATTATTATTATCCCATCTCAATTATGTGTGTTTCATTAACTGTTAATCTTAATTTTTGTGACTGAATTGTTTTGTGTTCTTAACCTCAAACCTCATCTTCAACTTTTCAAATTTGTATTGTAACATTAGGGAAATCTGTACTTGAAGATGTAAGTTGTTGGCATCAAATTAAATATTTAAAAAGTATTTCTTTAATGGATAATATTTTATTAAACAATATTTAAAAATGACAATTCATGTGGATTTAATGGATGGAAAGTTCCAAAAAATAAGTTGATTAATCAATTAATAAAGAATAGTAATTGATTAATTTTAGGTATTCGATTTATTGAAATCAATTAATAAAAAACAGTAGTCATGCATCGGTAGTAAAGGTGCGATATCAAGCAATACACTGGTAAATTGGCTGTAATATAGCCAGATGAGCAAACCAATGACAAATCGTGCTTCATTTGAAATGGGGCATGTTGTTGGTTTGCTCATCCAGCTGTATTAAAGCTGCTTTACTAGGCAAAGTGCCCTAAAATTACATCTAAAACCTGACTATGGACCAGTTTTTGTTTAACTGAAAATTTCTCTATTGTAAATAAATTTCTAAAAAGAAAATCCAGGATGAAATATACTTATTTCATCATGGATTTTCTTTTTAGAAATTTATTTACAATTTCTTGGAACTTTTTACTTGATTTGCATAGCTATAGGTGGGGAAGTAACCTATAAAGGTCGACTCCACCAATGTGGATCATTTTCCTGTAACAACGAAAAGAAAGATGTCAATATTTTTTATTTTGTATTAGTCTTTACTATTTGTATTTTTTACAATATGTTTAAAAATTTCTCTATTGCTTTTGTGTCTCTTCATCTTTTGGGTTTCTTTTGTATTTTCTTCCTAGAAACAACTTGTGGACTCACTTAGCATCTTGGTCAAAGAAATTAATGGGTTGTTGGTGCTGCTGTTTACTAATGGATAAACAAAGCATTCTTAGAGAAACAATGTAAACCAAAAGTTATTATGAATTTAACCAAACAACTAAAATAGATGAATTCCTGAAGTCAACATTGTCCAACTGGTGGTCTGCTAGATCAAATTTAGCTGGTTTTTTTTTTTTTTTTTTTTACTTACCTCAGAGTTATTGAACAAACCATTTCTTTGAATTTTCTTGTCTAATTCATGTAGACTTGGAAAGTCTATGCCCTTTATCTTTTTCTACACACACGCACACATATATATATAAAATACATATCTTCTTCTACACATATATATACAGGGTGATTTAAAAGTCACAGAAATTATAAAAAATTAATAACTTGCAAACTATTTACAGTAAGATGATGCAGTTTTCACAGAAATGCTTAGAAAGAAGTAGAATTTTTTTGTGTGTAATAAAAATTTTAGTACCAAAATAGTTACATTTTATGCCATAGATGACACTTGATAAGATTACATAATTTGTGAAGTTGTTACTGGAACTTACATTAAGAACATTTTTATTTTTTTATTCTTACTTCAACAAATTGACAAATGATTTCAGTTTTTTACAGCATCATCTATGACAAGAAATGTAACTATTTTGGTACTAAAACTTTTATTACACCTAAAAATTCCCACTTCTTTCTAAGCATTTTTGTGAAAACTGCATCATCTTACTGTAAATAGTTTGCGAGTTATTAACTTTTTAAAATTTCTGTGACTTGAATCACCCTGTGTGTATATATATATGTGTGTGTGTGTGTGTGTGTAGAAGAAAAAGATAAAGGGCATGGCATCAGTGGCATGCAAAGTTACCTAATTACTTCCTCTTGCTTGGAAAATAATTTTTTCAAATAAAAATTCAATTCTAAAAATGTTCTAATCTTCATTGTATATTTATCAAGAATGATAATTACAAACATATTGGCCATTAAAATCATTTTCAAATATTTTGTAACAAAATATTTTTAATTATTTTTATATAACTATTTTACTTTCCAGGCTGTGTTATATGTAACATAGGGAAAGTATGGCTATTGGTCAAAAAATGACCCTCAAGAAATTTTCATTTATGGACTTAGGACTGCTGAGAAATGTGAAAAAATTTGGGGGGTTTTTCTGCTTGTATAGTTGTTAGCGTGTGTGAGGGGCATGATTTTGTTTTACCCACTTTGAAGCTTAACTCCTGTGTCTTTTATCGAAAATTTCCGAAATTTTGCAGGTGGTTTGTGTATTAGAAATTGAAACTATTAAATTTTGGTAGTTAAAGTCAATAGGGTGGGAAAATGGGGAAATTGTATGTCATGTCTTGAGTAGGGTTGGATCGAATGAATATTTTGTGTGTTATTGGCATTTACAAATTTTTTATAAAACTCATTTTTACCCTCAAAATTAAGCTTTTTTTCATTTTATAATAATTAAAAATATAAAGTGTTTTTTAACAAAATATCATAACATGATGTGACAGTTTTAAATGTTGCTTAAGGCCCACCAGTGACCAAGTAGTTTTCGTTCCCTGAACACTGGGAGTTCGGTCGTGGGTTCGGACGGGCTGACCACGTGGAGTTTTCTGGGTTTTCTCCACGTCTGTAACACCTAAATAGGGGCCAGTTTCCCTTAAAAAGACCTTCCGGAAGGCATTCCTCCTAGGCAGATCACGTAAGTGTTGCATTGCCATAACTAACTAAACAAACAAACGTTTTAGTGTTAAAGGATGCCAAATCCTCAGATAAAAGGTCGGCGTTCCGATCAATTTTAACTTTATGTGTTAGTTTTTTATAACTTACCATCTGTCCTAATGAAGTTAATTCAAGCCATTATACTGTGATTCTCTGAGGTGTAAAAAAGGATGTAAGATAGACTCAAAAATTTAATAATTTTTGTAAATAGTCATGATTCAAATTTAATTGAAGATATCCTGGGGTGTTATCGTGTGTGCTTTTATGCAATAAATGTTGCTTGGAAAGTTAAGCAACTCATTGCTAGGTTTTTTCTGTTTTGTTATATTAAGGTTCTGATTGCTGGGATAATGCTAGGCAATTCATAACTAGGCAGGTGCAATGGGTATAGGTACTGTACATGGCCCAGGACAAAAAGGCACTTTGAAATAGGATATCAAAAAATGATCAGTATTATATTTTTATTTTCAAATTTTAAATTTTGCTGCCATTAGTCTATTAATTGTTTATTATTTTTCCCCAACAAAGAGAAGCCAAAAACACCTTACAAAGGACACATAAACAGCTAGTTATAGCACTGATGCTAGATATCTGGTTCTTAATACCATTTCCATTGTATTTTTTTTTTTAAACATTAAAAGTGAAAATTTCTGTTTGCATAATTAGTAGTTGAAAATGGCATCAAGTAACTCACTGTCCAGTCAGACAGTTCTAAAATTCTGATCTATTTTTTAACCAAATATTTGTTCAATCAACATATTTTCCTCTTAAATTTTCAAAATTCCTTTATTTGAATGTTTTCTTCTATGAATGCTTTTTTTATCTGCCATATTTTCTCACTTTCCCAGAGAAAGTACTATTTCTCTAAAATGTACTAACAAAAAAGACATTTTTGTATGAGTGGTGACCTACCTTTCTGGATTGATGTGAGATTTGCCAAACGACTGCGTTAGCCAGGATAGTCGCGCAGTCACGACCAGCATGTGGGAGAAAATAAAAAACCCTCAGAGATAGACTTTCGTCCTTAACTCGTTTACATAACAAAAGGTGCTTACAACTACGGTACACTTTTATCGGCAATGGTGTTTGAGTTTTCTGGGCCCCTTTTTGAATGCGAAGGTCCGCGAGAAAAGTTCTCCGATGTTTTCGCAGGAGTTTGATGGCTCCGGGGTGCACTGTTCCGTTTCTCGAGGGAAAGTTCCAGAAGCAGGGATGATTCAGATAACAGGTGACAAATCCAGGGGAGCGGGTGACATTCCAAGAGAGGTGTAATCCAACTGCCGAAGATCACGGAAACACACAGTCATCAGATCGTGAGACAAAGCTCCAAGAACTGAGAACGTCACATCCCTTTTTTTTGTCAGTTTTTATAAGTTTTTCTTGAGTCTCAGATTGAACATTCCGATAGGTCAATGCCGACTGACTCTCACTCTCCAATTGGTCCCCCCTTCGTTACGAATTGTAACGAGATCGGAACCCTGATCGTTGGATGAGTCAACATCAACTGACAATTTGATTCCTATCGAAGATGTTCGATCGCAGTACTCAAATTCATCTATTGTTTCAACCTGAGAAGTCCTACTTTCTCGGAAATTTCCACAGACATGCCCTTTTATGGTCATAAAATATTCATTTTTTGTTTTCCTTTTTTTTACTTGTTGATGGATTTTTTACAACATTAATTTATTATAATAACTATTATTATTTGCTTCTATTCAAAAACAATAAAAAAATTTTTTTTCCTTTTTGCACAAATTCTAGACCCATTTCCAAAGCTTCACATTGATTGATTGGACCAATTTGATTATTAGCATTCCAGGAACCAGAAGGGGTCATCTGATGATTTAGGAAAGTCATCTAATAATGATAGTGATTCATGCTCCTCTTATTTGCTTGTTTTGAATATGACTGTAGTTTTATAATTGTTGCATCAACTTTTGTCTCTTCAATAAATTTGAATTTCCTTACCTTTTAGCCACTCAAAATTACTGAAACCTGATTGTGTTGTTAAATCAGTATAGATAGCATGGTTAATTAAGATTTTAATTTTATTTCAGAGCTCGGTCTGTCCAGAATTTTATCGGTTTAGCTATCATACCTTAGTGTGAAACAAGATTCACTTCCTCTATCTTTACACAACAGGAAGAATAATAATGCATTTATGATGTGAGATTTATCAAAGTTCACTACTTTCATCACCTGTTCAGATGTTGTTTGTTTCAAAATATTATTTAGTTTTGTTGCTATTGTTTCTCTTGATGTTGCAATTATGTCTGGTTAGCCAAAGAGCAATATCTTTCTCATTATTCTTAGACACATTAATCCAGTTAGTAGCATATGTTATAAAACACTTGTATAAGAACTTAAAAAAAATTGTTTGGATAGAGGCATATAAAATAAATCTTCCATTTATATGTAAAACAAGCCTACTAGCAGAATTAGTTAAATCAGTGCATTTATTAGACTACAGAGTAAACAGTTTGATCTATTTTATTGTATTTTCTATTTAAATGTGTTACTTAAAAGTGGAATCTGAAATTCCTTCTACACAGACAACTTTTTCACTTACCAGTTTCTGTATTATATTTGTTGTAGGAAGGATCAGTTGTCACCATTTGTGAACAACTTCTTTTTGAGCAATTATTAGTAATTAGTCATATGAAACAAGTATAACATTTCAATTAGAATTAAAAAAAGATGGAAAATGTTGTTTTTTAATTGATACAATTTATTTTTGAAAATTTCAATAGGCTTACTGTCATTCACTGTGCTTAGCTGTTAAATCTTTTTGGCACGATGATTTCGTACTTCTTTTAGCCAATGTTTCGTTACATATTACTACACATGTGGCATAGAATTATTTCATTACCAGAAAATATGAAATTAGATTTTAAATGCCTAAAGTTTATCTCAAAAAATATGATAAAATTTGGACCTGTTTTTTTTACTTTGATGTGATGCTGATCTTCTGGTGGTTTTGAATCCTCATCATTAAAATGATGAATAGTTTAGTAACACATTTTTGTATCTGATTGTTTCCATTGAGAGTTTTAGAATAAAATGAGCACATTTTCCCAAAACTTGTTTTGAACAATAAATCCAAGTTGCTAATTTTAGTCATGCCAAATTCTAAACAATTATCTATTGATTTGCTTTTTTGTTTCACTCTCAAGCACTGACTTTGTCTGGTTGAAACTAATTCATTTTATACTGCTTGCTTGCTTGCTTTGTATGTTATCCAGTAAATTATGTGAATTGCAGTAATGATTTCGGGGGTGACAATGGGCAATTGTAACTCTGATAGATAGTTCTGACATGATTTAATTTCATAAGATGAATAAATTAGAAATTTATAAGAACTAAACACCAAATTGCCAATAAGAAACGAGAGAAGTCAACTCTAGATGCACAGATATGGACCATTCTGAAGAATTAGTATAAAAAGCATTTGTAAATTGAACATTTGTTGACTACGAACACAATATAGTGCTTACGACGATCACTTGGCTTTTCTTCTCCCTGTTATTTAGTTGAGACAAGCCTTACGTGCGTATGTAGCTCATTTCGGGCCTAATATGCCCCTCTTCAGTCAACTAAATATTAAGACGATGACACTTTACAACAAATGTTTCAGGCAATGGCACTTTACAACTAATGTTAAGTACGTTGGTTTTAAAGTTAAAAAGTTTTTGAAACCAACGTACTTAACATTAGTTGTAAAGTGCCATTGCCTGAAACATTTGTTGTAAAGTGTCATCGTCTTAATATTTAGTTGACTGAAGAAGGGCATATTAGGCCCGAAATGAGCTACATACGCACGTAAGGCTTGTCTCAACTAAATAACAGGGAGAAAAAAAGCCAAGTGATCGTCGTAAGCACTATATTGTGTTCGTAGTCAACAAGAATCAAGTGCGACACAGTTTCAAGTCATTAATTAAATTGAACATTGCTGAATATTTAATTCAAGGATTCTCAACAGGGTCAATATAAACTCCTGAGCCTTTAGTCTTGAGTTTTTTGTGTTGAAGGTGTCACGTTGTGCCATCTCACACACTGACGTCAAATTGGTAGTCTCGAATTATAACTCGTGCTTTCCCATCTCACCATGCGAGTTCCTACTCATTTTGAGTTGAGCATGCGAGATCTGTACACAAAAGTGAAAATGGCTGACAGATATGCTATTCTGATCACAATCAAAGCATTAGAAAGAGCTGAAAGAGTTGTTTAAGAAGGCAACGAATTTTTCTACCATGAGTAGATGCCATTTTTTTTCGTGTCAAATCAACACTAAAAAAAATTTTAATTCATAATTGATTAAATTATTTATTTATTTTAAAAACTCCATACATAAAATTACTTTTTAGGAGGAGGGGTTACATTAATTACTTTAGTTAATAAATTGTATTTACACCAAATGGTTTCGACTGAGTCGTCGATAGAGAATAGTCCATGAATTCTATCTGCTAGATCTTTACAAATAACATTATTAATACAGAGATCATTATTAGAAAGTGTTGATAAATGCAAATATTCAAGATCCTCACAGTCAAACATGTAGTGATTTAAGGTCGCATTTTCTTTCTTACAATACGAACACGTATCTGGAGAACGTAGATCAATACACAAATGTTTCCATGTTAAACAAAACTTATTTAGCCAAATCTGAATGATCATTTTTTTAATAATAAACGGTAACTGCTGATAATAAATGTAAAAACATTGATTGTTATCTAATATTTCTGGGTACCATGGATGGTACTTAGCCTTAAGGACCCTGTCACCTTCTTCTGTCAAGAAAAGGTTGTCAAACTCTTGTAGAATTGTATTTGTATAATATTTCAAAACGTTTGGGGATGAATCTATTGAGGAGAGTGAGATACCTATTCTATTAAATAGACTCTCCAGTTTAGTGAACCAACTATATTTCAGTGATCTGGTTGATGAAAACTTCTTCAAGGTAGAATAAGCCTCACATTCCAAGGATGATGGATCAGAGATTATGTTCCTCAGAAAATTTAAGGTTAATTTAACAAACGTTTCCGAGGCCCAATTCAGATCTAATTGCATACGATGGGATCGACCTCTCAAGGATAAAAAGACAATGAAAGAACATCAGTTCTATAGTCAATGTCTTCAAAACAAAAAGGCTCTCAAAAGGGCAGACCGTAAGACCAACTTGAAGTAAATAGAGAAGCTGCAAGTTTCTTACACAAAGCCATGTGACTGTTCTTAACCAGTCTCAAAATATCTATTACAACATTTATTTTAGAAAATGCTTTGCCTTTCACGTAAGATATGTAATTTTGGAATGAGCCAGTAGCCAAGAAACGAATCCCCAAATATATAACTTCATTAACAATACTGATTCCTCTTCCATTTAAGAAAAACTTATCGGCCTTTCTCAGCCTTCCACCGTGTCTAAAAATTATTATTTTCGACTTGAATAAATTAATACGTAAACCCAAAGTAGAAGAATAATTATATAACCTGTCCAATTTCCTTTGTAAATAGATCGGGGTAGTGGATAACACTACTGTATTGTCGGCAAATTGGAGTAAATGTGCTTCGTAATCACCCAGAGAAATGGAATCTTTGCTTAAATCATCAAAAACTTGTACCATATCATTAACGTAGCAAATAAACAATAATGGACTTAAAGAATCACCCTGGAGTAAACCTTTTTCTAATGAAAAAACATCAATAAACCCAGTACTAGTGGAAATCCTTGCTTTCAGTCCTGAAAATAAACATTGAATTATATCAGTAAACTTATCAGAGATCCCAAGCATCTTTAATTTGGATAACAAAATCTTCAAAACAACACTGTCAAAGGCTTTTTCGTAGTCAGTCTATAAAGGCTGCAAGTAAACGTTGTTTTTTCTTTGAAAGTTGCCTACAAATAATGGAGTGAAGAATTAGAATATTGCTCAAAGTACTCTTTCGAGGTTGGAAAGCGAATTGCACTGGTTGAATCAAATTCCGCTCTTTTAACCAAATACCCAATCTATTAGACAAAATTGATGTAAAAATTTTCCGAACTACAGGTAACAGCTATATTGGTCAAAAATTTGTGGGCTCATCTGTTGGACCTTTTTTATGAATAACTTTTATCTTTACTTCCAACCACGAATCCGGAATTTTAGCAGTGTCATAAACCTGATTAAATAACTTGACCAAGTAAGGAACCAAAGTAGCCCTAGAGTAAGCAATTAAAGACGGAGAAACACTGTCCACCCTGGGAGCTGAGCGAATTCGCATCTTTTGAATCGCTGTATTCACCTCTGAATCAGAGACAGGAAGGTCTAAGGTAGGATCAACAACATGAGGCGTCATCGGTAGTGACGGGATCAGAGGTAAATTCGACATATTTAGACTAAATAACTGTTGATAATAATTAAACCGATTGGTCAAAAAAATCTCTTGGTCTGGTATACTTCTGACCCGGCGAAAACAATTCACCCGATTCCAAAAGGTCTTAGAGTACCTAATCCCAGCCAATTGAAATGCATAATTACAAAAAAACTTCCTCTTTTTTGCCCTAATAAATGAATTATATTGTTGTTTCAAATTTAAAAAGGAAGACAAATCAGCCTGACTATTTGATCTGTGAAACTTGCCCAGGGCAATATTCCTCACTCGCTTCTGGATGTAGCAAGACCTATCAAACCAAGGGGAACGAGTCCTCCTATAAGGTTCGGCTCCTTCAATTAACGCATTTAGACTCCTTGCTATAGAGCATAGCTCGGATATAATTAAACCATAGAAATCATCAATGGACTCAGAATCAAAGTTTATATTCTGGAAACTCTGCAATACTGCATCACCAAAACATTCTATTTTAGAATCATTCCAAACAAAATGAGTCTTGATGGAATGAGGCCCATCAACAAAGGAAATTGTGTTTCTGGTCGATAACTGTAATTCCACTGGAAAATGGTCAGAAGATGAGAGAGAACCAACACAAAGGAATTTGATCTTGTGAACTAGATTCTGAGAAATGACTATAAAGTCTATAACTGAGCTACCCACTTTTGACAAAAAAGTTAATTCACCTGGAAAATCTCCCTTACTACGACCATTGAGGAGAATGAAAGATACTCCTAGTTTCGGAAGCCGAGTAATGTGATAAACCAATCACCATCAAATCAGGGTAAGTTTCCAGTAACTCAAATTGCCCTCTAGCTTCATCAAAAAAGAACAAAATTCCACCGTGGGGCCTGCCCAGGCCCAATGGTTTTTCAACTGAAATCATAAAATACTTCCAGTTAACTGGAAGAGACTTAGCAAGAAAATCACCTTCTATAGAAACCATCCAGGTTGCAACCAGGGCCAAACAAATTAAATCTGGTCTTTTAATCATATAATCCAACAGTGAGCGCTTGTTGCTAAATCCACAGCAATTCCAAAAAAGCAACGAGTTCGAACAACATCCCGCACTAGACTGGACCAGACACGACAAAGTTGAAAGTCTCGCCAAACCTTCACTCTTACGGGGAGGAAAATTCAAAATAAAAAAGAGACAGGAACTTCTATTAATCGCTGGCCCGAGATGGAATACGTAAATCTCTTATCGTCAACATACAATACATCATCTCGCAAAAAAACACAACCAGCTTCCCGGTAGTATTTTAAAAAAGTTACCAGGTTTTTACGGCAAACTCGCGAATTAAACGAAAGATCCGTCGCCAATCTAAACTTCACCGGTCTTGCCCTACCTTCTTGTTGAGTTTTCATTCAAAACTTTTGCAATAAATAATTTCGACATTTCCAGGACGATAACTGGATACAATAGAATTCCTGAGCTTTACCCCGCAAATGGGAAATACCGACAATATTATGCCCCAATAGATCAGCCGTATCCAATTCCTTAGATAATAAATTAACAATATGATCCTTCGTGTCTAACTTGTGCGGAATACTATAATTAAACAACATTAAATTGCTTCTGTTGGAAGCATTGACTTGTCTATCGTAGGCAAAGGAGTGTAATTCACCAATGTCGTTCAAAGGTAATTGTTGTTGCTGTTCCACTTTATCTAATAGCAAACACATTTTTGAAAAGTCAATTTCCAGTTCCCTTACCAAAGACAATGTTGACTGGTTAGCCATTTCCAAATTGGCGAGTCTTTTTTCGATACACTTCAACTGCATCATTACTGCACTCAAAGTAGTCTCCAAATATTGCCATAAGGATGACATTTCTTCCTTATCTGAGTCTGGAGGAGATTGTCTCTTAAAATAATGTTCTAATTTTGGGTATTTTGCACCGGGATCACTCGGTGAACGATGATGTTTAATTCCCTTCCATTCTTTTTGGGTGTGATTTAACACTCCCGGGGAGTACGTGGAAACATTTCTAGAAAAGTAGAACTAGCAATAGCACAGAATGACACAAAAGCAAGGACATACCAACTTCGGTGGCTAATTAAGTAAAAAAAAAAACTCAATAGTTTACTATAAAATAATGTTAAGAATTTCTCTGGTAAAAAGTTGCCAGCAACAACAGTTACTCGACAGTGCCCCCCATAATTGATTAAATTATACAGCATATTTTTCTAAGAATAAGAAGTATCTCATTCGTCGAAAAAAAGAATTAAAATGATAATAATTTATACATATAATTTACTAAGAGCATAGACACTATATTAAGATTATTTATTAATCAGAAATGTTAAGTTCTGATTAATAAATAATCTCAATAGACAAAACAATTTATGAAATAGATCAATGAAGAAAGGATTAAATTAAAATACTTTTTCCATTACACAACAGATGTTTAGCTCCAACACAGCAATCAATTTTTCAACTAATTCTCTCCACAAATCTAATTGTCTTTTTCTTGTAAGTTTGTTGTCAAATTTTCCACTGTTCATTTTCTTATTATTTTCTATATACGTTACTAATATTTCTTTTTGTTCTTCTCTTATTTTTAAAATAAAATCTTGGGTTTTCCATTTTCTTTCTGCATACTATATTGCTGTAAGACAAAACTTTTAACTGTAACATGTGTAAACTAATTCACGTTGATTTGTTTACAACTTGTTACAGTTAAGTTGATTGGTCGAATCATTATAGTTGCAAACCCAGATGCGTTGTAAATAATCCCATCGTGCTTTACTACGCCCGTAACCGAGTGAGTACGAGTTTGCTCGATGGGTGTGACTCGAGACTACCAATTATGTGAGTCATAGTAACACGAGTGAGTTCGACGACGTCAATTCGAGTACAACACAAAATCTCGAGACTAAAGGCACTGGAAGGCAATGGAACTCAAGAGGTCAATTGAAGTTGAATTGAAAAATCAGATATTTATTGTATTTCTTTGAGAATTTTATATAATTTTCAAATAATAATAACAGTTATGTGGGAAATTCATTAATTGATATAATAATTTGCTTAATTAATGTATTACACAAAATCTTGGGAAATAACAGAAAAATTTTAAGGGATATTTTTCTATTTGGGGGTCAATGGAAGAAAAAGGTTAAGAACCCCTAATTTAAAGTATTTGACTTTTAAATAACTTAAATTGCTATAGTTGTTAAATAGTAATATAGAAATGAAATTTGCTTTCATGGAAAAAAGATATAACAAAAATTTTAAATGATTAATAACAAAATTTTTCGTTTAGCATTTACCCCTTCTCATCTTATAGTTTTTTCTTGTTAACTATTATATTGAATAAAGACAAGCAATTGGCATTATTTTTTTCTTTAAAATATTGACCATTTAGCTCTTCTGATATTCTCTGATGAGTTTCGTTTAATAATTGAACTTTGCCTCGTGATGGTATTTCTTTCTTAATGGCTTCTTCACTAAAAACTATATTGTTAAACATCCTTTCTACATTCTGTGATTTCCTTATCTAGCAATTTTGTCATGTTTCTTCTATATATCAAGACACATTGGCCTGTATGAATAAAAATGAAAGAAATTCTAATAAGCATAAGTAAAACAAATGCTTTGAGCAGAAGGCAGAAGCAAAGCAATTCTTCTGTTTGGTATGAATAATGATTACCTTATACTTCTGATCAAATGCTTCTGGTAAACGAGTAAAAGGTTCTCGACGTGCAGGTTATGACAGGTTTAATTCTATGTTGTATTTTATCAGCTGTATTTAATACATATTAATCCTGTATGTGTTGGCCTTTGTTAATTAGTGTATAGGCCTATATCCAAATTTTGCAATTTATTAAATGAGACATGCATCTGGCATCACAAGTAGCTTATATGTTTAATGTGGGTTTTCCTTTATGATTAATGTATTCATCACCATGACGTCTAGGTTTTTCTATTCCTACGTGAGTGCAGTTGCAGTCAATCACATCAATTGCAGTTGGAAAGTGGTATTTATTTTGCCTAGTTGGTTTGCTTCCATGACAGAATGATCTGTTGTAGGAAATTTTATCCAATGATCAGCCTGAGCTAATATTTTCTCCATAACATTATTCACAGTTCATGACACTGTTGACTGCTCTATACAAAGTTCTTCTCCTAAGCCTTTTTTGAATTCAAGATCAACTAAATATCTTAAACATATATTCATCTTTTTGTAAAGAAGTTAGAGCACCACTGCATGATTCAGTCATCACTCCAAAAAATTATTAATGCTAACCTTTCATCACTTTTTTTTCAAACTAAAATAATGCCTTGAAATGCCTTCAAATTAAAATAATGCCTTGTGGAGAGGAATGAAGTTTACAATGTTTTGTCTTCCTTAGATTAATTACTTTAGCCATGGTTAAACATTAACAGAAAATGATTACTTTTATTTATATGGAATAGTTATTACTAAAGCAAAACCATGATTCAAAAGCATTTGCTTCATGTTCATAAGTATGAGGTTTTGCTTCTATTTTTATTCATATGGCTCATTGTCTCTCCTGTACGTGAAATTAAAATACATGTCACTTCTTTTTAGATTTTTTTTTCTTTATGGTTTTTAAGTTTATAGAAAATGGTCACTACTATTTCCCAAATAACAAATAATTTTATATCTAATTTTTCATGTCAGAACACCTGCAGTGAGATTTGTTCTGATTAGGGAAAATTTAATTTTTTCACTCCATTTGTTCTTAATCCATAACATCATATTCCTTCATGCACCTGACATAACATAAGGTTGATATGAAATTGCAAGCCAATTATAGCTGCATGATATTTGCAGATAGAACTAGTGGCATAAAAGTGAACTCTGATATCATGTTGATGAGTTAATTAGTTTCTGCTGGGAAAAAAGATACTTTAATTAGGATATTTAGTTTTTGCTTTTGGATACAACTACATATCTGACTGTTGTGAAGTACTTTTCAGTTTAATTTTTGTAATGCCTAATTGACATAATAAATCAAATAATAGATCTTATCAGTAACAGCAAAGATTTTCCTGAAGGTGGGTCAAAATTCAATTTGAAATTTATTACCTCCAAATCTCAAGTCTAATATTAATTTGAGTAAAAATTTAAAAAAAAAATTGAAAAAATTTGCAAGCTTTTGTCATTTTTAAATTTAAAAAAAAAAATTTAAAAATGACAAAAGCTTGCAAATTTTATGTTGTTTAACTTTTTAGCCTCCTTCTTCTTCTTTAATGCTGCCGAATGGCATTTGCAACTTCATATTGATATAGTTCTCTGTTTTGCACTGTGTGTAGAATTTGTTTTGTTGTCATGTGAAGCCAGGTGTTGATGTTGTCTAGCCAGGCCATTTTCGGTCTGCCTGGACGTTTCTTGCCTTCAATCCTGCCCTCCAGGATGAGTGGCAGTAAACGGTATTTTTGGTGGTTCCTAGTGATGTGGCCTAGGTATTTGCATTTCCTGCTGATGATGGTTCTGATCAGGTCCTGGTCTGTGTGCATGTTCTGCAGGACCTGTGCATTGATTATTTTGCCCGTCCACGGGATTTTCAGCATTCTTCGGTAGAGCCACATTTCGAAGGCCTGTAGCTTTTTTGTAGTGGCTGATGTTAGAGTCCATGTTTCTACACCATAGAGCAGGATTGGCCAGATGTAGCATTTCAATGTGTGTAATTTGAGCATGATGTTCAAGCTTCTGTCGGTAATGTTCGCCAGGCACGCATTCACCAAATGGAATGTTTTCCATTTGGTGAATGCGTGCCTGGCTTGTTCGATTCTGCTCTTGATTTCGGCCTCGTGGTTCAGCTGGTCATCAATGAGTACTCAGAGATACTTGAAGCGGTGTACTTGCTCCAACTTTTCGTTTTTTAATTTGATTGTGATTTCGCTTGGAGTCCTGCTGACCTTCATCACCTTTGTTTTCTTTTTGTTGATTCGTAGCTCCCATGCTTGGCTTTCTGTGTCCACTTCATTCAAGATGGTCTGTAAATCTTGTTCGGAATCCGCTATTAGTGCTGTGTCGTCGGCATATCTTAAGTTATTGATGTATTGTCCGTTAACTTTTATGCCAATGTTCTTGTCGGCCAGTGTTTGGTCAAAAATCATTTCCGAATAGATGTTGAAAAGAATGGGAGATAATGGGCAGCCTTGCCGGATGCCTTTTTGTATTGGTATTGGGTCTGTCAGGTCGTCGTCATAGCGGAGCTGGGCTGTTTGATTCCAGTAGAGAGTTGTGATAAAGTTGATATCGTTGTTTTCAAGCCCAAGTTTTCTCAGTTGGTCAATTAGGAGGTCGTGGTCTACTGAGTTGAAGGCTTTCTCATAGTCAATAAAACATATGTATACTTCTTTTTGGTGTTCATAGCACATCTGTAGCAATATTTGTAAGTAGAAAATTGCCTCTCTGGTGCCTAGTCCCCTGCAGAAGCCAAACTGTGTGTTTCTTAGTGCATTTTTGCATTTGCATCGTATTCTTTGCTGAATCACCTTGAGGAAGTCTTTTAGCACCTGGCTCATTAGACTGATCAGCCTGTAGTCTTCGCATTTTCGGCTGGTAGCCTTTTTTGGTAGGGCCACAAAGATTGGTTGAAGCCAGTCAGATGGTATAATGTTATTGTTGTAGATTTGATTGAACCATTTCGTTAGTTGCTGGATGTTGTTGTAGTCTAGTTGCTTCAGCAGTTCCACGTGAATCTGGTCAGGTCCACAGGCCTTGTCTGGCTTTGCTCTTCAGATGGCATGTTCCACTTCAGACGTTAGTATGTGGAGATTGTCTTCCTGCACTTGTTGTTGTGTTTCTGCTGGTTTTCTGTTGGTGCCAAACAGATTGCATATATAGTTCTTCCATGTGTCGAGTTTGGCTCGTTTGCTTAATATAGGTTGATGATTGTCCATATATAAGCTTGGGATAGGAGCCAGTTTGTAGATGCTTCCAGCTTCTCTGAGCTTCTTGTGCAAGTTAAAGTTATCATTTTTCTTGATTAGGTCTTCGATTTCTGCACACTGCTCTTTATCCATTTTTCCTTCGCCTTTCGGATTTCTTGTTTGATCTTTTGTTGTATTTCTTTGTATTTTTTCTGGTTGTTGTTGCTTTTGAATGTTCTTCGCTCATCCATTAGATCTAGAATGTGCTGGGTCATCCACCGTTGTTTCTTTTTTAGTGCCTGATGTCCTAGCAGGGTTTCTGCTGTTTCATTGATGCACTGTTTAAGTGAATGCCCGAATGCTTGCACGTCTGTTGTTGCTGCTTCGATCGATTGGATTGTAGTGTTGAGATGAAGCTGTAATCGTTGCCTGATGGTGTTGTTCTTCAGCTTTTCCAGATCGATTCTTTTTGTTGTGCTTGTGCATTTTACTGATCGTAGTTTAAGGCGTAGTGTTGCTGTTACTGGGTTATGATCTGATGATATATCAGCTCCAGGGTATGTTTTTACCTTGAGGACACTTGATTTATATCTGGTGTTGATTAAGATGTAGTCAATTTGGTTCTTGGCGATATTGTTGTCAGAGTCTTGTGGTGAGGTCCAGGTGTATAGTCGTCGAGGTGGTAGTTTGAACCAAGTTTTGGCAATGCTAAATTTTGCTTCTTGGCAAAACTGGATGAGTCTGTCGCCCCATTCATTCCGTGTCCCCAAGCCATGTTCTCGGACTATGTTTTGTAGCTTTCCTTGGCCGACTTTGGCATTAAAGTCACCAAGGATGACTGTAATGTCATGCTTCTTTAACAGCTTTAAAGTGTTGATTAGCTGGTCATAGAACAATTCAATTTCTTGATCGTCTTTGTCCGCTGTTGGTGCGTAGACCTGGAGCAAGTTCAGGTTGATCTTATTGCCTGCTAACTGTAGTAATGCAATTCGTTCCGATATTGGGGTGAAACTGGTGACTTTGTTGGCCAGTTGTTTGTGGACAGTGAAAGCGACACCGTATGTCTGCTTGGTGTTCTCTTCTCCTCCTGAACAGAAGACGTGGTGGTCGTTTTATGTGAACTTCTTTGTTCCAGGCCATTTGGTTTCACTTAGACCAAGTATGTTGATGTTGATGCACTCCATTTCTTGTAAAACGTTGGCTAGTTTTCCTGTTTGTAGTAGGCTTCTGACGTTCCATGTAGTTATTTTTACAGAATTCTTCGACGCAAGCTCGGAGATTTTTAGCACCCGTCTCATTTAAGGGATGCCGAGACTCGGGGCATGGTTTATTTTGCTTGCTATCGTGAAGTTTTCAAGAGAAGAATAATCCAAGTAGTTTCCCGTTGCTTTCTCGGATCACAATTTAGTTGAAAAGGTCATGTGTGGACCTTTTGAAATGGGTTTTGTCTGACGTCTCCACTGAAATCTTTCTGCCATGGGTGACCCTTCCGGGAGTGTGTAGCTCCCGGTGGCATAGCTTTCACTTTCCCAGACGTACACAAACTCTCTTGCCACGTTACGGCACTGTCTCTCTCGAGAGACTTTTTAGCCTATATAAGAAAAATAACAATAAACTCTATGTAAGTGTGAAGAAGAATGTGAGGGTACTGTACCTGTATATGTTTACTTATATTCGATTGAATAAAGAGAAAGTCTAATCAGAATAATTTCATACTTTGCACTTACAATCTCATCACAGTTTCTTTGAGGTTTTCCTATTGCAGTATTTTGCATTGTTAAGAATTTTTAAAAGAAAAATAAAAACTTACACAAATAACAAGTTACAAAACATGCAAATGTTAATTTTTTAAATATTCTTGATTAAATCAATTAATAAATAAACACACCTGATTTATATTCGCTGAGCTTATTGTTTTATTCCGAACGTTTTCAGCCTACTATAATAGGCCATCTTTAGGCTTTACATTTTTTGTTCGAAATGGTAACATTCGAGAGTTACAGTAAACAAAAAGGTACAACGGCAACAAATAACGGCACCATAACTTTCAACAAGTTCATATACAATGAGCAAACAAGGAAGGTGGTGAAAGAATTGGGAAAATACAAAAACACAAACATAATTTACAAACGAGCACCCAATATTTATAGACTATTAAGAAATGATAGACAAAATTAGAATGGAGGAACAAGCAGGTGTATACAGCATACCGCATGAGAACCAACAATTAGGAATTGATAAAGAATATGTAGGAGTGACAAGAAGAAGCCTCAAAGTACGGGTAAAGGAACATAAATATAGTGTGAGTAAGGGGACTCAACAGCACGATTTTGGCGAGTATGGTGCAGGCGGACGGAGCGGTAGTCAAATGGAATGAGGCAAAGATAGTTAAAACAGGACATTCATCATCCATCACGATGGAAATGGAAAAAAATAGAAATTTACAAAGGTAAAATGAGGGACAGATGCTTAAACTCAAAAGATGCAAATGCATTACCATCGGCTTGGAAGTACAAAATCGAAAAGAGTATGGGTTTTGATAATCCATAAAAATATGGGCTGGATTTAGGCAGTTTATAGGAATTAGTATTCACACTTAATTAATTTGGATGTAAATTTTTTGTTATTATTCAGTTATTGTATTTGATTATTTATTTTTACTTTTTACTATATGTTTTTGTCTTTTGTTAATTTGCAATGCATTTTGAGAGTATGTTAATCCGTTAATTTAAAGTGCAAATTCAAATAAATTTGAATGTTACCGTTCGAACAAAAATGTAAAGCCCGAAGATGGCCTATTATAGTAGGCTGAAAACGTTTGGAATAAAACAATAAGCTCAGCGAATATAAATCAGGTGTGTTTATTTATTAATTGATTTAAATAGTGCTGAAAAGGAGATAGATAGATTCTTGATTAAATTTTTCAGCAAACGTAAATATTTAAATTTAATTGTTGTTTTTATTTGAAATGAACAATGAGGTTGAGGTTTGTATTATAAATTATAATAAAAAAGTATTGAAAATGCTATGGTTATGACTATACATTTACAGAACATACTTCCTAAATTTTAATGCATGTCAATAAGATAATTGAACTTAATTTGTGCAATTGTTATTTATCTATATATATATATATATATATTAGAAATGCAATCCTGTGTAAATTTCAATTGTACTGTACCAGAATTAGCCATAAATATGGAAATGAAATTATAGGAGTTACTGAGAAATGTTAAATATATCAATGACTTAAAATGAGGGGGTTCTTAGGATATAATTTGAAGCATAGGATGTCTAGCTTTTTGGCTAATCAAGCTGCAGTTTGAAAAGGTTGTAGACTATAAATTTCCACTGCCGTCTGTCTGCCTGCCTTTCCTTAATCTCGAGAACAGTTATAGATGAAATCCGAGACCAGATATAGAAACCGTAGATAGTGGCATGAGGCCCAATTTATATGAACTTCAGATCCAAACCAGAAGTTGTTATTTCAATTCAAATCTTTTCTCTTGAAAGCAGTTAATAGATGACTGTCATGACTCTATTGTTAAAGGAAAAATATGATGTACTGTACAGGGACAAGCCACTAGTAATTTGAAATGGAGAGTATATATTTTAAATTAAATAAATGAAAAATATGATTAAAAATTACAGCCTGGCATTATGATGATGTCACAATAAATAATTGCTCGTTTGGGTTAAAAATTCTAACCAAATTAATAAAGTAATTGTATAAATGTTTCTTACAAGAATTGCTGATGTACTAATTTAATTTTTATGAAAAGCTATATGATGAGAATTCCTATAAGACCAGTTGTGCCCAGAAGACATTTTTACTGAAATTTCAACATCTGGAACAAAAAACCCTATCAAGAGATTAATAAAAATTTTCAATTCAAAAACTTATTGAATGGGGTGCAAATTCTAGGGAATCCCTGTGGTGTGCCTCACAGCATAAAATAAAATTAACATCTATTAAATAATTTCATTGTCAGATTGTCACTGCCACTGAAAATATGATTGCATTACTGTTACATGCAAAACGTATATTGAAAACTAAATTGTGCAAATTTATGTTAGAATAAATTTATTTTCCATAATCCATAATTCTAAAGGATGTTGTTTTTCTGTTAAAACTGATAATTATGGCACAAGTAGCAACTCTATTGAGTGATGAGCGACATCAAACATTGCATATTAAACACAGGATGTTATTTTGTTGCCAAATAGTTTTTGCAGCAGTGTAAGAGTGCTGGAAAAGTGGAATATAGGAATGCATAGTTCTTGAGAAATGGTTAATTTTCTTTTGGTAAAAAACAGAAATTTTTTGCTAAATTTAACATGTTATTGACTTGGCAATTTCACTAGCAGGTGGTTAATTCTTAGATTTTGATTACAGAGTACAGCCAATATGACAAAGATGTAATGGTATAAATGCAAATTGACAAGAAAATTTTCCTATATACTGTAATCAGGTAACATCACATTCTACACTGATTGAAACATGAAGAAAATATATCCAAGTTACATTATTGTTCTCTTAATGACAAAACCAGAGCTTTTTTAAGCCTAGGCCGTTTACTATGAGGTTTGAGAAAATCTATGATTCGAGCTAATTCTTTTTTCTCAGATCATATGTTGTGAATAATGTGTATTCCAAAACTTTGACTCTTTCATAACTGTTGGCAAATAATTCTTGTTTACTGCTGATAAATGTATTCTTTTAAATTTTTAATAGGACTTATGCTTTACAAAATCATGTGTCATCTGTTTTCATAAATGAATTGATTCTCATTTTCTAGTTTTCAGAAGACCAATGGATGTTTTCATAAGAACAAACAAATGTAGCCAAGTGATTAATTACAAAGTAAAAATGCCTATCAATCTGTGAAGTAACTCTCCATATATACAGAGTGCATAGTAAGATTCTTATATACCCAGATAAGTGATGAATGCGGATAGCTAAAGTTATGAATGTGAGGTATAATTATAATAAAGTGACTATATGCTATGAGACAACAACTTGTAATGCCCCTAGCAATAAAATTCAGAAGTTAGCATTCCTATCTTGAAAACAATTTGATATGGAAAAAAGTTAATTACAAAGTAGTATGACCAATTCAGTATGAAAGGACATCCTGTATACATGAATAGTGTAACTAGAAAGCACGAAATGCTAATATGTACGTCGAGCACAGACAGTAAAAAAATGTGTATTTCTCACGAATTCATTCATTTATTCACATTAATTTCTTGTTTATTTATAACGTGTATTTCTCGTGTCTTCACGCTGCATTCATTACTATGCGTTGTATGTTGTGCATTGCTTACATGTCAGTGTATCTATGCATCCTGCATACTCCATATTTACATGACAAATGTAAATATGTAGTACAACATTAGTAGAACAAAAACAATGCATTACTTCATTACTTCTTGATACCTTAACCAGTGTTTTGGATCTGTAATATTTCTTAATCAAATTGTTTTTGATTTGTACTAACTGGATGATGAATAATAATATTTTAACTAGTAAAAAATGTGTATTTGATTTATGCAGATTTAAGAGTTAGAAAATAATTTTTCACTTTTAAGTTTCATAAACATTATACCGTAAATTTTATTGTAATTTAAAATCCAAAGATTTAGGACATAATTTCATGTGAAATTTTAAAGTTATAAATATGCATAATCAGATATATTTTTTCTAATTAAAATGCCATTACACACTATCCAGTTGGTACAACTTGAAAAAACTTAGTTAAGAAATACGTTATCCTAGTATTACAGATCCACAAATGTTTTAGCTTTGTTGATATATTTCACAGCAATTGTGGAAAATATAGATTTAGAGGTGCAGTTTTAATTTCAATATAAACAAGAGTTTGAATATATTTTAATTTAATTAATTAAAATTTATCATTCCTTAATGCTATCAATATAAGAAACCATGATTTCCTGTAAATTTCCATAAAAATTTGTATAATTAACTTAATATAATCCAGCAGTTTTAGTTCAATTAATAAAATTTGATGTTTAACAATATGTTTAATATAAAAACAGTTTTTGATACTCAAAATTCAACAAATATTAATTTTTACATTTTAAGGTGGGGAATTATTTAAGAATGTTTCGTGGATCCTTATATAAAAGATATCCTTCTCTGTGGAGACGATTGGTCACTGTGGATGAAAGAAAGAAAATTGCCTCTCTAGGTAACAATTAAATTTTAATGAATTCATTTTATATACCAGGACTGGCCAAGCTTTGTGATGACAGGAGCTATGTATTGCCTATCAGAAATTTGAGAGCTGCTGCATTCTCTATCAAAACTGGTATTTTATATAATGGATAGTATATGGGAGCCACGGTCCGGTCACCAAGGTTTTATAAATTGTCTAATTAAGTTACTTGATCAATAAAAGAAAACATAATGTAAAATTTAAGCAAGTTGCTAAGATTTTGTGTTTCTAACTGTTTCTTCCACTTAAATAAATCTTAGATATTGTAATCAAGCCTTTTTTTGTATGTTTTTTAGTGTTGATGTTGCTTTTATTTTCTTTAATGTGATTTTGTTCTTATTTATGTATAAATTTCTTTAATTGTTATGTTTCTTACTTTTGTGGAAGTTACTTTACATTAGTATTGTATGCTATACAATTATTTGATGTGTCAGTGGCAAGAGAATACAAAATATAATTTAAAATAATACAATTTAATAATAATAAAAATCTTTAAAAATACAGACTATCATTGTATTAAACTCTTTGTGAAAACAAACAGTTTTAAGAATGAGTAAAATGAAAATTTAATTATTATTTAATGTAATTTTTAGGTTTGGGTCCTCATAGTCTTGCAACAAATATTACTTTACTAAAAGCTACAGAAGTTGATGAAATATTTGATGGTAAAGATGAAAAATATAGAGCTGTTTCTATCAATACAGAACCTCCATTGTCTAGGTAGAATGATTTTGAGTATAGTTTTATAATAATAATAAAAACAATGTTTGTATTTTTGATCGTATGAATTTTTTTCTCAGAGAAACTAAAAACAAAAGAAGTACATGGCTACCAACACTTCCAAATAGTTCTCATCACTTAGATGCCGTTCCGTGCTCGACGGCAATCAACAGAAATAGAATAAGCCACAAAAAAGTTCGAACATTTCCCCTGTTGTAAGTAACATTTTAAATGTCAGTTATTGGTGGTGATGTATTTATACATGTAAAGTATAGATTTATTATTTACTTATTTGAAAATAATAGAAGAAAAACCCAATTTATTGTTTAGAAATAAAAATTTTCACTACAATTAAAATACAGTATAAGTCAAGATATTATGCATTATTTATAGAATAAAATTGATTTATGAGTATGTAAATTATGATTATAATTATTATAATTTACATATTCATACAGTATTTCTTAATTAAAGTTTATAAAGTTTTTAAAAGATCTGCAGTTGGAAACACTATTTTATCTGTCAGAAGATGAATTACAGTTCTGTTTTTATATCGTTATTCCCAATTCTATTTTTGGCTAAGTTGAAGTCAAATTTTATCTAGATGATAATATACTTATAGAAACAATACTTGTGTCATAAAATAGTACAAGATTAAAAAAAAAACTTAATTTAAATGTAAGAACAATTTCTTCCATAGAAGTATTTGAGTAGTCTTTCAAAGTAATCAAATTATACTAGAGTTAACAGTATTTTATCATATCATTATGTGGAGAATCTCATACAGTATACTCAGTGTGCTAGAGGCACTTAGTACACAGTTTAGTTTATTTACAACTTCCAAAATAAAAAATGCTTTAATTAAGAACACAACAATTGCAAAGTGATTTCTGGTATGGTTATTTGGACTTGTCTTTGAAAAAAAAATTTTTTTCTGAGTAATTTGAAACTTGAAAATCTTTGCTAAGTCTTATGCTGATATTTACTGCCAATTTCTTTTTTTTTTTTTATATAAAATAACAAATCATGTTTATGGAGACACATTCCATTATATGATTACAATGAAATGTATCTCTGTAAAAATGACTTTTAATAATTTTGATTTCAATTTTGCAAACAGCATTACCAAAAGAATTTATAATTTTACAGAAAAGAAAAATGCATTCTAGGTAATTATTTTTCTCTGTATCTTATACTTTAGAATGTAACATTTAGAAATGCTGTGTGGAGAAATCACAAACATTTTTAATTTAAATATCAATTGAAAACATGTTAATCAGTTACAAGGCAATCACGTGATTTATTTTGAAAGAGATTTGCACCTACTGAATAGACTATTAAAAACGAAATTAATTTATAAGTTTTGTTGTAAGGAAGTAAAATTATAAATAAATTGAAATTTTGAAAGACAATTAAGATTAATGCCAAATCTGCATGTGATACTTTGAATCATTTTCATCTGATTGAAATTTCATAAATTGCAAATAATTGCTCTTACAAATAGTGTTTTATTTATTTATGAAAGCCGTTACAAATGATTGCTCCCTCTTCAATTTTGAGGTCTCATGTAAATTTTTAAAGATCATTTATATATGAAATTCATTATTGATTTATTTTAAGTTATGAACAATTTTCTTTTGCTTTTATTAATTTAAAATTACTGAATTCAGGAAAAGCATGAAATAAAAATTTAAGTTTTAACTGTATTAATAAAAAAGTAAACAACATTTAAGCTGGGAAGAAATTAGATTGAGTTTTATATGATGAACAAAAAGTAATCTAATTTTGTTTCCAGTGCAATGTTAAGAAATACTTGTAAGGAAAATTTCACCAATCTCTGGTCTCTAACAATTTGCATTCAATATCTGCTCTGCTAGCATAAACTCATAACATAATCATCATCCATGTACTGTATTTATTTATATGTATGTATGCTGTTATTCTTCAGAAACAACAACATATGTAATTACACAGGCAGTCAAAAAGTTGGGATTGTGGAGCACTATAATGGTAGGATTTGTAGAAATGTTTACCTAATCACCTTCAAAGTAGGACTCTGGTGTACACACACACACTCGCCCCATCAATCCTTCCAGTTGTCGTACTTTGGCAGTTGTTGTTTCTTCAGTTCTGGATATGGATGGCCTCCCGCTGCACTCGTCATTCTCTGCTGTCTCCTGTCCTTTCTTAAACTGCAGATTTCTGTAATGCAGTTTCAGGGTAAACTTGATTTAGGACAGATAGCTTTTCTGAAATAATTTTCTCAATTTGTACATGAACTAGATGTTCACACATTGTTCAAATTATGACCTAGTGCCAAAAGACAAACAAGCACATCAAAATGAATTGGAATAGTAACACCACCATATGCTGAAACATGTCCAGACTGGTTGTAGTTGCAAGCAAACATTGTAATCTCCTGCCCACTATTCTGCATGTGCAATCTTATCTCTCATTTGCCATCTAGAGGAAAATTCCAGGGAGTTTTTGATTGCCCATGTATTACAATGCATTAATAGTCAAGTAATTCAAGACTTAAAAATGCATTTAGAAAATACAAATTAAAAAATTTGTTATAATATAGTAACCAGAGAATAGAGATTTGACATATCTTCCGAAGGTGTCGTCATTAAAAGTAATTGAAGTAATACTATAGATGTAATTCGCTAAATATTCCAAGTATTATGATAAATATAAATTATACAGTTTTATATATAAATAAGAATTGTATTCATTTTGTTTTAATGTTTTAAGTATATACCTTTTTATTTATTTTTATTATTTTTGTTTTTAATTTTGTTCTTTATACTATGTTTTATCCGTCAATAACGGACACACATTAGCCCTGTAGGGCTCCCCAATAAGTCCACTCCCTGCTACCTATTTTCTTAGGAAAGAAGATATTAAAGGTCAAGGCTTTGGTTCGAAATGGTCGTTCCAACATGACTTCATGTCGTCACAACCAAGGCAAGTTGAAAAAAATCTTTGGGTTGGAAGAAATGATTCATATTATTTTGGGAAGTGGACGATATCAGTCTATAATAATAATTATTTGCTTCTGTTAAAACTTCACTTAATTTTTTCGTTGTTTTCATTTAAATAAAATACAATTCACTACTTCATCAATTTTATTTATTTATAAAATCTTTATCCATGCCAATTAAAAGATGTAAGATACAAATTTGATTTCAGATACGACGACTTGGATCCATCGGTCACTCACGAAAATGCCAGTCAGTCAGAAGTTCTGGTTCCCATACGGTTGGACATGGAAATTGAAGGTCACAAATTGCGTGACACATTTACTTGGAATAAAAATGGTATTTTTATCATAAAATTTTTAAAATCCAAAATTATACCTAATAAGATCCTGGAAAGATTCATTAATCTGTAATGTATAAATATATTTACTGAAATTTTTTTATAAGTCAAACCTCTGAACATTGGCCACTGGTGAGAACTTAAAGAAATGAATCATATAAATTGAACTTAACTTATTACATTTAACATTGTAAACAATCACCAAAGAAATGTATTTGTACAAAAGTTTTTCTGTAACATGCAAAGTACTAAAACACAACTTGTAATAAAAGATTAATCTAGATTAGACCTATGTTAAAATATGAAGAGAAAAAGGGGAGCAGAAAACCTGTGAAAAACTTCTGGGTTTACTTACCCAGATTCAATTCCAGGACCCAAGACAATAGATTGAAACCTTCTGTTCTAGCCATCCAACCGTCTTAATCAAATATTCATAAGAACACGGATGGAATGGGTAGTTTTGTGCGTCATTACATTTACAATTCAAATCTTCCTTGTCTAGAAGTATTAAAACAACTACCAGTGGCTGAGTGGATAAAACCACTAAACACTGGCAGTTGGTCATGAGTTTTAATCCAACAGATGGGCTGCCCATGAGGAATTTTCTGGGTTTTCTTCATGTGTCTAACACCTAAATAATGATCAGTTTCCTATAGAAAGTTCTCCCAGAAGGCATCTGCTTGGCAGATTGCCAATAAAAGAAAATTTCTTCAGTGGAACTTGACAATTCTTAAGTTTTGCCTATGTAAATTGCAGTCTATTGGTTTCTCAACAATTCATATTCATTATTGATGGTTTTCTCCTGATATTTCTAAGTAACCATATATATATATATATAGTATTTTATTCATAAAAGAACGCCAGATTTCATATGTGTATTTTCTGTATTTCTTACCTTGTACAGTCCAAGTTTGATGTGGGTCACTCAAAATTCCTCTGCACACTCATCTTTGGTGGGTGTGCAGAGTATGTTCAGATGCATGCCATTTGTGTCCATTTGCTTACACATGGCATGCAAATGAACTCCTCCTAGACCCAATTGAGCTAGCCAGTGTGATGGCCTTGTGGCACAAGTAATCTTTTTCTTTCCAGAAATTTCAGAGGAATCAGAGTATCAGGAATATAAACTGCTTTCATGTATCCCCTATGGGAAGAAATCACTTGAACTTAGGTCTGAGGATGGGTAGTCAGAGAATGCAGTTGTTCACATCTGCAGCACATCCAATTTGGCATCACAAAGCAGACGACTACCCCGTACGAGACGAAAGCTGGATGGCCGAGCGACGAATCTTTGTATGCATTAGATTTCGTCGTTGAAAACTGACGTGTTACAGATCTGCAAAACCCCACCATTTATGCTCAAAGAGAAAATACAGGGAATATCTTGTATTTTTCTTTATTATCCAAAATTTTTGTTTTGTTCAAAATCTCTTGGATATATTTTATTGAACTGAAAAATTTATAAAGTATTAAAATCTTTGTAATTTTTACAGAAGTTTTTCGTGATAACTGTATCAAGAAAAAAAGAAACTTCTACTATCTCTGGTTATTCAATTATTTACATTTTTGTTACATACAGTAATTGAATTTGTTTCGTGTGTGTAAATTCTCACTGTTGTCCATATGTCCTTCCTTAATTTTGAGAACAGAGTTAGATTAGCTTTCTATATCTGGTCTTTCATCTAAGGCAGTGTTTCTCAAAGTGGGCGATAACCCCCCCCCCTGTCGGTGGTGAGTAAATCTAGGGGCACTGGAGGCAGGGTACCGAATGGTGACCAAAGGCAAAAGTTAGGGTCGTTGACGGCCGTTCCCTTTCTTCTGTTAAACGGATAAGAGGAAACATTGCATTTAATGGTTTCCAGATGTTGAGAACAATGTACGGTAAGGGCACAAAGTGTGAGATTCATAGAAAAGTTTTCCTAAGAATATTTCCAATCCTTTCTCACACAAGAGAAAATGAGTTAGGGGCGTTGGGTATAACTTTATGGAACAAAGGGGGCGGTGGATCGAAAAAGCTTGAGAATCACCGATCTAAGGGCAAGAGGCTGCAATTAACTATATGCAATGCAAGCCTGAAGTCATGTTATTTCAATTCAAAAATTTTTCCTGAAAGGAGTTAGATACATGACTGGCATGACTTGATTGCTAAAGGAAAAGTATGATCACAGGAGCAAGACACTACTAATTTGAAGGTGGAGAAAGTATATTTTTTAAATTTATTTAATTTCAGATATGATTAAAAATTGCAGTCTAGCATTGTGATGATGTCACAATAAATATTTGCTCGTTACATATTAATTTCATTTAATTTTTTCCTAAAAAGAATTTATTTTATCCAGAATCTCTCATCACACCGGAACAATTTGCTGAAGTTCTGTGTGACGATTTGGATCTTCCCCCCCTGTCATTTGTTCCGGCAATCTCACAGTCAATAAGACAACAGATAGAAGCATTTCCCACTGATAATCTCTTAGAGGATCAGGCAGACCAGAGAGTGATTTTAAAAGTATTTATTATTTGTTGATTTTAAAAAACTTTACAATCAAAGACACTCAGTTAAATGACTTTTTTGTATTATTAGTTAAACATTCATGTGGGAAACATTTCATTGGTGGATCAGTTTGAATGGGACATGTCTGAAAAAGAAAACAGTCCAGAATTGTTTGCCAATAAACTATGCTCCGAACTGGGGCTAGGTGGAGAGTTTGTGACAGCCATTGCCTACAGCATACGGGGACAGCTATCGTGGCACCAGAGAACATACGCATTTAGGTACGTTTTGTAAAAAATTTAACTCTAATCTCGAAACTCGAAAGATCGAAAATTATAAACCGTTCTTCCAGCGAGGCTCCGCTCCCGACCGTGGAAATACCTTTTCGAAATCAGGCCGAGGCCGATCAGTGGTGTCCGTTCCTCGAGACTCTGACCGACGCAGAAATGGAGAAGAAGATAAGAGACCAAGACAGAAATACAAGGTACGTAATGTATTCAACTCCTTAGACACGAGATTAAGGTGATTTCGGCCAGCGTTCGAGACGAAATCAGCCAAAGAGAGAGTTATTTGACCAATTTTGCCATACAAATTTCCCCTCGGCCCAAAGGGTAAAAAAAGAAGTCTGGCAAATTTAACTGTAAGATCTTATATTGTCTCCAAGTACATAGAAAGAAGAAAATTTTATTTACTTAATTTGAATTTATAGTGTCTTGGTTACAAATATTGATGAAAAATATGAATTTATAATAATTCTTATATAGATTCATTGGTACAAATGACAAAGTATAATTTGGAAGTATCAAACACAAATTCGTGTTAATAACAACCACTTGGCTTTTTTCCACCTTTATTTAGTTGATACGGTACACGTTTCGGGCCTTATGCCCCTCATCAGTCAACTAAAATAATATAAAATAATGTATACAGCGTTTTTACCGACAAGTTATATAAACATTTAAATGTATATAACATACCAGTTCTTCCCCCAGTATGGCACTTGTACACGGTAAGTTTGGACATTACAAACTCGAGGATGAAAGTTATAAAATTCTTTTACATCTGTTTTGAGTTAAAAAGTACAACTATTTAGTATAACAATAAATTTACATTAACTGTGAATAAAACTGGGACAAGTTCTTACTTTGTTGTTCTCTTGTACTTCTTAGTAGATGGTTAATACACAGTACATTTTCAAAGGTCGTTCGAGCACTTTTGGCTCGTTTATGTTGAGACAGAATCCAGAAAATTTTTTTAAAAGACAAATTTGTAGACCAACTTTGGGTATAAGTTTTAGTCTGAACTTTCCCCTGTTGAACGTTGTTTAGGTTTTGCGACATTTAAAATTTGCATAACTACATGGGTTGAAACGAAGTGAGCCTCCTAGCGGTATTTTTGGTAAGATATTGAGATTTATTGTATTTTTAACTAATATTAAAATTTATAATTTTAATACAACGTCGGCCTATACTCGTAGAAAAGCCAAATCAAAATATAGAAATCGTATACTGTCGAGAGCAATCCGGCGATACCCATAAAACACCGTACGATAGAGCGAAGCGGTGCCGGGAACGTAAATAAAACATGCAGATCCGAAGGACTTCTTACCATTAAGGAACGATAATTACACACGTAACACACTCAAAGAAAATATTACCAGTTAACGCGCACGTATTCACATAAAATGCAAAAACACACCCCATTTTTTAAAAATTTTGAGGCTTAGTGTTGTAAGATATTCATTTTTACTGATGCTTTTCATACTTGTTAATGTATATGAACTAGTATTAAATCTCCATTTGATTCTCATCCAAAATGAAATAAGATTTTTTACTTTTTTTCCATACATAAATTTGATAAAGCAATTGTTGGTTTTCCTAAGGATTTTTACTGAGACTTGTAAAAAAAATTGACAGTATTAGTATCAAATGTGATCCTTGTTCCTAACAAAGCAATTCAAAATTTTTACAACTTCTAATCAAAAACATTGATGGCTTGCACCCAAATCATATCTCCTTTAAGCATTTCCTAATCAAGGATTTTATTCTATTTTATTTATTACGTATCATCCCGACCCAACGATTATAAAGAATCCCGTTCGTTAGATCGGCGGTCCGAAACCTTTCCGACCTTACGAAGCACTAGTCTCGGATTAAATTTTTGTTATAAACAAATGCATTTCGTATTAAAAGTTCGCGGATTCTTAGTGCTTTTCCAAAGGACGACAATCGACTTCACGATAACGGTCGCTTTGTATTCGGTTTTAGATCCGAACAAAAACCCCCGACGAGAGAAAAAAGCAACTAAGCATTTTGCATTTCTTTCTTAATACTTCGTCGATCGACGTCCAAATTTCTCCACGGACCACTCCTTTAGACAAATCTATGCCAGAGAAACAATAGACTCCGATAACGTGAAAAAGAAAATTGTTCGTTTGCCTTTTTTGGGAAATAGTTTTTCTGTTTTTGATTTTGATAATGCTGCTTGTTAGAATGGAGTTTAGAGCATAATTTATTTAATAATATTTATTGGATCTCTACATGTACTAAAACAATGTCTGTTTATTTCTTTTCAGGAGAATGCGTCGATTGGCTAATACCGCTCCCACATGGTAAAAGTCTCTCCAAAGTTTTTTTTAACTGTAGCAGTTTATTACGTCTCTGTATATATTTATTATGTATTCTGTTAATTAAATAATCAAATTATGCACATTCTAAACTTGTGTTTTATTTGCCAATTAATAAATTTAGGTAATCTAATTTTGGATTTTGTCTAAGTATCTTCATTCTTGGATGTATCTGTGCTTGATATCTTTCCATTGCTTCTGAAAAGAAAAAAAAACAAACCATTTAAAATCTGTTTTGAAAATGATTAAACATCTGAACAATGAAATAGTTAACAGAGATTTAAAAGTGCAAGAAGCAAATATTATTGCCGTTGTTGTTCGGGATAGACAATATGGTACATTATATACAATTAGTGTTCTTTCCAAACCAGTTAGCTTTCAGTTTTGCTAATGTTGCACAAACAACAAACTAAAATGATCATTTTTAATCTTTCCTAATGATAAGTAGTCATTGTTTTAATTCCCATAAATCCCCTCTATGAAAGATGCATTTTATGGTGTAGAGTAAAAATAGGAACATTAATTATTTCTTTATCTTAAACTAGTTTATTTTTTATATAAGAAACTACACAACCCCAACTAAAACCATATACTGTATGGTTAAGTTTTAAAGAAATCATTTCATAAAATTAAAAATCCAGTCAAAGACTTGAAAGTCCTTAATATGATCAGACTGCTATATCATTTAATTTTGATAGATAACTTTAGGCAATCCAAAATTTATATTTTTGATTCTAGAAAAATAAAGCACTGCCTAACAAAATTCCAGTTCTACTAAATTAAAAAGCTCACCAAAGTGACACACAGAAATTAATAACAGAGTAAAAACCAAAATAATAAAATCCTTAAAACTCAAATAAGCATAAGTTCGTAATAGGAAATCTGCCATGCGAGATTCTATAATTTAGGTAACAGTTTTGACATATTCGAAACAATAGCCGGTTTTTATTGCATGTATTGCACGAAAGCTTGTAAGCCTATTTCACACTGAAAATTCAGAAATGCTGTACCATAAGTTGGATATTAAGATAAGTTAAAGTGCAACTCTCCTACAAGCAAACAATACAGTGGAACCTCGCTTAACGAGCACTTCGCCCGACCGGCAAAACAAATTGTAAAATAACGACTGGCTTAACGAGCAGCGAGAAGAGGGGAACTCCCGGATTGCGCGCGTGCTCCGTCGGTCTGCGTCCGTCACTCGTTCCGCTAGCATTTTACCGTCGCTTGCGATCGCGTATTTTTCCAAACTCGTGTTCGCACGTACATATATAATAGACTATGGTTGTCGACGTTTACAATAAACATGCCAAATTCTTGGGGTATGTAAAGGCTATAATTAAATAGTAGAAATTAATTAATTTGACTAGAGGTAGGCAGTTATGCTGCCATCTCGTAATAAATTTAATGACCAATTCCAAATTAAATTTTAGAAATGTCTAAATTAAAAGTTAATTATTTATAAGTATTAAATTTAATATGAGATGAAAGCATAATTGCCTACCTCTAGTCAAATTAATTAATTTCTACTATCTTAATTATAGCCTTCACATACCCCAAGAATTTGGCATATCATTTTGGCGTGCTTATCAGACATCTGATTTTTTTTTTTTGTTTTGTTTTCTGCAAATCAAATTTGCATTTCGGGTCGGTTCGTTCCGCACTCCTTAACAATGTATATTGTATAATTTTCTTTGAATAAACGTTATACATAAAATATTTGAATATTTTTTTTGGTGTGGAACACATTGTATTTTACATTAATTTGTTAAGCGAAACGTTTTTCCCATTATGAGTAAGATTACGGAACGAATTATGCTCATTCGGCAAGGTTCCACTGTAATTTTTTTAAAATGTTTACATTACTTGAATTGCCGGAAGTCGAGAATACACTCGCAATCCTTTATAAGGAAAATCCAGAAATAGTAATTGTATTTGCAAACTCTGCATTTCCTCTCACAGAATCTAATATTCTTATCAATTACCAGATTTTGAGAAAAGAATTCGGTTAATATAATTTGCACCTTTTCAAATAAACCTACGTCTGCATTAATAATGCATAAGATGTCGCGTAACGTCGACAAATGCCGTTTCCACCCGCCGTTTTAATTTATTCCAACAAACTAACTACAGAGGGCACCACATAAAATATTTAAAAACAAACTCCTGGAGTCATTCTTTACACCAACATCACGTACGGCATTTTGGAACGGAACATTTTCAACTGCTCGGACAATTGGGAAAATTAGTTAATAAAGTTTCGGTAAGACGATAATTTATTTAAAATGAAATCTAAAAATGTTAGCATTACCCTCGTTCATAACCGAAAAAACCTTTTTAGTTATGAACAAGTGTAATGCTTATTAAAAAATAAAGAAACTGAAATCTTATAATTATGCTATATTTATATTGCATTTATCAATTTTTTTCCTCCTGGCAATGAGTACTTAGAACAGAATTGAATAAATTACAATACATTGTATTTCTTAAACAGCCACAAAATTTAAAATTTAAAACATTATTTGTCAATCTTACACATTCCTGTACAACAAATTGTTAGTTCAGTTTTTTATCTTTTTATAACATATAGTGATCAAATCTAAACTCTATGTTAATTACCATAAATTACTAAAGAAAACTGCATTGACGGCAACTTATTTAAATGACCGACGACCGAAAATAGTTCCCACTTACGCGATACGTAAATTCAATGTGTATAATTTCAACTTGTATGCAAACATTTATCAAATCTTTAATATTAAAGATTCCCTCGTATATTATGTAATTTTCCTCAAACAAATTCTTTATTTAAATGTTTTGCTGAAATTATGATGGCAAAATTCATATTTACATTCTTACTGAATTATCAAAAGAATGACGAGGACAAATTACTGGAAAAACTAACCATTAATTGCAATGTTTATCAGAATATAAGAAATAGAATGTGAAATAATCACACAAGAACTTTTTCTTTCTATGGTTATGAAAATGTTAAACTGTGCCTTTTTCTTAGACTTTGGAACAGGCAAATTATAGAAATGAAAGTAGCCTTTAAATAAAATCTAAGTTAATATGGCCACTCGATATTCGGTAGTCTATTATCTGCGGGAGATACGTTTTGGCGTATGCCTAAAACTACGGATACGGTAGAGCGTCGATTATCCGAATACCGATCGACCGAAATGTCGGTTAACCGAAAGTGTCGCAGTCTGCAAACTCAAATTTCTGCTAGTGCTGTGGTGCTGCAACTCTTTCCCCCTCCCTGCCAACCTAAACCGTAGGCCTACTTTAATGTACTATATGTACTTTATTTAAGATATGTATTTGTAAGACGTGCAATACAAAATATATACAGTAGAGTTTTGTGTTTAATGTATGGGTAAACCCCGTATAACACGGATTCACTCTAACACGGTTCGAGAATTGGGTAAAACCCCCGTACGACGTGAAATGTAATAAAAACCATTAAAAGCGAACTTTATCTAATTTGAAATTAGGGAATTAGGCTTTTTAAGTGCGAAAGATACCTCGTTTGACATTTTTCGTTCGAGCGCGTACGTACTATCAGATTTTCGTGCATAATTTTCGTGAACTATTAGTACTTAAGTATAGTATGTAAATTTTTTTCCCCCGCCTTCTGTCGATACACGTGGTCCTTCTCGAAACTTGTTTCGTGTTGCCAGATGTTTTTCCCTTATTCCGTCACCGGTTCTTAGGCATTGAACCGTGCCTCCGACTGTTGGGACGATCCACACCTTTACGAGTATACTTTAAGACTTTAATTCTCTCTCTTTTTTGGCTACGTAGATTAAAAATTTTCGGTTAATAGTGCCTAGTGACGACGACAAAAACATTGTTTACTTTATTAAAATTTTCTTAAGAAGTGATACATATTAATATAAAGATATTTATCTTAATTATGAAAATATAATAGCATGTTTTTTTAATTTTTGGAACCTAAGCCCCCTTTTCGTATAACACGGCAATTTTTTGGAACATAACTCCCGTGTTATACGGGGGTTACCTGTATTTTTCGTAAATAATCAGTTATTCAAACAACCCCAGTCCCAAATTGTTTCAGATAATTGATGCTCTATTATAATACCAAACCCTATTGTATATGTACTATGTTGTTTTCCTTTACATACACATCTATGGCAATGTTTAATTTACAAATTAGGCACAATAAAAGATTAACAATAACTAGTAATAAAATAGAATGATTATAACAATATATTATAAGAAAGATTACACAAACATGACCTTAGCAAAAACTGGTTTTTAATTTTCTTATTAAGTCATGAACTTTCACTCTTTCACTTAAAGGAAGCAGTTTATGGCTCCTCTTTGGTGTCCAAATTGCTGATATCACTACTCTTGTGCTTTGGAGCCTTTAAGTAAAATAAGGGTTACTTGTACAAAGCACTGTAATACCACATTTGATCTGATGACTCAGATGGTCACCAAGTGACTAATGGGCAGATGGATAGGTATATAACACAAATACACTAGAGAAAGAAATAATTCACATCTAAGCAGGATGGCAAGAAATTTAAAATTTACAAATTGTTTATTTCTGGAATTTTCCTTTTAATATTTTTAGATCACAATTGGCCAAAGGTAACAAACTGCAGACAAAGAGGCTATCATATTATAGAATTTTCCCTACTAGGGATTTTCTGGTGCTTGATCTAAGAATCAGAATGCTGTTGTATTTGGGATACTATTTTGGACAAGGAGAAAAGGATTCTACAATAAAAGTTAGACAATTGGTGATGACTCTTGATCCAGTGAGACAAAAACATTTTTCATGCAAATTGCTTCTTTTACCAGTATTCAAAGACTATAATTATTGTAATCAACCGTCCCAGGTATATTCACACTGATGGATGCATATTCAGAATGATTAACTTTGATCACCAATTACTTATGAAATTCTTTTTCTAAATAAGTGTAATGCAGCGGTGACATTCTATAAATTTAGTTTACAACTTGTGGATGGGTCCTCTTTTTTTGGCATTTTGACTATTTGCCAATAAACATCAAGGATATAACGTAGTTATTTATATAATGAGAGAGAATAATTTCCACAAATTTTTTTTGACAAAATTGAATATTAATAATAATACAAGGTGCAATCAAAACGTTCCAAGACTGGTCATAAAAAGAAAACAATATACAGTAAGACCCCACTTAATGCTGCCTCAATATAATGCAGTCTGCTCAAAGCCTAAAAAAAGCTCAAAATTTACGACGATTCAAATTATCGCGGCATTTCGTCGATTCGTATATAATACGATTATTTACGAACAGGAACCAATTGGCAAAAGGTGGCAATTCGTCGTAGCACCATACTTCCCTTAAATCCATGTTTGTTTCGTGCAATTTTGGAAAAAATATAACATCACAGATGCCATAGGAATATTGACTTCACTTGGCAAGAATTAACCGATAAATGCATGAACAAAGTGTGGAAGAAGTTATGGCTGAAGGTATCCAAGAATTCTCAACGAAAAGAGCCCATTGCTGTATCGTTAGGTTGACAGTTTGGTCAACCTAATCGATACAGCAGGACTAGGACGATGGCCAAGCAGTCGAGGTGGCAGCCTACCACTCTGGGGACCCGGGATTGAATCTAGACGAGTCAAGAAATCCCCAGGAATTTTTCGGAGGGTGGTCTGTTTGGATATTTTAGGCCCTGTCCCTCATCACCTGGCCATCCCATTGGGGACCTGGCCAAACCCATAATGGGTTTGCTAAAAGAGGTCCTTTAGTACCTACAGGGCAGAAACAGTTAAATAAAAAAAGCAGGATTAGAAGATGTAGACGAGCAGGATATTGAGGAGTTACTGCAGGTTTCTAGTGAGAGCCTTACCAACGACGACCTTCGAGAACTGGCAGAACAAGAAATTCGTAAAGAACTGGATAATAGTGATTCTGAAAACAAAGACCCCAAAGAATTTCTCTACAGATTTCCTTAGTAAAAGTTTGGTATAGATAACCGAAATCGTTAATCAAATTGTAGGAACGATTCAGATTTTTAAAGGAGTACAAAAGCAAAATGAAGCATTTTGGATGTGATCTTCCGCTACCGACACTTGCCGAAGAAAAGAAAAGAAAAGAAAGTGACAAATGAAACTACACAACTTTGTCGCAAAAACCAAGAATTTCAGAAAAGCCAGGACTTTCATCACAAAAAATGAACTTTATATTTCTGTATGCACATGTTTGTTATTTAACATATATTATTATTTTTATATTAATGTGCATAACTTTAATTTTAAGTAAAATCTGTTTATTTTTGGTTACGTGTTCTCCCCTTTCCCTATTTACTCTATGTTAAAATGACCTCATTTAACACTGTTTCATTTAGCGCTTTGTCTAGGAACATTAAGTGGGGTCTTAAGCCTGTACTCCAAATTACCTGAAAACAGAAACTCAAACAGAACTGAAACAGAGTTTTTGTTTTAACTTGACTCCACTAGTAAAGATATGAACATTTCATGGAAATGTGCCATCTGTTGATCAGTTCTGTAATTGTCATAGGGTCAAACACGGACTACGAATTTTGCCATGCTTTCTCTGCATTTATTAACAATTTCATTGTTTATAATCTTTGAATTACTTACATTTTTGTCGTACAGACATCTGTATTTTCTAACTTCTTCGACAAATAATTCCAAATCTATTTGTTTTCTCATCCTTTTCGCCACACTTTCTGCCATTATAACAATCGAACTACACGTGACTAATGCACGTGACTACGTGTCACAAATCCTTGCATTTTTATTGGTTGCAGTACAACAGAAGCACGGGGTGAAAACGGAAAAGTTAAACAATTTTTAACTCTGCTTTCGGTCTTGTTTCCGTCCAACCGAACGTTCCAAAACTGAAAGTTTCGTCAGTTTGGCTTTCAGTTTCACGATTACGCTGCGGATTCCAGTAACGCGGAGTAAGATTTTACCATACTTTATTTAACTTTGACAGTCATCACCTTTGAAATAGTTGCCTACTACATCAATGTTCCAATTTCAGCATTTCTTCCAAGCCTGGAATGCTCCCTGGAAGCCCCATTCTTGGAGAATATCAAGCACCATCTACAATTCATAGTGGATGTCCTCTATAATGTTAAAATGGCAACACTTCAACTTGAATTTCATCTTTTGGAACAAGAAACGGCACATCTGGCAAATACAGAGATCGAAGAGCAACGATGCCAAAAATACGAGCGTTTTCGGCACCGTCGCGAGAGAGAGCATTATCACGACGGAGCACTCGACTGCCTCGTGCCTCGGTTGTGGTCTTTTGTACCAAACGTTCTCTCGGATGCCTTAGAACATAACAATAGAACTTGGCATTCCCTCTGGCCCACGGGAACGAATTGGGCTCTTCCACTGCAAAGACCGTCGTTTAATTTCCGGATCGATTGCCCGCACCGCTCCGCACAAACCGTCGACCTCGGTAACGACGTCCCGGACGATCTTACGACAATCTCGCGAACAAACGTCGAACATTTAAAACGGGACCGTGTCGGCGGAAGGCAAAATTTTCCGAGACGGCCCGTAGCCGTCTCGGAAAATTTCGATCGCAACATAATTATATACGTATCGGACACATACATTAAGCGGAACAAATAAACAGAACTACAATTAAAAGATTATCCAATACCGCCTTCACTCCAACATTAGAAACTATTTTATATCCTTTTTTGAAAACTTCACTTAGTATCGTGCGTACGCCAGAACATTGGCTAGAGCCTAGACCGGGCGGGGGTCACCAAACTTTTCTCACGGCAAGCCAGATAACCGTTTCGTTCAATACAGTATACCGAATACACAAAAATAAAGAAAACAAACATATTTATTTACCAATACGCCAACGCGACGGCCGCAGCAAGCAGGTAACGGCTTCTCTTAGAAACTTTGTCACAGGTACGCAAAAAGCGCTCAGACATCCAAAGTGGCAAAAACTGCCAAATTTTTCATTTCGCCGATTTTCCTAAAATTTATACCGTCAGATGCAAAAATCAGATTGGACCAATTTTGTCATCTTTAATTATTTTAAATTTTTCTACATTGCCATTCTGGGGTCATCCAGAGTTCAAATCTTACGACGACTTAAAAGAGCTTATTTACCATAAAGTAATGATAAGAATAAAGAGAATAAGCAAAATGCAGTTATAATAGGCGAGACCTACTATATTTGAGAAGAATTTACGGTTAAAATTGACCTTGGCGCTTCGGTATTAACACACAAATGACCTAAAAGTTAAAGTACTCGTACTTACTCCTTTATTGATATTATCGTAAATGGCGTTGGTTAAGGCGTCGCAACCTCGTTCGAAGAAGAACGCTCCGGCAATTACTGCCAGCGCCAGAGTGGAAGTTCGACGGAAAACCGAACGATAAACACTAGTGACGAAACCGGCCATTTCGCTGGCAGAAAACGACTAGACGTATTGCCAGATTATTTATCCAGTAACGTCCGCCGAAACCAGCAGCCCAAAAATAGCCGACGTAGGAAGGCTACAAATGTTATCGGTAACCAGCGAATATTGCCATGTACGAACTATACCAGAAAACTGATGGAAATAACAGGAAAATTCGACAAGTTTGAAAAATATTCTTTTGGAACTGCTAAAATCCAAGGTGGAGCGGGTATATCCGAGAGTTCTCTCGGCATCGCATTGGCTACAAGTTGTGCTCGGTGTGGATGACTCGGGCCGATGCCGTCTGACGCCTATCGCCCAACTTACGTAAGGAAAGTTACTGTATCGGCCCGATGTTACGAGATATCTCGAAAATTGTTAATCGCTGAATGGCATTCGTATTTATTTAAAAAGTACATTTTATTGTTATTTCGAAATATTTTTCGCATTTAAAACAATTCTGGAATATTGTTGTTTTTTTAATCGATATTCTCGATTACTTCCATACTTAGACGTTCCGTGTTCAGTAACGCGGAACGTCTAAGTAAGAATTCCGAGTGGCTTAGTGGGCGGAGCTAAGAACGTTCCGAGCATCATCGAACGATTATTCTTAGTTAGGGGCCGTCCATAAATTACGTAAGGGCGATTTCGGCCATTCTAGACCCTCACCCACCCGTAAAAAGTACCCAGCGTAAGAAAACGTAATATTTTCTTTGATCCCCCTCCCCTTCCCTATCTTAGGTAATATTTAGGCATGACTTTATAGAAAGATTTTAACAAAAAAATCTTTTTTATGAAACCCTAAAACCCTTAGGTCCAAAATATAAAAATACTAATTAGTTAATTAATATGTACAGTACTATTATTTATAAAAGACTTTATGTGAACAAATTAAAAATATAAAAATTTAATAAATTCGAATGAACAATTTATTTTAAGAACTTTATTTTTTAATTATTAACAATCTTTTTATTATTATTATCATTCAATCATTCATCAATGTCATAATACAGTGATATCTCGGCTTTCGTCGATAATCCGTCCGAAAACAATCGGCGAAATCCGAAACCCACGAAAACCCAGGCAATTATTTCCATACGAATCAATGTAAATCCAATTAATTCGTTCTATACACTCCGAAATACAAACCAAAAACACATTTTATATAGAATTAATAAGCGTTAAATACTAAAAGCAATAAGAAATTAACATAATGCTTTTATCTTTATGCCAATTAGTCTTTTAAGATTAAAGATAAGATAATTAGAATTAAAATGAAAGCGATGGAATTGTTCGGCTAGACACGCGGGGTAATGTCGTCTCTCGTAGAATCTAGTTCAGCGTTTCTCAAAGTGGGCGATAACGCCCCTTGTGGGCGGTGAGTAAATCTAGGGGGCGCTGGAGGCAGGGTACCGAACTGTGACCAAAGGCAAAAGTTAGGGTCGTTGACGGCCGTTCCCTTTCCTCTGTTAAATGGATAAATAAGAGGAAACATTGCGTTTAATGGTTTGTAGATGTTGAAAACAATGTACGGTAAGGGCACAAAGTGTGAGATTCATAGAAAAGTTTTCCTAAGAATATTTCCAATCCTTTCTCACATAAGAGAAAATGGGTTAGGGGCGTTGGGTATAACTTTACGGAACAAAGAGGGCGGTGGATCGAAAAAGTTTGAGAATCACTGATCTAGTTGGACACGAGCTTCTAGCCTATATCGCCCCGTGGTAAAGTGTGACGTAATTCTCACGTAATAGTAGTTTTATGAGTTTACGATAATCGTATCGAGGAAAATAATGCCTTCCGGGAATCTGTTTAAGGATAACTGGTCCCTATTCGGGCGTTACAGACGTGAAGAAAACCCGGAAAAATTCACGTGGCCAGCCTGCCCTGGCCAAGCGCGAATCCACAACCGAACTCCCAGTGTTCGGGGAACGGATCCGTTGGCCAATGGTGGACCGTGTAGGGTAATGTTCACACAACGCGAAATAACACCACACTGCGCCGGAAAACGCGTAGGTCGCGCTTTGTTTTCGCAAAATTAGCAGCGAGGTCACTTTAACACGCCGACGAAAACCGAGACAAATTTTTCGCGAAAAAAGTCGACGAAAACGAGGTATTACTGTATTTATAAAAGCCTTACTGTCCTTAAAATTCTATTATTATTTATAGTCGTCTACGTGGACGTTATTTATTAATAGGACCTTATACTGGTGTTTAAAGATTGGCACAGCAATGAGAGTTAATTCAGGAAAAATTTCTTTATTATATTACCTGTAGTAGCAATATCTGTACACATATTACACGTGTTTCGGGCCAGCATGCCCCTCATCAGCAGTATTACCACTAAGCACTAAAATTAACAATAAAACAAATAAGTTACTAAAAATCTAAAATTTTTCTTATGGATAAAATACAATTTTAAAAAACCTACTGTAAATACATATTCCAATTCCGAGTATGAATGGATAATTCTTGTTTTACAATTAAAGATATCGTGTAAATACATATTCCAAACCCGATTAACATTCCTCACTCTGCCATTAAACAATTTGCTGTATAATTAAAAATTAAATGAACATAATAAATAAAAGCTATAAATTATTACAATTTGACCACAATGTGTAAAAAAGGAGACTTACATCAAGGTTTTACTTGCCACCATTCAACGGTGTTGTAATAGTTGCTTAACTATGCTTATTTATAACGTCATTGAGTATGGTGTTCCAGGATTGGTGGATTATACGACCCAAATTATTATTGATTCTATTCCTTTCTTTCTTTATGTGTAAATGTTCGTACAATTGACTTTTTTCCAATATTATTTGATTCTTTTTTCCTTATTTTTATAGTATTTTTGTCAATTTGGCACCCAAAACAGTAGGTTTACAGTACATTTACAGTAGGTTTTTTAAAATTTTAGATTTTTAGTAACTTATTTGTTTTATTGTTAATTTTAGTGCTTAGTGGTAATACTACTGATGAGGGGCATGCTGGCCCGAAACACGTGTAATATGTGTACAGATATTGCTACTACAGGTGATATAATAAAGAAATTTTTCCTGAATTAACTCTCATTGCTGTGCCAATCTTTAAACACCAGTATAAGGTCCTATTAATAAATAACGTCCACGTAGACGACTATAAATAATAATAGAGGTATTACTGTATTCATTTTTATTTTAACTAAAAGCTAAATACTAATTTTATGTTTATTTTGTATAGCGTATTTTGGTTTATGTATTCTTAGTGTTATACACCCATATGAGTGGTGCACTTATTCTAATAAGAAAAGAGAGAGAGAGAGAAACCACCACACGTTCTTAATAGAAACTGCCGAATTGAAGCCAAATTCAAATCTCCACCACTCAACGAGATCAAAAAATAAAATTAAAAATATTACGTAAGACGAAATCTGATACCCCCTACCACTGAGTAAGAAATCGTAAGAAATCCTTGACCCCCACCCACTCCAAAATACCTTACATAATTTATGGACGGCCCCTTAGACAACTGGGCAAAATGGTGGACGAAGTTCAAATTACGATGGCAACGATTGTGGCAAACGAACGGTCGAAAAGGACGAAGTAACCAATACAAATATTCAAATGAAAGCTGCGTCAGATCGCGATAAAATTAATGAAACGATTATTAATTGTAATCAACGAAATGGACCGCTATCTTCCGTTAAAATGTATTCGAAATCTGTTATACCGACGTACGATAATTTTACATTTCGAAGTCGTTTTAGAATGAGTTAATGATTTGAATGAGAGAATAACATTGTAATACGTTTACTCCAACACGAGCAGCCATCTTGCAAATCGTACGAGACAAAAACAATGACGTCACTAGTAGAAGTTAGCGTAGATAAAAGAAGCTGACCGAACTAGCTAGAATTCTAGCGGTGGGAGGAGTCGACAGTAGTCAGAAACTACTTCAACATCGCGGCATAACTAGACTTTGCAAGAATTCTGCGTGACCGAACACTGCCTTGTATTTGATTTGTTTTCGTTTTTGACGCTTTTACGCTATTTTATGCCGAAACTGGTTGGTTTCCTGAATCTTGGGGCAAGTTGAAGGCCACTGGGATGTATCTATTTATATTATTTAAAAAATTCGTATAAAATCAAATTTTTATAATAGAAGTATGAAAAAATAATGTTAATATGCAACTATGTGTAGTTTGTTTGTTATATTTTTTATCTGCTTGTATTTTCTATTTTTTCAAAAAAATGTTTTTTCTTGCTTACATTGCTTAATGACTTGTAAATTTACTGCAATTTGACCTAATTTAATTTAAGTCTAATTAATAGAGAGGTTGAGGCGCAAGTACAAACGTTAAACTTGTACGGCAAGCAGAAGTACACGTTCGACGTTCTAAAACCGGATGCACACATGCGGCGCGACAAAGAAAAGCGGCGGAATGACGTCACTTTTTTCGCCGCAGAGGTCTATTTCGTGCCGCGAAAGTTGGTCTAATTCTATCTTTCGCGGCGGCCGCCGCCAAGATGCGTTTCTATCAACCAATAACAATTCGTCTGGCAATCACGTGGTGTTTTAATGGCGGAAAGTTCGACGTGGTTCACCGAGATAACTACCATCATAATAAAGAGGAAAGAATAATAAATTTAACACAAATTCTACACAAATACAGTAATCATACATTATTTTTATTTCAAAGGACAAAACAACTGAACCTTACTCGAAATAGTATTCTTTATCGAGAGATCTTAATCGAAGAATAAGCCTGTTTTGTACGTACTGTACATCAGTTCTTTATCGATCCAACAAAATATCTCGGCAAGATTCTTGCCAATATGATATCCCTAACCCAAAATCTTCACTCTAATCTTCAACGAAATCTTCTAGTAAATGAAACAAGCCGTACAAAACAAATTTTGTAAACACGTGGATAGCGGCAGTGCCGCTATCATTCGCCATCTTGAATACTGAACGCATGCGCCGAAATGTAAGCGGATTGTCGCTTGTGTGGTTGTGCTGCCGCACGGCGAAGACGCATTTGCGACACCGCTTTTCCTTGCCGCGCCGCATGTGTGCATCCTCCTTAAGTCCAAGTAAAAGACCTTGCCGCTCTCATTCGCAACATCACGTGACTCAGTGAACGTCGCGCATTGACTCACGGAAAATTTGTTGAAAAAATGGCGGATACATTTAACATGGAGGTAACCAGCGAAGGTCAATAAACAAATTAAACTGTTTAAAAGTATTTATAGGATGTTTAATAACACTAAATAATTATTTTTAATTCTCCTACCGTACGATAGGACTACCTCATTCTTTTGTCCAGGGAAGACGTGGCTTATGTAAATTCGAAAAATAATTTTTAGGATATTTACAAACATATTTCGCCGTTGACGGTAGAAGATGCCGTGGAAGAACAAACCTACCTTAAGATCAGCTATTAATATTATAAAGACAAATATATGTAAATTTTATAGACACTTCGCATCATTCGCTAAAAAATTGAATAATTAAATAATTTCTGAATTAAATTCGTCTGTTTCTTTACAGATGTAAGGAAACAGACGTCGTAAATGCTTAAATAATCATTATTTAAATAAAATACGTCATAATTTTAACTCCAAACAGAAGAAAATGAAGAAGTTTAAGCCGATCGTCTACTCGCCATTCCAGACGAAGCGAACGCCATTATCGACCGTATAGAATTGCCAGATGGCGGCGCTCGTTCGTCCGCCGTTCACGTTTTGGGCTGAATACGTGGGCCTCAACCTCTCTATTATTAACCGTTTTCACCGGATGCAAGAATTATGTCCCCCCTCTTCCGAAGTAAATTAGAAACTTTTAGATGAGTCTAAAAATATATTCGATTTCCACCAAAAAACGCAAAAAACTGCATTTAGAATAGTCCAGTAGAAGCCAAGTTCTTCAGGGTAATTCTTAACCCTCTCCCTCTCCCTCGCAGGAGGGAGGGAATTTCGAAAAACCCCTTTCTACTGTGCATTCTCATGACATACCCTAACGGTGTACCAAATTTCAACTTTCAACTTCTAACCATTTGCTCTGCGGTTATTATTATATTAATAAGTTGGGTTTAGTGAGTTATACTCGATTGACACTTTTTTTTTAACTCTTTCCGCCCCGTGGGCACTAAGAGGGCCTCTTTTAGAAAGCCCATTATGGGTTCGGCCAGGCCCACAATGGGGCGACCGGGTGGTGAGGGCGGGGCCCGACATATCCGAACGAACCACCCCCCGAAAAATTCCTCTAGGATTATTCGATCCTGGGTCCCCCAGAGCGGTAGGCTGCCACCTTGACCGCTCGGCCATCCGGCCGTCACTCGGTTGACACTGGTTTCTGTGTACTATGCCGGACTAGAGTCAAGGCATAGCAATTAAAACAAGATGAAAACTAAATAACTGTGCCAGTGTGTGTGACTGTAGTTGTTGTCTGTACGCTGTCGTGTTTGTTTCGAGTTTTGTGATGATGTAGTAAGTACGGATGATAAACTCGTTCATTTTTATTGTGCATTTCATCCGTTGGTGTGGTTTTCCAACCTTTGTGGTCTGTGGATGCATTGCCACAAAAACACCAAAGCTAGGTTGGTTCCTCACATCTGTTGAGGGTATTGCAGTAGCCATGCGTGGGCCGGTACTGCTTTCGCCACCGGTAACCAAGGGAGACTGTGCCCTATATTTCGAACGTGGGCCTCTGCCTAACCATAAACGCGGACCTTGTTAACCCGGGCGACGTCCGAGACGGTATAATACATTGATCTGGTTACTACCATGATAAATATCTTCACAGAATGTGGGTGTGGTCACTCTTAGCTTCATTTCTCCCCATAGACCTTACTGGCATGGGTGTCCCTACCAGGAGCTTGTGCTCCAGCCTGCATTGCCCTATTGATCAGTAAAATTACTAGGCTCTCCCACCACGACCAGGTGGTGACCATGGGAGAGATATTATTATTATTGTTATTACAACAACCCATCCCAATTATATTATAGTATGAAAAAGTATTAAAAGTTTATGATAATAATTGAAATTTTGTGGGCCCTTGACACTGGGGCCTAGGCCTCAAGCCCTATTAATCTCTATGTATATTCGTCTTTGTAACAATACAATAGACCCCTATAACACGGGTTCATATAACACGGATTCGTATAACAGGGCAAAAAAATTGGGATCGTGTTCGTATAACACGCTAAAAGAGACTGGTATAACAGTAAAACGTCATCGCCGACTCGTGTCGCGACAGGATCGGTCGAATCTGGACCAATAGCGGACATTGCACAAACCGTTGAGTTTAAACGAGCAGCGGACCTACTAGAAACTATTTATTATTTAACGATCATAAAAATTATATTTATATTAATGATGTCTCCAAAGTTCAGCGAATTTTTCGCAGAAAAATAATTTATAGGGAAACACGCGCCCGCCGTTCGACGAGCCACTCCGCGACGAAAACAAACTTAAGCAATGGCATCGTCGAACGGCGCACACTCGGTAAGTAATCCTACAAGTTATTGTTTATAGCATAGTTTATATGGATTATTCCCAAAAAATTATACGTGATTTGGAAATGTTGAGTCAAATTAGTCTAGAATCGGTTAATTTTATGGAAGAAAACCTTTTAAACAACCGTAGCCCGTAAACTGCACACGTGCCGGGCTGTGATTGGCTCATGTATTTAAACATGAGCCAATCACAGCCCGGCACTCGTACAACACGAAACGTATCTACCGTGTTATAGGGGGGGTCTACTGTACATGTAGGCTGACTGGTTACCGCAAACTTTCGATACAATCTGGCTGTGTTAAATGCTGCGAATTACGTCATGCGCGCGCACTTGTTTGCCGCGGAAAATCTCCACACGATCGCGTTCACACTGACTTAAAACGGCTAGCCGCTGGCTGCCAATGTAAAAGCAAACACGAATGATAAAAGAGTTTACACGTTAGAATAAATTATTATTGGCATATTTGTTCTCATATAAAAGAGATTTTGACTGTCAATATATTTTAAGCATGCAGCGCATGCTATGCAAGCCCAGAGAATTCTCCCCTGAGGGACACGATTTCGTTCATCCTCTTTAAAGCATAATAATTCTTGTCGTTTGTCAAAAATTTTTGAAATTTTTCGGGGAGATTTGTGTATTAGGACAGTGATCTTTAACAGGCGGACGCGGCCCCCTGGGGGTCCGTAAGAAGTTTGCCGGGGAGCCGCCAAATTATGCAAAATTTCCTTCAGAATATAATAAAAAGAAAATTGATGTATAACCGAATACGGTATTGAAAAATGAAATAAGAAAGATAAAGTTTTCCTATTTAGTTTTTATTATTTATTTTTTATTTCTTCCTACATACAGCTTTGTTAGTACAGAAGAAATAAATGCAAATATGCTACTTACACCGCAGTATTTTCTTCTTCTATTCCAAAGCAATTCTAAGAAACTATTAAGGCTTGGAATTATAAAAATAATTAGGAAAAATACTAGGCTTTGAAAATTGAGATATGCAAAATCTTTACCACAAGTTGTGACTGTTTTAGTTTAGTTTTACCATCGGTTTTGGATCGATTTATCGACGTGTTTCTTATTTTATTTTCTGTTAAAAATTAATGAGTTTTTCGTGTTTAATTGTGAAGTTTGAATGTTATTTAAACAGATAATGTAATAATAAAGTTATGATTTACATTTATTATATAAAAAATAAAGCAATAATAAAAAATTAATTTATTATAGATAATTTAGCAAATATAAATTATTAAAAAAATGAGGGTCACAAAAAATTATGAAATATTTGGTGGGCCGCGAGTATAAGAAGGTTAAGAACCACTGTATTAGGGAAACGATGCTATTAAATTTTGGTGGTTAAAGGTCGAGGGGTCTGGAGATCTCTGGAGGATGATCGAGTGTCGTATCTCGATTGGGGCCAGAATTAATGAAGATTTTACTCGTTATTAGCGTTTGCAATTCTTTATAAAGCTTATTTCTATCCACGAAATCAAGCATTGTGCGATTTTATAATAATTAATAATAAGAAAAGTTTTTAAAAATAAATTGTCGTAACAGATGGCGCCGGAAAGTTACACGACTCGTTGCCGAACGTGTTTTTAATGGTGAATTTGTAAAAATATTTACACGACTTCATTTCATCTTTTTCTGCCTGTTTTAATGCGGATGTAATGGTCGTCACTTCGTCCTGCCACATGTACGGTGTTTTAAAATACTGCACCTTTAAAATGTATACAGTATTAAATATTCGTCTGCGATTCTTTCCGACTTGCTTTTCTTTATCTATAACCTAGTTGATCTCAACTTTTCGCAAATATGGACACTGTCGCAGTAATGGCTCGGATTAGCCAAAATTTACCATAAATTAGTTTATATTAATACTAGGAAATACGCTCGGAGTTGCTCGGGCAAAAAGTAACGATAGCGAAGATTAACATTACAGCCCATCTTACCCGTTTTCACAGAATGCAAGAATTTGGTCCCCCTGTTTCCAGACTAATTACAGAATTTTTCGATGGGTCTAAAAATATGTTCGATTTCCCGCAAAAACGTAAAAACACCGCATCTGCGCCTGTAAATCTTGCACATCGCTTTCTCTTAACACTTCCATTGTTACTCAGCACTTCCATTGTTAATACTTCCATTGTTAACACTTCCCCGCGGGGGAAGTGTTAACAGCCTCTCCCGGCGAGGGGAATTTGGAAAAATCCCTTCTTAGTGTACATTCTCGTGACTCTAACTGTGTACCAAATTTCAACTTTCAACTCCTAACCGTTTGGGCTCTGCGCTTACTATTATTATTATTACCAACCCAAGTCGATTATATATATATATATATAAAGATTTTGCTGATACGTGCTTATTTTCGTATTCTTAGACAATTAACAACACGTAAACACACGTTTACATTGTTTAAATATAAAATATTTTATTTTCTAACTTTTAAGTACGCGTAGACGACAGTTTTCTTCCCTCTGTAATGTTAGTTTTGGTCATTTAGTTAACACTGCACAGTCGGAGACGTCTGAGCGCGTAACTAGATTTGTGATGTTCCCGAAAGGGGGTCGAAAGAAAACTTTTTCAAATAAATTTCAAATAAACTGGAAGCGAAAACGCTAACTCTATTGTCGAGTCGGATCAAAAGTCATGTCAGTTACGTAAGAGGGGAGGAGAAAAGAAAACTAGTTGTTAAAACAAACGCGAAGACGACTGACGTAACGGATCGGGTGAAATGTCGGCTGGAGAAGACACGAGCGTTCATAACCAGTCAATTCTGGGTTAAAAAGTCAAAAAAGGGGAAAGATTAAACGGTTAAGAAAACATCACGTGTAGTCGTTAAAATCAAAAAATTGACAGAAAATAGAATTATGAGCGCACGATTTACGGATTTAACAAAATCCAGTCAGAGTCGATAAAAAGGTATCAAACAGACACCACGAAACGGACCTTCCTCGTGACCCGAACAAGTCTCGGGTTTTACCTAAAAACAAAAAAGGAGACCAACCGGGAAGCGAGGAAGGGAATACAGAACCAGTCAAAAGACGAAATTCGAGGGAAAAATCATATAAAACCCCGAATCTCGAGGTCAAAACGTCGGTTCTCCTCCAATTTTGGCGGCGGTTGACCATTGTGTCCAGTGTGTCGCGTCCTCTCCGAACTAACCTGACCTTGGAAAAGAAGACCATCTCGCCTAAGGACATGTGTCCTCCTAGCCTCCAGCATCACCACCCACATATGATAAATCCCTAGGCTTTTCCTGGCGCGCAATTAACCGATTGCCTCAAGTCGGCAACTTACAGATTTTTGGAAGCGCCGCGCCGGGGAGAATGACCTTTGGAGGGAAGGAGAGCGTCCAACACGACAATTTTAAGTGTTAGAAACGATAACGATATTCTCTTACTATAAATCTAATGCTTCGGCCAAACCCGTTTCTATCTTTGTTAATCTCATCGAGGTGCAGAGAGAACATTCGGGTAAATTCGACATACGTAGACAATAAAATGACAGGGAATTACCTTGTCGCGACTGAATAAGGATACCTTCTTTGTTACGTAAAGCGAGAAAGCTTTTATATCTAGTAACAGAAAGAGAGAAGAAAAATATTCGAGCTCCAAAGCGATACCCGTATTTGGACTTTTATATGGCGCCCGACCAGACGAGAATCTCATCAAATTCTTAACGCCATTTACACGTTATTATACCCGTCTCGTACGCAAATAGACGTGCAACTTTAAAATCGAATTTTTTTCTCACAGCTATTTCCCGACGTTTAAAATCACGGACCGGATTTATTTCGCTTCGGGCATCCGAGTGTCTTGACCGAAAACCGGAAGTTTCCAAACTGTAGAGACGTTTCCTCCTTCAAATATTAGTCTTTACGTATTGGAAAATCCCATCGACAATCTCCTTTCGACAATTTTCGGTATTCGCACCTTCTTTACTCCTTTGTCCCGCTCACACGCATCTACTCGCCTCATTTGTTCTTTCCTTCCCCTTTCCTGACGCGCGTCTCCCTCTTTAAAGCGATAAACTCCTTCCGGAAGTCGCTCGTAACCGGAAACGCAATCGTTACGCGTTGAATAACGGATTTAATAGAAACCAAACGAATCTATCTGTTAAAGCATTTAATTAAGCCGTGTTAAGAAGGCTCTCATTGCTTCTTTCGACTGTCCAAGTTGACCTGAACAAAGATGGAGCCCCAGTTCCAGAGGAAATAGGGCAAAATGTCGGTGACGTAATGCTGTAGCTCGTGCGTCCAGTAACCGGCAGTGGTCCGACTTCTGGTCAGGGTGTGGATGGCGCTGCGGGTGTACGTCCGGGCATCGGGCACAAAAGTCGACCGTTTCTGCAGATAGCGGCTGAACTCGACTAGCTTGGTGGAGACGTAACCTGGCACCAGCGCCTGGAAAATCACCCCCTTCTCTCGGTATTCGACACTCAGGGCCTCCGACAGGGAGACGACGAAGGCCTTGGAGGCGGAGTAGGTGGACTTGAGGGGCAAGGGACGCAATCCCGAAACCGAGGCCACGTTGACCACACAGCCCCTCCCGTTCTCCAGCATGGAGGGCAGCGCGATCCGGGTGGTGGCCACCACCGACAGGACGTTGATCAGGATCAGTTCCACCAACTCCCGGTCTTCCAGGTCTAGGAAGAAGCAGGGATAACGCAGGAGGGTTCCCACATTGTTGACCAGCAATCCCGTATCCTTACCTTTCAGTTTCTGTTGGAAGAGGGGATAGATTTCGTTTCCCCGTCCAAAGTCGACCAAGACGGTGTCGGTGGCGACTCCTAGTTCTTCCAGTTCCCGCGCGCAGTTCTCCAGCTTCTTTTGGTTTCTGCCGACCAGGACTACGTCCAGCCCTCTTCGGGCCAATTGGATGGCGTAGGCCTTACCGATGCCGTCGGTGGCACCCGTCACCACCGCCCACCTTCCGAATTTATTGAGGTCGACGGGAAAGAGAGGAGCGAGGAAGTAGAGGTGGATTCCTCGCAGAATGGCGATCAGCAGACGGACCGAGAAGAAGAAGGAAGTAACGATCCCCACGGCCACCAAGAAGGTCGATTGGCGGCACTCGTCACGGAACATGGTCGACGCCAGACTGGTCGCTCCTACCTCGTCTTTCCTCTTTTCGTTCGGTCGTCAGAGGTCGACGATCCGAAGCCGAGCGCTCGATCTCTCGGAAAGGTATTTGTCAGTGTGACGACAAGAGTCGGGTGGTAAAGTACGGCGGTCGCTATTCCAGTGTCCACAACATTGGCCAGAAAAGGTCAACGGAAGCGATTACTTTCTTCGAACAAACGGTTAATCGGGAAAACGAGAGCAAAAGACTTTCGTTCTATTCGCTCTATACCAAAATTCGTTTTTAAAGAAAAACGACGCTCTTTGGGGATTTTTTAAAATTCCACACAAAATCTTGGTTATTATTTGTACCCACCTTGCCATTTTTTGATTATTGGAATCAACTTACGTTAGAGACTTTGTCCGTTAGGGCATTTCTCGTTCGATTCAGTTCCTTAAAGGTCGACAATAATTGAACAAATGGGGTGAATGGAAAAGTAGTATAAGTAACGAAAAGTTTTTCCATATTGAAAATACAAAAAAGTGTTACTTTATAAATAAAAAAGGCACAATTGTAGATGTGAACGACATTGTCGGGACGTTAAAAGAGCTGCAGAACACGCCCATAGGAGCAAAGAGTCATCTCCACACGCGACTCCCATACGAAATCAGCCTAGTTCCACGACACGATGGGGAGTCGGGCATTTAGTCCAGGTGACTGTGCCAGTTTTGAGTAGCCCGCTCGACTGTTCGTGGAGTACTCGATGTTGTATAGCTTTAGGGAGTGTCGCCCCGTGCGAACGCCGAAGTGCGAACGATAGCGAGCAGCGAAACGCACGGAGTGGTGCATGGAGAATAGACAGTAGTACCGGTTGAAGGTAAAAATTATTTTCCGTCAGTAGAGGTCACGTAGAAGTTAACGCATTTATTATTTATGTTACAGAGAGTGGTCGCCGTGTCTATAATAGGCCCATAATTTACTGGCAAACACGACGTCCACAAGCAGGACGGCGACCGGACTGTCCTCTTTGGAGAAGAATATACACTCCACGGGATTAGCGAAGCGCTTTGGAAGTAAACTGATTTCCAGGGGCTATATCTCATCGAGGGTCACGGGTAGAAGTACCGTATTGTTCTTTCGACGTTTTTGCTCTCGCGGACTCGCTCTACAGCCGCGTTAAAGTCCCAACAGTGTCATTCGCATCCGAAATCTTACCATTAAAGAATGATGTCAGTAATATGAAAATAAACGTATTTATTTAATTTAATAAAATATGATTGGTTATTGGATATTGGTTAATAAATATTTTATTAGATGATAGATTTTATCACTAATATACTCCAGTCGTACCATTTACCACCCGTACATGACTTTTCCAGCCAACCCTCAATCGTAAAACTTCCTTTCGAACGAGTTTCTAGATGGGACCTAATAAGATAATTATAACATTTATTTATTTTCGTGTCTCGTTTTCCGACATTGTTATAGTGCCTTCTTTTACCTCGGGTAACGAAGCGTTTAACCGACGTAGCCTGCAACGAATAAACACGCCAAGTTTTATATAACTTTATGTATACGTATACAGGTGCGGAGCCGGTTCCGATAGGATGCAGCGCCTGCATGCACGCAGGCGGCAAATTGTTAGGACGGCCGATAGTGCGTTTTAAAATATATAATTCGAATTTATATTTTACGCGCCGAAGCGTGTTAAGTGTCTCGCATCAGAAAACTTAAAAGTGCGAGCAACCGAGAAACAGGTGATGAGGGATTTATCCGTTGAACCAGAGAAAAATTCCATAACCACTACGATTGATTCTTGTTTTAAGTCACGTAAAAAATACAAAAACTCGAAGTTTGTAAACTCTAAGCTTTATTTACGTTAATGTCTTACGATTTAAGTTTAAGATTACACTTAGGTACACTACATTGCGAAAAGTTGCATTAAATAACATAGATACAAGGCTTTACGTTTACGCTTAGTTTTCGTTGCGAATGGGCCTTTATTTCCGTAGCCTTAATCTTAGAGTGTTACTTACACCATTGCTTGGATTATCGACGGAACCGAAAGAAAATTTAAATACAGAAAGAAATGCGCACGAACGCTATTCGTTTAAATTAATTTTTATACACACATACGTATATATTGTATTTATATACTAAATAAGAAAAATTTCTTTAACCGAATTTAATTTACTTTTGTGACCGGAGGGTCGGAGTCTCTTTGACCCCTCGTCGGGATGTGACACCACCGAGTCTGTCAATCGACACTCGGAAATCGCGACGGAGGATTCTTACGTCACGCGAGCGGTCGCGGGTGAGCGGCTACCTTCGTTACGGAGGTGGAGGTAGGAGAATCGAGGAAGCGAGTCACTCGGGACGCTGGCTAAGTAACGAGAATAAATTTAATAAAAATAACAGAGATTAGAGCACGACGCATAGCTAACAATAACGTATTCCTAGATATACGGAGAGAGAGAGAGTTTACAAACGATCGGCGAGTTGATAAATACCTCGGTTAAGGAGACGTTAGAGTTCCCCGAGCAGCCGGGTATCCACGATTCTAGACAGTATATTCCAGAGGCACACAATCCCCGGGATAAAACAGTTCACAGTATAAACCAATCCACTCGGTAATCTTTCCGCGGTATTAATTCCCGGTCTTCTAGCTGGGGTAACGCTTCGGAGATAGATCGGAAGGTTGCGGGAAGTTTTTTCGGTTTTGGCTCGCGGTGGCCGACCAAACGACCACTGGCTGGATTTGTCATCGTTCCTTCGTATTATTTTTCCACGAGGTCGGAATCTCGTTGTTAAGGGTCGGGTGTCCGATACGTGAATTACTTCTAAAAGTTCCGGGTGACGTACCCCTAACTAGACGGATCGTCCTCAACTAGGAAGCAAGTTGGTGGAAAATAATTTTTATGGGTTTCGACAGATCTTTTGATAAAATGGTGGAGGGGAAACGATCGAACTTTTTTTCTTTCGAACACCTTCGTCCATTCGTCCGTCACACTTTTATTTTGCAAATTCTATTTTATGGAAGCGCTAAAATATAATTATGAACAAAGGCGCCACTTATGTACGGGGCGGTTTGATTCGAATAAAATAAAAATAAATATATATCGAAAGTTTTCTAGATATTTCGCCTCTGTCAACTGTACGAAACTACCCTAAAACATACCAGTGGGATTTCACGGGTCGGGTTGGGTTGGGTTACGAATCTACTCGCGATCGGCATCGATAGGGGCGGCCAAATATCTGTAGCACGCAGACGGCTAACGGTCGAAAACCGGCCCCGGTTGCACCCATTCGTCGATGCGTACGCCGGCGTACTAACTCTGCAGCTTCTATAAACGTCGCGACATACCAGCTTAAAGACCGAGCTCTTTACGCATCGATTCAAATGATCTTTTTATTTTTGTAGTATATTTGTAAAATTTGAGTTTTGTCTCGAAAAGTTTAAATTCCCTACTTCAAAAATGTTTGGTTTTTTAAATTTCAACCGTAATTTATTTGGTCATACAATATTATCTTAACATCTGTCACACTATCCAATCGGACCAAGGCGTACGGCACACTCGTATCTCCCTCCTCCTAAGCCTATGGCTTAAGAAACATTATATCCCCATACCTACCTACCTGCCTGCCTACAGCATCCTAACATATTCATCCTCGTCTACACCGTTCGCTTTCCTTCCAACGATATTCTTTACAGTCATCCTCACACGCTTCCATCGTGGCTATCGCAGCAACGAACAGACCGAACAGTGGCGCGCCGTCATTGGAAGCGATGGAAGCGCCGCTTCCACCTTCCAACGACCTTCCCTCGCATTTTATAAAATATAAATTTTCATATTTTAACGTACTTTGAATTAAAATTAATATTTTATTATAACTGCATTATGTATCTTTTACACGTTTCTATACTACGTGTGAAAAAAACCGATAAGATCGCTATCGTATATTCGAATAATTCAATGGCGAAAGGAATGTCGAAACCGGGTCAGTTTCCAATCGGCCAGATTATATAGGCATTAGCACACGCGGTTTACGGAGCACCAACGTCACGGTTTAGCCGGTAGAAACAACACACGCATAAAGCATCCAATTTTATATCCCGGACCGGTTGTGGGCCGTTAGCCGCCCGCTAGATATTCGGCCACCCTCGCCCGATTATGCGAATCGTGAGCGCACCAGATCAACGGCGGGCAACCCTCGGCCCGCGGGCCATCTACGGCTGGCGAAAAGTTTCTATCCGGCCCGCGAGATCTTTAATAAAGAATCTTTGTAATTTTTGTAAAAATAAATGTAGTAATTAACTTTTTATTTATTTATTTCATATTTGCAGACTAAAAAAATTACGAGTCACAAGAAGGCGTCAATTAACTACTACGGCGCGGAAAAAACGTAAAATTTATTCTGGCCCGTGTTATAAAAAAGGTCGCCCACCCTAGACTAGATTTATAACTTAACCCAACCGATAGGAGTTTACTGGCACGTCTTTATGATAGTTCCGTATAGTTGACGGGAGTTTTTAAAAAAAATCCATTAAAATATTTGATATATTTATTCCGCGTTTATTCCGCTCTCCCATTTTATATTACTTACGGATTTCGATGTTAAACCGGTGATATCACCGGTTTAAGTAATATTACCGGTTAGTAATATCATCTGTAAGAAAATGGAGAAAAAACGTGTACAATTCTAGTACAGTGTTAAAAAATTAACTGTTACTTTGGCAGCATCGTTTACAACCAAATTTAATGAATGAGACGTACAATGGTACAAAAAAAAGCTCTAGAATTTATTTTTCTTAAATTTACGATTTATATATCCGTTGTCATAAAAATTTGTCTTTCCACCGTTTTCCCGAGAGTACAGATATTCGGGCACAAAGTAACCGGTTTCGACTTATTTCTACTAAGAAGTAGTTAAATAATTAAGAGATTAGGGAATGGGGACATAAATAAAACACTGCCGAAAGAGCCGGAATTTTACTTAACCGAAAAGCTTAACCGAACCAATCACTAGCTCGGTACAGTGGGGAACTGATTTCCGTGTACATCTGGTACTAAAACGAATTACAGTAGTTAGAAAACAAATGACTATTAAGTTTAACATATTTACATTTATTGGTGAGAAACGTTTAAAATTTTACAACGGCCCGTCGCGTCCTTTGATATATACTAGCGATGCGACAAAAGAAGCATTCGACATCGACCGGTATCGGCACCCTCGGGTTTGGCAGCCCGCGTGCATGCACGCGCCGCACACCTACCAGGACGCGTCTGATTCCATTCATTAGCCACTCGTAGGGAGCTATTTCAGTAAGTGGATTGTTTTAAGATTTAAAAAGTAAAGAATATTTTATCTTAATTTTATGTACGTTTCTTCGCAAAGTTATATTTAAATATAATTTTCTTTAAAAATATATTCGTACAATCGAAGAATTTTTTGTACTAGGTATGTATATTCGTCACCAGTGGCGTGCCGTGACATTCGACGATAGGGAAGCCGTATTTCTGTAAGAAGCCGACTTACGGGGGCAATCGATTAATTGCGCGTCGGGGCCCGTTCGTATTCGTTCGTTCGATAAGCCAGTAAAAACCGTATACTTCTTTAAACGTATTTTTAATAGATTATCCGACGTACTTAATAAATAACATAAGAAAGTTCAATATAATTACCTTTTAGATTCAATAAATTCCCTTCGCCCTCTAAATGCCAATTCTCGCTTCGAGAAAAAACATATAACGTCTATTAATTTAGATATATCTATTAATCGTAATTATCTCGTTATAATTTTCAATATTTATTTTATATTGTCTACCAATGTTAAATTCTATTCCGCTTCGATTTCCAAATTGCTTCAATTTTACGAAAGAATCGTCATTCGTCATAAATTTTATCGTCAAAATGTCGAAATTTTTTGTCGACGTATTTATATTTAATTTAGGCATCGGTCTTTCTCTTTTAATAATGTTTTCTTTTTTATTATACGGTCTCGAGCCAAAATTTTTTAAAATAAATTTTTGAATCACTAGCCACGATGTAAGGGCTAAAATTAAAATTATCAGAAAAACTTACTCCGAAAAAACAAAATGTGTGACGAACAGTGGCGTGCCGTCATTGGAAGCGATGGAAGCGCCGATTCCACCTTCTAATGACCTTCCCTTGTATTTTATAAAATATAAATTTTCATATTTTAACGTACTTTGAATTAATTAAAATTAATATTTTATTATAACTGCATTATGTATCTTTTACAAATTTCTATACTACGTGTGAAAAAAAACGATAACATTGCTATTGTATATTCAAATAATTCGGTGGCGGAAGAGAGTGTCGAAACCGGGTCTGTTTCCAATCAGCCAGATTACATAGGCATTGTCACATGCAGTTTATAGAGCACCAACCTCACCCCGGTTTAGCCGGTAGAAAGCGACACACGCGTAAAGCGTTCTAATTTTATATCCCGGACCGGTTCTGAGCTGTTAGCCACCTGCCTGTCAACTTCCAAGCAGCCAGATTATAGGCATCGGCGCATGCGCTTTACAGAACACCAACGTCACCCGGTTTAGCTGGCGGATGCTTCACACATAAAGCTTCTAATTTTATATCCCGGACCGGTTGTGGGCTGTTTAGCCGCCTGCCTGCTAGATATTCGGCCGCCCTAGCCCGATTACGTGAATCGCGAGTAGACTAGATCGACGGCGGACAACCCCGGCCCGCGGGCCAGCTACGGCTCGCGAAAAGTTTCTATCCGGCCCGCGAGATCTTTAATAGATTATTAAATTGGAAAAATAACTAATTAATAGTTAATTTTCCAATTCTTTGTAATTTTCGAAAACGATAAGAGAAATAAATGTAGTATAAAACTTTTTATTTATTTATTTCATATTTGCAGACTAAAAAAATTACGAGTCACAAAAAGGCGTCAATTAACTACTACGGTCCGCGGAAAAACGTTAAAATTTATTCTGGCCCGTGTTATAAAACAGTGTGGTTGTTCGTAACAAGAGGTACACGATCCCGCGAGCGAAATGGTACAAAATAAAACTTAATACAAAGTAGTTTTATTCTCTCTGAACAGGTTCTTTACATAGGATCCCAACTTTACAACTTCTAGAATTTTATATATACAGGAATTAAAAGTTTGTCCTCAAAAAACAGTTGTCTTGCACACACGCGACAATCTGACGAGGACCGTATTCACTTACACTAACTTATACTAACTTAAAACTAAAAGAAATTGGAAGAATAGAAGAAATAAGGAAAGATAAGAAAAGAAGTAGAAATACCCGGGTTTCTTTGCGATGTGTCTTTAGGTGGGGAACAACTTCGGATCTCTCTCTTTTGTTACGTTTGTAGCCCTTTTCCTTATAGATCTTTCGTCTATAATCTTTTTCTTTCAGACTGAGTCGTCTTTCCTCGATGATCTCTCTCTGCACTTTATCCTCTTAGATCACCCTTCTCCCTTTCTGGAGCACTCCTTTTCAGCTCCTACCTCTTTGGGATTCCAACCCAGACTTCCTTCAAAGTTCTCTTATAGGAATTCCTTCCTATCGATTCCTTGGCTCCTCGTAGCCTCCAATCGTCGGACACTCGATCTGGAGCTCTACCTTCTCTCGTCAAGAGCTCGACCCAGACTGGCACTCTTTCTGTCTGTTTTGCTTCAGGGCCTCACTCCCTCTTTTGTTCTTACTATTGAGGGAAAGATAATCCTCCCCCAAGGGCAAAGAGTTAGACAAAGAGAGTTCTAGGAAGAGTTAGACAAAGAAAGTTCTAGAAAGAGTTAGACAAAGAAAGTTCTAGAAAGAGTTAGACAAAGGAACAAAGAAAATCTAAGACTAATTCAATATAAAATATACAAAATATACAATATCATGGCCGACGGCCACAACAGGTTGCCCACCTTGGACTAGATTTATAACTTAACCCAACCGATAGGAGTTTACTGGCATGTTTTTATGATAGTTCTGTATAGTTGACGAGGAGTTTTAAAAAAAATCCATTAAAATATTTGATATATTTATTCTGCGTTTATTCTGCTCTCCCATCTTATATTACTTACGGATTTCAATGTTAAACCGGTGATATTACGATTATAGTATGTCCCATCTGTAAGGGAATGCAGAAAAAACGTGTACAATTCTTGTATAATGTTAAAAAATTAACTGTTACTTTGGCAGCATCATTTACAACCAAATTTAATGAATGAGACGTACAATGGTACAAAAAAAGCTCTAGAATTTATTTTCCTTAAATTTACGATTTATGTATCCGTTGTCATAAAAATTTGTCTTTCCAATGTTTTCCCAAGACTACAGATATTCAAGTACAAAGTAACTGGTTTCGACTTATTTCTACTAAGAAGTAGTTAAATAATTAAGAGATTAGGGAATGGGGACATAAATAAAACCCTGCTGAAAGAGCCAGAATTTTACTTAAACAAAAGCTTAACCGAACCAATCACTAGCTCAGTACAGTGGGGAACTGATTTCCGTGTACACCTGGTACTAAAACGAATTAGTAGTTAGAAAACAAATGACTATTAAGTTTAACATATTTACATCTATGGTGAGAAACGTTTAAAATTTACAACAGCCCTGTGGCGTCCTTTGAGATATACTAGTGACGCGACAAAAGAGGCATTTGACATTGACCGGTATCGGCACCCTCGGGATTTGGCACCTGCGTGCATGCACGGCGCACACCTACCTGGACGTCTCTGATTCCATTCATTAGCCACTCGTAGGGAGCTACAGTATTTCACTAAGTGGATTGTTTTAAGATTTAAAAAGTAAAGAATATTTTGTTATTTTTATGTACGTTTCTTCACAAAGTTATATTTAATTATAAGTTTCTTTAAAAGTATATTCGTACAATTGAAGAATTTTTTGTACTAGGTATGTATATTCATCACACATTTTGTTTTACCAAGTAAGTTTTTTTTATAATTTTAATTTTAGCCCTTATATCGTGGCTAGTGATTCAAAAATTTATTTTAAAAAAGTTTTGGCTCGAGACCATATAATGAAAAAGAAAACATTATTAAAAGAGAAAGACCAATGCCTAAATTAAATATAAATACGTCGACAAAAAAATTTCGACATTTTGACGATAAAATTTATGACGAATGACGATTCTTTCGTAAAATTGAAGCAATTTGGAAATCAAAGCGGAATAGAATTTAACATTGGTAGACAATATAAAATAAATATTGAAAATTATAACGAGATAATTACGATTAATAGATATATCTAAATTAATAGATGTTATATGTTTTTTCTCAAAGCAAGAATTGGCATTTAGAGGGCGTAGGGAATTTATTGAATCTAATAACGGAGGTAATTATATTGAACTTTCTTATTTATTAAGTACGTCGGATAATCTATTAAAAATACATTTAAAGAAGTATACGGTTTTTACTGGCTTATCGAACAAACGAATACGAACGGGCCCTGACACGCAATTAATCGATTGCCCCTGAAAGTCGGCTTCTTACAGAAACACAGCTTCCCTATCATCAAATGTCACGGCACGCCACTGGTTATTATACTTTTTCCGGCGATCGCGCGATGATAGGGAGTCGCGTCGCTCTCTCCGCTCTCGTATCGCGTGTTTAACGCTCCGGGAGATGACCGTAGTCCGACGTTACGGTTTGCAGACTTTACCGCAAGATGGCAATACTAGCAACTACGGTGCCGTCTGCACGAGAGCATTAAAAAAGTATGGTAACTTAAAAAGTGTGATAACTTTTTTATTTTTCGTCTCCGGTCCAAAAATAGGGTACCGTTGAACTCGTCTCGGTCCCCCGAGTTTAAATATATAATCAAAGTCCTGAAATTCCATAGGGAGTAATCTATAGTACACCCTGTGGCCCTCCGTAATAGAAGCTAGGGAATATTTTACAGTAAGCGATAGAAATTCTACCGCTTTTTAAAATACGGTATTACAAAATTGATTTTTAATTAATATATTTCGTAATGACTATATACATTCGTATTGTACTTATACATTTATTTTTAAAAATAAAATATGCAATAAATTGACATTTACTTTATTCGCCCCAGTCTCTGTCCACATCGGTATTACGAGACACGAAAACTAGAATCGTTAGAAGTAGAAAATACGGCTTATTCGCACTTTTCTATCGCTTATATTTTGGCCACCCCTCTATAGAAAATGTGGAAATTTTGCGTACTACCTAAGAAAACAATTATCTTTCCAACGAGATATTCAGAATTACTTTAGGAATTTGGGAGGAGGAGAAATCCACCCCGAAAATCGTAAACCCTAATTTTTGTATACATTATTTAGTCAGTCGGTGACTTTTTTCACTCGGCGCGGACTCTCGATTTTTGCTCCTAGAATCGATTGTTGTTTTTTCCTTTATCAAAAACATACTCCTCTTTATCGCCTTTACGTTTTTAAAACTTTGCCGTAAAAGTTAAAATTTTTACATAGAATCGGACTCTAATACTATACTTTTCTAAAAAATTGAGTAACGGCAGCGACTCCGCACCGAGTGAAAAAGTTACCGACTGATTATACGATGTATACAGAAATCAGAGTTATCGATTTCTAGGGTCGATTTCTCCTCCCTCTAAAGACTTATAGTAATTCCGAATATGTCGTTCGAAAGGTAATTGCTTTCTTAAGTAGTACGCAAAATTCAAAATTTTCTATAAAAGAGTTGCCGAAATATAAGCGATTGAAAAGTACAAAACTCTCCAAAAAAGAGTACTTTCTTTTTCCTTCACCCTGCACTTGCAGACCCCGGTAGAGAAAAATTACTGGGTATAGAAAGCTCAAATTTTAAATCTCAGCCTCTCTCGTTATCAGTCGTTATCGCTGTCGAAACTTCCGGGTCGATAGGTCAACGTTCACGGGTGTTTCGGATAGATCTATTTTACTTTTATCGCTTAATTTTATTTTATGCCGGTAAGGATAAAACAAACAAACCGATGCGTTTCATTCAAAATGTTATCCGGAATAACAAAAGCACAAATTTAGGCAAATTTAAACTTTTTATAATAATTTTACTAAACGGCGTGTCTAAAGTCGTTCGAGCGCCCACCGAACTGTACGGTACGTCATCGCCTTAGGTCTTAGGCCCTAATAACAATCATTACCCCCCAAAAATTCGGCGACGAGTTTCTTAACTTCCCCGGCAACATTTAAAACTGCGTGTTGCTCCATCTGTCACGATAATTTATTTTAAAAACTTTTTATAGTTTTAACTAGCTGACCCGGCCACGCGTTGCTGTGGCTCAAAATGTATGTATTATAAATGTATAACACTTCCCCCGTGGGGGGAATTTCAAAAAATCCCTTCTTAGTGTACATTCTCTTGACGTACCCTATTAAAACGCAATCAAAAACGCGTCTAAAATAGTATAATAAAAGCCGAGTTCTTCACAGTAAGCCTTAATCCCGTCACTTTTCCCGCTGGGGAATATCGAAAAATCCCTTTTTAGTGTATATTCTGTTGACGTAACCTATTAAAAAGCAATTAAAAACGCAAAAAACCGCACGTAAAATAGTATAATAGAAGCCGAGTTCTTCACGGTAAGCCTTAATCCCGTCCATCTCCCCCCACTGGGGGGAATTTCGACATGTATATTATATAAAAACACGTGCGTATTCGAATGCAACGTTGTGTCAAAATTTCAAAGGAATCGGTAGGAACAAACGAACGTTATATTTTATTTATATAGATAGATAGAAAATGATCTGCTTCAGTCCATTCTCACAGAAAAGCATAATGCCTGACAGAAAAGCAAACTTAGGTCGTCGGAAGTTAGCGCCATCTGTTGGACATAAAAGCCTTAATTCATATATAAATATATTTTTGAAAGGGGGAAATGGTGTAGGGGTATGAAAAATAGATAGTAGCCGATTCTCAGACCTACTGAATATGCATATAAAATTTGGTAAAAATCGGTAAAGCCGTTTCGGAGGAGTAAGGTAACTAACATTGTGACACCGAGAATTTTATATATAAGATTATTATAAACTAGCGGAAAGCTTAATTTTGAGGATAGGAATGGTTTTATAAAAACTGGAAATGCTAATAACGAAGTAAAAGCGTCGTTAAGTCGACCTTACTCGAGATACGACCCCTTTATCTTTCCCTTCTAGCTTTAACTACTAAAATTTAATAATATCGATCCCCGACACGCAAAATATCAAAAATTTTCGACAAAAGGCGGAGAAAGTGAATGAACAAAATACCCCTCCCCACACACTAACTTCATACATATAAACAAAAACAAAAACAAAATCGGGTTTCTTCGCATTTCTCGACGTTTCGAGGACCCGCGAGTCCAAAAATGTAAAAATCTCGGAGAGGTCATTTTTGACCGATCGCATACTTTCTCTATGCTATAAATAACAGAGTCGGGAAAGCGAACACAATGACGTCGTAAAAACGATACCGTGACGAAACGATGACGTTATTTATGTCCAGTTATTTATGACCATTTACATACAGGGTAATCGAAAAGTCACAGAAATTTTAAAAAATTAATAACTCGCAAACTATTTACAATAAGATGATGCGGTTTTCACAGAAATGCTTAGAAAAAGCGGCATTTTTTTACATGTAATAAAAATTTTAGTATAATGCAATACAGCACAGTATAGCAAAATACAATAAGACCACGCTTAACGCCGATTCGATATAACGCGGTCTGCTCGAAGCCTTAAAAAAATTTTAAATTATCGCGGCATTTCGTCGATTCGTATATAATACGATTATTTACGAACACGAACCATTCGGAAAAAGGTGTCGAAAAGGTCACTTTCTTTAAATCTATGTTTATTTGGTGCAATTTTGGAAAAAATATAACATCGCGGATGCCATAGGCAATATCGGCTTCGCTCGGCAAGAATTAACCGATAAATGCACGAACGGAGTGTGGAAGAAGTTATGGCCGAAGGTATCCGATAATTCTTCAACCAGAAGAGCCTATCGCTGTATCTGGGGAGAGCCTTACCAACGACGACCTTCGAGAACTGGCAGAACAAGGAATTCTTGTAGAACTGGAAAATAGAGATTTTTGAAAACGAAAAATTTCTCTACAGATTTCCTCAGTAAAAGTTTCCGGTAACGATAACCGAAATCGTTGATCGAAATCGACCGATTGCAGCGAATGATCCAGATTTTGAAAGGACTGCAAAAGCAAGATGAGGCGTTTTCGATGCCATGTCCGCTACCGACATTTGCTTAATTAAAGGAAAAAAGAAAGCGACGAATGAAACTACACGACTTTATCACAAAAAAACAAGAATTTCGGAAGAGCCAAGACCTTCGTCACAAAAAACAAACTTTACATTTATGTGCGCGTATGTTTATGTGTTATTTAACATATATTATTATACAAATTAATATAAAAATAACTTAAAATTAAAATAAAATTTCTTTATTTTTGGCGCTTTGTTGTCTAGGAACGCATCCCCCGCGTTAAGCCGGGTCTCACTGTAGTTAATTTTCTTGCCATAGATGGCGCTTGATAAGATTACATAATTTGTAAAGTTGTTACTAGATTACACTAAGAACATTTTTATTTTTTTATTCTTACTTCAACAAATTGACAAATGATTTCAGTTTTTGACAGCGTCATCTATGACAAGAAATGTAACTATTTCGGTACTAAAATTTTTATTACAATTAAAAAACTCCGGCTTCTTTCTAAGCATTTCTGTGAAAACCGCATCGTCGTACTGTAAATAGTTTATGAATTATTAATTTTTTAAAAATTTCTGACTTTTGAATCACCCTGTATAGAAATAAGAATGTTTAAATGTTTGTTCGCTATACACCCCTAGGCCGTTCGACCAATTGCTACGAAACTCGACAGTTTCGTTTACCATACCTTTAATAATGTCGAACATCTCACTTCAAAATATCTATTGGCTTTCTGTAAATCAATTATTTTCTATCGCCATTCCATTTGCTGGTTTACACGCAGCGCCATCTATTGGCAAAAAATTTAACAATATAATAAATTAAATCTAATTCTTATAAAATATATATGTATTATATTCACTTAATTACTGCCACAACGATATAGCGCAAAATAGACTCGCTGTCGTTACTGAGATAGGTAGCGTAAAGCGGTGCCTGGGTGCTGTCCGAGTGTTACCCCTGTGAAAAATCTGTAAGTATTCAATTTTTTCGTTTCCGAACGGTACTTTCTTAATTCTAATAAGCGCCCTCCGGTAGCCCACTGCATAAAACCAAGCTGTGGTGGGTGGGCCACGTGGAGTTTTCGGGTTTTCTTCACGTAAATAGAGTCCAGTTTCTCATAAAAGATTTCTTGGGATGCATTCTCCTGGCAGATCACGTGTCGTGTTGCAGTAACCAAATAAATCAAACTAATTCTAACCAGCGATTATTTATTGCGACATCGTCACAATGTCGGGCTGCGAGTTTTCGTCACAATGTTCTCGTTTTTTTGTGGTAATCTTGCCCCTATCTTATAATATAATCGAGATAAGCTGACGATAATAATAATAATATTAAGCGCAGAGCCCAAACGGTTAGGAGTCGAAAGTTGAAATTTGGTACGCAGTTTGGATACGTTACGAGAATGTACACAAAGAAGATATTTTCCGAAATTTTTCCCGCGGGGAGAGGGAGGGGGTTTATTATTATAAAAAGACTTAATTTTAATGGTTGTGGCGCATTTGCAAAAATATTGTAAATGCCAATATCCAGTAAAATTTTCTTTAAGTCTCAAACCTCTGGAGAAATGACACACGACATCTAGCTCCCCACTCCTCGACCTTTAATCGCCAAAATTTAATAGCATCGATATCCCTTATACACAAGTTACATTGCCGTATTTCGTTTCTTACTGTTTACTCCATCCTCGGATATTAAACGAAATTGACTCCCCCGGACACACACACACACACACACACTCAATATACGTATACAGATATACCTCGTTTTACGTCGGTAATTGGTTCCAGGCGAGGCCACGTAAGTCGAATTTACTTGCGTAGTTACGACGTAAGTCGTAGTTTCGACTTACGTCGTAACTAAACGCCAATAATGGAGGAAACGCCAATAATACGCGCTTAAAGACCGCTAAATAAGACGACGACACAGAAACACAGATGTTTTCGTGTTTCGTTCGCTAGGATTTACGATGATTATATTAACATTTACTGTAAATGTACATATTTTAATACGATTTTATGCGCTTTCGACGCTTTTCTAGCGATATTACGACTTCGACGTTTGTGGCGGACGGACGTAAAGTCGAATAAAATGACTTAAACTCGATTTTTATTTTTCCAATATACTTTTTTGACAAACGACGTATAATCGGGAACGACGTAACTCTAGGTATACCTGTATACATACATACATATCCACGGCATTTCCTTCCAGTTTTCTTGACTTTTTAGGTTCGGGAGGTCTCAAAAAAACGGATATGCAAAAAATTCAGATGGTCAAATTTCACACGATTCCAACACTTTTCTTTGCGTATAGAATACATAACAGCTCGGAAAGTAAAATCAACTTTTTGGAACTTCTAAAATGTCGTGTCCTTTTTCGGACACGACATTTTAGAACAAACCGATAAATCCGCTCGCTATTGTTTCCGTGTCAATTGACAAATTATTTTGTGTTTCCACGAAATTGTTAAAATATAAAAAGTTGTTATTACGAACAGATCTATAAAGGATCTGAAACGTAAGTCTGGTGTTTATATCTTTTGTTGTAAATAAAGAAAATATAATTTTGTTGGTAAATAATAAAATCAAATTTTAACGATTTAAAATTCAGAAATGTTTCATTTTGATTGGCCGAAACGAAGCGTTATTGCTATCAAAATTACTCGTTAAAATTTTTGTTGGCGTCTTTTTTAAATGATCGACTTGGTCACATTTTTTTCAAAGCGCGCTTCGAACAGATCAACGAATGTCTCGTTTTTCGGGCGCTTTAAGAGTCCGTTCGGTGCGATCTTCTTTCGGCACACTGCGCATCGTATGATTTTCGTACCCACGGAGGATTTCTAGTTGGAATTTTTGTCAGCCTCTTCGCATTCTGTCCTGCGCTTACGTAGTCCGGATAGGAGTCTCGTTTTCCCATACGAATGGCAGACGGCGTAATGTGTGGCCACGAATTTCTTTATTTCCTCGACCCTATCGTCTTTCTTTTTAATTTTGCGTATCGGAGAGCGACACATCTGACAGAATTTCCTGAATTTTCCGGCGCTGTAGAGATGACCGCGAGGCAGGGAAACCGGATCGATGTAAACACGCAGACAAATAAGACATTTGAGGCGAAAAACGTCTAATTCTTCCTCCGGCATATTTCGATGTAGTTTTGTAACTGGTCAGATATTATTATTCCATAATACAAATTGTTTCTGTTATTTATTCGTTTTCGTACCCAGTCATTTTATAATTTAATTTAGATGTTGTACTCGTTAAATGTACATCCTTCGTATACGAGAAATGCATTATCGTGTCGAAGTGGTCCTATTAAATCCCGTTTAACCTAATAACGCTAACAAACTTTTGTACAAATCTCCTTTCTCCCTGGCGGTGCAGACAAACAAAACACAAAGCCATATTTTCCTATTACATTCCCGGCTGTTACACACGAAGGACGGAATTGCCATCGGTCAAAAAATGACTCCCGATATTTAAAAATTCTTAGACTCGGAGAATCTCGAATCGAGAAGACTTTCTATAGGAAACTGGTTCCTATTTTGGTATTACTAACGCGAAAAAAACCCAGAAAAGTCTGATTGGACAGCCTTTTTGTAGGTGCGAATCTGCGACCAACTGCCAGTGTTCGGCCGGATGGCCGAGCGGTAAAGGTGGCAGCCTACCGCTCTGGGGGACCCGGGATCGAATCCGAACGGGTCGAATAATCCCCAGGAATTTTTCGGGGGGTGGTCCGTTCGGATACGTCGGGCCCCGTCCCTCACCACCCGGTCGCCCCATTGTGGGCCTGGCCGAACCCATAATGGGCCTACTAAAAGAGGCTCTCTTAGTGCCCACAGGGCGGAAAGAGTTTAAAAAAAAAAAAAAAAAAAACTGCCAGTGTTCACTGGCTTTATTCACTGGATCACTGATGAGAGTTCTGACTAGAAACGATTAATTTATCTATATATATAAATGAGGATGTTTGTTTGTTTGTTCGCTATAAATTCCTAAGCTGTTCGACCGATTGCTACGAAACTCGGCAGTTACGTTTACGTACTTCTCAGATAATGTTGGAAATCCCATCTCAAAACATCGGTAAGATTTCTAAAAAAATTAATTTTTATCTAAATTTGATTCGCTGGTTTTACACGCAGCGCCATTTATTAGCAAAAATTTAAGTAAATAAACTAAAAATAATACTTACAAAAAAGGATATAAATTTATATATATATTATGTTCACTTAATTACTGCCACAACGATATAGCGCGTCTATTTTGTGCCACGTGATTACTGGCACAGATAGAATATAGCACTTGCCGGCCTGGAATCGAGTGTTACCCTGTGAAAAGTATTTAATTTTTCGCATCTAACAACTCGGGTTTCCCAACGGTACTTTCTTAATTCTAAAAAGTGCCCTCCAGTAGCGGAGCGTATTAAACCAACGGACACCGGTAGTTACTTAATCGTGGGTTCGGGCATTACCAATGAACTGGCCGAGTGGTGTTTTCCGGGTTTTCTTCACGTTAGTAACACCCGAATAGGGTCCGGCTTCCCATAAAAGTTTTTCCTCCTCGGCAGATCGCTCGCGTGTCGCGTTGCCGTAACCAGATAAACTAAACCAATTCTAACGAGCGATTATTTATTGTGACCTCGTCAATGCCTGGCTGCAATTATTCGTCGCAATGTTCTCAATTCTTTTAGTAGTGGTCTCGCCCCCGTACGTCATACTTTTTCCGTTGGCAACAGAGTCGTGCCAGTTATCTATGTAACTTCGTTCGGGGGAAAATTTTGAATCGAAGTAACGTGACCTCCGGTGAAAACGGGAAGTTTGTATATAGTTAGTCTGGACCTCCTGTCCCTAAGCTTTTCATCTATCAAACTCTGTTCTCGAGATTAAGAAAGAACAGACACGGGACGACAGTCGGAATTTATACAACTTTTTCAAATCGCAGCCCAATAATTTTTCTATAAATGCGATATCTTCCCACGTGGTTCGTACGATCTGTTGCCAAAATTTAAACACTTTGTTAGCGCGTAAAAGCAATTATTCTCGCATTTTTACGAGACTTTGTTATTTAAACAAGTTTTATACGAAGTCTTTCGGATGTTAAGGTTAGCAACTTCGCTCACCGTACCACGAGCCATCACAATCTATCCGACACGAATCACTTTTAAAATACTTATAGTAGACCGGTATTAATTAGTAGTCGTTGCCCATCCTCTCTATGTCGACGACTGTTTTTGCTCCGATTACTTCAACCCCCTTCTGCAACAGTCCCTTCTTCCCGTATGGTGGCATTCGAATAGGAAAATTATATAATACGAGGTTAACCAACCTGCACAAAATATGTTTTAAGTGGTTTTCGAGAGTGACAATTTTGAATATTTGGTCCGTCTTTTGAGAAATTTGATCGATTGGCAGATTACCGTTTGATATTCGGCTGTGAAGGTACAGTACAGTTTCACAGAATTAACATTAGAAAAAAATACGATTTCTTAACAAATTTACGATATATTTTCGATTGGTGTCTACTCGACTAACGAAATTGTGCCAATTCGTACCGTCCGAGCACGGCGATAAACGTGACAATGGTAGGCTAAAATAACCAAACTACAATTCTTTATTCCTCTACTGTACGCAACGTAAAGAACTCATACGTAGATAACCTTCGTAGTTATATAAATCAAATACTATAATATAATATAATAGAAGGGTTAGAAATACGAAATTATAGAAATCTTTGTTGTTATTTTTTCCCGACACTGCCGGGCTCACCCGTTAGTTTATTATAAACATAAATAATTAACGTAGTTCGTATTGTTTTATTTCAAGATCGAAGATGACGGTTATAGTACAGTTAGGTCGAACTGTACTGTTTGCTTTCGAAACGTCGCGGAGTATCGAAAGTAAAATCATTATTAAAAGTATTAATTCGCACGTATTTGAGCTATTTTATTCTAGATAACATTCATTCGTTTATGCAATTGTATCCTTAAAAGCATAAAACTAAGCGATAAAAGTAAAATAGCTCTATGGGAACCCCGGGGAATCTCGAGCTAGCGACCGAAAGTTTCGCCAACACCTCGCCGATAACGAGAAATGTTTAAGTTTAAAATTTGAGCTTTCTAGACCCGGTGGTTTTTTTCTCTAGGAGCGTCTGTAGCGTCGGACGAAGAGAAAAAAAGGAAAAAAAATACTTTCTCGGCCCCTTAGGGCCTATGCCCCTCGCTAAGGCACTGGCCCCGTTGCCAATGCATCGCTACGACTCCGTACGGCGGTAAACATTTGTCGGCGATGCCTCGTTCCGACAGGAATGTTGCGATTATTTTGGATGTGAAATTTTGCATTATCCATTATCTAAACAAAAGCATGGTAAACATATTTTGGGCCTGGGATTAAAACACTAATGTAATGCCAAGGGCGTCCGAAATATTGCTACGGCTCTGTCGCCATAATTTCGACAGCCGAATTCCATCGAAGTATGTTTCTTAGTGTTTAAAATACAGATACGAAGTGAAGCCTAAATCCGCAACGATAGTGCAAAATCTAACTGCCATTATTCCTTTAATCAACAATACGAAGAGAAAAATCGATTTTTACAGGTTTTACGTTCCTTGGAAGAAAATGCTGTAGAAATCATATAATGGCTCGCATCCGTTTAACTCGTGGTCGGGATACTATCGATGGTACAGACGCCGCCATCTTTTTCTTTCTTCCACCGTAACGGCGGAAGCGTAGAGCCACCCCGCTATTAACGAACACACTCTACGATCCGTTTACCAATAAGCTCGTTCGTTTACTTTAGAAAAATACAGTTTTGTCAAGTAATATACAATATCGTTTATTACGGTATATTAAGCCCACTTAATTGAGAATTCGTATTGTATATGTTTATACGTCGTGGCGTTAAAATATAAGTCGAAGGAAATCTACCATGCCGTAGAAACGAAACGATGGAACTAAAATTAGAAATAATGTTATCGAACCCGCCATAATTGTTAATATTAGATTTATCGAAGAGTTTTCTTTAATTCGTGAAATCCGTCGCCTCCATTCCGCATAATGTCGCGTGTTGGCGAAAACTTATTATCGCGCTCGGTTGACAAATTGGTGAAATCCTCGCCAGAGTAATTGCAAAGATTTTATTTTCGCGAAATCTTTTTGCTAAATGCCGCGACGGACTATAACCAGCTTATTTGTGGCGCGACGAAGTATACCGTTCGGAGTTTCGAGCCGTAAATAATGGCTTTAGACGTTTTATTTATTAACGTTATCGCCAGTATAGATGGCCATTTCTATATCTGACGTTACTTACGGAGTTGTAATTAAGAACAGCCGGAAAACGACCGGGAAAGGAGAAGGGAGAAAAATATAAAGGACAATCGAGATCCGGTTTAAAAATCTACAGTCGCCATGGCCGGATACGAAAATACAATCGATCCGATTGTTCCAATTATTAAGATCTACGTACGGTGTCGGAGGAGCACTCGACGGCCGACGTCGAGTGTCGAGTGCTTCTCCAAAAGAGACAAAAGACTAATTTCGGTTCCCATAATTCCCCGTCGAATACTTGATTTTTACTTCGAATTATGACGTATTAAATGCGTCATAAATTGAGGGAATCGGAATTTTTCGGTCGATTTCGATTTTGAATTTGGAATATCGCTTCGTTTTCCTAAGGAAGCGCTAAATCGAAGGAATTCGAGACGAAATCGAAAGCAAATTCGGTAAATGGCGCAAAACTTGCGTAATAAATCGGCATTCTAAAATAGTTTCTCGTTAAAAGACTACCGACGATTTTCGCAGTCGTCTAGTGTAATATTAAACCGTCGAAAGAAAATTATAACGCTTATCGTTTCCGTAATTCTACGCGCTAATTCCTTCTCCCGCTTTTAATTTTCTTTTTCCACCCCCTCTCGACCAACCGGCGCCATCTATCGGCTCAAATTTATTTTCACCAACCTTCCCGTCCATCGCCCGCCCGGACGGAAGGAGCGAAAAGCGGGTCCGACTACCGACCGCTGGCACTTCCGGGAACCGATCCAATTAAACCGGTCGCATTTCCCTTTCGGTGGCGATTTCCTCTTCCTATCCGCGGGGGGAACGGGCGGAAGAACCGTAAGACGATAGAGAAGCTTCGACGCGTAAGACCCTCGGACCATCCCTTTTGTAAACGTCCGTAGGAGGAAGAAACGGAGAGAATGCTCGGTCCGTAAGAGGAATTAAGGCGCTTCCTACTTCGTTATCGGAGGGATTAACACGCCAGCGAACGTCGTCGTCGTAGGAATGCGCCGAAAAAAAGGGCGAGCGACCGCCGTGGGCGATCGAGTGTCGACTGGTGTCAGAAGACGCCATGACCGTCGACCGGGACGAAGACCGCGGCGAGTACGACCGACTCAGACAATCGGTAAAAGCAGTTTTCTAATTCGCTCGCCAATTTTGCCCTCTTAATCGGAGATTCGGTGTTTTCAGTGGCTGACCGCGGAGGACTCGGAGGAGAAGAGGAGCATCAGGAAGAAGATGCTGGAGATGAGAAATCGCAGAGTAACCCGAGGTAAGTGACTTCCGGATCCGACTCGCTTTCCCTTCCGAGTCTGAAAACGACGTTTGGCAGAAACCGGGAAGACTTTGGATCGGAAAAGGGGCGGCGGACGGAGAAGAAAAGCTCGGCGGAAGGAGGAAGCGGAGAAGAGAAAACGAAGAAGGATGCCGACTCGAAGGCTACTCGAGGAGTCCGGGAAGGAGGTCGAGTGAGAAAGAAGGTGGAGAAGTTGGAAAATGTCGGCTGCGTGGAAAAAGTGAGTGGCTCCCGGCGGAGAACAAAGGAGTAGTGTCGACTCGGGATATTATTTCTTTCGGTCCGGTTATTTTTCCTTCCTCTAAATGGCTCGATTGTCTTTCCGAGGACAAAATCGAACGTTCCTCTTCGCGTCGCGCCGCTTTCCCCTTACGCGACGCGTCGGCGCGAGACATCGGACGACCCCGGGAGACGATAAAGCGGTGTTTTACGAGAATGGTCGGGTCGACGTTTGTCGTATATTTGGCAGCGTTCCAGAAAAATCTCGGTTTTCCTTATTCCTTAGAAGTACGAATTTGGCCAAAGGGGGACGGTCGACCCAAATAGACGATTCTTCGCCGACTTTGATCGGAACCCGCCGCTTGGATGGGTCGGGAGAAGGACTCTCCCTTTCGCTTCCGACCCTCGGCGTCGGAGCGCCGCCCGGGTCTACGAACGTCTCCGATCTCGCTCCTCCGCCCTTGGCGGCTTCTCTTCTAAAAAACCACAAAGTCTATTCTCGGCGCCTCCGACACAATTTGCAGCCGAGACTCCGCCCGGAGTCGGAGAAAGAAAACCGACGTGGGTGGCGACGCGTTCGTCCCGTCCCGATTAATATTTTGGCCGCTCCGACCTTTCCTCCCGATATAAAAGTGGCGCGATTCGGCGACGACGTCGGCAAACGGAGCGAGAGGGAAGAAGGACGAAGGGTCCGTCTCTGGATCCGGTCGTCGTTTTTCCCCTTCCGGACAAAGAGCGATAATTAAAATTGCGTTTGGCTCGATGCCTTCGAAAGGAAAAGATCCGCCTCCGCCCCACGCCCGCGCATCTTCTATACTTAGAGAACTTTCGGATCAGCGATTCTCCTCCTCCTCGCCTTATTTTCTCGGATTCGGGCCGCTTTCGAAACGTTCTAAAAGCGCCCTTCCTTCGGAACGTCGCCGTAAACAGACGGGGGCCAAGCGAAAGCGGCGCAACCCGGAGAGAAAGACCCGGTGTTGGGATATTTTTAACTTTTCCGTCGACGTCACGCGCACGTGCCGTTAGTAAAGTCCCAACTCTCGGCCTCGACTCGGACGTCGAAGGTATCGCGAGACGACGCCAAGACCGTCGCTCGGAGGTGAGTGCGACTTTTCTCCGCCGCGCGGGCTGCCTTCTCCGACCCGACCTCGCACGGGACGACGCCCGACTCTCGGATTTCGCCTCCGCGGCTTCGATGGGCGATAATCGCCCGGCGGGAAGCGATTTCGCTCCTCCGAAGCGGAATACGAAAAACCACGTCGACACCCGCCGGAGAAGGGCGGTCGGTTTCGCCAGCGGACTTAATCCCGAGGAACGGCGGAACTTCCGCCAGTCGTTCGGCCACCGGGAGTGGAAACTTCGGTAGAGTCCCGCTTCCCGGTCCGGCGTCCACCGGCGCGGGACTTATCTCGCCGTCACGTGACGGGGCGCGACACGATTTCGGCCACGACGTTTTTATTGGCGAAAGAGAGGCTGCGGGACCGGTAAATGTGGTCGGAGCGCCGACGGAAAGAAGCGAAGAGAGCGGTGAAGAGCCCCGTCTTTTCTTAGGTAACGTTTCGTAATCGCCCGATCTGGAAAATTAAGAAAAATAAACCCATTCGTATTTTTAGCCTTTTAATTTTGCCGGCCGAGCTCTTTAAAACGCGACGAAACCGGTCTATCGGCCACCGAACGGCGGCTTCCCCTCTAAGCCCGTCCGCGCTTCGGAGAAGCGGGAGAAGGACGTCTTCCGGGAGGGAAGGGTTAAAGGTGGCGGGGACCGGCGCGGAGACGGACGTCCCTTTCCGTCGCCGAGGTCGAACGTGGGACATAATTGGAAAATTCGGAAACTTTCGGGGCGACGTCTCTGTCAAAAGAGAAGGCGATTAACGTCGGACGGGAAAAGGCCGATTTGGAGCCGCTTCTCTCTCTCCCCGCTTCGTCTTTGGTCACGGCCCACCCGACCCTCGGGGACGGAAGACGAGCCGACCCTAAGCCGAAAACACCGGGAGACGGGTGGCGGGGCGAAGACGATCTCGTCCGTCTTTAACTAAAAAGGAGTTTCTTCGGGTCTCGTTCCAGTCGATCCAGGTAAAGAAGAAATCGCGCGAGATGTCGGGGGCGGACGGAGTCGATCCGAATAGCATCGAAGACGAAGTTCGGCTCTACGAGATGGTGAGTGACGTCTCTTTCCTGTCTTTCGTTTCGGTGGCGCTCCGTTTTCGTCCCGGCGGGTAACGCGATTGTATCGGAGACGGAAAAAGAATTAATTCTCGGATCTCGGTGGCGCCGAGAAAGGAGGAACGAAGTACTGTCAAAATCGGACGTTTCTCGTATCCCAGCCGTTAGAATACCGTATAAAAACCAACTTCTATTTTACGACTCTAAATTAATTTGTAAAATTAAATTGCCTATTAAATGGGGAGAATAACAATTGAAGGAAACTATTTGTTTGTCTAAAATGACGTCGTATAGCGAGACGGCTCTTCTCGATAAACTCGTGCTTATTTTTTATAAAAGGGACCTAAATGACCGTTTATTATCTTTATATTTTTATTTAAAGAAGCACCTTCTTAATTCCAATAAGCCCTGGTATTAATTAAAAAGTATTATGTATAATTATTCGTAATTTCCGTGGAAAGCTCGAGTATTTATTTGCCTGGGTGAAAAGTAAGCGCGCTGGCGTTTACGTTTCACCTATGACGTGTCTGCCTTTCGTCTTTTATCGACTGACTTAACAGTCGGAGCCGACCGAATAACCTTTCCGGTATCGAGAACAAAACGGAACGCCACTAAAAGTTACGCTAATCGCCGATAATCGAGAAAACGTTGATTTTTAGTTGGATGCCACCGAGGACTTCGACGAGAGGAAGAAGATCCGAGCCAGACTGAAAGAAGTACAGACCGCTCTCAGAGGTAAGTCGTCCTCTTCCGACTTCTTCCGCCTGGCCGATTAGTTCGAGAACCTTCCCCGAAGGCCGCTAGTCGACCAACGAATAAAACCGTCCGACGTTCGAAATGGATTCGTGCGCTGGCCACTCGGAGTTTACCACATTGCCTTCGCGCTAGTAACACCTAAATAGGGGTCGTTTTCCCTTAGTAATCGTTCCCGGGAGGCGTCCTCGTATCGTTTTGCCACCGACCGAACGACGAACGACAGCAAACCGTAAAAAAGCCCACCGAGTAACGAACGACAAATTAGACGATCCCGTGCCCTACCCGATCGAAGTTACGCCCGATCCCCTTCTTCGAAGGAGGGTCTTCCAGCCTGCGAGGCTCTCGTAGAAACGGTCGCCTGTTTGTGAGGGTAGATGTCTATTGTTAACTTTTCAGCCAAACGAGACGAAATGATGAGGAAGAGGGAGGAGGAGCGAGAGCGCGCCATTAGGGAGAGATTTCGAGAGGCGGCGGAACAAAAGAAGAGGACTCTAGCCATGTACGACCAGATGGCCAAGTCTTCTCCCGCCGGAGGTCCCAAGACCCTGGACGTCAACACCTACAAGAATGCCGACGGTGAGAATCTCTCTTCCGACTCCGTTTTCGAATGCGCCTCGATCCGAATTTTGCTCTTGCCTAAGTAAGAGCGAGGACTTTTGTCTGTAGGTACGGCTAAAGAAGCGGCGGTTCCCGCGCCCAAACGAGACCTGGTGGAGGAGGGCATTCAACAGAGGAAGAGGGAGGCGGACGAGAGAAAGAGGAAGATTTTAGCCGCCTACGACGCCGCCGCCAAGTCCGGCGCTCCGGGACCCAAATCCCTCGACATCGACACCTTACAAAAACCCGAAGGTAAGTTTTCTTTTCCGATTTCGATTTCTTTTCGATTTCCTCACCGTTTTCTCTTTACAGTTCCGGAACCAACTCCTGCCAAACCCACTCCCAGCTGCACTTTCGCCATGTCCGGTGGAATTCCTCAAATATCCAAAGGTACGATCCGGTCGCAAACACTACACCATTTTGCCCACGATTTTCGTGTCGTAAAACGTGTTTCCCGACGAGGAAGTTGGCCAACGTCGGCTTTCCGAAAACTTGGAAAACACGACTTGTTTCTACTACAGCCAATCGGCGAACGTCTCTCGATGGAGGCAGCCATTTTTATTTGGGAGTGCTGTATTAGGTAACCGGTGGTGGAAGGAGAATTAGTGTTCGCCCTCTCCACTGTCCGCCGAACGCGGTTGGCCATCGAAATCGTGTAGTGTTCGTCCTACTTTATCGACAAACTAATCTTCCTCTCAATCTTATTTTTGATATAAAAATTGACATTTTTATCCCTTTTCGTGTTTCACGCTGTAATAAACGAGGACTAATCCCATTTTTCGAGCTGCGATGTTCGAAATTTCAATCTTTGTACAAAATGAACGGTTGACTTGTCTGTCAGTTTCAGTTACAAGAGACAATAGCCAGGTTGAGGCCGAAGTTTCCAACGCGAAAACGTGTACGTCGGACGTTCGGTGCCGCTTTCCCGTAAGCCTAGAAGTTTGACAATGGCGTTTGGAATGTCAGTGTAATCGTGCTCGACATTCTAAAGGCCATTGTCTAACTTCTAGGCTTACGGGAAAGCGGCGCCGAACGTCCGACGTACACGTTTTCGCGTTGGAAACTTCGGCCTCAACCTGGCTATTAGTTTCCGTTGGCTAAAACAGAATAACCAGAAAACCAATAAGAGGTTTTCTTACGGAAAAGTGTCTTCTCCAAACAGTTTTCTGTAAGAATTTAACCACCATAGATCGATTCGAAGGCCGTTTTTTTCAAATTTGGAACGACATTTTCTGTTTACTTTCTTGGCTGTTATGGATATATTTACGCGAAAGTATTTGAATCGTTTGGCATTGCGGGTTTGTTTGCAAATCTCGAGGTTTTGAGACCCCTCGAACCAAAAAGTAAAACGTAAAATAAAAAGTAAAAGGGAAAATATTCCGTGTGTTTGTCGGCAGGATGGAGTCGAGTTTAAGAAACGAAATTTGGCATCGATTTTATTAAATTTAGGTGGTTAAAGTTCGAGGGGGTGAGGAGGTAGAGAGGGGTCATATATCTCGAGTGGCATCGGACTTAATTAATGAAAATTTTAATCGTTGTTGGCATTTACAATATTTTTAAAAACTCATCTCTACCCTCAAAATTAAGCTTTTTACTTTTTTTATTATAACTAATAATATAAGAGTTTTCTAAAATAAAATCTCAGAATAGCCGGGAAAGTTATGCAACTGGTAGTTGGATTTTTATACTTTTGTACTTTTGACATTTTACAACGCAAATATTTATATTAACGAACGTCAAAAGTACAAAAGTAGCGTACATTTCGTTTTTCCGATTCTGCGAAACTGATCTGGAACCGAGGATTTAGTGGACATTGCGCGTGGACTTTCCGCAATGTCCACTAAAAATCATTTGGAAATTTTTCGGAAGCGACATTTTTTATGTAGAAGGGTGACGACGCCGTCGAATTGTTTTTCAGAAAACCAGGCTAAAACGTCGGCCAGGTCCAAGTTTCAGCAGATGGACGCCAACGTGGCCAAACCGCAAGGTGTCAACAGACCCAAGTAAGTTCCTCCCCGAGAGTGCTTTCGCGGATTTCTCTCGGTCTTCGCGAGTCCGACGTAATTCGAACCCGAATCTTAGGGTATCGAAATTCCTCGTCGCGCTTCGTCCCGGACGAAGAGCTATAGTCGAACTCCATTAATCTGGGTGCGCCCGAATAACCCAAAATCACGAATAATAAAATTCGAATCTATGTACCGTGTTTTTATTTATTTGGCAGCACGAACGTTTTGTTTTTAATTAAAGCTTTCATCTTCATCTAATGCGCAAGTAATTACATACCCATATCTGTTCTAAGGATATGGCACGTTTCCTCTAGCAGCCATTCTTCTGACCAAAGAAGAATTTTAAACTAAAACCGGTGAGGGACGAAAATAATCCGCAACCACTACACTTTCTGTGTCCGTACTACTAAGTTCTTTAAAATTGATTTATACGTACGCGATGTACAATTTTCAATGATCCCGGTTAATAGAACTCCGATTAATGGCGTTTCTGCCGTTGTCGTTACGTATTCTCAATACCCAGTTAGGGTATTGAGAAGGCACGACGACAAAGAATTGTGTGAAAGAGTGTCTAGCGGTTTCTCCGGGATGAAGCAATTTCGACCCGATTGGAAGAGGATTTCCATAGGAGAGAATGAAAGAATAATCGATAAATTTGCTTTCAAAAACTATCGATGATTTTCGTACTTTTAATTTAACAAATAAAACTACTTTCCTTTGCCATCTGTTAACTCGTCCTTTTCGTTTTTTCTTCCGACCTCTATCGACGTTCTCCCAACTCTTCCCTCGACCTCTGTCTCCTCTTCTTCTCTTCCGAAAGTAAGTAATGTTCCTCTTTCTTAAGCTTCGCTAATTTCGATCCGCAACCCTATATCGGGGTGCCCAAACTTCTTAACTGCCGACACCTTTAAAAATCGGATCGACTCCCTCTTTTTTGCTAATACGATTACGATAATAATAAATCCGACGAGCCGCCGTTTCCGTAGAAATGATCTATTTACGGCGTCCCGAAATGTCTTACGTTATAACCTATCGTAATAATAATTTTTAACGAACCTCTCCCGAATACCTTAGTAACTTCTGGGGTAGATATCGATCGCTTCGGAGACCCCTGCTCTATACGCAATCCGCGCCCTTTTCTAGTTACTCGACGAGATTAGAGCCGAGTCTCACCAGTTTCCGTATTCCGAATTAGCTTTAGAGCCCCCGGAGTGGGTCGAAGTGCCAGCGATGTCAAGGAGATGCTCCTATCCTGGTGCAAGAATAAGACTAAAGGATATCAAGTAAATCTATAATAAATTCTCCTACGTTGCCCCTCTTTTGTTTTCCTCTGCAGAAATCGTCTCTTTCGTTTTGCAGAATGTGGACATCCAAAATTTCTCGACCAGTTGGAACGACGGAATGGCCTTCTGCGCTCTCATCCACCACTTTCACCCGGACGCTTTCGATTTCAACGCTCTCAACCCGAAGAACAGGAGGAAGAACTTCGAATTGGCCTTCCGAGTGGCGGAGTAAGTTGGGCTTTTCGGGTGGCCAGGGAGATTCGGCGGAGGGATGTCACGTGATTTTTCCGTTTTCAGAGAGAAGTCGAACATCGCTCCGTTGCTGGACGTGGAAGACATGGTGCTGATGAAGAAACCCGACTGGAAATGCGTCTTCACCTACGTCCAGAGCCTGTATCGTCACCTGCACGATCTGGACTGAAGCTGCCCGTTCCTTTTCGTTTCTCCGGATTTTCCGAGAACCCGACTTTTAGGAGGTTCTTGCACATTGTTTAACTTTTTATCATTTTTTTACCGTTTTTTGCTGCGGACTAACGCCGTAAACTATTTGTGAAATCGAGTTTTTATAATTTGCGAATGGGATAGAATGCGCTGCCGAAATCTGTAAATATGGAAATAAATCATTATCGATGACGTTTCTCGTCTCTCTCAGTTAAATACATTAACAATTGACAACAATGCCGTTTCGGATATTGTCGAAGACACGAGACATTCGAATGAAACTTCTTTTCTGTTTCGGCATTTTTCTTCTTTTAAGCATTTCGAAGGGGAACGAAGATGCCGGTAATATGCCTTTTCTATAAAAAAAAAGTAGCCTTTAGATGTTATTTTGCCACAAAACATCCGATAAACTCCGACAAAACCAGTTTCCGGAGGCGGGAAAAGATCAGTTTAACACGATATCCGTTACGAGAAAGAAAATTGAATTGCGTTTCCTTTTTTGTTTTCGGGACAGAAAGAAATCAAACTTTTCACCAGGAGGTTACTTTAACACTCCCTCTTACTTTTCTAAAGCGTTTTTACCCAACAATCGAAGATCTGTTGACCCGTGACGATATCGATTTTAAATGCCGATCATCAAAATTCACCGACAAAACGACGAGCTTAATAATTAACTTTGGCAAAGGAAACTGACGAAGGGACGGTAGGAAAGGGGTCGCGATACTATTTGCGTCATCACTCAAATTACGAAGTAGAATACGTAGTAAATACGAATTGGGGAATGTAACGCCGGTGTGAACTGGTGTCGTTTGTTGACGTCACATTAGATAGTCTATACTACTCTATAGCCTCCGTTTATTTTTTCGTTAACGAAGATTTTGTCGTCGCGAAAACAATTGAGAAACGTAACGGCAATAATTGAAAATAGATACTGTACTGTCCTCTCGTAGTCGGGGCCATCGAGAGCTGGCACGAGCCCGGTATACAGAGGATCCCTTTTGCTATTTAGTTTTGAACAAACGAAATACTTAGAACGGTGCTTTATTACTAAATAAGATTTCATTTTATTTTTTGTTAGTAAAAATAACATTAACTTATAGGGTTAAGAACCAGTACGACCCCTAAGTTTTCTCCCGGCCGGAGAAAAGTCCCCAGTTCCTCTCCATCTCGACGGCCCGTACATAGTGTCCGGTTAAGGATTTTAAATTGAAATGCAAAATGCACAGGGTTTAATAGATAACGCGATACTCCCGCCGAGTAACGCTAACGGTCCCTTCGTCAATCCGATTCCAACTAATACCATTCCAAAATGCCAACCTCGAACGGGACCTAATCACAGGGCCGCCATCGATTTCTTGCTTTAAACACGCAAGCAATGTTTACATTATTAACTTTAACACGAAAGTTTTGCTAATAAACAATAGCCTACGTATAAAAGATAAGAGGCCACTTTTTAAGGTCGGTGGAAGAAGGTCGAAAGACGACATTTAGTTTAGAGCAAGGGCGTACGCACGGAGGGCAAACGGAGCACCGCCTCCCCCGAAATCAAATAAAAAACTCCCCCATTTCCAAAAGTCAGATAAAACATAATCTTAAAAGAGATCGAGACACCCACGACCGCGACAGTATTCTAAAATATACCCGTGGAAAAACCCAAAAATTAAATTAAAATGTATTGATATAATTATTTGTCTCCGAGCTTTGCTCCCGTGGAAAATTTTCTGCCTACGCTCCCGTTCACAGTCCCCGTTTGGCGGTCGAGAATCGAGGCGACAAATTACGGATATGTTACTCGATCGCCTCTCCGCCGGCAATTCTTCGTATAAATTTCTATATGCCTCGTCATTCTTTTCTACGGGGCCGACCGACACATATTCGTAACTCGCGACGAGTGTAAGGCTGCGTTTATGCCGTCGAGAGGGAAAAACCAAACGAACTAAGGTCGCGCCAAGTACTTTCCTCGTTTTCCTTCCAGTCGCCTTCGCGCAAAAGCGGGAAGGAAAAGTCCGATGAATTTTACAACGAAATAAAGTTACAGAAAAATATGAAAAATAAGCGAAACTATATTAATTTAATTAATATAGTTATAGGGTATAGTATAATATAGCGAAACTATATTAACATCTTGGTTTTATTTGTGGCCTTCCCGTGTTTTTGCAGCTTTTCGAGCCATTTTCTTCGCATTCTACCGACGACCGGCGTGCCGCAACGTCGCCGTTGTGTCGATGTTGTTGCGCGGAATAGAAGAGAGTAGAGAAAAATACGGAAAGTGCACGAGTCGAACTTTCGAGAACCGGAGAAACTCGTGCATTCCGTTTCCCTCTTCCGCATAAAAGGCAAGACATGTACGAATTCAGATTGCAAAGGTTCTCTTTCGCCCGTTTTCCCTCTTCTCGCGTCTCGTAACCGCAGCCTAACGCGCGACTGTTGGTCGAAGCTACTTCTTCGCATCGAAAATCGTTTTGAAATGCACCTTTTATGTTTAAGCGTCGGCGACGGACACCTTCGATGGCACGAAGAAAGAAGAAACGAACGGGATCGGGCGTTGTGATCGAACGGACGATTCGACTAACCGGGGGGAAGAGTGCTTTCTCCCGCCAATGACGAAGGTATAACGTTTGAAACGGACGTATCGGTCCCGCTAACCAATTAGAATCTTATACGAAAAGTTTATTTCCAGAACTCTCGAAATCGGCATCGGAGAATGGCCGTGGACGAGAGGCGAATTCGAGGATTTCCATCCCCGTCACGCTTCATAAATTTCTACAATTGCGTGTTATCGCTTGCCTCCTCGTTATTCATCTATTCTCTTTTCAAAGTAAGAATGGCGAAGCAGAAAATAGAGGACGGACGAACGACCGTTGGGATCGGGGCCGGATTTACATAAAAACATTTGGGGCCGGTGCCCGGGGCCCCCACAAAACTATGTTTAAACGTAATTTTTTTTTCTATTACTGCGACAGCCTAGCGTGGCCTAATCACGAGGGCCACGGGCAAAGAAAAACAAACCCGGGAAAAAACCTACGAAACAGAAAAATTTCGGGGAAAAAATTTTACATAGGTGTTTTTCAATTAGATGAAAATAATTAGTTTTACACAATAAAATATACGTATGTTTACAATAACCTTAGTTTTAAATGAAATTTACAACTTCCTAGTTAAAATCTAGTTGAAAGTATAGTATTTTGTGTAAATTTTTTAAATCGTCAAATTTGCCTACTCCTTTGCCTACCCCAGCGAATTTGTGCCCGGGGCCCCTGGATTGGTAAATCCGGCCCCGGTTGGGATTTCCACTAATTCGATTAAAGAGATCCGGTCCGGATTGGCCAAAGAGTCTGGTTTCGTTAAGGGGTGTTTTATCGAAAGGGCCTCGCTATCGCTCGGATTTTGCTTCTCTTTAGAGTCACTCGATCACTAAACCAATCACTCTTTTATTTAGTGATTGAGTGAATTCGTCGTCTCGTGTAGGTTGGTTTCCCGCGCGAAACTAATGCCAGAGACAACGCTTAAAATAAAATACATTTATAAAGATTTTCCCGTTAAAACTTGCTTTTATCATTAGGTCGAGAAAAGGGAGAGTGATGTCGAAGATTCTCGATGTTTCAACAATTACGTAATCGATAGAAGTATCGATCGACGTTAAAATTCGGGAGATAATACACGCGCGTAAATTCGTTATTGAGAGACCAATCCGTTCTATCTTACGTAGGGGTGGAACGGGAGGTCGATACCATCGCTTCTCTTCTTTCCCCCGATATAGAAAGGTTGACGGAGGAAAGGATTTCTAATTGTTTGTTTAGTTATGGCAACGCAACACTTTGGGCGATCCCGGGGGGATGCCTTCCGGGAGGTCTTTTTAAGGGTAACTGGCATCTAGGCGTTACGGACGTAGAGAAAACCCGGAAAACTCCACGTGGCCGGCCCGTTCGAGCCAGGCGCGAATCCACGACCGAACTCCCAGTGTTCGGGGTACGAAGACCGCTCGGCCACTGGTGAGCCCGGATTTCTAATTGGTTTTTTTTTTTTACAGTGGCAGGGAGCGGCGCGTGATCTGGAGTCGCCTCTTTCTCCAATTCATCTTCGAGATCCGACGTCGAGAGGAAATGGCAGGGAAAAAGAGCGGGTCGGAGAAGAGACCGGAGTGAGAGTCCTTCTCGGATTTTAGCCGGGTCTTTCCGCAGAATCTCGTTAATCGTTTGTCATTTAGGAAAAGGTGGAGACAAGAAGGAAGAGCCCGAAGGACGGTATCTCCCTTCTAGAAAGCGCAGTTTTCGAGACGGGATGTCTCTTGGCCCAGGTAAACCAATTCTCCAAAGGAATCTAATCCCTTTTCTCTTCGATTTTTATAATTACGATACTCGCAATTGCAAAATACAGCTGAAGAGAGAGTGGAACTATTGCGCGGATCTCTGGTGGAAATCGTCCCATTTATCGGAATTTTTCGGGTAAGAGCCGATCGAACTTCTCCTCTCGGGACACGCGTCTTTAACCAAAGAAAGCTGCATTCTCCCTCAGTGAGAACCTCTCCGAACAGTGGAAGGACGACCGGAAGTCGGCAGAAGTGTTTCGCGAAAGATTCGCCCGATTGTCCGAGAAAATCGAAAGTTTAGAAAATAGAGTGGCGAAATTTAATGGTTCGGAAGGCGCCGTCGACGAAACATCTACGATTTAGTTATTTTCGATTCGATTTATATAAAAAATTAAGTTTAATTTTAATACAATTCCGTCAAACAAAAGAGTAACCGATCCGTAGTTATTCGATAAAAAGCGTACCGTCGTTTTCCGAGAGATCGGTCGACGTAAAATGCCGCGGATTTCTCTAAACGTCGACGTTTAGAGAAATCCATTCGAATTTATGAAAATCGACATTCCGGGCGACGACGAAACGAAGAAGGAGAGTGCAGTGGTCGAGTGGGGGCGCAATTTATTACGTAACGTCCGGCGGATTCGTTCTCGGCTAAAACCACGTGACTCCGAGGAAGGAGAGAGAGATGGAGGAGAGACAAGAACGTGGCGCGCGATTTGGAGGATGTCACTGCGGAAGCGTTCGATTCGAAGTGCGGACGCCCGATGTGGTCAAGGTGGTGATTTGCGAGTAAGTAGCCCGGTCGAAACCGCCCCGGTCTTTTCGCCCTCGAAATTCGAGCTAAACGAAAAATATTCGGGGAGTGAGGGAAGTTTGTGGCCGCGCGTGGCGCGAAGAGAGAAGGTCGGAGACGAGTTAGCGACGACGGGTTCGTTAATCGCCATTTCTCGGCAAAGTTACCTTCGGTCGCGCGAAAGACCGAAGATCCAAAGTCGACGATCGGGAATTTGACCGGTAGATAAGTTCGTTTCTTTCCGTCTCGGTTTTTACCACGCGGAAGAGACGGAAGCCCAGATTTTGCCCGACGATTGCGGCAATTGCGTCGGGCGATTTTGGCTCGGGTCGTTCCGAAAACCGAGGAGTTCTCCCTTTCTGATATTTTCTGTTTCGGCGAGTAAACGATAGACCGTGACTATCGGTCCGTCTTAATGCGCGCTTTCGTCCCTTTCGACCACGTCGTTAACCGGCAACTCGTACCTAAGTTTAACTAAAATCGAAAAAGAAAGCGCATTAAAAGTTAATTTTCTAGTAAAAGAATCGATCTGGAACGTGTACCACCCCACCACCCTAGCTAACCTCCAAGCTATTTCGAGCCCGAAAACAACGACGGACTCGCCAATCGTAAATTATTCGGCTACTTTAGTTCGGTTCGGCATAATTTTCGACTACGGCCAAAACTAAGCGGCCTTTTAACGTGTATTATAACGCGCTAGCTAGCCCCATAGTTCAATCGGCGTTAACTGGCATAATTAAAAATAAAATCAAAATGAATTAATTAAAATTAAAACATTGTTTTTAAAAACCGTTTAAAAGTCGTTTCGAAATTTTTAAACTTACGTTATTTGTGTGTGGCGGTATGGAATTTAAATATTTCGTGTTAGAACGGTAATTAAAATAAAGCGCGATAACCGTTTAACCGCTTTTCGCGGTTAACGCGCGTAATTAATTAGGCTATAGCAGGGGTCCCCAACCTTTTTGTACCTAAGAGCACATTCTAGAATACCGGCCGGACGGCGGGCGCCATTTATTTTTTCGAGGCGAATTTATACTTGGACATAGTTAATAATACATACACATAATGTACAGAAAACATTTAATTCCAAAAATGTAATAAAACATACACCAGACTATTAACAATAATTCTTACAAAACAATGGGTACAAAATCTACAGAGTATAAAAATTCTTTATAAAAAGTATAAATCTGAAAGTAAATGTGATTTTTGGCATTGCATTTCGTTGGCCATTGCTTCGTAATTAGGAGAGTATGACGATGATATTCCTGCTCGTAAGCGATCGTCGAGGTGTTCGTCCGTAAGTCGTTATCCGTACTTTGATTTTACGATATTCGGAACGGACCGGTTTATTTCGTGTCAGGTATGGGAAATTTGGTCGGTGAAGATTTGGCGGAGGGGAAAAAGAGATCGGTCGCATTTCGCTTTGCGCTTTTATCTGCGTTGGACGCCATTTCTACTTTCGAGTGGTTAATCGTTAAAAACGAAAAAACTGTTACGTAGCATTTTATTGAAAACCGAAATCTTTTTATTTTTATCGTGGTTTCGCAGCGGCGGGCACACGTAAAACGATCGGCGGGCGCTGTGGTGCTCGCGGGCATAGGGTTGGGGACCACTGGGCTATAGGATATAATAACCGGTTTAAATCGTTATTATATCCGATAACCTAGTTAATTAAGGGCGCGACGCGCGACAAAATTGATCGCCGACGGATTTCTCCAACCGGCCGACTTAATAAATAAATGGATTCTTGATAAATTAATTTAAAAAAATAAAACCCGATTCTATGTAAAAATTTTAATCTTTGCGACAAAATTTGAACAACGCGACGATCTTAGAGGGGTACGCGATAAGAAAAACGGCGATTGTAGGCGAGAAATATCCTTACTAAACACTCGGAATGAATTCGGAAAAACATTTCTCCGTAGCTTATTTAACCGCGGGTTAAGCGTGAAATTTACATCGACGCAACGATTCTACGTAATAAGACCCAGGGAAATATCCACGCGATATTTCTTTAGGTTCCTTCCGGGCACAAAATCGTAACTCCGAGTCCGAACTTTTTTCCCTAACCGATTCCAGTTAAACGAGTTCCACCGTTTTGCCTTTTCCCACCAGACGTATTACTAGTAGAAAAAGTATTATATGAAAGGTTTATTATCTGTGGAAAAAACGGTATAAAAATTCGGTTCGTAGCGTAGAGAATGCGTTTTGACAGGCGATGGATTTACGAGAATTTCGCTTCGCCTTTCTTCTACGAAGAGCGGAAGATCTGGAATTTCTCTCGTATTTCGAGACAAAATTATTTTATAACTGTTTTGTGATGAAATTTACGAAGTAATTTATTTTTATTGTCGAAATTGTAAAGAGGATCGAACCGTACGAAACTGTCAAATACGACAAAATATTAATAAAACCACGGAAACCTTTAGCGGCCAGGAAGTAAACGGTTTGTTAATTAATGCGAATTTTAAACGAACGTCTTCGGGCAACAGAAAATAGAATATGACAAAATAGGACGAACCGGATGACGACGCGAAGAATTCGAAATTATACAACGAAAACACGAATATTGACTTAAACCAGATCCACCCGAATAAAATACTTAAACAACGAATACGTAGGCTATAAACTAAATTTTGTATTTTGACGTCGACTCCGGGCATTGAAAACGAGGAAAAGTACCGTTAGAATTGATACGAGAATCTTTCGAGAATGTATTTTTCTTTGCGCGTATAGACTAATTAATATCGGCAAAATTCTTATTCCGGTAAACTTCCGTTTTCAGCTGCAGCATTTGCGAAAAGAAGCGGTTGCGACACTTCGTAGTGGAAGAGAAACATTTCCGTCTGCTTCGAGGAGCCGACAATCTAACACTGTACACCTTCAACACCGGTCGAGCCAAACACTACTTTTGTAAAACCTGCGGGGTCGAGAGTTTCTACAGACCCAGATCGAACCCCGAAGGAGTCGGTAAGTACCCGCATTCGTCCTTGGGAACTACAGGATTATTCTCACAAATTTCTACTTCGTTATAATTCTAGGAGTAGTGTATCGCTGTCTGGATTCGGAAACGCGACCTTCCTGCCAAAAACTAACCTTTCGTGGCATCGAGTGGGAAAATGAAATGAAAAACTTCGATTCTAGTAATTTGTTATCGTAGTTTTTAAAAAATAAAACGAATACAAAAATACCGCCACGTTTTACGTTTCGCGTCGACCGAATTTCGGATATCCTCCGACTTAATTTAATTGAAACTAATGAAATAATGCGCGCTTAATTAAATGTTAATTTTTATTTCAACTTTGTTCTAAAGAGGACGGTCGAAAATGCTACGGAAAATACACAACGTCGAACGTGAAATCTAAACGTTCTCTCAAAGTGGTTTTCGTCTCGGTTTAACGCCCGTAAACTCCGTGCATTTTTCGTCCAGTTTATAGCTTACTATAGGCGAAATCGTAGCAAATATAAAATTCGTCCGATTTAACCTATAATAAGTCTCTATTTTTTTGTTTTTGGCTCCTTCCGTCCTATAGGTACTACGAGGCTTTATTTTCAGTCGATTCATTATAGACGCGGACAGGTCCTCAACGGGCAACTGGGTGACGACGGACCGACCACCCCCCGAAAAATTCCCGGGGTTATTTGACTCGTCTGGATTCGATCGATCGCGGGTTCTCTCGAGAGGTCAAATACTTTAACCGTTTGGCCATCCGGCCTTCGGTTTATTTATATTAATATTACTAAGCGGGGGCGGATCTACATAGAGACTAATAGGGTTTAAGTCCTGGACCCCCCGAATGTCGAGGGCCCACAAAAATTGAATTATTATTATAAATTTTTAATACGTTTTCATTAACAACGAGAACTCGTCGTATAGTAAAACGTAGTTAATATTAATTATATAATAATAACGAGAATTTATATTATTTGTATTAAAAAAAGAATAACGGGCTCGTTAGATCGTTACTTCCGATTGGATAATAGAACGTCACGTGGTCACTATGGAGAGCTTTTTTAAAAAATTGTTTGCTATAGAAGTGACACCATGCGGATATCTTTTTTTTTAATTTTAACTTTAATGAATTAAGTTTAAAATAAGTCATTTGCCAAAATATTAAAAAATGCAACTTAGGGAAATTCGGTCATCGAGCTCGAACTAAATGAAGTCTGCAACGTAAGTGCGATCGCCGATTCCGATTTGATAAAATATTTCCCCTGTAGCTAATATTTCCGCAAAATAAGTAGCCTATACTTTCCGTCAGAACATAAAACTGGATCGAAGAAAAATTGCAGGAGTTATAAGGATTTCACCCACGGCTTTTATATTATCTATATAAATAAAAATGTAATGTTCGTTTGTTCCTAATAGCTAATCTCCGAATGTTCTTCACCGATTGGTTTGAAATTTAGACACAACGTTGCATTCGAATACGCGCGTTTTTATATAATATAAATGTCGAAATTCCCCCTCCCCCACAAAATTAAGGCTTATGGTGAAGAACTAGGCTTCTATTATACTATTTTAGATGCGGTTTTTTTTTGCGTTTTTCATCGAGTTTTAATAGGGTACGTCAAGTGAATGTACACTAAAAAGGGATTTTTCGAAACCCCCCCCGCGAGGGAAGTGTTATACATTTACAACAGATACATTTTGAACCACGGCAACGTGTGGCGGGTACTGCTAGTTATTAATATAATGTTGATATCGGTGCCCAAGTCATTTGGAAAGAAAAATATTTTCAGTGGAGGAACAGTAAGTGTCATCCTTCGTACACCGGTATTGTACTTTTTTGTGCGGCAAATAAAATTGATCGATCGATTGTCATCTTTCGTAGTCCGTTCGTACACCACGATTTCGTGGTCGAGTCGATCTTTTTTAGTTCGTCCACCGATAATTTTTTAAAATTTTCTAAGTTTATACTTATTGTGCCGGCAAAAAACTTGTTTATTAAAAAATATTTAGGTTTTCAAGCGCACACTTGGTGGTGCGTTTATTTCATTACTAACTATTTCAAACTGTTTCCTTTTATACAGCCGAAGGAATTACGATCACATTTTATACATTTTAAAGCAACGGTGAAAGGAATCGATGTGTAGAGAACGCACTAACAAGTGTACGATTGAAAACCTAAATATTGTTCTTTAAAAATAACGTTGTGCACCATACAAAAACAGTATGCAACGAAGTAATTCTTCACGTCACGACTCGACTTTCGACGCGGCGACGATTACACCACGTCCCCGATATTACGACTTTCCACAGCAAAATGATTACGAATGTAATACGTAAGTATGGAATGAAAGTATCAGATTTTATTGCACCGAAATGTCTTTCGTGTAAAGATAAAACGGTAATAATTTGAAAACGACTGATCTACGCGTACTTGACGGCAGTTGCTGTAAGGTTTACACCTATGTTTTTGGGAGATTCTATTAAATACTAAATGAAGCTAGAATTATTTAAATGTTCGTCAGATAATATTTAAACAAAAGATAAAAGCAGAGGAATACAAAGTTTAATCTTCGTTTATGATTATCGATTACTAAGATAATCGGTTAATGTATTTTAATAGGTGAGTAAATTCGATTTTGAATTTGGTTAAGTGATTATTTAAAAAAAATGCCAGATTGTGTTCCATTTGCCGAGATGTTGGCGTGGACACCGCAGCAAACGGAATTTAACTTCGGACAATAGATTTAAACCAGAAACGATTAATCGGTCGACGATGGACGTTCGTAATCGTAAACTTAATTAAAATTTACTATTTCCAAACGAATTTTAACACGGGAAGTTCTCGACCAAAATGGAGGATGCACGATTTAACCGAAGGAATTTTATTCGATAAATTTGGATGGAATATGTATCTAATTTCAGATCGAAAGTTATTTAATTTAAATCGATATTAACGTTTAAATATTGCGAAAGTAGAAATAACCTCGCGACTTACAGATAAACATTTTTCTTATCGCAATGAGATTATCCTAAAAATTCCTTTATCTAAATATTTAACCAGGACAACAATCGTGTCGTAAGTCAATAGATCGATAGATAAGTGCCTGACGAATAAGCTAAATCCTTTTTCCGCACAAAACATTAGAAATAAAGACCAAAATAAAAAAGAAATTATTCTGACATTTCGCTTCGTGTAAATTTTTATTCCGCCACATTTTCCTACTTGACATTTATATTCGCATCTATTTAATGTATACCTGCATATTTAATTTTATATATATATATATAATACAGGTAATCCCTCGCATAACACGGTAGTTCGAGTACCGAGATACCTCCGTATTTCTTTCATTTTACGAATGGTTGCTTGCCTACAGCTTTTTAAAAAAAATTAATAGCACTTATGTAAAAATGTTTAAATAAACTTTATTAAATACAAAGATTAATCTATAAAAACAAAACACAGTGGGTGTTAAAGGCTGAAATCTGAAAGCGACGACAACGACAGCCAGTTGATAGTAAAGTTTTTCCTCCTTGTCCTAGCTTTCCTATCTTTTTCATTAAAGTAAACCTGACTAAATGCGTGCACGCATTTCAACACGCATGCTTGCTCGAATAAAAAGAATCGAATAACGGAGTTTACACTTAAAAACTGTGAAATTTTGTACCGAGGTTTTCCCAAACCCTGTTGTACGAGGGATATCTGTACATTTAATACTATACATACAAGATTTACATTATACATAGATAATTACGTAATGTATATTTACATATATATAATTATATTTGATACGTGATTTAAAGTTCTAAATAGTAAGACGTTGCTACGCTATGCGTTTAAAAATATATCTAAACACACTTTCCAGTTATCGAACTTCAGATAATTATAAAAAAAATAGTAGCGGTGATAACAAAATATTTGATTATATCTGTTCTACTCGAAATGAACATTACAGAGTACGTAATTAAGGTTTCCCACTACACACGATTTTTCGGTATAACGCGGTTCTGAGGAAATTGCTATTCGGCGCTGCACGGAGAATACCTTTTCCTCGTTCCTTTACTTAATTCGACAATTAATTAGTCATTGGATAATTAGGCCATCTTTATTATTACTTGCTTTGCAAAAACCATGCCTAAAGAGAAACCTTAGAATGAATTTTTTATCATTCGACGGAAGACGAGGAGGACAATCGACATTCCGTCTCGAGTGTTTCCAAGCATTGGGTCGTACACCGCGACCTTAACCTTTTTGTTACTACGGCGTACCTAATCCGCACGAAAGAGTACATAGATGACGAGAGTTTGAAACGCTTCCAAATAGTAGAAGTCACACCACCATAAATCTGTGACTCATCGTCCCGAGAGTAGAACAATCAAAAGAGCAGGCTGGAAATGCCGCAATTTATAAGGCGCCGTACCTTTAAAATATCCCGTAAATCAGTACAAGTTGGTTAATAAAGAAAAAAGAAACCTTAAATGAAAATTCTTGTCAAATTATTATGCATTTTGCCATTATCGCAAAGTACTATCGTATTGCATCCAATGTGATATTATCGTACTGTACATCTGGCAACGTAAGCGCTTCCAAACGAGACAACGGTAACGATAGGTTGGAAAGACGACACGGCAAATTTAAAATTACATTAGCCGAAATTTGTGAAGGTCGACCTGTATTAGTTTTATCGGCTGTTTTAGGCATAATTGGATCGGAGAAAAATTATTTAATAACGCGAGCAACACCAACTTACTTTTCACGCACAAATTAAATTATATACGTTTAACTATTGAAAATACTCGTGTAAGTTCGCACACGCGGCAGCGTTAGTAACAAAAGCGACGGGAAATGCTTCGGAATACTCCGAACAAAGTATTATCTTCCACCAGACCAGCTAGGGAATCTGCCATGTGTTCTTTCCCAGTTTTAATGGCGTTTCCGATTACAACTGGGAAAGGGTTTGATCGACGACAGATTCCTAAATATAACCTTTTATCTAATTTGAGCCGTTCGTATTTTCGGGTGATCACTACGCACAATTCTATCGACTCTTAGATGCACTCGTTTTTTCTAAATAGTATATACTTTTACGTCAAATTGATGTCATTATCACACTTTCTCGTGAGAAAGTTGCGAGACTATCGTCAAAGTAACGTAATAGCGAAGCTTTTGAGTCCTCGCGCCATATTATAAGCATACTTAGCTTGAAAGAGGTTTATGCGTGCCAAAGTTTTAGATTTCGAATAACGACATTTAAAGAAAATAAACGAATACGCTTTAATTACAATAAATGTAAAAAAGCTGATTGAAAAACACAGACGATAAGTCGAAATCGTACGATTAGTTACGTGCCACTGAGACACATTTGCCACCCCGTAATATCGGGAACGTAAGCAGGAATTTTAGAGGGCGAGATTAAAAACAAAACACAAAGCTCATTTTCCATATAAACGTAGTTTATTCATTTTTATAATATAGATATAAATGTGTTGTTTCGTATCCAAACAAAAACATCTTTCTTTCCTTTCCTTTCCTTTGGCTAGAGGAGTGTGTAGCTTATATGTGGCTTTATACTCAGAAGAAACAGGAAAAACATCTGAAATGTAAAAAATTGTGTCAAACTTTTTCTCGGGAGTTTTTCTTTGGTAAAGATAAGCCGGGCGTTTCAAAGCGGTGTCCCCACGATTTTTATTATTGTTTCTTTTATTTCGTTTTTTTTTCGTTAATAATTGTATGTCATCGTGTCTTGATGTAATAATACGCCTTCAATACGTTGTTAGTAAAATCGTTATAAAAATTTTAATTGGCATAAATTTAAGATTTTGTCATTCTGAATGAAAATCGTTCGTTTCCATTCAATTTTATCCTTACCAGCATTAAATTGAGCCATAAAAGTGAAATAGCTCTATGGGAAACCCCCGTGAACTTTAACCCGTCGACAAAAAAGTTTGGCCAGCACCTCACTGATAACGAGAGAGGTTTAGGTTTAAAATTCGACCTTTCTAGACCAGGGATGTCCAACCAGCGGCCCACTTAATATTTTTATGCGGCTAGCAGCTTACTGCACCCTACACATTCTTTAAATACATTTTCATTTGTTTCGGTAAAGTATGTCGTAAAAATTATTCTCATTTCACTGGATACACTTTGATGTCGTAATGATGTAACTAGTTTTGAAAAACTGTTACGCTTATGGGGTAATGCGTACCCTTTTTCCTGTATGTATAGTCTACTAAGAAAATTTTTTAATAAAAGTTTTTGTAAAACTAAATTTGTCCCGGCAATTTTTTAAAATAAAGTATAGTGGGTGACGGTTAACGAACATAATCTGTTCCAAGACCATGTTCGCTATCCGAATTGTTCGTTAACCGATTATCGATTTACATAGGTTTTTGTGGGAATTTGATTAATTCGTTCTGGAGACCCCCAAAATAAAAACAAAATTATATACTTTCTTAGTATGTTTATTTACATGTAATAACAAACTGAAAACAATATCTCCATTTTTTTCGCGGATGGCGCATCTTTGTTTCTATGATGTGATTTTCGTTACTCCTTTATCTGCTCGAGTCTTTTTGATTATATCTTTCTTAGGTAAGATTGGGTCTACTGTAGACCCGTTGAAGTCATCTGCCTTTAATATCAGACGTCCGTCCACTCTCTACCTTGGATATTATCTCTTCCTTAGTTTCTATAGATAACACAGTTCTTGACACTCCACTCTTTTTAGGCCCCATAATATTATCAGTTTTTAAATATAAAGTTCAGTAAAGCGCTTACAAAAATTCAGAGAACAGAAATTCACTAGTGCAAAAAAGGTTACGTATACAACTGCAAAAGTCTCGTTCCATAAACCGCGTGTAGATGCCATTAAAATATAGTTTTACAAATCTTAAATGCAGCGTGGCTTCTTGTGTTTGTTCTGCCGGGTGTTTGTTGTCCGAACATAAAAGTCTTTCACGAAAGTGTTTGTTGTCCGATATGTTCGCAGTCCGAACTGTTCGTTAACCGATTACCCACTGTAGTACATACTGTTGTGAACAATTCTTTTCGTGCATGAAAAACATCAAATCTGCCGAAAGAAATAAGTCGAGTGATTCCCATTTAATTAACATTCTTAGAATTAAGACTAGTACCGTAAAAGCCGACATTGACAATATTATATAAGGAATGCAATGTCAAAAATAGCATTGAATTCATTTTTATTTTGTGGGGTATAACTTTTTTACTGACAATAGTACAGTACATATAATTACAAAAATACTGCACAGGTATTTGTTATTAAAATTTGATATTCACATTTTGAATTTTTTAAAAGCATAAATTTATATACAGTATCTTTGCGTAAATTTTAAATTTGGCCTATTAGGAAAAAAGGTTGGATCACCCTGTTCTAGACCCGGTAGTTTTTTCTCTAGGAGCATCCGCAGTGCCGGATGAAGAAAAAAGAAAATATAGCTTTTTGACTAATTTTGCACTTTTCGATTGCTTATATTTCGGCAACCTCTTTACAGAAAAACCCGGAACTTTGCGCACTACTTGAGAAAATGAGTGTTTTTCGAACGAGATATTGAGAACTACTTTAAAACCGACCCCCGAAAATCAGCGACTCTGATTCCAGTCAGTCGGTGACTTTTTCGCTTGGCGCGGACTTTCGGACAAATGAATGCACCTCTTAATGTGGAGTGGGAACGAGAAACCAAAATTAACTTTTGTAGCCACATAATTTATAAAACTGATTTGAAAGTTAAGAAAACGCGAAATTCGCACTTAACGTTGTAGACTGTTAACCTTTTCAAACAAGTATTGTTTCTTTTTACTCTTATTGTTTCTCATCCATACTACTGCCTGCTAAACTTTTGGAGGTCTGAGTTATTAATAATATTAGTAAAAAATGTGTTATCTTTAGTCTCTACAGGGGGCCGTCACGACCAGATCTCGTACCTGAAAACTTTGCTAGGGCCATCCCTGTACACCTTAGAGGGTCGAGTGATTTATTATTGATATTAGTTTATCGTAAGGATCAATTTATCGCTCGATATACCGAGATAAAAATTTTGAATGGAAATCACGTGATTTCCGGTCCCGACCGGAAGTTCGTATTTAGTTAATCAAAGCTTTCCATATCTGGTTTCGATTTCATCTGTCTCCGTTCTCGAGATTAACGAAGAACGGACAGAAGGACAGTGAGAACGTATAGGTCTACGATTTGAAAATTGTAGCCAAAGATTATAATTTTGAACTCGTATAAACTTAATTGTTTACTTTGGAATTCTGTACGATTCTGACTCCCAAAATAATTTTTCTGTCGAGTCCTGCGAAAGGCTCTGCAATAAGACGGCCGGATGGCCGGCCGGTCGAGGTCTCGGCCTACCGCTCCGAAGGACCCGAGATCAGGAATTTTTCGCGGGGATGGTCTATCCGGATACGTCGAGCCCCATCCCTCACCACCGCCTCATTGTGGGCCTGGCCGAACCCATAATAGACTGGCCGAACGAGGCCCTCTTAGCGCCCACAGGGCGGTGAGTTGAAAAAAGGCCCTCCAATGATGAAGCGAATTTATCGGTGGCGGGTCGACGTGGAGTTTTCGGATTTTCTTCACTGTTTAATATCTAAATAGAGGTTGATTTCCCAACGAAGGTCGATTGGATGTTGGCCTATCGCCACCGAGGATTCCGCTTAAAATCCCATCCAAACTCTGTGATTTGTTTGTTTGTCACTTACGGTCGTCCCATCGAGGGTCGGACCCGTCCGAGTAACGGGTGCCACGGTGGCCGACCATACGGTCTTACCACATTCCTAGCATTCTTATTTAGGACTCGTTATTCTATCGCACGGAACGGTCGAAACACTTAGATTAAAATAGATTTCGACGGGTCACCCCTCGTCCGAGTGGCCACCCGAAATTTCCCCTTCGTTCGTCGTCAGTTTTTATCCAGAAATATATCGGTAGATGGACGATAAAAAACAAGTAATTGTGTAATCGGAGATAGGAACTTCGAACCGATTAACAGTCACGAGACGGACACGAATCTCGTGACGGTGAGTAATGTATTAAGCGAAGGAGGAAGTTTCTGACTCACAGGGTCTAACGTCACCCGACCGTTAGGATACACTTTACACATCGGGTGGAACATGTGGCGATTATAAATGAAATTCGAGTAAATAAAGTGAAAGAAAAGATGGGTTGGACTCCTTACCAGCGGTTTCTGGCGGTGATGATGGTCGTCACTGGTTCCATTAACACTTTAGCTACAAAGTAAGATATTCCTGATACTCCTTACAAACATGTCGGATGTTTTATTTAGAAAATTATCCAAAGATGCCTATTAATGTAGCATTAACGGTAATTGTAAATAAAATTAAGAGAGAAAACGTTGGCGCGTGGCTTATAAACAATTACCAGACGTATTTAAATACGTGATTATCGTGCTGTCATTTTAGGTATTTTGCTATATCACCTAACGTTATTTTATTCGAAAAAGTATCTATTAAAAAATACTCATTATAAACTAACACTTAGTTTATTTAACTAATTTGATTTATTGATATAAAGATATAATAATGTTAATGATAATATCTATCTCTATGTTCTAATACTGTTATCTTTGCTGGTTGGCAGTGCTATATTTATTTCTGAAAAGAAAATACTGTATATAGGCCTAGTTTGAGTAAAAGAAAAAGGTTTTGCATTTATATTCTTACTTCATTTAAAATGACAAATGAAATTTAACTATTTTTCAGGTCTTGTTATTTCTGTTGTTATGGAGCCATAATTTTACTAATGATTAATTATAAAAATATCAGAGAGACTGGTACTAAGAGTCAAACAGCAGCTAATTCTATATTTCTTAAGAGAACTTACATAAATATGTTGAAATGTAGTAAGATTACTCTGATTTGGAACTAATTCATATTCCAGTGAAAAGAATCTATAAGATGGTACCCAAAATGATCTAGTGTTTGTTTTATTAATAAAATCTTTATTTAAATTACAATAGCAGAAAGTAAGATATAAAAAGGAAGACTTGCGTGAGGCGTATCTTCTACGAATTAAGTGTTTGGTGCGATTGCCGTTCTGCGTGTCGAAAGTGTCGTCGGAAAGTCCAAACTAACGTTTGCTCTGTATGTCCCGACTCCGTCTTGTTTGGCCGGCGTGTTGCTTTGCGCGATGAATGAAATACAATGTAAAAGAATATATATATATATATATAATGAATACAAAGTGGCAATTTTTTTTTTCAATTTAAAATATTCTAGATTCAAATTCTTAAAAACTGCTAACTTTAATTTTTTTATGGACTTTGTGTGTTCTTTATACATTTTTAAAGGTTTTTAGTTCAGTTACTTTAATTTAAACCTTTCTTTCTATTGACTTACTTGACATCATATTACCAAAATAAGTGATGATGTATTTTAAATTGCAAATTAATAATTAAAAATCAATGATAATTGAGCAATTCATTTTTGGACTTTTTAAGAAATGAATATTAATCCAAAAACATATTGATAAAGAGAACACCAATGGAATATTAAAGTACAATAGTCTTGCCACAGATAAAATAACAATGAAGAAGGGGTACTACAAGATTGCCTGCTTTCACCCTTCCTTTTTAATATCTACTTCCAAAGAAATAATAGATAAGGCGTTGCCCGATATGGATGGAATCGGTGCGAATGGATATACTCTGACTCATTAAGTAGGCAGATATAGTTTTGATAGCAAATACAAAAAATAAAATAGAAATGTTAATAAGACCGTCTGGTGACAAAAGAATATGATATTTTGATTAACATTGGAAAACAAAAGTAATGATATCTAGAAACAGAGAAACTTTAAAAGTACATTTAGAAGAGAAACCTATTGAACCTAATAAATTTAATTACCCGGGGACCCTCGTCGTCGACGATCTAAGTAACGTGAAAATGATAAAACGCAGATCGACAACAGCTGGTCGTCATTTAACAAATTGAATAAAATATGGAATAATAGAAGGCTTTCAAAAGAAATAAAAATCAAACTCTATAACAGGCATGGGCAAATGCGGCTTCGAGAGCCGCGTGCGGCTCTTTTTGAGTTACGCGCGGCTCTTGCCGAAAGTGTTAATTTCTGTTTTTTATTATTATTTTTACAATTTTATTTTTATAATTTTGTGAAAATATGTTTATTAAAAAAACATTCAATATTTGTTTTATATTATATTTATATTATATAATAAAATCACGCGCCTTACCATACTATCCGCCACGACAGTACACAACTGCGGCTCCCGTGCATTTTACAAAACTTACATTTCGGCTCCCACTGAACTCTTGCTTGCCCACCCCTGCTCTATAAGTTGTTTATTGTTCCAACTCTAACTTCAAAAGTTTGGATTTTGAATAAACAAAGAGAGATTGACTGCATTTGAGATGAAGTGTCTGAAAAATAAATGGAACCAAATGGATGGAACTAAAAATTAATGAGAGAGTTAAAGAGGACTTGAACTTTAATGTGCCACTAGGAGAATAACCAGAAAATAACTGCAGTGGTTTGCCAAAACCAAAAAACAGTACCTTACAGAGTCCTCTGTGTAAGAATGGAAAGGAAGAGAACCAGGGGGAGACTGTGGAGAGGATGCATGGAATCATTCAAGATGCCTCATAATTTGGGATCTAACAACAGCTAACTCCCAGGCTAGACACTATGAGGTATGGAAGAGAAGATTGAGATCATGAACTCAACCTGTCATTGATGGAGGAGTTTGAAGAAGAGAAGAAGAAAATTCATAATTGGCAGATAAAGCAATCATAATCCAGTTACTGTTCACAACTACATGTATATGTAAAACATTTTAACTGTAGATAAATCTGAAAATCAAAGATGATAATAGACTTAGCTAATCCAGATTGACACTTTTATCTCGTTTCAGTGGTATCAAATTTTGATAAACTGTGTAAACTTAATGATTACAGCATTAATTTGTGTCATTCATAAGTAGGGTTACCATACATCCAGGTTTGGCCTAGATAGTCCTGGAATCATGGCAATGTCCAAGATTACATCTGAAAATGAAAATAATCTGTGATTTTTTTTTGTGTGGGTAGAAATAAAGAAAAATTTATTGTACAGGTATCCCTTGCTTAATACGGGATATGATTAACATGTGAAATTAATTGAGGCAATCCCTTTATATATGCAGTGGAATTTTAATTAATACGGCTTTACCGGTCGTCTTTACTCAACGTAGATACCCTATTTGATTAATGCAATTTTGATATATTCCGTAGCGTCGAGGGATTAATTAACTGCGTTAATCGAGGGGTACCTGTATTTTTGAACAAAAATCCCATACAGATGAGATTATTGTTCAAAAAAATGCTGAAAACGTTACCTTGTGTTTTATACTTGAAGTTGTGATCTCTGTAGGCTAATGAATTCCCCAATCTTCAATAGACGACAGATAATTTTATGTAGCCCAGTTCTAGAATAAAAATTTTATTGTTTAAACATATAATAATAATATAATAAATAATAATTATATTATATTAATTAATATTTAAGATTATATATTATTATTATAGTATTATATGTTTAGTTTTAGCTGACTTTACATGTTTTTACATAGAACATTTTAATGTTAAATGATTTCTTTTAAACTTTTGTTTTTCCCCGAAAAATAAGTGTCCATTCTAATTTTACATTTTTTTAAAACTAGAATACTGTAAAAAAATTGGTGCTGCATACCAAAGGTGTGGGATGGCTTAAATACATTAAATACTTTTTTCATAAATATTTTGTGCTGAAATAAAGGTAACATTTACATGCCATAAAATGTAGTATTTATAGTTTCAATGAAAGTTTTATTACTCAATTGTTTGTCACAAGGATTCAATGTAAGTAAAGTAACATACACTTTTTATTACAGATAGAATTTTATAATGTTTAAAAATGTGTTCATAAAATGACTTTTAAGCAGTTTAGTATAATTTTCTTTTAGTCTGTCAAAGTTGCTCTGCTTAATAGTAACAGAGGCACTGAAAAAAATGCTATTAGTCAAGGAAAAAGAAAATGCTTTTTGTCCTTGGTATAATTAAATTAATTAAAAATCTACTAATGTGAGGTAGATAATAAGGACTTATCACACCGGTGATAATAAGCACAAACACCCAGGTATCAACGGAGTACATTTAATAAAAATGAAAAGGGTGTACGTTAAAATCGATTATGTGAGCAATTAACGTAAAATTTCACGTTAATTGCTCACGTAATCGATTTTAATGTACACCCTTTTCATTTTTATTAAATGTACTCCGTTGATACCTGGGTGTTTGTGCTTATTATCACCGGTGTGATAAGTCCTTATTATCTACCTCACATTAGTAGATTTTTAATTAAGCTATTAGTTAAGTTTGATATGTGTTTAGCAGTTACTGTACATTAGAAATGATGTTCTTCGTTATGAACAATATTCTTTTACCAGAAAAGTGTTTGCTATGTGAGTGCCAGTAGTAAAATGCTGATTAAATGTGAAAGTGATTTTAAATATTTTTGTAGTAACTATGTAAAATCTAATAGTTTTTAAGGATAGTATTATGTGAAAAATACAATGCAATAGGTCTAAAACAAGAACTGTCATACTGGTCATTTACATAATATGCCTGAAATTTAAATTTTTCTTTAATGTGTAGATTAAATGTGTTGCTTTCTGTAATCTATATTTTGGCATTTTATTTTATAGCCTTTTCAGCATACTTTTTATAGGAAACCTCGATTTATAAGAAAGGACTAAACCATACTGTATATCTTCAAATACAGAATTTTATTTTCTAACATCATGGATTTTTTAAATCCATAATTAGGGTAAATATCTCGGAATGACTCCAAAATTATATTAACCCTATTCGTACATATTAAGATTATTGTTGTTACTTATGTAAGATTAAGTTTCTTATTTGCATGTAAAAAGACTATTTCTGTTTTTCCAGTGTTTAGCAGAATTTATATCCATTTTAATTTGATTTTACTTATTATAAACTTTAATTTTATTTATTAAATATATTAATATTATTTAGAATGCACTGCTATTAATGATAATTCCTATGGATAAGTAACAACACTGTGAGCATTTGCCATTGTTGTCATTGTAGTATTTAATTACAAAATAATTTTTAATCACAATTTACTTAAATTAACTAGTAACCAGGTATTTTGTTACAAAAATACTTGGTGACAATTTACAAATAAAAAAAAAGATTCTAGCTATCTGTTAGTATAGGGATAAACTTATCAAAATTTGCACAGGGATAAGAAAGTGCATTTATTGATATTTTACTCTCATTAAACAATGAGTTATCTGATGACATTTTAAATAAAATCAGTCTTACAACTCTAAAGAAATAAGTTCTATGTTATAACATTTTTCTTTTTTATCCATTTCCTGTGAAACAATGTAATAAAGCATAAAGTATTAAAAAACTTCAGAAAGCTGTACTATGTTTTCATAAAATCTATATTTGAATATTTAAAACTAAAACTGCTTTAGAATTTAAGAATTCTAGATAAGTAAATCAAAATTTAAGTAATAAGATATAATTACAGGTAAATAAATACAGTAAACTCTAGTCAACTCAGACTTCTTATAACTCAGACAAATATGTTTGAAAAATTGTAATTTCGAAATTTCTCCACAATAGAAAAATTGTAATTAATGAATAATTATAATTATAAATTGTTTTTATATCAGGACTGCTTTGCAATATATGCATATTATTACAGTAATTGATAAAGTACTAAAGACTAAATTGCTTTAAACTGAAATTTTTGAGCTCATTTTCTATAAAAATAAATTCAGCAGTATAGCCTATTGAAGTTCACTAAAACCTTTGTGTAGTGCTGATTGTAGTAAATTACTCTACTGTACATCCAGCTTCTTCAGCACATCATTGAAGAAAACATCTCACTAACTTGGACTTTCATAAACTCATACAACCATCATCCCCTATTAGTCTGAGGGGTTTACTGAACTGCATTTTCATGTGTATAAGTCATGATGGAGTATATCCTGGCATAGAACAAAAATAAAAAAAAGACCTTTGCATAACCCACACCTACAGGATCGCTAAATAACCAGCACCTCTTTCAAACTGTCTAAAGTACAAATAAATCATGGTAATCCAAATGAAAATGTGGTAGGTCTAATACATTTTAATTTATAAACAAAATTTTTTGTTTCTTTATTTATCTTCTCCAACTGCTTTAATATTATATTAGATAAACTTTTATTCCAGATAAATTTGAATTAATCCCTCTACGATCTCTCAAATTTTTTACATACTTTTCTGTTCACCCTGTATATTAAAAGCAATGTTTGTGAGATGTTACTGCTTCACATAAACAATGTAAATTTAAAAATTAATTTGATTTATTCATCTGTAAATCATAACAATAACTTTCATAATTATAATGAGTAGGTGTGCAGTGCATGCATGCACGCAGGCGGTCAAATTCTTAGAGTGGCCGATAGTGCTCTTAAAATAAAATTCAAATGTAATTTTATATTATTTTAATTAATATAGTGGTTGGCGATGAAACAGATAGATATTTGCATGATGACTGATGATATAAAGTTAGTATAGCTGTGCAGTTAATGGATATAAGTAATGCCGAAGCGTGTTAAGTGTTTTGCGTCGGAAAAGTACGATCGATACGTGATGGAGATTCATCCGTCGAACCAGAGAAAAATTCGTCGGTTCGAATTCCACAACCATTAGAATCGTTTCTTGTTTTAAATCACATAAAAACTTGGAGTTTGTAAACTTTTAAAGTTTGCAAAGCTATTTCAAGCTATTTATTTATATCAATATTATTGGGCTGCATTTGAAAAAATTGTAGACCTATAAATTCTCATTGTTGTTTGTTTGTCTTTCCTTAACAGTTGAAAACTGGTTCTGTGTAGGTTTATAGCAAGAATAAAATTCTGAAGTTTGATTGGGTTAAACAGTATGCATTATATATTTTAGACCGGGCCTGGCCAGCCCGTCACGTTGAATTGTGTGGCCCGCTAAGCGATATTATATATCTATTAAAACTTTTGTTTCTCGTTACGTGTATACCAAAACAATTAAATAAATGAAAATTTGCGTGTGTCGTTGTTACAATGCGCAAGTGCGAGTGCGAACTCTTGGTATAACAATGAAATCTTATTCATTTTGTATTTGTTTTACTTTAGGCAAACTTGTTTTTAAAAAATTGTGGCCCACCGCATGATCAAAGTGGCCCGCAAAACAATTTGGGTTGGCCAGGCCTGTTTTAGACCATAAATTTTATATATTCTACTAGAATAGAACAGAGCAAATGAGATGGATAATAAATGTTTAAATAATAATAATTTATTTTCTAGATGGGCAGATACAAGTTCCTCAAAGGGAGTTGATGGAACAGTTAGAAAATTTGATCATCCATTTTTACAGGCAAGTATCTCTTGAGTACTTTGATGAATTTTATGTAAACAGATTTTTCATAAGTAATTTTTAATTTTTTCAGTGGCAACTCTAATAAACTTTTATATATCAGTAAATTTATATTATTATAAAATTATTATTTTGTAGTGAAAATCAATTTTTTTATTACTATTATTAAATGAGAATAAGTTGTATGTAATTCAAAATCTATTTTTAAAGCAATTTATTCAAAATATGAAAAATTTTACATTAAAGGATATAGTTAATTAACATTATAATAATGTTCTGTTTAATACTTCTTCTTGCATCAAGTGATTCTAATTTAAATGATATTTTCCTATTTTCAATTTGTTCATTTCAGAAGCAATTTTAAATGTGTAAATAATGAATATAATAGTATAATATCTAATGTAACTGTGGGAACGCCGGGAGGTAGGACGGAGTCAGACCTCCTTTTTTTCGGCGAACAGGTCGGCAAGACCCACCCCACTGTCAAGGATGGCAAAGTTTTTATGATATCCCGACTCGTCGGGATTGGGTAATTAATTGTCAGGTCGAGTGGAGGAAGTGTGTGGGTTTGACGATAAGTTTATGGCAATATTTGAATAAACGGACCCAGGATGAAAACAAATGACGGTTTATTTAGACGGACAAACAAAATACAGACATCTAACGCGTCCCGTCCCTAATCACGGGAGAGAGAGAGTTTACACATGTTGGGGGATCATACCTCGTCCTCTGATATCTCGGTTGGAATCGAAGGTGAAATCGTCTCGACTCTCCGGTCGTGGAGGTAAGCAGGAGGATCGGTTGGGGTGGCTCGTTGTCGGCGGGCTTCGGGGGTTCGGCCCTCGATTCTCGGGACTGATCCTACGGGTCGGGCGTCTTATGCGGACCTTCAGCGACCCCGTCCTCAGATATCTCCCCTCTTTATATACTCCGGGTCTCGTCCGCTGCGATCACCAATCGCGACGGAGGGTGATGAGTCGATCTCCGTGACTCAGAAGTCGGATCCGGAGAGGAGGGAAGCGAGTTTGACGACGGAAGGCTGCACATCCTTTGAATCTTGAGCGCTATCTCGAGGGGATTTGAACAATAAAATTTTAAAATCGGACTGGCCGGTTTAATCCAGTCCTCACATAACTTTTTGAAACTTATATTGTGGCTGTCAGCCATAGTATAGTTTGTATATAGTTCATAATTCCTTTATTTCATTTCTATATTTCTATTTCCTTTCTATTATCTTCAAAAACTTTCTATGTCGACCATTACTACTTGAGGGGAAGGACCAAGGGTGAAACAAAGGAGTAGGGTATTAGGGCTTCCCCAAATTTGGGGAATAGACAAAAGAAAGAAGATCCTGAGGTAAAAAGAAAGATGAGAGGTGAACACTTTTTGGCTGGACCTCAAAAGGAACAGATGTACAAGGCAGTGATTCAGACTCTGAAGAGAGAGAAAGGAAGGGGACTACAGGTATAAGAGAGGACTGTCAAGGCCAGAGAATAAGAGGCACGAGGGACTAGAGAACACCCAGAGTCGGAGAACCTCTATAACAAACCGCTGAATCAGTAAAGAAGAATAAAAGATCGCGATTGTGAAAGGGCACTTTCCCGAGGATACTGCTCAATCAACGTGGACCCAGGTATTTTCTATCTGTTTCTCTATACTTTCTCTACTTTTCTAATTCTATCCGTTTCCCTGTTATATCAGTTTTAAGGTAGTCATAAGATTAGTTTTTAAGTCAGTTATCAAGGTTTTGTGTTATGCGCGCATGTATTATATACTTGTACGAGAATAAGAGGCGACCCCTTTTGCTGTGTGGCTACTAGGTTATAAATCTGTCAAGTTGGGCTCTTTGTAATAAATAAAAAAAGAACCGTGTTTGGAGAGCATTAAAGGAATATTCAATCGTACACATATTTGTTTCTGTGTTCCTATTTGTAACGTTTATTCACGGACTTACAAATCTCTCGATACAAACCACCACAATACGATTCAAAATGATAATCAGAATTGTAAAATATATCTTTTTCATTAATTTAAAAACATTTAATTAATAATTACTTTTTCAACTTGCGAAGTTCTAGGAACAAGACATTTTATCCATTATAAACTTATTTAATCTTATTCATGAAATATTTAATTAAATTTGACAAGATTTTACAAATTTAATTTTATTTTAACCATTAATATAGGCCTACTTGAATAATAATTCTAAACTAGTTTGGCCTAGGCCAAACTAGTTTGGCATAAAATCGGGTTTTGCTGATAACATATATATCCCTAAAATGCATTTTGGCCCCTGGTGTTATGGCTCTCTTGATTTAGGTGAACATCATTTATAAAATATGAGGCAAAATTATTCTAAAGAATTTATTATAAGACTCACACTTACAAAACATTAAAATTATAAACTACTAGCAATCAAAAATGTTTAAAACTGTACACTTAGCTGTTGACAGCTTTACAAATGCACTGTGAACATCTTGTCAACATATTATGCAACACAGTGGGCTATCTAAAAGAGGTGTAGTTTCTCAAATATTGCTGTCAAAGATCTTTATGGCTTTATTACATCTCATACTTTACTGAGTCCCACTATCTCTTCCAAGTGATCAAATACAGACTCGGTACTGTATGGTGACCTTTCTCCATTTGGATGGTATATCGAAATTTTAATACAGTAGAGCATCGATTATCCGACCCCCGATCAACCGTCAAATCGGTTAACCGACCCCGTTCTAGTCCGCAAATTCAAATGCGCGCTAGTGATGTGATGCTACAATATTTGGCTGTGTCTTGGCTACTTTAATATTATTTTTGTTAAATTTTTGCATGTTTTAGCTGGCAACACTGGCTCAACCATGAAAGAGAGGCCAGTATTTAAACCAGGCTTAATTTTCTTTTTTGTCTTTATTTTTGTATTTATTTTGTGTAAAATAAAGAAATAATTTTTAACGATACAATAGCGACGATTATTATTTAAAAAAAAATTTTGCTTGGCTTAACATTGATGAAAATTCAACACGAAGTAGGTTAATAGCGAATATACTAATTACATGGGATATACTAATATACTATACTAATAATGTATTTTTTCATACTTTTCGGTTATTCGTTTTTTCAGTTATTCGACCAACCCCAGTCCCCAATTGAGTCAGATAATCGATGCTCTACTGTACTTGCATGAACATGCATAATACACTTCTGTATCACTGTTTTAGTTGCACCCTGCACCAGTCTTTCAGTTTTTGTATCCAATTGATTATTACCATGTCAAATTTACTTGTATATTAACTTAATGAACTGCTCTGATCACTTATGGTTGGTTGATTATGAATTGTTAGGGCTTGAGCAACTAGGCTATGCAGTAAGTAACCATTTACAAATGCATTTAAAATGAAGAAAATCTTCATGTAGAGAGTGTTCCACACAGCCCATATTCTGAACTGACTGATAGAAAAATGATCTGAAGGAAATGGAAAGCCTAGAAGATGGGGTAAATAAGCAAGTTTGGTTACAAGTAACTTGCGGCAGAACTCTTATACTACGTTCGCACACAATCCACGACTCACTTCGATCTCGATTTACCTACAATCTGGATTGTGACTGTCGCCAGTCGAATATTGTGCTGTTTGTACAGGCAGTCTGCTTGAAAACAACCCAGCTATTACACGTGATGATAAAACTGGCATAACTACTTGGTAAGTCATGAATACCAACACACAAAATGGAAGTTTTGATAAGAAATAAATACTTTTTCTTGCCATATATCTAATAATAGACAGATGTCATCGTTTCTTCAAATATCTTTTTTATTTCTCTGTCAATAGCCCAACACGTGTTCCACAGCCATCTTGTATTTTCTTGCTTGCGTGGGATTGTGGGATCTCTCTTATGACTGGATCTAGTTTCAAGAACTTTCTTGAGTCGATTGCGATTGAACCTCGTTTCATTCGAGATTGAAACGGTCGAGAGAGGTCACACCAAGGCATAGTCGCCGACCTTGGTCACAATCTAGATTGAAATGCTCAGTGTGAACGGGGTATTAGGCACAGCATATCTGAATGAATGGAAGCATGGAAGTATTTGTATAAAAGTACTGTATTTTCCGGCATATTAGATGACTGAGCGTATAAGATGACCCCTGACTTTTACAGTTAAAATATAGAGTTTGGGTTGCCCTATAAGACGACCCTCGACTTTTGAGAAGATTTTCCTGGATTAAAAAGTCGTCTTATACACCGGAAAATATGGTAAATGATCAAAGTATTTAGTACATTCGGTAAAACTGGGATCTAACAACATTAGCATTAGGAGTAAAAGGAAGATTAGAGAGTTTATTTAGAATACGAAATATTTTATCTAACAGTTTTAATATTTTTTTGTAAATGGGAAGATGCAGCCATAGCCCATATAGGCAGACAATAATCAAGTGGAGACTGAATATTAGCAAAATAAATGAAATGTAAGACTGTTTTTGAGGAAATAGTTTTGCAAAAATTCCAAAGAATTCTACAACAAATAGCTGAAGATTTAATAATCTTATCGACGTGTCCTTTGAAAGTAAGTTTAGGATAAAAAATGACTCTGAGGTCACTATAAGAATTAACATTTTTAATGGGAATATTGTAAATGTAGAATGTGGACAACTGAGAATTATGAATGAGTGAAAAACACATGACTACAGTTTTTTGTAAATTAATTTTTAGGTTAGCTTTTTCTAAAAGGGAAGATAAATTGAGTAGATCAGACTGTAGGACATGAGGGTCATGGTTAATCAACTTAATATCATCAGCATAGGATAATATAGGTGAAGTAATATGACCAAGTATATTGTTTAAATAAGCTGAAAAAAATAGACTGCTTAAGGGATCCTTGCTGTATTCCACATAAGGGAGAGAAATCCAAAAATTTGAAATCACCAAGTGTAATTTTACAGATATGAAGGAGGTAATAATTATTAAGCCAGTATTTAAAATCAGGATCAAAGTAATCTGAGTATTGAGAGAAGGAAATTGGAAATTACAGAATCGAAGGCTTGACTAATATCTATACAGATTATAAAGACAGATTGCTTACTTTCAAAATTTTGAAATATTATTGATATAGTTTTCAAAAGATTGGTAGTTGTGGTGGAATGGTGATGTAGGCCACAGCGCTGAATTGGTATTAATTTAGACGAAATTGTAGAATAAATTCTACGGTATAAACAAATTTTGAAAACTTTAAAGAATTAAAAGCTAGTGGCTTCCTTTCTTCAGTAACACATCACATAAGGAATCTTTGTGTGATGTGTTACTGAAGAAAGGAAGCCACTAGCTTTTAATTCTTTAAAGTCTACAAAAACCAGTAATGGAAAACCTAATTAAACTTTGAAAACTTTCAACATGGCAGATGAAATGGAAATGGGATGGAAAGAGTTTTTGTCTTTTTTAGGTACAGCTATAATGTTTGAAAACAGCCATTGTTTAGGGACAAAACTATTTTTAGCAGAAATAGATAATAATATGGAAAGAATAACAGAAGATATTGGTTTTAAGGATTTATAAAAAATTGACGAAATTAGATCTGGGCTGTTATATGAATTATTTAAGGTATCTATGGCATTAAGAACTTTGTTAAAGGAAAAGGCAAGCTTATGTGAATAGAAGTGAGGGGATAATGGAGAAAATATGGCATAAGGAAGTATTGTGGAAAATCTTTTTAAAATTATTGTATACATTATAAACATTATCTTCCGGAACAAGAAGTAATTTATTTGGTAATCTTTTAGAAAAATGTGTATAAAAGACCAAAAAGTGCATGGATCAGATGAAAAGGACTCTGTAACTTTATTAAAAACTTTTTTGGAAATAAGTATGGTATTCATAGTAATACTGTTTTTGGATGATATGGTATAAGTGAAGATTGTAGGAATTACCAGATTTTCTTCATTTGTTCCAGTGTTTTCAAAGTAAATTATGTAGGCTAGTTTTTATAGATGATAAATAAATCATTTCTGTTGAAATACCGATTTTACAGAATTGCAAAATATTATGTATAGTAGATAAAAAAATTTTATAAGTAATGTCAGACTTTGCATTAATACTGATATGATTAGAATTAAGGAAAGACCAATTCACAGAACAGATGTGGGCGGCAACTTTTCTCTGGTTAATTTAGGACCAAGAGGTTAGATTAAGAAAATGCTTCATTTTACTAGAATTTAAATAGGGAGAAACTTCAAGGTGAATGTGGTCAGACAGAAAACCGTTGGTTAGGTAGGCGGTAGCATGGGGGTTACTACCGAAAAACAGGTCGAGATAGGAATTCCCTCTTGACGGAAAAGAAACTATCTGGGTTAAATTAAAAAAATAAAAAATTTCATTTAAAAAATTAACTTCTGTAATGTCCAAAATGCTATAAGATGGGCCTGAGAAATTCCAGTAAACATAAGCTAAATTAAAATCTCCACACATTACGAATTTAAACCTGAAGGAATAATAAAAGAAAATAAAAAATGGCCAAAAAATAAATTACAGCATCATCTGTAAATCATAACAATCTTTCAGAATTATAATGAGAAAGTTGTTTATCATTATAAATAAACACACTAAATATTAAAAATAGTTTTATACTTAATTTTAAAAATAATTTTTATGTAATTTTGTTTATATTTTCAACTGTTTTGCTGACACTTAAATATTTTTGCAGACTGCCAGTCAGGATTTGAAACTAGATAGCCCAATAGTTCAATCAATGTTAACTTGCTTATAATTAAAATTTTAAAAAAGTTTTTTTTTAAATACAGGTAAATTTATAAAACAAAAATTAATGAAATAATCAAATTTAAATTTATTTTAATTTTTTGAGTAATCTTTTGTGTGAAACAATAAAACAATTTCTATAATTGTGTCACAAAAGAAAAAGACCTGCAATTAGTTAAAAAAAATTGTAATTAAAGGTTTAAAAATGCAGGCAAAGTACTGTAAAATTAAATACATAAAAATTATTAAAAATAAAACTAAATTAATACTAAATAAATTAAAAGTGAAAATAATAATTAAATTTAAAAGTAATAAAATAATAATCAGCAATTCTTTATTGTGACGATGTCACAATGCCAGTGTGCAATTTTTAATCATTTTTAATTTATTTAATTTAAAATATATGCTCTTTCATTTCAAATTAGTAATGGCTTGCCTCTACATCATACTTGTCTCAAAAGTCATGTTATTTAAATTCAAAAATTCCAGTATAAAGACCAGAGTTTTAATTGAGCTACAATTTTTTCAAATTTTGACTCAATTAAAACTCTGGTCTTTATACTGAAACCAAAATTAATTAAAATCCAATCAATTGAAAGTTAAAACAATGTATTTAAAAACCATTTAAAAGTTGTTTTGAAAGTTTCAAATTAAATTAAATTAATTTTTAAATTTGCATTATTTGAGTGTGGTGGTGATGGAACATTTTGTCTTTTAATACATATACAGAATAGATACAGATTACAGATTGCTGGTCCGGCCGGCCCAATGCATGTCAGATGGCAAGTCTAATGTCACCCTCTCTCCCCTAAAATGACGTTTCTGCCTAAAAATAGCACTGTATATAATTATAATGCTATATGATAAATTTGAATCATACTTATCTATTATAACTGAAAGGTCAAATGCAATAGTAATCTAACTTTTTTTTTTAAGTTGAGATATTATTCTATAAAAGTGGTATATACTAGTTTTTCATATTTCTGTTATATTGTTTTGTTACCATCATGACAAATGGAACCCTAGTAATCTTTCATTGTATTTAGAGAGAATATATTTAATACATGAAAGTATGGCACTGTTAACTCAACTTCAGCAAAGGAAAAAGTTAGATTACTGTTGTGCTTTCACTGTTGCTTTATTTTAAATTTTTGTTACTTTTAAATCAGTCAGTTATTATGTTTAGGTATTTAATACTTTAATTTATTTTTTAGGCTGTTGGTATGTTTCTGGGAGAATTTACTTGTCTTCTAACATTTAAATTAATTTTCTGCCTTTATCAAAGAAAACAAAAACCAGAAGAAGAATATCCTGTTACAATTAGTGGAAATCAAAAATTTAATCCATTCATCTTTCTTTTACCTGCATTATGCGATATGACTGGTACATCCATAATGTATATTGGTTTGAATCTTACGTATGCCTCAAGTTTTCAAATGCTTCGGGGTATGTATGTTATTGTTGTTCTTATATCGTTTAATTTATATAATATTAGTTTTAGATCTATTTTCTAGTTCTAGTTTTCAAAATTATGATATTTGTATTTAACTTATATATAGTATTAATAAAAGTTAGTATAAAATTATTTTGTTTTTCAATTTTTATTCCTTCAAATCTTCTAGAGCTTATAGTATTTTTTACATTAAATTTCAGTATACAAAATTTGTAGTTAACATTTAACATTAACAGTTGTTAGTTAAAAATAATTTTTTCTTTATCTGTCTGATGAAAATCATTATTTTTGGAAATGATCAGAAGTCTGATAGTGCCAGATCTGGATTGTAAGGAGGGTGTCGAATAATATGTGACTTAGGTTCTTGAACCTCCTCACTGGTTTTTACTGCAATGTGGTCTTAAATTAACATGGTGTATGAAAAAAGGTGGTTTTTTTCAGACCTTACTCTGAAAATATATCTGAATTCTTATAAGGTTTCACAATACAAATTTTTGTTTCTTCTTTTTTCAAATACTCCATGTAAACAATGACATTCTATCTCAATAATCATCAACATGATCTTTGAGCAGAGGAAATAGTTTTTAACTTCTTAACAAGTGGAAAATAAAATCATGTCTAGAATTCTGTCTAGAAATATTAGAAATTTAAAATTTAGACGAGAATTTCTTTTAAATATATTTATTTAAAAAAGAATTCAACTGCTGCATAAAGTGAATAACAGATATTTGCAAAGTTTTTATTATTTGCATATTCTGCACATTGTGTTCAAAATACAACTAATAGGTATTCCCAAGCTGAACTACATGGCCAAAGCAGTTAAGGCATCAGCATACTTGCTCTGGAGAACCAGGATTGATTTTGGATGATTAAAAAAAATCCTAGGAATTTTTCAGGGTTTGGTTTGTCTTGGTTGCCCTGCCTCTCACCACAATGGGTATCCATTGTGATGAGAGCATATACGTGGTGATTGAAAAGTTACACCCTCAACATAAAACATTAAGTTTTAATAACAGAAACATGAAAACGTTATTATTAATAGAACAAAATGTATTCTTTACAAAAAAGTCTCTTAGGCATAATTACAGCAGGTGTTCAAAATGTCCTCCATTTTCATGAATGCAAGCACAAACTCTTTCCCAGATTTGGAGTATGATGATATGGATGCAGGTGTAGTTTTTCACAGCTTTCTATGCACTACCATAAAATAATGCAGTCTGAATAGAAAGTTTTCATAAACTTTTGGTTGAAGAAAGCATTATTTAGGTCCACACATTTCCCTTTTTTTGTTTCTTAAAACAGATGGTCATCTACTTTTTCTGGCATAGACACTTCCAGTTTCCAAAAATTTTTCACATAACAATCAATAGCTCTTATCAGGTAGTGAAAGCTTTGGATGTTACTCATAAAATTTTTCCAGTACCTTTGCATATGATCATTGAGCAAAATATTGCTTAATTACATACATACACATACTGGCTTTGGAAAGATTTCAATAAAAGTTACAAAGGGTGCAACTTTTTACTATATAATCATATAATCCCACCCATATAATCATATTAGATAATTATTTAATATAAAATTTTTATTTATTTTTATAAGCCTGAAATTTAGTAAATGGGGTGCAACTAAAAAAAATTAAGAAGTATTAAATATTGTTTGAATAAAACTGTAATGCAAAAATACACAAATTGTGTTATATATATTATTGTATATGATTGGTTTATAACAATCAAATCTAATGTATAAATAATAATTACATGAAATCACTGAACAAATTACACATGCAGGTTTGAATCATTACTGAGTTATTTATTTTTATTATTGAAAATTAAGGTAATACTGTGAATGATCGGACTTGAGAAAAAAAAATATATTTTTGGCTGAAAATTTAATTTAAAATTTTGCTATAATTTTTCCCACAATTGTTAAAATTGTAAAGGATATGATTTTATCCCTCTGTGGAGTCACTTCCCTTTCAAGATGATACATTGTGTCACCGGGAACTTGGCAACAAGAAATTGTTATTGGACATAGGTGCTGCAACATTGCCAAAAAAGGGCAAGAGGGAAAAAAGGGAGGACCCCAATAAAAGCCAATGACTGATGATGACAACAGTTGGTCCACGACAGAAGTTTGTCCGCTGAAAAAGGGGACAGTTCGTTCCTCCGAGAATCCGCCACCATTGAAAGGTTGTCCTAGTCAGAGTTTCCTCAACGATTGGCTATCTTAGTGACCTCCCTGCATCCTTAGTGACATACTCCATAAAGTGAACACCGTGAATAAGTGAACTCATTTAAAGTGACTCCTTGAAAAAGTGCACACCTCCATCCAAAGGTAAACTTGAATCCTTCGATTTGCCTCAGATCCCTTACCAGGTATCTATGAACCTTATATGTGAATTCTCTCTCTCCAACTCACGAACTAGTTAATATTGCAGATGTAACCCTTACTATGAGATAATAATTTTTTTGTAGAACTAGCTTAATAAACAAAATTTGTTATTGATATAATTGTGTTTGGTGCACTTCCTCAACCTGTGCCATCCCTCGTATCTAATCCAAATGCCTACAACGCAACCACTCGCGTGGAGAAAATACAAAATTAGCGACCACTTAGGTTTCTGTGTCTACCTAGAAGACAGTGGTGTCAGTCCTGACGAATTAGTCATTGCAGTCTTGACCAACGCAATGTCGACCCTTCGGTACCATGGTGCCGAAGCATAGAGGGTGCTTCGCGCATTGTCACAATACAATTGTATTACCTTAATTTTCAATAATGAAAATAAATCCTGGGTTAATATGTATAATTTGAATTATTAGTTTAGTGTGAATTTGAAAGAGAAAAAACATATTTTATTACATTACTAAATAATTGAAAACTACAGATTCTATGGTTTAAACTTATATTTATGTGGTGACTGGCTTTAGTTTACTATTACACTTATGTGTAAACAAATTTAAGAAAATCAGCAATGGATAGAGAGGAATGGAAGAAAACAGTGGAAAAGGCACCTGTGAGAGCCTGGACTTGACAAAAAAATTTTTATTCAAAAAATCATGAAGGATATGATTAAAACTTTTCCCATGGACTTACTTACTTCTTTAAGGTGACACATCGAATGTGTCACCTGGAACCAATGATTGAAATTTAACTATTGGCCCAGACGTATAATAATTCCTAATAAGGTCATGGGAAAAACCCACAAAGGACCCCTAATGAAAAAGGAGGGGATCGATGACAATCGTCATTTACCATCATCGATAGTTCTCTAAACTGGTGTCCCTTTTGGACACTGCTCAAGCCGTCGCCCATCCTCTGCCATTCTCAAGACATCAAAAGACTTTCATCCTTTTTGATTCGTCGAAGCTTCCTTCGAACCTTGCAGAGTATATCGATCCGCTGCATAACTAAATTATCTTAGAAAATCAAATTGTTAAAATTAATCCTTCTCGAAAATTTAGAAATAATAATAATACTGTTCATTTTTAATATAATTTTGTACTGTTTAGATTAGTGGTGCCCAAACTTTTTGATTGGCAGGCTAAATTGCACATAGCTTGTAGGTATATAGGTAGATCCAATAAAAAGGTTACAAGCACCAGCATTTGAAAAGTAATTAATGTGGAGGGAATATTTTTTCCCCCGAGTGGAGACAGATGGTACTAGTTGTCTTACAGCAGTTGTGTGGGTAGGTAGTGTAAGTTTGCTGATGCATCAGAGTGATTGAAATGGCAAGATGTTTAGAAAAGTGGTCTTGCTTGGAGGTGTGAGCTGTGATTCGTTTCTTATGGACATTTGACACAAATGCCCATGCATGTTGAATGATGGTGTCATCCTCCTGCATGACAATGCTAGGCCCCATACTGCTTGCAAAACTCAACAATTGCTGCAAAAGTTTGAGTGGGAAATCTAGAGCCACCCCCATACAGCCCAGATTTGGCACTTGGAGACTATTTCCTTTTTCCATAGATGAAGAAACACTTATCTGGAACAAGGTTCTCTTCAGTGATGTGAATACAGCTGCCAAGAACTGGCTCAATGTGCAGGGACATGATTTCTACCAAGCCAGGTTATATAAGTTGGTCCTGCATTCAGATAAATGCCTAAATAGATTTGGTGATTATGTGGAAAAGTGATTGGCAAGTATGCCTCTTACTTCCCTTTTGTATTTTCTGTCTATTATTAATAAATAAGTTTTTATTACCCTTGTTACCTGTTTTTGGATCCACCCTTGTAGATGTAAAAATATTACATATACAGTATATAAAAAATAGGCCTATTTCTATCATTTCAAGGTAATGAGTCAAATATGTCTGTGGGCCATGTTTGAGGACTGGTGGTTTAGATAATTATTTTCTAGTCAATTACATTGATAATCTAGCTGTTACTAACATAATTAATTTTCATATTAACAAAAAAAAACACTCAAATTTAATTGACTAAGAATAATTTAAAATATAAATTAGGTGCAGTAATTGTATTTACTGGACTCCTATCAGTTGCCTTCCTTCGTCGAGTTATCAAGAGATATGAATGGTTAGGAATATTAATTATCATAGTTGGATTAGTATTAGTTGGATTATCTGATATGATAAAACCTGATGGAAGTCAAGAATACAGTCAAAATAGCAAAATTTCCGGTAAGTAAATAATAATGTTAATTGCTTTTTAATTTTTAATAGCTGTATTCCTTAGTATGCTATTATAGACATACAGTTTTCTCTTATAATTATCTCATAATAAATGTTGCATAATATTATTTTCTTGCCCTTCATAAATCCAGAAAGCATCTTATCTGTTTGCATTCCTAACAGGATTTCAAAACATTACATACAAATTGTGATGTGTTTTGTATACAGCCACTGCACTCACAAATGACATGTGGTTCTTCTAGTCCCTTATTGCCGCTTCCATATAGTTACACAGTACAATATTACATGTATCTAAGTAGTATGTCTCAAGTATAGAAAAAGAAATTGTATTACTATATAGGAGCTACAATAAGGGTCTAGAAGAGCCATGTACAGCTTGTGAGCTGCAGTTTGGTTAACATAAATATATAGTGATAATTGTGTTTTATGCTAATCATTTGTTTCATGGATAATGGTTATGGAATCCAAAATACTTAACTTTGAATGTGGTTAAATAATTGTTTTATAAAATACTCAGATACCTGAGTTAATTTAAAATTATATAATTAAAAAAATTGTTTTATTTGTGGAATAATATTTTAAAAATATAGATTCATCTAAAATATACATTTTAAAATTACTTCAGATCTTAATAATGAAATTTGAAACTACTAACATTCTGTCAATAGTTATTGAAATAATTTGGCTATCTGAAAAGACTGGAACACTTATTCTATGTGGCGAGATTTCCCCTAAAAAAAGAGACTAAGAGCATGGAAAAGGATTATTGGGCCTGAAACAGTTTTTATTCAAAGATTTTATTTTCAAATTATTCTCACCAACTCACATTGTCAGTTGTCAATCGAATAGACTGTAATGCAGGAAAAGTGGGTACTCCATTAAAGTAGGATTTTCCCAGCTTCAAAAATTTTCTCTCCCTCTCCTATTATTCAATATGAATGTTATCTGTAAGTGTATTTTACAAACAAGCAACTTGAATTCAAAGTGCTTTGCATCTGAGCATAATTTTCTATGAACAATATGTAACTTAATATTCAAATAATCCAGGTAGTCAAGTACTTGAGAATTTTTTACAAAATCCAAGCACTCTAGGGAATTCAAATTTGAATTCTCTAACAGTAAGTTTAAAAAGTTAAAAAGAAATCTCTCAGTGGGATTGGGTAATTTATAGAATTTTTCTAAAAATATCTTAAAATAAAAGATTTTAAAACATTTGCAAGAAGTGACTTCTCTTTCTAAGCTGATTTTAGAGGATAAACGTTTAAAGCTATGCTACACAGTAAAAGGAATAACTTATATTCTGATACTTTTAAAAATTCATTACCTCCAAATGCATTTCACCTAGATTACTTAGTCCAGGCCTCTTCAGTTGTAGTGCTGGGTGGTATAACAAGGAAACTAAGTATAATACAAAAACAATCATTTTGTTTACTTTCATTATTCATATGACAAGTGAACCATGTGAAGATCCATTTATATTTAATATAATCCTATCCCAGCAGCATCAACTACCATACCATTATTTAAATTAACATTATTTTTATACATAATTATTGTGTAATGTTCTTTGATTCTCCACTTTACAATATTATTTTCTTTATACAGCATTTTAATGTTATTTTTATCTATTACACATATATTTTCCTCACAGTGCTGATACCACGGTGAATTTGTGTCTTTAAGTCATATTGCCACCATGTGTTCTGCCAATCTTTATCCTAATGGACATTTCATCTCTCCAATATAGCTTTTGTTGCTCACATGTATACATTATCTTATAAATTACTACTGATAATTTGTTTTTCCATTTTTCCAATCTTCTCTCACTGATAACCTATTTATTTGATAAGATGCAAGTGTAATTAATGAATTATTAAATATTCTTTTATATTTTTTGAAAGTTTCTTCTATATAATGGAAAAGAAACAATTTTTTTTATTTTTAACATTATATCTGTTATTCATATATTTATCATACTACTTTCTTATTAATATCATTGGATATCCATTCAATAAATACTTCTTGTATAGTTGTTAGATTTCCTTTTTTTTGTGTCTTTGTTACAAGTTGTTCTATGTTTTCTAGTTACATTTTAAATGCATTTTTTTCCATAGCTCTATAGGGCAATAAGACTTAAAATTTATTGTTTTCTTTACATTACATACTTTTCAAACTTACAAATATGAAGACATTTGTTGAATCTTTTTATTGCAATGTCCAGATAATTAATCTGTTTTCTTCACGCTCGTATGTGAATTGAATGTTCTGATTTTATTTTGTTGGCATTTCTCATAATTTCTTATGCTGTAACAGTATGACTATTTTACAAACTTCTAGACCAGTGGTTCCCAACCTTTTTTCATTAGCGTACCCCTGTGGCATTTCCAACTTCCCAATGAGCAATGCATGCGCAAATCTCGCACTACCTGTTTGTAGAGAGTGGTGCCATTTTGAATTATATTTTGACTCGGTTCTCGGTCCTCAGAGTACCTACAAGTCTTTTTCTTTTTTATGCGCGCATGATTTGGGCACCTATTACTCTGTGCCAAATTGCAACTTCTGACATGTACTCCTTCATACCTCTAAGCTGGTAACACAGCAGACAGTACAATTTTATAAACAAGATATAGTCTTGTCAATAAAAATTTAATAAAAATACTGAATAAATAATGAAAAAATTACCGCTTGTAGAGAAAATCTGGAGAAATTAGCTATGTCCTTTTCCTTGCTAACAATAAAAAATACCTTCCATTCTAAACCTAATAACCGGTGCAAAACAATTATATTTCTGGCTAACGTTTTCGGTCCCTCCACTGAGACCTTCCTCAAGCCTATATTTCTTCTTACACGATCTTTTTCAAAACGATTTTTGAACAATCGAACCTTTAAAATTTTCCGTTATGCACGTGCCACCCGATTAAATCGAAAAAATCGAACAATTCTGATTCAAAGCGTTGAAAACCTCCGTAAATCTTCCAAATCCTACGCTTTAATCGCATAACCAATCCTATGCTAATTAAGACCGCTCCATCATTCCTCTAAAAGTATCTTGCCATCCCTTTTATTATGATGTCATATACATTCTTTTTCTAACATTTTATCACTTTCACCAAACTGCCCCTCCCTTAGTTCGTTAAACTTCCCATTCATTCATTTAGGGAGGGGCAGTTTGGTGAAAGTGATAAAATGTTAGAAAAAGAATGTATATGACATCGTAATAAAAGGGATGGCAAGATACTTTTAGAGGAATGATGGAGCGGTCTTAATTAGCATAGGATTGGTTATGCGATTAAAGCATAGGATTTGGAAGATTTACGGAGGTTTTCAACGCTTTGAATCAGAATTGTTCGATTTTTTCGATTTAATCGGGTGGCACGTGCATAACGGAAAATTTTAAAGGTTCGATTGTTCAAAAATCGTTTTGAAAAAGATCGTGTAAGAAGAAATATAGGCTTGAGGAAGGTCTCAGTGGAGGGACCGAAAATGCTAGCCAGAAATATAATTATAAGACAAAAAACACCTTGATGCTGAGAACGTTAATTAAATTTAATCAAAAACAAACGTTTTTGGCCCACTCCATGAGCCATCGTCAGGCTAACTACATTCGAATACAATTTCAAACAAGCAATTTCAAATTGAAATAAACTACAAAAAAAGAACTCACGCGCTACGCTGGATAACGTAAACTAAAACTAATATAAACAACATAGAAAATAATAAAATAAAATATGTCAATGTTACATGTGTACATTGTAAAAATCTATAGTCTATAGTTCTCTAGGCAATCCTTTTGCCGTATCTAATGTATTCCTGTGACTTTTTTAATTAAAAACTTCCAAGCTGATGGTAAAATCGCCGCATCCTTGTAATTTAAGCATTTTTTGGTTAAGCCGGACTTATAAATTTCACATTTTTCGGTTGTAGCCACAAGTGTCGGCGAATGTATCGAAATATAATTGTTTTGCACCGGTTATTAGGTTTGGAATGGAAGATATGCTTATAGTCCAGTGTTTTTAGAGGAGTTTTATTAATAAAAAATACTTTTTATAAACAAAAAAAAAACTTTTTTCAAACAACACGTGGGGATATTGTTGCGAGATAATAATAATAATGGTAACACACCCCACCATCAAAAGTCTGTAGCATAATCACTAATCACGCATAATGGTATCCCCACTACCATTGACCATCTGCGCAACATTTATTGATCTGTTGCGTTGTACTACAATCGGCAGCATAAGTTTTTATTTCTATTTTTGCATTTTGAAATGTATAATAAAGTTTGTGATTGTTGCAAGGAACATTTTTTACCTAATAATTTTTTAATACTATTCATTTATGATACATAATATATTATTTTTTCTCTCATAATAACTAACTTTTTTCTGTACCCCTAAACAATCTATCGCGTACCCCTGGGGGTACACGTACCCTGGGTTGGGAATCGCTGTTCTAGACTAGTTACCGGTACTTGTAAATATCACTGCTAAACCTTTAATTTCTGGTAAGATATGATACACAAACAAACAAACATTTTCAATCTTAACCAAGATTCTGCCTCAGGTTCTTGGATCACTTGAGTTCTAAATATGGAGTGCTAAGATTTGAATGTTTTGAATACAAACCGTTTAAACTAGTATGGAATTAAGAACAAAGATTTAAAAAATTAAAATTGTTTAAAAACCAATGGAGTCAGATTTTGTTATTAATCTTACTTGATTGTACTATAAAGTAGTACTCGAAAATTTAAATTTTCGTGTACTAGTTTATAGTACAATTAAGTAAGATTAATAAGAACAAAGATTTGAAATACAGTAGGGCATCAATTATCCGACTTAATTGGAAACTGGGGTTGGTCGGATAATCGAAAAGTATGAAAAAATACATTATTAGTATAGTGTATTAGGCCTGGTTTAAATACTAGTCTTACTTTCATGGTCGAGCCAGTGCTGCCAGCTAAAACGTGCAAAAATTTAATAAAAATAGTATTAAAGTAGCCAAAACAACCAAATATTGTAGTGCCACATCACTAGCGGATATTTGAATTTGCCGACTAGAACGCGGTCGGTTAATCGGAGGTCGGATAATCGATGCTCTACTGTAATATACTAAAATTTGAATCTTAGAATACCATATTTAGAACTCAAGGAATCCAAGAATCTGAGACAGATCTTGGTTAAGATTGAAAACATTCCTTTGTGTATTGTATCTTACTGGGAATTAAAGGTTTAGTAGTGATATTACTATTTTATATTAATAGTATAGTATCTATGTATAATCTCTCTATACACCGGAATTTGTAATAATTAAAATAACCCTTCTAACCTTTTACCCGGTGTCGTTCTATTTTTAGAATCGTTCTATTTACAGAATCGCAAACGTTTTCACAGCCCCTCCTGGGCTCTTCTTCAGGCTTCGTCGAATAGGCCGTTAACATTCAAATAAATAATCAATTTGAATTTCTTTTCGGAACATTACCACGTGCAGCAGCTGGATATTTGTACTGCGCATGCTCCATGTTCTTCCCTTTAAACACTGTTTTCTAGCAAAACCTGCCATGCGCTCGATAGGATCATTTCCTCTTTATAATTAACGCAGGTACTACGTAATCCCGCCTTAAATATCTCCATGGCTTCTAGCCATTTCAATTGCTGTGGGTTATAGCTGGATATAATGATTTTTGCCGCATGCAGGTCCGCCGTTATCTCCTCTTCCGACGCGTACGTCGCCAGGGCCGTAGTGTATCTACCGTGCTGTATGTCTGACTCGTGCTCCTTTAACCTCACTTTTAATGCACATTTCGTGGAACCAATGTATGTTAATTGTCTATCGCACCTGTGGTCTTCTAGTGGTATCATATATACTCCCGAAAGCCTTTCGGGGTTTGGTGGGTCTTTGTCATTGCTTAATATTCTGAAGAGAGTCTGACATCTTCTGTACACGATGTTAATTCGTTGTCGGTTGGCCACGGTGTTGTAAATGGATTTCAGCACTGGATTGTATGTGATAGATATCCTTTCATTTTCTTCCTGTCTGATATTCAATGGTTGTCCTGTCGAATTATTTGCCTTTTGGGACTTCTCATGTCTTCTAGACGACTTTTCAATGAGAGCTTTGCTGTATCCATGGCTTATAGCAATATTTTGGATATGAATGAGCTCCGTTTTGAGCGCTTTTTTTGTAGAGGAGTGCGTATGAGCCCTTCTCACTAATGCTCGGAAGGCAGCTATTTTGTATTGAAAAGGATCATATGAATTTCTAGCGATATATGTGTGGAACGTGCTAGGCTTTCGGTATACTGATGTAAGTATATTAGCTCCTCAAAGTTGATATCAATATCCAAGAAGTGCACCCTCGATGAGTCGTGTTGCTCCACCTCTAATGTTAGCCCGTACGGATTACTGTTTATGGCTTCGAGGAATAATTTTATGTCCGGTTCTACTTTCCAAAATATAATAATTATTCCTCGAAGCCATAAACAGTAATCCGTACGGGCTAACATTAGAGGTGGAGCAACACGACTCATCGAGGGTGCACTTCTTGGATATTGATATCAACTTTGAGGAGCTAATATACTTACATCAGTATACCGAAAGCCTAGCACGTTCCACACATATATCGCTAGAAATTCATATGATCCTTTTCAATACAAAATAGCTGCCTTCCGAGCATTAGTGAGAAGGGCTCATACGCACTCCTCTACAAAAAAAGCGCTCAAAACGGAGCTCATTCATATCCAAAATATTGCTATAAGCCATGGATACAGCAAAGCTCTCATTGAAAAGTCGTCTAGAAGACATGAGAAGTCCCAAAAGGCAAATAATTCGACAGGACAACCATTGAATATCAGACAGGAAGAAAATGAAAGGATATCTATCACATACAATCCAGTGCTGAAATCCATTTACAACACCGTGGCCAACCGACAAGGAATTAACATCGTGTACAGAAAATGTCAGACTCTCTTCAGAATATTAAGCATCGGCAAAGACCCACCAAACTCCGAAAGGCTTCCGGAAGTATATAAGATATCACTAGAAGACCACAGGTGCGATAGACAATTAACATACATTGGTTCCATGAAACGTGCGTTAAAAGTGAGGTTAAAGGAGCACGAGTCAGACATACACCACGGTAGATACACTACGGCCCTGGCGACGTACGCGTCGGAAGAGGAGATAACGGCGGACCTGCATGCGGCAAAAATCATTATACCCAGCTATAACCCACAGCAATTGAAATGGCTAGAAGCCATGGAGATATTTAAGGCGGGATTACGTAGTACCTGCGTTAATTATAAAGAGGAAATGATCCTATCGAGCGCATGGCAGGTTTTGCTAGAAAACAGTGTTTAAAGGGAAGAACATGGAGCATGCGCAGTACAAATATCCAGCTGCTGCACGTGGTAATGTTCCGAAAAGAAATTCAAATTGATTATTTATTTGAATGTTAACGGCCTATTCGACGAAGCCTGAAGAAGAGCCCAGGAGGGGCTGTGAAAATGTTTGCGATTCTGAAAATAGAACGACGCGATTCTAAAAATAGAACGACACCGAGTAAAAGGTTAGAAGGGTTATTTTAAGTATCTATGTACTTTGCAAGAAAACACTACATTTTCAAAACTGGCTATACTATGATCTGTATCGACCATACATATTTCCACCAATTTCAAACTTATTACAGATCCCATAGCTATATCATCTTTTTGTCTATAAATTTCTTTTGATACTAGAAAGAGATTATTAATAAATTCTATTAATTCTATAATATACTTCAGAATCTCTTACTGACATAATACTTGATCATATTAAATTTAATTGATGGAGTGCAGTTATATCAAGCCTCTATTAGTCTATATCAGTGGTGGACAAACTTTTTTAATGGGGGGCCACAAAGTTTAAGAAATTCTAGAGGAGGGCCAGAATTATAGAAAAAATGCATTTTGTGTTAAAGCTTTTAATCATAATATTATAAAAACATTACAGCATTACACACAAATGTTACAAATTACCTTTTACCTTAAATAATTATTAATTTAACTTTTATTCGAAGGCCCTGCCATGGTAGGCGTGTGAGACATATGGAATTGTTTTTGATTTTCCATAATATTTTCGAAAGCAGGTTCCAGCTGTGACAAAGCAACTTTCAGCAGTGCGAAAAGGTGTTCATCAGTCAATCGGTTTCTGATTGAGTTTTTCCGCAATTTCATGGTCGAAAAAGTCTGTTCGCACACATAAGACGACGCAAACATCGCCATAATTTTCTGGGCGTGAGCAATCATCTTTGGGAATTCAGATTTCCGCAGTGCTCTATAAAAATCTAGTTTTGTGGAATTCAAGAACAATTGCTTTAAATGGGTACTGCACTGCATTTCAATAATTTCCAACTGCAATTCTGCAGATACATTTTCCGGATCTACATTAAACGGCATCGAGAAAACATCTAGCGATGATTGAATGTTCTTAAAATCTTGAAACCTAGTTTCAAATTCTGTGTGAAGTTTTTTCAACGCCTGACTGAATTCTTTTAGTTTGTTCTCACTCACTGGTGACATGGATTTTAAACGCAGAAAGTGAGTTAAATCGTTCTTCGCCATGCAGTTATAAAACAGAAAAAGCTGAGTTTTAAATGATTTCAGACAACCCCAAGTCTCATCTATAAATTGGTTCTTTCCTTGCAATTTTTTATTTAATTTGTTATAGTGTTCGAGCAAATCGGTAAAAAATGCAAAATCAGTACGCCAATCTGTCTTCGAAGATTTGGAAATCAGACCATTTGTCTGTTTTATTCTTTAAGAAATCTTGTATTTCCTCTTTTAAATTCTAAACCCGTTCAAATGCATATCCACAACTTAACCATATTACTTTCGTGTGGTAAAGAAGGTCAGAATAATCTGCGTCGACTTCAATCAGAAATTCTTGGAATTGTCGGTGTACCAAGCCCCGAGATCGAATCGTATTAATTAGTTTTAAAACCACATTAAGTACATGGGTAATATCTATTGCAGCTTTACAAAGGACGTCCTGGTGAATTATACAATGTAAAAATACAACATCGTGATTAGGATTCTGGTTCCGAAAAATACCTGAAAATCCTGCGTTTTTTCCAACCATATTTGGGGTAGTTATATTCCAACCATATCTGTAGTTATATTGCATAATTTTGAAATAGGCGCATTTAAATTTTGAAGACCTTCGGAAAATTCGTTATAAATTATTTGCCCCGTCGTTTTTCCTTTTATCGATTGCAAACAAGCTAGCTCTTCAGTAATATTAAATTCGTCGTCAACGTCTCTAATGAAGATTAATAATTGAGCAGTGTCACTTCTATCCATACTTTCATCCATCGTCACGGAAAAATATTTAAAGTTTTCTATATGCTGCCGAAATTGAGTCGACAAGTTTGATGCAATGGCATCAATTTGCGTTGTTACTGTTTTTCGTGATAAGCTGACAGACTCAAACTCTAATTTTTTCTGGACATAAAATTTTACTCATACTCACCATACAATCTTTTACAAATTATCCTTCTGAGTATGGTTTGTTATTTTTAGCTATTTTATAAGCCACAACACATCCAGCCAGTGTAGAAGTCTTTTGAGCAGTGTTTTGCTTTATAAACACATTCCGTTGAGCAGATATTGTTTTTTTTTAGGTTTTCCGCATTTACCTTTTTTTCTGCGTCATTCATCAAAGCATATTTGGTTTTTCAATGTTTGGTGTTGAAATGACGAGCAAGGTTAAAATCTTTAAATACTGCCACTGCTTCATTACAAATAAGACATACTAGCTTACCGTTGTATTCCGTAAAAAAGTATTTCTAAGCCCACTCTTCTTTAAACAGACGACACTCGGAATCGACTTATCGTTTTTTATATGCCATTATCCCAAAAGCGCAGATTTTTTTAAAAACGATTATGAATGTAAAGTGTTACGCGAACAAGCAAGAACAAGAGACAAAATTAATGTAAAACGTGCATCTCGGTCAGTGACAGCTGGCGAGTGGCGACCGAGTTCACTCGCCCCCGCCGCCCGCGCTTCTCATTTCACCACGCTTTGCGCCCCGTATTACGCAACACTTGAACTACGCGGCTAGTTTAGCTTCACCTATAGGTTATGCATCTATTATTCTATTAAGTAGAATCTACTTTATACTTCTCGACCATCACAACGTAATTATAGCGGGCCATATACTATCCATGTCGATGGACCCTCGGCGGGCCGGATTAAATACTTTCGCGGGCCGGAGTTGGCCCGTGGGCCGTACTTTGCCCATCACTGGTCTATATGCTAATTAATGTATAAATAGTGTAAATTTTGCACCCATTTCTTCTCATCATCCTATGCATCTGCACAATTTATTGTATCGGGGGCCAAAACTAGATTCTGTAATGAAACATGACAAATTACACTGGAGAAGGTTCAATAATCACATTGACTATAGCTTTTTTTTTTTTTTTTTTTAGATTTTTAGTTATATACTATGATCAATCATAGTATATAAAAAATCTTTAAATCAAATATGTTATACCATATTGTTATTAATGTTACTCTCTTTATATAAGAAATGTATTAAAAAAATATATTTAAATTCAGTATTTTAGATGATGATTACAAATTTAAAAGAAATCTTATATTTGTTTTTTTTTATTATTATTATTAATTGTCATTAGTGTTGTTTTGTTTCTTTTTATTGAAAAACAAAATGAAGTAATAAAATTTTACAATTTTAACAGGTGATTTACTTATAGTAATAGCTCAAATTATAACTGCTACTCAAATGGTTGTTGAAGAAAAATTTGTTAACAAAAATAATGTACCACCACTTCAAGCTGTTGGATGGGAAGGTATGTATGCTTTGGATAATTTTAATTAAAGTATATTTATTTAAAACTATGTATGTTTATGTGTCATTGAAAAAAAACAATGTGAAAGTTTGATGATTAAAAATCTCAAAATCACATGGAAGAGAATTTCACATGAAAATGCTATGCACATTTAGTTTATTTAATGAATTATACTATTCAATTAGAGACACATACCATGTGTACACATACACTACATTTACTATAAGAGAGATACATTGTGTACTGAATCGATTGTTCTCAAATTCTTAAGATTTTTGAATTTAGAAAGTCTTGATTCAAAATTTTAATATACCTCATAATGTAGGAAGTGTTACATTAAAGATATGATTTATTTATTCATTTATTTATTTTTTTGTACATTTTTCTGGTTTATAAAAAAACTCGTTAGTTTCATTTTTGATTTTCTTTCATGGATTTTACTTTCGTGGCTGTTATAATGTAACGTGGCTTACATTTCTGGCTGTTATATAATATTGTAAGCATGTCACATTTTACCTTCCAGAATTTTGAAATCTCATTGATTTGACACCTCTGAATTAAAAAAGTCAAAAAACTGATATCTGGAATATGTGGGTGTTTGGATGTTTATTTTGTTTAATATTTCAGGATGGATTAAAGATTAAGAAATGAAATTTGGCATTGTAACTTTTATATAAGAAGCATTGATACAAAAAATTTGATGGTTAAAGGTTGAGGGGTAGGGAGGTAGAGGAATGGTTACTTGTCATATTTCAGATGGGGTCGGACTTAATGAAAATTTTAACCATTATTGGTATTTACAATATTTTTAAAAACTCATCTCTACCCTCAAAATTAAGCCGTTTGCCTTTTTGTCATAATTTATAATATAAAAGTTATATTTTTAATAAAATCTCATAACAGCCAGGAAAGTTACATAACTTGTTGCTGAATTTTTTGTTACGGTTGTAGTTTCCTTTCTTTTCAATTTTACTTCCCCATTTCTGAATTAAATTCTTTCCTTTATTTTATATTCTGAAATATGAAAAGTTCATTAAATTTTATGATATAATCTTCTCATAGTGCATATCATCCTAATATATTGAAATTGGCATGGAAATTTTTATGAATAACATGAATAAATCCTGAATTAATCTGATAGTATTGATTTTACTGTACAATAAGTCTAATATTAAATATTTTTTGTTTTCAGCAATATGTATACATTGTGTAATGGAATTTAAACTTCATATGTAGTGCTTGATATATTTGAACATCAGGAAATTGCATCATATAATCATCTATGTCAGGTTCTTACCTGTGAATCAGTATAATGATCCTATTTCACTGAATATGGAGTTTTTTGTATTTGTAAGACATTGTCTTTCAAATGATTTTATAACCAAAAGTTGCAGAAATGGCTATCCATTTCAACAATAAGAAATAATGACTCCATATATAATTTTAAATTTCAAAACTATTAAGGCTAAAAATTTATATCAGCACTTTTCAGGATTTATCTTACCATCACAAAAAATTGTTTTCTTTTCTGCATTATGAAGAACATAAACTTTTTATTTTATAAAAACAAATATGAGTAGTTATTTCCAAAATAAATGCTTGTATTTAAAATTTCTACAATTTTTGCATTTTATTATTACATAATTCTGAAAAGTTATATTAATAAATGTTTTTTATTATCAATGCACTTACTTCTCTCTTAATTTTACTAAGCATTCTCCTTTCTGATTTATTTTTTTGTTTTAGTGTATCTTTCCACACTACAATAACACTTCATCATTATTGTGATTCATAAATCAAATGCGAATTTTAATGCTATTGAAGAGTTATTGGAAATGTAAAAGGGTGTACTAAATAAAATGTCAAAGAATAAAAGTGAAATAAGAGTATTGGTAATAATGTCGTTTTATTAATATAATTTTTCAAATTCATATCAGAGTTGAAGTATTATACAATGACATATTGTTTATACATTTCTCAATGGACCAGGCCAAAAAAAAATACAGGGCAATCATAAATTCTCAACAAAGAGGGGTGATAGTACACATCAAGATGAACAATATTTGTAATGGAACCTAGGGCCACATTCCACTCATAGTGACAGAAAAGAGTAAAGTTATATATCTATGTTGATCCTTTAACAGTGAAAAAAAAGACTTAACTAATATAGGAGTTTCATATTTCCATTTGCATCAGAGAAAGACTCAGTGGTGTTTGAAGACTTTGTTGCATAGCCAACACTGTTGAATGAAATACTTGCATCCTCTTGTAGACTCCTAGTGTGGTGTTGATCTTGTCTGCAGTAACAATGATTCTCATGACAAGATCTTCCATGGAGTCCATATGCATCTCATACACCAATGTTTTCATGTACCCCAGAAGAAGTCCAGTGGATTAAGGTTCAGGGAGCATGGAGGCCAAGCCACATGTCCAATCCAGTGGGATATGTTCCATTTAAGAAGTATTGGATCTTGGAGAGAAAGTGTTATGGGACCCATCATGTGTCTTCATAAACCACATGTTCCTCTGTATGGTGAGCAGAACATCCTGCAACATACCAGGAAGCACTTGCTCCAAGAACACACAGTACACTGCCCCAGTCAGACATTCTAGCAAGAGGTAAGGTCCCACCAGACAATCACCAAGGATACCTGCCCAGATTTGCACAGCATATCTCTACTAGTGTTTTCAAGGGTGAATTTTTTTGAGCCCAAGCATGCTGGTTATGATGTTGAAAATGCCTTCCTGTGTGAATGTGGCCTCATTACTGAATAACACTAATGCAAGAAATACTGAATTAATAGTGTTCATCAGGAGCATTCATGAGATATTGATCATGAAGTGAGATAATCATCTTCATTCAAAGCTTGGATTTTCTGGACTTAGAAGGTAATCATACATGCCTCATGCAGAACATTCCACACAGAATTTTTACAAGCATCCATTTCAGATGCCACTGCTTGTATACTTATGGAAGGAGCATCTGCAAATTCTTGCAAGATACACACTTCCATTTCTGGTGTCTGCACATTTCGGATACATCCAGTAGCCCTCATTCATGTAGCCAATGGGCCAGTTTCATACAATCTTCAATTAACACCGGTGAAGGTCAAATGGTAAGGAATACAATGATTTAGAAATCTCTTACAATACAATCTTTGTGCTTCACATTCATTACCACCTGGTTGGCCATACATCAGATTAGTGTTTCTCATTTCCCAGTCTTTTCTTGTCCCAGGATTCTGGGATAAAAGTGAACTATTTCCCGGGATTCTGGGAAATCCCAGGATAGAATTAATTATTTTTAAGATATACAAAATGTCTTCAAATCAAATGGTATAATTATTTTTTAAAGTAATTTAATATGTTCCGCAACCTCCAAAATCATATTAATAATGATGTGTAAGATATATATTAAAAATTACCTTTGAATTATGTAGAAATTTTCACAAATAGAAAAAAATTATTTTAAAGTTTGCTGGAAACTGCATACAACAACAACAAAATTGCTTTGAATTGAGTTGAAAATTTAAAAAAAAAATGAACTTAGATAAAACTTCTAACTTAAAAAGTAATTTTCGTTTTTAAATAAAACATAATACAAAATATTATTGTAAATTTTTATAATAAGATTTTAAAAAGCAAAGATGGTCAATACTCCAATCAATCTACCTGGTTCTTATTTAACTAATGGAAAGCCTGCTACCGAGAATGCCCTTTCCAATTCAATTCGAGTGGGTGGAATTTGTCTTTAATGCAATTAAGAGAAGACACGTGTTTTTCACCCGTAACCTGGAAGATTTCTAGTTGGTTTTCGAGATTGTAGTACTTCTTTGCTCTCTAGTATTCTCGATTTGTCTACCTCGGCTGCTTTAATAGAAACATCAAGCTTATAGCCCAATAATTCGGCAGTTCGTTTGTCTTTAATAATCGGGTTTACGAAGAAAAACTTCGTACTTGCAGACTTCGTACTCGTTTGTATCCTTGCCCAATTTGCACAACCTGGCGTTACGCAATTATCGAAGCTACCGGGCACGGTGAAAAATTAAGACTGCGTAAGCGCAATTATTCCAGATATTACAGGTTCCGACAAGTAAAGAATTTTTAATCCTGCCACAAATAAGCTACGTATTGATTATTGACCATTTGTGACACGCCATAACCAGCAAAATTTAAAAAACTAATAAGTAGGTTTAAAATTAATAAATACAAATGTATTCTGACAGTTTACGAGTTAATTATACTTTCTATTTGCAAAATTTCCTCAACCTTAACACAAAATAAGAAAAAAGTGAATCTTTAAGAAATTTGCAGGATTTCCCGGGTTAAAAAAGACAACCGGGATCCCATTTGAGAAGCCCTACGTCGGATGCATATCTGCCAATTTCTCTTATGTTTAGTCTTCCATGCTTGCATGAATTATCCTCTGATGTTATCACAATACTTATTGATGAACAGGTTTGGCTGCGTTTTTAAATGTTTGCTCCTAATAATCTATGCACTTGATCATTTGACCCGATTTGCATCTTGTGTTTCTCATGCACGGGTTGTAAATATTTGTGCATTCTAGATGTTTTTTGATCTTATTCTGTTTTGGCACTATGAGTGGAATGTGGAAGCTAGTTTCCATTGCAAATATTGTTTGTCTTGATGTGTACTATCACTCCTCTTTTTTATTGAAAGTGTTTACTATCACCTTGTATAGTTGTAAAAATATATAATTAAAATTTAAGTTAAGATGTACTGTACCACAAATTGTAAAACGAATAATTTTTATGACAAATTATTAGTATTACAGCTTTTAACAAATATTTTAATTTTTCTTTTATTCATATTTTCATTAAGCACAGTGAGGAAAAAATGACAAATTTAATGGAAAATTTAAAGCTATTTTCTCTATTATAATGCACTAGAAGTTCTTTTTAGAGTAAGATATCGAAAAGAGAAAGATATTCGTATATATATGAATATTTTTTCTCTTTTATATATATTATACATACGGTAGTTCCTGAAATAGATACGTGAAAGGAATATGTTATATAAAAAATATTTTTAAGACGCATGCGTGAGGCACTTGTATTTGTACAGAATATATAAGTAAAATAAGAGTTGTTTTTTTCTTTACAGGCTTCTTCGGTTTTATTATATTGTCAATTTTATTGGTGCCTATGTATTACATACCAGTGGGAAAGAATTTTTTTCATAATCCCAAAGGAAATTTAGAAGATGCCATCGACGGCTTCTATCAAATCGCAAATTCTTGGCAAGTGTGTTTGGGCGTTTGCGGTAAGATTTCTGAATTGTTAGAATATTCATTTGGAAAATGAGAATCCACTAATCGATGTCGGTGTATTTTTAGGGACTGTGATCAGCATCGCCTTTTTTAATTTCGCCGGAATAAGCGTGACCAAAGAGATCAGCGCCACCACCAGGATGGTGTTGGACAGCATCAGGACCCTTGTGGTGTGGATCTGCGGCATGCTTCTGTTCCACGAGAAGTTTGGTTGGCTGCAACTGGTGGGATTTCTGATACTTTTAGTGGGAATGTGTTTGTACAATGACATATACATCCGGCAATTTTGGAACAAACTTACACGCAGGGGAACCTCGGACGAGCTAGACCCCCTCTTGAACACCGAAAACGGAAGTATTAATGCCGAGAAGTAGTCGGAAGTAGTCGGAAGAAATTACTAGAGGATTGTGATATTCTGTAAATAATTGCACATTCCATCTCGATTTTCCACCGGAACAAAAATTATAATATATTAAAATTTTTCCGGCGAGGAAGAATTCAAAGATTATATCGAAAAATCTTTTAATTTATTTAACGAATGGGTTGAAATTTTGTTAAAGTTAAAATTTTTTGTCAATGTTTTATCCTAACGTCTTTCAATAGGATGGCCCGTTCACTTTTTAAATTCAAGCCATGTTTTATATAAGAATTGTAGAAAATTTCGTCTTAATATTTATAAAAAGAATTATTTTTCGATTCCTTCGCGTTAAACGAATCTGTAAAAAATTCCACCTCTGAAGTTATCGAATAAATTATTTTTAAAATTCGGCAAAACGACGACGATAATTTAAATTCGTCTTAAACTATGTCCATGTGGGTAAAATACATACACTAGCGTGTCAAGGCGACCGCAGAAAACATTTCGAACCGCCTATATTTAAGGGTTCGCAGCACTATAGCGATTTCGAATCGGAGAACCGCGATGGTTTAAAACTGTATCGAAGAGCTGATGCGAAAGTATGGGTATACTATAGATTACTCCCTATGGAATTTCGTGTGTTTGGGTATATATCTGAACTCGGGGGACCGAGACGAGTTCAACGATACTCTACTTTTGGACCGGAGACGAAAAATAAAAAAGTTATCATACTTTTTTCCGGCGATCGCGCGATGATAGGGAGTCGCGTCGCTCTTCGCTAAGTCGGCCTCGCTATCGCGATCGGGAGTCGCGTGGCTTGCCGTTAAAATTGCCTTTAGTAGACGTTTCCCTCCCCTTTTTTACTTTGTTCAAGAACTACCGTGAATCGATCACTAGTTTAGCACATGGCGGCGTGTGGTGGCTCCCGTACGAGAGGTCGGTCGGGCCGCCACGTTCGCTGCCATAAGTAACATAAACCGAAATGGCGATCGCGCGATGATCGGAAGTCGCGTCGCTCTCTCCGCTCTCGTATCGCGTGTTTAACGCTCCGGGAAATGACCGTAGTCCGACGTCACGGTTTGCAGACTTTACCGCAAGATGGCAATACTAGCAACTACGGCGCCGTCTGCACGAAAGCATTAAAAAAGTATGGTAACTTAAAAAGTGTGATAACTTTTTTATTTTTCGTCTCCGGTCCAAAACTAGGGTACCGTTGAACTCGACTCGGTCCCCCGAGTTCAAATATATAATCAAAGTCCTGAAATTCCATAGGGAGTAATCTATAGTACACCCGAAAGGATTAATACTTTGTATATTGTATACGTGTTGAATATTATAAAGGTAGATACGAAACTAAAACAGGTTCGCAGGAATAGGTTTGAGAGTAATAGAATTCGACACCTTCGAGAATTCTCATTTAACTTTCTGCATAGAGAGGTTTCATGTCGACATCACGAGTGACGTCATGAGCATGCGCAATTGTCCAGCGCCATCTTTGTGACTGTTTGTGACTTGTTTACGTTTTGTGTGTGTTCGCGTGCGCTTTAACTGGAGTTCTTGTGTTGTTTTTTTTCGTCGCGAATATCACTATGGTGATTTGTTGTGTAATTGGGTGTAATGCTAGTTCACTCAAGAACAAAGGAACATCATTTTTTTAAAATTCCCGGCATTATTTGTCATCAAGGATGGATATAAAAAATATTTAAAAATACATAGGGTATATTTTATATAAAATTTTATTTACATAATATCTAATCTCTTAAACTCTTCCTCCTGATAGATACTAAGGTCTTTTTCCATGACTTTGTTTTTATTTTATAATAATTTAATGGAAAAGATAAGAGATAAACTGAGGAGCTTTCACGACGAAGGCAAACTGCATGGCTCTCGAGAATTAACCGGAAAAATTTCGTTACGAATAAAGTGAATATCAATACAAGAGTTTGTCAGAAACATTTCATTTCAATATTTACGTTAATAAACACTAAGTTATATTTTAAAACCTAAAAGAGTTTACTGATTTGCTTATATTAATTTAGTTAGGTATAGTGCATTTATAAACGAATAACTAATGTAATTTCAGGATTTAGCTAGTGCAAACTTATAAACATTACACGTTAAAACTAAAAGCAAGTAGGCTTATTATATGCTAGTTTCAACTAGAAAATAAAAGTACTGAACAATTTGAATAAAAAAATTTCCACAGCTGTTTTTAATTAAACTTTTACTTTCAGACAAAAATTCTTAGTTAAGAAATACGTAAAAACACGAGTTTAAACAAACAAAAGAAAACATATCTTTCCAGGCAATATTACTTCGCCGTTATTCATTACTTTTACTTTTATATCAGGAGAAACCCAGCCAGTTGTTAAATAGTTATGGGCCTCTAAAGATTTATAAGCTTTCATTTGTGACGGTGTAGAAATTTGTTGTCAAAACCAAATAGTTTATAATGTCACCAAATTTTACTTTCGGCCACAACTTTTGATCTACGACGAAGTCTGATAAACTGGCTTCGTATGGATCGCCTTGAAATAACGAAATTTTCTCTTCGTACAGAGCTGCATCTCGTCCTGTTAGACCGCTAGAATAGCCCGCAAGAAAAGAATCTTTTTTAACTTAATCCATGATAATAGAACTGCAGTATTTTTATACGTTTAAACTAAAAAACGACGTCGAATAACAGACCTCGTGCAAGCTAAGCCAGCGAAAACTACCACAAAAATGGCGAATGGGCGGAGCAAACGTGTGTTTTATCACGTGACATGCGACCTTGAAACCTCTCTATTGCTCTAGTGAGTCTAGTCCATCCCTTGTAATAGGCAATAAAATAATATAGCATCCGACGTCGATAGAATCTGTCCCTTGTTCAAAAGTGTATTAGCGTTTCTAAGAGTTCATTGCAAAGCTGCAAACGCTATCGCTTTCAAATGGAATAAACTATATCAATTTTAGAATCCTTCTCTAAGAGAAATCAGGATCGATTGTAAGTCGACCTTTTATTAATTTTGTTTGCATCGGGATCGATCAGTATAAATATTGGGGCTAACGACAATGAGAGAAAAATTCTCATTGTCGGGTTCCGAGTGGATATATAAAAAGCGTATTTGTTGTTTACGGTACTCGTTTCTACTTTTTATAGTATGGTATAAATTACAAGTACTTTGGGGGATAATTTGCTGGTACAAAAGTATTGGGGATATATCCTCTGTTCCGTATAGATCGACGCCAATGTTTACTTGCATTCAAAGAGTTTTTGCTCCTTTCAAACTAGGAAAAAGCATCGACTAATACTAATTAAATGTTATCGAATTCTTTTATAATTCTATTCAAAAAGCCCGTGGTCACGACGTGTCTCGGTCCGAAAAAATCGTCACAATAAAATTAAATACACGACATATACGAATTTTGTGGGTTTTTTTAACTCCTTCCTGTGGGCTCTAAAAATGGCCTCTTTAATCGAGCCCATTACGGGTTTGGCCAGGTCCACAATGGGGTGGCAGGGTGACGAGGGACGTGGCTCGACATATTCGAACGGACCACCCCCGAAAAATTCCCGGCGACTTTTTCGACCCGTCCCAGGGCCGGATTTACCAATCCAGGGGCCCTGGGCACAAATTCGGTGGGGGTCCCCCCTTAAAGAGTAGGCAAATTTGATGATTTAGAAAGTTTACACAAAATACTGTACTTTCAATAGAGGAAAAAAGTGAAATCTACTCCGCACGCGGCGCTAGTATCGATGAGGTCGTAAACAGACTAAGCGATACGTTGTCGGTTGTAAAGTACCATTTGTTTTTTCTTTAAACGAAAATCTAATAAATATTTTAAGTTTCAAAAATGCCAAGTACGTGGTGCCGTGTACCACATTGTTCTAATAGTGGTGGTCACAAGTTTCCAAAAAATCCAGCATTGCGAAAGAAATGGATTCACGCCGTTAAAAGAGCAAATTGGAAACCAACTTCATCCAGTCTCGTGTGTAAAAATCACTTCACACCTGATCAGTATAAGGAGATTAATATCTTTGGTAAGCACATTATTTAAAGAATTATAATAACTGTACAATATTTTTTTCAAGCTATTAGCAATTAAGAAGCTGAAAAATACTTGATGTTTACATCAAAAGTCTCTGTTTAGTTTTAATATCTAGGCGTGATAAGCCCTAACAGTAGAGGCTAGTTTTGAGCACTTACATAGCATTAATGCTAAGTTAACAAAGGATAAAAAATATATATAGTACCATGGATTTAATTGTTAATTCTTTATGCTAAATGAAAAATAAATAGATTTATTTTACTTTATTAGGAAACATCTCAGCAAAGAGACAACTGAAGGCTGATGCTGTACCAAATGTATTTTTTTGGTCTAAAAAAGAGGCACCTTCGGTTGCGAGCAGACGAACAAGAAGAGAAAACCGTGAACGCAAAGTTCAAGATAATCGTGATGCATGTTATATAATGGATACTGGTACATTAGAAATAGTAGTAGTAGTAGTAGTAATAGATGAGGAGGAGGAAAAGGCTACTTGTCTTATTGAAAATAATGTGGCAAGCACTATGGTCTGTGTAACTACACAGACCCATACTTTTGAAGTCCCAATGTCAGTTGAAAGATTTGAGTTTGACAACAATGCTATACATTACTATACTGGGTTAGAGAACTACAATTCTTTCAATTCTGTACTACAAAGTTTGGGACCAGCAGCATACAGCTTAAAATATTACAAGTTTCAGGTTGTAACACTTGCAGTGCCAAACCAGTTGTACTTGACTTTAATAAAATTAAGATTGACAATATACAGCAAATTTTGAGTTGAGTAGGATGTTTAGTGTATCTGAAGAAACAGTACGAAACGTTTTCGTTACTTGGATCAATTTCATGTATTTACAATGGCGAGAGTTGGATATATGGAGTGAAAGATCTCTTGTTGATATATACATGCCTAGAGATTTTAAAATGAAATTTCCGAATACTAGAGTTATCATTGATTCTCTAGAATGCAAAATAAGCAAACCGAAAAATCCTGTTGCACAGCAGGCTACGTGGTCGTCATATAAAAATGACAACACATTAAAAGCAGTTGTAGGTTGCGCACCAGGTGGTCTAGTAAGTTTTGTTTCAGAAGCCTATGGTGGTTCTGCAAGTGATCGACAGATTGCAGAAAGGTCTTCACTGTGTAAAATAACAGAGGCAAAAGACTGTGTAATGGCTGATAGAGGTTTTAACATTCAGGACTTGCTAATTACTAAAGATGTTGTGGTAAATACACCCACTTTTACGAGAGGAAAAGCACAGCCGAGCAGCAGTTTGTTATCTCGAGACAGAAAAATATCTAGTAAAAGAATACATATTGAACGTATTATAGGAATGGCTCGTACATTCAAGATTTTGAGGCAACGCATGCATCCGACATTAATCAAACTTGGCAGTGAAATTATATTTATATGTTTTATGTTATGCAATTTTAGACCAAGCATTGTTGGCAGAGATGCTTAATTTGTTTCACTGTTAGTCTAGCTCTCTATTAATTCTGTATATAATGTTTTTTTCATTCTAGACCCTAGCCTAATTTAAGTTTTCCATTTATAGTATTTTTAAATTTTTGTCTGCTTATAAATTCTAAGATTAAGAATGTATACTAGCATACACAGTAAGGTCTTCATTATGGAACTTCAATTCAAAGTAATATAGTGGTTTTAAAATCTGTACTATAGTTGAATAAATGTTTGTAAATTTGTAAGCAAATAAAAAATTTTAATTTTTAAAACAAAATCTTTTTTTATTATTTAAAAAATTCACCATCTAGAAAAATTTTACATAAACTCAAATTGTAAAATAAAAATAACAATTAGCTCAATTATTTTATAAACTTAATGTTTATAGAACATCTTTTTTAAAAGAGCTGGCTTAAAATGCTCATGGAAAAACATAATTAGTGTTTCAGTCATGTCTGCAATTAATTTATCATCTCTTGGAATGATACAAACTTTGAAGTCACTTTTTGTGTAAACAAACAGGTGAGCAACTTGTCTATTTGTCACTGCTAATTGACCTTGGATTTGATAAAAATAATCATGATTCCGTTTTAAAGTAATTTTGTCATCGGTACATTCCAAATATGGTACATTTTGCATTCACAGGAAGTTTAAAACTGGAGTAAGGACATTTAACTTCTAATATTTTATCATCATCCACTAGCCCATCTGGACTTGCAGCTAAGAATGGGTATTTTGGATGAAGAAACATGCCACATTCTTTCACAGGAGTATTTTCAAAAGAAGAATATGCTTCAATTGCTTCTTTTTCATACCTTAAGCCATGAGAAATTGCCTTACTTTTTATTGGCCTACTTGACAGTAACGAGTCACACAATTTTAGTCTGTCTGCTGATTTTAATTTACAAACTTTTCCAAAGTTTGAAGATGTCAAACGCAACAAATGTTCCTTCTTCCAAACTGCACTTTTTCGTTGTAATCGGGTCTCTTTTTCCAAATGTTCTATGTACTCCCTACTTGCTTCAGTTACATGTAAAGCTTTTAAAAACATTTCGGACATTGTGCTTTTGCAATAATCATGATCTGACTCTAAAGCCCTCATGTTTGCTGGTTGCCTTAATTGCAATATCGGTATTGCACAACCACTTTGCATGTTCATTGCCAAATTAATAACAAAGTTTGTATAATCAGAGATTGAACTGCCAGATGGTCTGGGGTCAAATTTCATGTCTTCCAATCGTTTCCTTTTCATTCCTCTCTTCTTAAATAAATGAAATGGAAGCTCACTAGCCTTAACTGGGGAACCTTTATGTTGGCGGGTAGGCTGATGGAATGTTTGCAGAACCTGAGTGCATGTTTTGTGACACTTATAATTGCCTGTTCTTCCTTATTCTTCTATTGCCAATAGTGTTACACATACATGTTTGCAATACGCTTTAGGCCCTTTACCTGCTGTACATTCACATATTGCATTTTCTATATCCCCATCATCTGTAATTACTAAATCTGTATAATATGTGTTCCCCTTGGTTAATTCAGATTTTACATTACCTTTAAAATATGAAAAATTTTTTTCTTTTGTTCCTCTTATTGTTAATAAGAATTCATTAAAATACATCTGCACAGCAGACAGTGGCATTCTTTGATCTGACATCTCCATGTAGGCATCAATTGTATCTATAGTCAAAACTGGTATTTGTAAACTTGGAGAGAGATCCTTATATTCAGATGAATCAGGAAGTTTGAGTTCAGGAGAGCTATCACAGGTTATAGAAAAATTATGAGTTTCCCGATTCCTCTCATGCCAGTAACCTGAAAATTATTGTAAACAAGTTTAATAACTAGTTAAGATATGATCACCAATATTTTATTCAGTTTTTTCTGTCACATTGACAGGAAAGGCAAAAATTATTATTATATATTATATTCTTACCTTAATATATTACATATAATATAAAAATAAACAGTATAAGGTAACTGAACAGTATTGACAAGCACCTAAATATGGCATATATATAGTGTATGCCAAATTTAGTAAAAGAAAATGGGAAAAAATTCACTTGTACAAAAAGTTTATTGGTGAAGAAATTAGTCTTATTGCATTAAATTATTGAAACAAGAAGACTTGTGACCAATAAAAAAGACATTTTGATTATATTTATTTTAAATACTCCAAATATTGTTTTCTCTTGGTAAAAGATTAAGATATATATCTCTTATATTGTCTTAGAACTTCATAGAAAGTAGTTTTGTTTGTGTTGATTGTTGTTCTAAATTACAGTGATAACCTATTGGTACAGTTAACATTTCAGATACTGATATAAATTGGTTATAATATATCAGGCTCGGTACATGACCATATTCCAAAGGAAAAAAAATTTATTTTAATTAAAGTTTTGACCTTATGTATTGGTTAGACAAATGTGAAAGGAATCAATGAGAACTTTACTGATCTTTAAATGTTTTTATCGACGAAAAATGTGCATTTTGTGAAATCTTATCCTTAAAACTTTCATCTACTGGTAAGTTACCTTATCATGTAATAGTTATAAGGACTTGAAATTATAAATGTAATAATTAACGATAAAAATATAGATGTAGATTATTTTAACTTACCTTTCTATTAAATCGGCTTTTCTACCAGCTAACTTGGCATTGTACTTTTTTAATTCTTCCTTTAATTGTACCGTTGTTAACCTTCCTAAAAAATATTTTCGTTCTTCCATTATTATAAAGTAAGCTATCCTTCGAACGGAACAGCTTGTTTACAACCGCATCGATATGCGCGACACCTATGTCACGTGATCACTTTTTTCCCCTATTAGATTTGAACTAGGAAGTTGTAAATTTCATTTAAAAATAAGGCTATCGTAAACATAAATATATTTTATAGCGTAAAACTAATTATTTTAATTTAACTGAAAAATACCCATGTGAAATTTTCCGATGTTTCATAGGTTTTTTCCCGGGTTTGGTTTTCTCTGCCTGTTGCCCTCATGATTAGGCCACACTAGGCTGTCGCGGTAATAGAAAAAAAATTATGTTTAAACATAATTTTTTTTTAGTTTTGTGGGGACCCTGGGCACAGGCCCCAAATGCCCTTATGTAAATCCGGCCCTGACCCGTCCGGATTCGATCCTAAGTCCCCAGAGAGGTAGGCTGCTACCTTAACCGCTCGGCCACCCGGCCTCTTTAAGGTGTTCGTAAGAATCATCTACCAAATACATCTCACCGTAGACGAAGTATAAAGAGAAGTTGCCTGGAGTAGGATATGACAGTATACAGTGTGGAATAACTGGAAAACTACGCATCCTACAAAAAAGTCATTAAATCAAAAATGTTAGCCCCATCTCGTAGTCCCTCGAAGACTATTGGTTTTGTGACAGATGGCGCTACAATCGGTGAAAACGGGCAACTTCATTTTTTATTTCCTATGCTTCTACAACAAAAACAAACTTTTCTCGAAAGATGCATTACCAGAAGTGAACAATTTACCTTTCAATCGATCGAAAATGATTAGCAGCCCGAGATTTAAACTAATAAATTAGTGAGTTTTTACTGTAGTATTAAATCGAAACTGTCAATAGATTTCGGGTAGAGTAGGGTTTTCCGTATAACGGTCTCGTAGATCGAAATTGCCGGTACTTTCAACTCGGACCTGTTTTTCCGTCGAGCCCCCTTTGATAGGTCGGTGATCTTCCTTTTCTATTATATTCCCTGCGAATACAGACGATTAAGATAAACAAATGCTACGGCTCCATCCAAACAACACTGCATCATTACAACAACGCTTTACTGATTCTGTCGGTATGTTCCTGCGTTATGATTGAGACGGGAGGCAGTGGCTTGACAACACCCTCAAAAGCGCCATAAAATGTAATTCTGTAATTATTGTGTGAACGGATTCCCGAGAAACGGTTTGATAACCAAAAATTTACGGCCACAAAAAAATTCGAGACAGTCTTGTATTAAACTCGTTTACTCGGAATCTAGATTGTTTTATTCCTTCGACTTAACGAGATTTTACTGTAATTAAAAACTGATTAATATGCTTTTGAAATATTTTGTTGCTTACAATAGTCCTTAAACGAGAAAAATACTTAGATAAAATGAATATTTTTTCCATATTTTCTACACGGACTGGCAAATACGAGGTTTGTATTCGCTAACGATACGACTGAAGGTGCGGTACGTTCTCGACTGAATCAATTAGCTTACGTAAGACAGAAATCACGTATAATTTACGTCTTACGTAAAATTACCATATCGTATCCGAAAAAGAACGTCCTCTTTTCAGATATCACATAAAAGATGTGCTTCGTATTGACTTCGATTATGAAAGCCAGTACGGTGGACCACCCTTTACCGTATTAATCTGTTCCGAAAGACCAGTGTTATCGAGGAAATATGGCAATGCAACCAAATATTAATGATGAATTAATATATTGTAAATAAATTTCTAAAAAGATCCAGGACGAAATATATTTTTAATCGCATTGTAAAAATACAAATAAAAATATTGACGTCTTCCTCGTCGTCCGTTTCATCGTCACAGGAAACACGATGATCCACATTGGCGAAGTCGAGCTTTTTTGGAAAATATCCGAAATGACGTAACTTTCGCTCGATTTGCATATCTATCGGCGGGGAAGTAGCCTGTAAGGAAAGGCCGACTCCGCCAATGTGGATCATCACGTTTCCTGTGACGACAAGGAAGACATTTGTATAACTCTTAATTAAACATATTGTTTTTCAAATTTTGTTTCAAAAAATCCTAAAGTGGAATATTCGTCACAGAACCGAAACAATATGTTAATTCACGAGACCACAGAGATAATTTGTATTTGCCCATTAATATGTCGCGTTTGGTAAGAGTGACGAGATTGGCTTTTTAATAAAACGCGAATTGTCCGGGAAGACCAACGATATGTCTTTAGTAGGAAAGGAATCACAAACAATATCCTAAATTCATTTGACTTCTATTTTTGACTTTCTCTACCCCAAAGAAACTAACTTGTAAGACGAGTTTTTCCCCCACACATCGTAGGTTTGTCCAGGCTCGCAACGGGACGACCGGGCGGTGAGGAAAGGGTCCCAACATATCCGGGACAGAGCTCGTGAAAAATTTCTGGGATTCCTCGAGCGGCCGGATTTGATACCGGGACCCCCAGAGCAGTAGGCTGACGGTTTGCGCACCTCGGTTATCCGGTCGAATACATCTGGACTAGTAAAACACGATCGAGCAAGATATAACTGTACGAAAGATAACTGAAGAAAAAGTAGGACTGATGACATTAACACGCGGGCAATCTGCAAGGAAATACTGTACTTCCGTAACCTCTCGGGAGTATCTACGGGAAACTGGTCTTTATTCAAGTGTTAGACACGTAAAAACGAAAAATCCACGCATTGTTCTTCATTCTGTTGGCGAGACGCGAATCCACGATCAACTACCAGTGTTCGATGGTTTTATCCACTCGGCCATCGTTGTAAAAATGTCGGTAGGTATAATAGCGCATCGAAAGAAATACACTAACAGAAATAAGATATGGCAGACAAAAGCGGAATAAACGGAGCGGGATGGCCAGACGCGTAGCCTACGGCGAAACCCAGCGAGTTGATACATCCTAATTAGAGGAGCGAAAATATTTCGCCTTCTGACAGGTCAAGATCGGTTCGTTTTCGTCGTAAATATCCGAATCGTCCGACGGAGACCGGAGTGAAACCGGTTACGTAACGATTACGTAGACCGAATTAATTAACGAGAGAGTAAACAGAGAAAGTAACAAGACGGTCGTTACCGTTGACATTTTAATCTCGCCGAATTATCGATCGTACCGACGCATCCAATGCTAACCTTAGTTTCGGGCGTTTTACAAAGTCGGTCTTTCTTCTCTCCCCTCGTCCGGTAGATAATTATTTAATATTCGCCGTCGATTTTAACTCATTTTTCTTCCGTCGTAACCAAAAGATACTTCTCTCGGTTATTCGGCGTTTATCGCCGCCAGGCGTCGCTAGTAAAGGTCAAAGGACTAGGAGATGGCGGCGGTGGATCAGGCCGTGTTGCTGTTCAGGGAGATAAACAGGCGCCTGAAGGTGTACGAAGAGATTCTGGCGGTGGTGGGACTTTTGTACGTCAGCAAGAAGTTGCTGGTCATCTCGTGGAAGGTGTTGAGAGGTTTTCGCGTCTTCGTCTTGTCGCGCGTCGTCCGCAATGACCCGAAGAAGTTTGGTCGATGGGCGGTCGTCACCGGCGCCACCGACGGTATCGGCAAGGCCTACGGCCGCGAGCTAGCCAGTCGGGGACTCAACGTGGTTCTGATCAGCCGCAACCTGGAGAGGCTGAAGAAGACGGCGGAAGAACTGGAGAAGAGCTTCGGCGTCGACACCCTGGTCATCCAGGCGGACTTCTTCGGAGCCGACGTGTACTCGTCCATCCGCGACCGGCTGCGGGGCATCGACGTCGCGGTCCTGGTCAACAACGTCGGCGTCATGTACGACACCCCCGAACGATTGCTGGACGTGCCCGAGAGAAAATTGTGGGAGCTGATCAACATCAACGTGGCGTCGGTGGTGATGATGACCCGCATGGTCCTGCCCCAGATGCTGGACAGGAAAGGCGGTTACATCGTCAACGTCTCTTCCATAGCCTCTTTCTACCCCCTTCCCCTGATGGCCGTCTATTCGGCCTCCAAAGCCTTCGTCGACTGGTTCAGTCGGGCGCTGCACTACGAGTACTCCGGTGACGGGATCGTGGTGCAGAGTCTAATCCCGTCGTACGTCTCCACCAAACTGGTCCAGTTCAGTGCCTACCTGCGCGAGCCCAGCTTTCTGGCCCCGGACGCGGCCACCTTCTGTCGCAGCGCCGTGGCCACCCTGGGAGTGGCCGATCGCACCACCGGCTACTGGTCACACGGCCTCCAGTACGCCGTCTACGAGTGCATTCCCCAGTGGCTGTGGTACTTGAGTTCCTGGTGGCTGCAGAAAGCCCTCTACCGGAAGAAGACGGAGTGAGTCTTCCGCCTCGTGCTTTCTATTTTGTATACCGCGTCGGAACGACGGACGTCCGTCGTTTAATAAAAGTCGATTTTTGCAAGGGTCTCGGCGCTTTCTTGGTCCAAGAAGAAAGAATTCCTCCACCGGAAGTTGCGCGTTCTCGTTAAGCCAGACGGTGCTAAGTTTCCCTCGACGGAGCTTCGCTAGTTAACCGACGCTTTGAAGCCACTTTACTGAAATAAGTTTTCCGTCAGTTCGGTTAGATGAGAAACGAAAAATAAAATGAGAAATTTTTCATCTAAAAGTCTATTGCATCATTCATAAGAAATTTTTCACCTCTACATTCTTTACGCTTCTCTTCCCTCCCTAACGATCGCGTCTATCTAAATCGAAAGATTAGCGAGGTTGAGGACGAAGTTTTAAACGCGAAAACGTGTACGTCGGACGTTCGGCGCCGCTTTCCTGTAAGCCTAGAAGTTTGACAATGGCCTTTGGAATGTCGAGCACGATTACACTGACATTCCAAAGGCCATTGTCAAACTTCTAGGCTTACAGGAAAGCGGCGCCGAACGTCCGACGTACACGTTTTCGCGTTTAAAACTTCGGCCTCAACCTCGCTATTATTGACCTTATTTATCCGACGAATAAATACGGCCGATTTCCGTTTAACTTTCGAGGTATCGCCGTTTCCGTCGAAATTCCGGAAGTTCGAGGCGAGTAGTGCCACAGTCACGTTTTAGTACGATTTCGTCCTTTCCTCGACGCGAAATTCGGAGTATTTATGCGAGGAAAGTCGGAAATGACGTAAATTAATATAACCGGCGATTACATCCGGTTACTCGGGATTTTCCATTCAGATTGCTTTTTTCATTAACAGAGATGGCGATTAATTTTTCTTAATCGTACTTTTTTTAGAATTGCCTCCACCGAGATATCGATTTCATTGGTATTTATCGAAAAATTAAAAAAAAAAAAAAAAACGAGAATGCCGAGTGGCGGCGCTAAGGATGCAGTCTGTCGAAAAGCGTGGAGGTAATTTCGATTAAGGTTAATGATTCTTCTGCTATCGATTACGAAAGAATATTCCGTCGTCCGGACGGTCACCGTTTAGAATGGAAGAAGTGGAGGACTTCCACGGATGTTATTTGTTGCGATCCACCAATCCCAAATACACGGGAAAGACGTATGTTGGATATACGGTGGATCCCGACCGACGCATCCGTCGACACAACGCTGGGTTGAAGTCTGGAGGAGCTTGGAGAACCGACGGCCGAGGACCCTGGTATTATTCTTTTACTTTATTTTGTTTAAGACTGTCAGAGAGAGAGAGAGAGAGAGAGAGAGCAAGGCTGCTGGAGGCAGTTAAATGAGGTACAATTACACGTCTGAATGAGACATCTAAGATTCCTTGACTTTTTGCTCCAATGAACATTATCTACAGCTCTGTTAAGGTCCCAACAATATCATTTACATCTGCAATCTTACTGGAGAGGGCCAACATGGTATGAAACAAGAGACAGATGCTGTGCTCTGACAGATGTAGTTTATAAATTTAAAAATATACAAAATTATCATGGAAAACTCTATTTCGAAAAATACAAAATTACCAGCATTTCCACTTCTGTATTATATTCTGTAGAAGGGTATTTTCACTTCTGTAAAAACATAGTAGTATTACTTATATTTCCTTGTTTTGAGCAGTGCAAGTCTTTGCTTCTTTTTGAATTTTACTTTATTGATTTCTAGAATATAAATTCATTCGTGTTCTAGAAACCAAGAATTTTAGTATAAAAATACCGTTTGCCAAAATGTTGCTTGAAGACATACATAAAGTAGTTTTCTATACTTCTGATAAGTAGCACCGAGTTCAGCGTTAACGTAGATTCTTCTTTTTATTGCAAGTACTTTCGACGAAAAATTACGATCGTCGTCTTCAGGCGAATGTGGAAAGAACAAATTTGAAAGAGGCACGTGCCGAACGTTCCAAACCGATAACGGAAGATTTTCGTTGGCGAATTTTTAAAAAATAATGTATTCTTTTAGCGTTCGGTAACTTCGCCGGTTCGAAGGAGATTTTAAATTGGCACGATTGACGGTGCATGCGCTGAAAAGCACACACGCTACGTGTGCGCTTGTCAGCGTGTTTGAGTGTTTATGCGCTTGTAAAGAGTGACCCAAATTTCGGGCAAGTCCAGGGTGGGGACGTTGCATGCCTCTGCTGTTATTGTGAGGATCGCTTTCCAGATGAATATTATTTTTCTATTGTTGGAGCTTTTTAGGAGTGCTGTTTCTGACCAAAGCGGAGTGTAACCTTGTAGAACTTTTCTGGTCAGCTCTGTTGTTTGTCTTCCTTTATTTATATCATCCTGGTGTTCCGCGATACGGCAGGCGATCATTCTTGCTGTTGCCTCTATATATTTCTCTATTTCTCCTGTTGTTGGATTTTCTAGTGGCACCGCGTAGACCCCCGATTTTTCTAATGCGCTGATTTTGTCTCGGTCGTTGCATATGCTTCTGCGTAGGCTGGGTAGAGGGGTCAAGGGGAGCACGAAGCCGTACCGCCGGAATATACGGCTAATGAGTATGGACTGTGCTCCTAGATATGGTAATGTTGACGGTACTATTGCCTGGGTTTACAGGCGCCAAATTTATGCATGTACTGCGTAGAGTGAACGACTCCATCCACCCGTTCACCACGCTACACAACAAAAAAGAAATGGCAATAGTACCGTCAACATTACCATATCTAGGAGCACAGTCCATACTCATTAGCCGTATATTCCGGCGGTACGGCTTCGTGCTCCCCTTGACCCCTCTACCCAGCCTACGCAGAAGCATATGCAACGACCGAGACAAAATCAGCGCATTAGAAAAATCGGGGGTCTACGCGGTGCCACTAGAAAATCCAACAACAGGAGAAATAGAGAAATATATAGAGGCAACAGCAAGAATGATCGCCTGCCGTATCGCGGAACACCAGGATGATATAAATAAAGGAAGACAAACAACAGAGCTGACCAGAAAAGTTCTACAAGGTTACACTCCGCTTTGGTCAGAAACAGCACTCCTAAAAAGCTCCAACAATAGAAAAATAATATTCATCTGGGAAGCGATCCTCACAATAACAGCAGAGGCATGCAACGTCCCCACCCTGGACTTGCCCGAAATTTGGGTCACTCTTTACAAGCGCATAAACACTCAAACACGCTGACAAGCGCACACGTAGCGTGTGTGCTTTTCAGCGCATGCACCGTCAATCGTGCCAATTTAAAATCTCCTTCGAACCGGCGAAGTTACCGAACGCTAAAAGAATACATTATTTTTTAAAAATTCGCCAACGAAAATCTTCCGTTATCGGTTTGGAACGTTCGGCACGTGCCTCTTTCAAATTTGTTCTTTCCACATTCGCCTGAAGACGACGATCGTAATTTTTCGTCGAAAGTACTTGCAATAAAAAGAAGAATCTACGTTAACGCTGAACTCGGTGCTACTTATCAGAAGTATATGCAACTTTGGCGTGAGTTAACTTTTATTATTTTCTACAAGTAGTTTTCTGTTTGTGAGACAAATTACGGTATTTGCAGAACTGAGGGATGAGGCAGTGGAATGTGGAATTGTCCTTCTGGGAATGGGACGGTGAGCAGCTACGACGAGATGGCCTTTTTCTGAATGATGGAAACCCATTTTTCTTTTCTTCGTGTCTTTTTCCCATTAAAATTATTATCAATGTATATAGACTTTTGAGAAATTTCAATACCGTCATTATTCGGTTGTTTTAAAATGTAACGAGATGATAAATCCATTTGGGAAAGGGGACGAACGTAGTTTCTATTATAGAGTCAAATCTCTTTGGCATTTTTAAGTAAAAAAAAAAGTAGATGTTTTGGGAATAGAATGTGGTTGCTTAGCAATAGGAAACAAACTTTGGGGATACTCATTATAGATTGCTTCCTACTTTAGAGTTTTTCACTAGGTGACACTGCTTGTAGTTCAGTATACGCCTTTTTTTTTTTTTTTTTTTCTTTTGTTTAAGAACTACCACAAATCAATAACTAGTGGCGTTAAACACTGGGCAGCCTGCCGACGGTTCCCTTCTGGGAGGAGTCCGTCGGGAGCACGAATGGTCGAATGCCACCTCATGGAAAACTCTAATATTGCGTAGAATGCATTGTGAAAGGCAAGAAATCGTAAATGTGATAACTTTCTTATTTTTTGTCTCCGGTCCAACGGTAGGGTATTGTTGAACTCGTCTCTGTTTTCTGAGTTCGAATATATACTCGGTCCCAAAATTCCATAGGGAGCAATCAATAGTACACCCCAAACTTGTGTGTATGAGCTTGTCCCATTTGAAAACAAAACACCTTGGTATTTCCAGCAACAAAGTAAATTTAATAAAAACAAAAATAACATAAAAATAGTACAAATTAAACAGTAAATAATAAATTAAACAGTATTTTTATGTTATTTTTGTTTTATTATTTTAAATTTAAATGATGTTATTGCTGGCATTCTATTTTGTTCTAATTCATTTTAGAACATAACATAAAATAGAACATGGAATAGAAGCATTCTATTTTATGTTCCATTTGCAATTTAAAGAGTAACTGAAGAGGACTATTAAAAATAGTCGAAAACGTTTTTATTAAATTTACTTTGTTGCTGGAAATACCAAGGTGTTTTGTTTTCATTTTTTATATTCCAGTAAGTTATTTATTTTATTATTCTTGTCCCATTTGAAATTATACTTCAAACAGCAAAATATTTTTTAACTGTTATGTTGCGCGTTACTGTATAAGTAACTATTGGAGAACAAGGAATTGTAGAAAAAGACTTGATAATACTGTTAATACAATAGGCTTCTAATCTGCCAATTTGTGGAATTTATGTTTGTGTCAGGTTGGAAACAGTGCTTTTAATGGGTGTCTAGCCCATATATTGGGCCCCATTCCCTGTTGTTGGCCTTGCTGCACCCTTGATAGACATGATTAAAAAAAAGGCATTCACAGGACAGAAGAGTCAAAAATGAAAAAATGCTAGTCCATAGCCAGATCTACCACCTGATCTACTTGATCTTGATCTGGAGTGATACCACTTGATCTACCACCAATGATTACACAAAACCATCAATGGTTTTGAAGCCATTGCACAGTTCTAGTAACAGTCTTATTTTTGCTTGTTATTTGTAACAGTTATTTTTAAAAACAATAACAACTTGTTACTGTTATTTTCAAATAACTATTTTGGCCACTATTGTTCTGTAATACAGAATATATATAATATCTATATAAAATATGATGAGGGAAAAAGAAAAAAAAAATATATATATATATACTAGGGTGTCCCTTATTTTTCAAATATTTTTTTTTTCTAACGCATAGGGCCTAGTTTTGTTTATTTTACCCTTAAATACTCCCACAATAAATTTCAGCTCATTTTGATCACTAGAACCCGTGCCGACTCGCATCGAATCATTTCCATGCATATGGTGCTAGAGAAGTGGCACGTATTCGCTTTGTTTGCCATTCTAACACTATTTGTCGGGCTATTAACACGTATTGTATTTTTTCGAAGATGTCAGTGGAATTACGAAGCACTAAACAACATATTTTCTTAGTCGGAGAGATAAACCACCAAATCACGGGTGCAAAATTACGAGTGGATCTTTATCAGGTATGGAGACTTTCCATATGTGATAAATATCCACCAATTTCTTGACACAGTTAGGTATAGATTTTTTAGGTATTCTAGCTTTTTCCCAAAATATGATACACTCGCATATTACAAGATTTACGCTTTCACTCACAGTTAGTTTAACTTCACGAATGTTAAAAAACAAAACTGCGAGTACTTACCGATTTGACGGTAACTTTGCACCCGTGATTTGGTGGTTTATCTCTCTGACTCAGAAAATGTGTTTTTTAGTGCTTCGTAATTCCACTGACATTTTCGAAAAAATACAATACGTGTTAATAGCCCGACAAATAGTGTTAGAATGGCAAACAAAGCGAATACGTGCCACTTCTCTAGCACCATATGTATGGAAATGATTCGATGCGAGTCGGCACGGGTTCTAGTGATCAAAATGAGCTGAAATTTATTGTGGGAGTATTTAAGGGTAAAATAAACAAAACTAAGCCCTATGCTTATTTCGAAAAAAAAATATTCGAAAAATAAGGGACACCCTAATATATATATATATATATATATATATATATATATACACTGTTTAACTTGTCACTACTGGCTAATCCCTACGTGGGGCCCACGCCCCACAAGGGAGCAATTTGATTCTTAAGGGGGGGCAATTCGAAACTCGTCCAGAGTTTAAGTTAACCGCATAGCCGCCGTACGCCATATTTATTGTAAATATTGATTTAAGTTAGTTTTAATTTTCTTTGTTTCCCTTTCCTTCTAGAATTTTCCTTTATAACCCTTTTCCCTTGGGGTGGGATTAACAATTCTGGGAACCACTGAGAACAAAGAGATGAACGAGCCCCTGAAACCGGTGAAAGAGGAGAAAGAACATTCTTTGCCCAGACCTCGAGGTGGGCAGACGTGAGTTGTGGTGTTCCAGGTTGCGTTTGGCAATGACTGGAAAGTGCAAGTGACTGATGAAAGGATTGGGTTTTATCGTGGTTACGATAAAACAGTGTGGCAATTAAGTGCAAGAAAAAACTTCAACGAACACGACAACGAGAGACCTTCCAAAAGAGTTCAACATATATGTTGGGGGGGGGCATAAGAATTTTAGAAAGGCTTAGGTGGGGCATAGCACAAAAAAGGTTGGGAAACACTGGGCTAAATCGACACTTTTTCTGTCCCACACTCGTTTAGATGTCTGATAAGTCGACACCCCTCCTGAAAAAAAATGAGTTCAAGCACACAGCTTAACATCACAACAGAATCCAATTTTACATTTTCTCACCTTTCATTCATGCGTTATTTACAGCAAGTATTTCACATTTCTGTTAGAAATGAGTATCTGAACCCTAACAACGCTTACGCCGAAGGAAAAGTATGAACTTGTATCTGAATTTGAATGTAATAAAACTTTGCAAGCTGAATTTGCAAATCAAGAAAACCTTCCAAGAACAACATTGGTGAGAATCCTGAAGAAAAAAGAGGAAATTAAGAAACTTGGGTCATCATCATTGCTGTCTCGAAAATGCCAGAGAAAGTCGCCGTACAAAGATGTCGAAGATGCTCTGGTACATTGGCTAAAACAAATTTGTTCGTTGAATCTTCCTGTTTCGGAGCCGATACTGAAACAAAAAGTGATGGAAATTGCTGAGGTACTTGGAGTAGAAACCAGATTTAGTGCCAGTGATGGATAGTCAGAGAGATATATTGCATGTACTGTATAAAGCACTACTGTATTTTCCTAATTGTAGTTTTGTGGTTTTTTACCTGTTTTTTAGTTGTCACATTGGATAACTCGACACATTTTCACTTTCCCTTGGGGTGTTGACTTATATGGACTCAACTATATATACATACAAGGTGATTCACTGGTGTTGTTAAGTAAGTAGCTTGGACAAAAGTTGAAGATAGGAAGATGATAATAAAGTTTGTAGAGCAGACAGGGTCAATTATGGTGACCTTAGATGACCTTGAAAATAAGCAGTTTTTGAGATACAATAAAGTAGGGGTTTTTAAATTATAAGGGGTGCATTTGAGCCATTATCTGGATTATATGCATCAAAATAAACATCTTTTGTAATAGGTCACATTCTCTTAAATTAAGAGTTTTCAAAATATCAGCCAGTTTCTTCTAAAAATTGATTTCTCTTTTCCCCGAAAATTTCTATGCCAGGAACTAAGTTTATCAGCTTTTAGAAAAAACTACTGAATGTCACCAGCAAATCACCCTGTATCAGTGGTGTGTAGTGACATTTGATGATAGGGAAGCTGTGCTGCCCCTTGATTGATACCGTCTTTTTCCAAAAATAAGACACTGTCTTACTTTCTTTTTTGGTCCAAAATACGCGCTAGGGCTTATTTTCGGGGAGGGCAAAAATAAAAGTATATTTATATATTTTTATTTAATATTTATTTTACACAGAATACAGAAATTTAAATTTATTCAATTACAGTCATGTCATCTTCTTCTGGAACATCGTCATAAATAAAATTCTGAATTATATTCTGATTTTCTTCCAGATCCATTTCCTGTTGAATTATTGGTCCGAATCTCTCATGTCTTGCGATATAGCTATCGTTAAATGAATACTTCTTGTCTAAGTAGCCTGTTCGTAGTGCATTGGAAACATCACTATCAGTTATTTTGTCCCATGAATTTTTTACCCAATTCACAACTTCTTGTAAGCCTGGTTTTACAAAATTACCTCGATGATTTCTCACCATTCTGTTTTCAATATATTCATTGATTTCCATCCGCAAATGATCCTTGAATGGCTTGTTTATTGCAATGTCAAGTGTCTGGAGGTAACCAGTCATTCCTGCCGGAATCATTATTTGATCAATCTTCCTCTCAGCAAGAAAGTTTTTCATGTCTTTAGCGCGGTGAGTACTGGCTGAATCCCAAACTAGTAAACCTCTATTCTGACCCCTCAACAGTGGCGGCAGCATAAAATCAACCCACTTTCTTATAACTGCTTGGGTGCACCAGGCTTTTTCACTTTCAATGACATAAATTCCTGAAACACGTTGAATCTGGTCTTTTTTACCTTTAGTGATTAAAAATGGCAATACTTTCTTGCCATCTAGACGAATCGCCAAAATACAGGTAACACGTGCACTATCGTAACCGGTAGAAGGAATGTAAATTGACGAAGTCTTGTGGTGAACTGTCGTTTGAGCTCCTTGGCCTAGGAATACCGTGGTCTCATCCATAGCAATCATGTTGGAGAGTTGGTATTTTGAAAAATCGATGCCATCAACAAAAAGCTTAAACGCAAGTGCACGCTTAACAACTTCATTGTCTTCCAGCTTAAACAATGTTGTTGATCTCCTTAGAGACAGTTCATATCGTTTAAGGAAGTTGTCCAACCAGTGTGACGATGCTTTAAATTCTTCTGTGGATATATCAAATTCAATTGCTGTTTCAAGGGCAAATTTTTGAATATCAGCCCTGTGCACAACCAAAGCCATTGCTCTTCTGCCTGGAATCCATTCCCAGATGCAATCTTCCAACAAAGAAAATAACGGCTGCCGACCTGATCCAACTCTGCGTTTTTTCTCATTTCCTTGGTCCACCAGTTGACACAGGTAATCGTAGTCTGCACGCCATTTATGAACCATACGGAGATCCAGCATCTTCTCTTTACATAATGCTACAAGATTTACACCCCTGGAGTCTTCCACAATTCCCTTTTTGTACTTGACGAAATAGCTCTTTCGTTTTGTACTCATTTTAACTGGGGTTAAAAATTATTCACTTTATTTTTAAATAAAATTACGTATGAGGAAATAATCAGACTTACAAGACTGAAATGAATGAACGTTGTATACCTGCACTGTCGCTCAATGTAGACTGCTGCCTTATGTTGTATTTTTAACTCCGGGTGAGGTCGCAAAGGTCAACAACTTATAGAGGTCGCTGCGGGTCACCACGACCCCAAAGAGCAATTATCTCTTAATGCGTTCTGAAAAACTGAGTAACGCCGATATGTTCCGATAATAACAATAAATTTAGAAAGCTACTGTGAGTCACATCGGTAAAACTTAATTATTAACGATTCAGTCGATCAAGAAATAGGGGGTGTGGGTCAGAATGGGTCATGCGACCCCTCCCGGGTTAAGATAAATTCCAAGAATTAATTTGAAACGAACTGTAGAGGTAAACAATTAATTTCTCGGAATATTTTGTTTCAGACATTTCTCTGAAATACGAGTATTAGGAAAGCTAAACATATTATTACTTATACTTAATAAATCAACAGCATTTTTTAACGAATTCTTTTTGTCACATTATTTTAACTAGGGATTATTTACGGGGGATGTCTTATTTTACAAAAAGTTCCGAAAATCACGATAGGGCTTATTTTCGGAGAATGTCTTATTTTTGTAAAAAGACGGTAGATAGACAGATTTAATAGGGGTGAAGACTAGGCCATCACTCAAAGGTATTACCTGGTTTGGAAGAAGGTGGGAGGGTGAGAAATGAGGAACAAGGTTTGGTGGGGAAAGGAGTAGAGGAAAGTGGAAAATGGAAAGTTGTTGTGTCCCACATTGCATTTATTTAAAATTTAAACAGATACATTAAAGACAAATACAAAGTCCATAAATGTACAAGTGGGCACTTAGACAATTAATGAATTGTGGGTACATTTGAAACAGTTAATGGTTAAAATTCAGTAATGAATGTAGGTACATGGGTACAATATGGTACATGGAAAAACTGTTTACAAAGTTTTATTAGTATTACAAAATACTAGGTGGTGCGATAAGGTACCGTTACAATTAATAAAAAGGTTACAAGAGTGCTTACAAATAGAACAAGGATTAATGGTTACAGTAATCGATGCGAGTACAGATGCAAAATGAGTGAAAGTAGATTAATACAAATTAGCAATTATATATGCAACAAATGCACAACAAATGTCAATACAGTTAGAAAAAATGTAAATAACATAGAGTATTGATAAACAATAATATTAAATACAAAAGTTACCTTGTAGAAGGAGCGTTCAAGGCTCCAGTGGTTGACAGAAAGTCGTTCAATTTATTGAAAGTGTCACTAGAACTCGGAAACTCCTTGGAAGTGTTATATTTTGGTGTGTAGCATTCACGAGCTAAACTGCATGAAGTTGGTGCTCTGTAAAGTGGATGCGTGAATGCGTACAATCGGGCTGCTTTACATGATTCAAATATTTTCTCCATGGAAGCTGTCCTGTATTCTACAATACAGCATTCCATTGAAAATATGCATATATGAATTTATATTCGAATACACAATAGCAATCTTATCATTGTTTTTCCCATGTATAGAAATTTGTAATAACATACATAATGCGGTTATAATAAAATATTAATTTTAATTAATTTAAAGTACTACGTTAAAATATGAAAATAATCACACAATATTAAGAATAAATTATAAACAATTATGTAGCCTAATAGATTCTTTTTTAATTTTATCAGTATTAAAATACTATTGGTTCTGTTTTGTGATGATAAATGTGTGCTATAGTACTGTACATTAGTGCAGTGTTTCTATACTATATTCTGTGAAACTAGGCTTCTACAACCTTTAGGAGTTCTGCAGAAATCTGGACAAAGTAATTTAGAATTTAACAACAATTAACAATAATTATATAAAATTATATATTGTACAATTAATTTTAACAACAATATAATTGAGACGGAACATTAGCAAAGTCTCTTTAATGTGCAATTATAGAATTAAGTTAATGAATTAATTGAAAGAATTAATGTAAAGTTAAACTTTTGTAATTTTACATATGAGATGAGGAAATTAAATATAAAATAAAAATTGGGGATCCATGATTCATTTTTGATATATAGTAGGGTTGAAGTGACAACGTCCAAGGTTGCTAATATGAACATATGCAACTTTAAAAAAATTTTTTTATGCCAGTAGTGATGTCATTGCCATAGTAGCAACAACTGGGGCCATATTCTGGTCACCGTCTCTCATCTTTCACAAACCGGTCATTAATTGGCTAATCATTTTGATCAGCCAATCGGCGATTGGCTTGTGAGAGACGAGAGACCAGAGACGGTGACCAGAATACGGCCCCTGATCATCGTAGATGGTCCCCAAAATATTATTGACTTTCTAGTGTTTCAACTCAATTCTTAGATCATGTTTGGACAAAACAAATTGTGCCTAATAATTATTATTTTAATACACATTCAAACATTAATTTACTAATACTTTCATCTAAAACCAAAAATTTTCATAAGGATTTTGTGAAAAAAATATTTTTAAGGTTCTGTGAATTCAAAAAGTAAAAATTTAGTGGAAGATCTGTCCTTTGATATGACAGACAATGGAATTTAGAATAGCAGCTCTACTGCAAATTTAAATTGGGAGTGAAATGAACTTTGGACGTAATAATTCGCCACTTTTTTCAGATTAGCTATGCTATATGGTTATTATTGCAATGCAAAGTGTTTGATCAAAAATTTAATAAATATTTAATGAAAAAAATAAAAGCCAAAAAAGTTATTTATTGGTGAGTTTTACTTAACTTTTCCTAATAAATCAAATTCAGAGCATTAATAACATTCTACTTATTTCAACTGACCATAATTATAATGTTTTCCTGTATTTGAAACTTTCCTCATGCTTCAGCAATTGGGAAGAACAGTTACTAGAAATTGAAAATTACAGATTATATCAAATTTAACATTCAATTAATGACACTGCCATTTGATTCTATGATGCTTGGAATCTGCATTTTATAAGCTGAAACTGATCTCTCTCTCTCTCTGCGTGCCATCAGAAATCCTGACGTCGGCGAGCACCTGGCACAGGTTAATAAGTGGTTAGTTAAGGCGCCAAGGTGCATCCTGGGGAAGTTACAACCAGAGTGGTTCCCCATTGCCTTCTCTGGTGCGTGATGTTACGCGAGGGGAAATGCCTTCCGGGAGGTCTTGTAAGGGAAACTGGCCCCTATTTGTGTGTTACAAACGTGGAGAAAACCCGGAAAACTCCGTGGCCAGCCCGTCCGATTGTGGCGCAAACCCGAACTCTCGGTGTTTAGAAACAAAACTGTTCGGCCACTGGTGGGCACAAAACTGGTCTAAGACAGGCTAAAAATGCTCATATAATTTGGCTATCTCAAAAGTAACCAAATCTTTGAATTCTTATTTTTTACAGTGTGATGCCAAGATGATTATGATAATTCTAAGATTTGTAACTTTAGACAGCTCAGCTTATGTCTGGCCTTCCTCAATTTGTTTGATATGCCTTTTATTATACTGATGAATAAATATGCCTTTGAGACATTTTTAGATTTTACAACCAAACAATTGAGAAGTGATGATTAAATTTTAGAGAGGATTTATCAAACAGCAACATCAGAGCAATCCTATATTTGCCCTGTAATTACATATTGAATAGCTACTTTTGTCCTGTTTCAGTAAATTTTTTTTACTTGTAAGTAAAGATTCCATTTTAATGGTTCTATTCATGAATAAAGAAAAATAAATTTTATTGAAAAATAAGATTAATAAATTCTAAATTGCAAATATTTTATGTATTAGAATTGCATATTGTTTTTTAAATTTTGTAAAAGCAATAAGTGTTTTTTCCCTCAAATTTTGATGAATTTGTAATGTATGTGCATTAGTTAGTATCAACTATTTCCTAAATAAAGTTTGCAATATTGGGTACATTACAGTATGCAGCAGTCTCAGCCATAACTGATGCACTTGTGACTGGTTTAATAAGCTTTTAGTAAAATGTCTGGCACCCAAACAAGATGGTGTAAGCAAATAGTGCAATAGCAGTATTTGCAGACTTACTTTGTCAAAATAACTTTGGGTTAATACAGATGATTATGCATCAGTCACTGCACCAATGAACTCATTGGTGAATATTGGAACACATTTTAGTACATTGAGGTTCACAGATACACACCATTTGATGCATATTGGAATGTGCCCATTGTATATCTAAGTGCTGGTTATCACAATCCTCTGATTCATTAGCTGGAATTTTTGTGTACTTTGTAAATATCCATTTGTCGCTAATCTGGCCGAAGGGGTCTCGAATTACAGAGAATGTATAGGCCTAAAACCTGCCCAAAGACAATAAATGATGTGACCTTTCACCCTTTAGTACTGATTCTTTTTGGAGGCAGGCAAGAAAATAATAGCATGTACAATACTGACATTGCCTATAGACTTAGTTTCCATGAAAATATTAGTCATGTCACACAACCTCTTTCCTTTTCTGTGTACAGTACTGACATGCAGTACTGTACACAGAAAAGGAAAGAGGTTGTGTGACATGACTAATATTTTCATGGAAACTAAGTCTATAGGCAATTACACATATGCTGGATAATTGAGAGGCTAGATTAGCAAGAGTGTATTGTATTACAATTAAAATTGAATTTGTTGGTGGTAAAGGTCTATATATTTGTGAAAGTCTGTTTTTAACATTGCATATGGTTTCTTGAAATTTTTTCTTTATACTGACTGCTTTTTACTTTCAATACTGAATGCATCATGTAAAAGAGATTTATTAATATTAAATATATAGAAATCTCTTGGATACCAAAGTTTCCAATGATTATGATGAAATTTATTATAAACTGTCTGTTAACCACATTTATAATCAAATAAGTAGTTTTAAATAGTTCTAGCTTTGAGTGCATAGAAGTATAAGTGTCACATTTATAACCTTAAATTTTTTTCCATAATTCAAATTTTTAAGTTGAATTAATATTTACAAATTTATTTTTTATTTTTAAGTTTTTTAATCTAATTTGCATATTACTGGATTCTTTATGATAATTTATCTTCAGAAAACTTTTATGAATAGAAACTTATTTTTTATTATTTTATAATTATACAAGAATAAATTACCATATTTTAATATGTATAATCTGTGATAGTCTGTATCCTGCAAAAAGTTGCTAGAACAAAAATAAAACCACATTACATGACCCACACCACTGCATATGAATCAGATATAACATAGATGCTATTTCATAATTGCAATTTAAAATTGACATATAACAAGCACTCCTGTTCAAATTCCTTTTAAACAGAGATAGTTCAGAGGTCATTTGTAAAAATACAGTATCAATAATTGATATAACATTGATGATGGCCAGATGGCCAAGTGATAAAAGGTGGCAGCCTACCATCCTGGGGCCCTGGAATCTGGATAGGTTGAAACACCTTTGGAATTTTTTGGTGTGTGACTGTCTGGATGTGTTGGACCCATCCTTCATACCTGGTTGTTCCAGTGCAGGCTTGACCAAACTCATAATGGGCTTGCTAAAGTCCTCTTGGTGTCCACAAAGTGTAGAGAGTTAAAATATATAGGTTTATATGGATACTAGCAATGAACCCAGCATTGCTTGGACAGACGATTTGGATGTTTTGGTAAATATTGTACATTTGGAAATTAAGTTATTACTATCAAAATCAAAAAATCACATCTAAAAGTACAGTAGAAGCTGTTCTCTACAGGTTAAGCCTTAATCCTCTCCCTCTCCCCATGTGGGGGAATTTCCAAAAATCCCTTCTTAGTGTGCATTTTCGTGATGTATCCTGTGTACCAAATTTCACCTCTAGGTTCAGCGGTTTGCTCTGGGCGATTATCAATCAGTCAGTCAATCGGTCAGGACATGTAATTTTATATATTTAGATAAACGTTAATTGCAATATTAGATAACATTAGCTGATTTCCTGTGGGAATTAGTCTTATTTAGAGTTAAATACAAAATATTTAATGAAATTTTTTAATTGAGCTGATAACTTGTTTTTAGATGCAAATTATCAGAACTGGCTTAATAAAACAAATCATTTTTAATTTCAGCGTAAATAATTTTTAGCATGCTCCACTATAGTGGTGAAGTGCTTATGTTAAGACTTTTATCTGTCTGTCAGATTTCCACGTGCATGTGCAAATGAGAATTGAACATTTTTGTTTACGGTCACTGTAAGCTATAGTAAAAACTACCTAGTTCCTCTGGAATCTTGATTCCAAGAATTCATAAAATTTATTTTAAACAAAATTAATATTTGATTTGCTTTCGTGGAACGTGCTATCAAATAGGCTTGACCAATCTTGTTATTTTATTTTTCAAGTTTATCAAAGAAAAAATTGCTAAAAAATTCATTTTTTTACTTCTGATAAAGATTAAATATCATATTTATTTGATTCTAAGCTGCAATTTTTTAATGTCTCCAAAAAAGGTGTAGCTTACATTTGAAGGTGGCTAAATTTTACCCGAAAAGACAATTTTTTTAACCACTTCTGGGAAAATAAAGAAGGCAAATGCTTCAAAAATTGCAGATTGGGTATCTGTTGCATGGAAAAAGTTTCCAGTGAAATAATAATTCATTCCTTTAAAAAATGAGGCATTACAAAGGCATCAAAGACGACAAGTAAGTTTGGGAAAACAACGATGCCAACACTGATTTCAAAGTTAGCTATGATAGTATGACTGACGAATTATTTTTACAATGTGATAGTGAAAGCAATTAAGATTTACTTTAAATTATGTATTTAATATGTATTTTTTTAATAAATTAATTCTTCACTTCTTGTTACTTCTCATTTTTTGAACTTTGTAAATAAATCTTACTCAATATTTTTTTTTCTAAAGCCTGATGACAAATTGAAGTGCAGCTTAGAATTGAATAATAAATATGGTATTGTGATATTGTGATTCTGACTAAAATAAATTTTAATTTTTTAATATAGATATATTAGTAAATCTAAAAAATATGTTTTTAATTTCAGGGATATGATATTAGTAATTCATGGATTTCCAAACACTGTCTCGGCATTGAGGGTAAATATAATTTTAATACTTATCTTTAGCAAGAAATTAAATCAACTAAGAATTGAAAAAGTCTTTGTTATAAAATGAATCGGTTTTTAACATTGGAAAGTCACGATTTATTTTATAAATATTTATCGTTGAAATCAGAGAAAGTATTTTATTAATCTTGGTTTAATTAGTTTAAGAAAAAGAAAGGAACAATCTGTTAACTGTGATTTATAGCTATTATTTCGTTCATTTTCACTAGTTAAAAAAGTTTCTATAGGTTACTGATGATTGATAACTTTATAGAATTGGTAATTAAAAAATATATTTGTTATGTATTGGATAAATTATAATATGATCATCTGGAATAATAATCTCAAACAAAACTTCTTTAACCGGTAATTGAACTTTAACAAAGTTTCCGAACGTTTTTGGTCTTCACCAAGGCCTGCCTCGGGTGTGTAGCGCTTTGCAGGTATTATATATATATATATATATATTTTTGTTTGTTTGTTTTATTTTATGTTTTTGTTTTTCGTTTGTGTTGTGTTGCATGTATGTTTTTGTACGGGTCCTTTTCGTTTCCTTCCGTGATACCACCAATTACCTGCTGGCTGGGCTTTCGTTGTGGTGATTGGCCCGTCGTGGGGTCACGTGGGGCGGAGTGATGTTGGCTAGCGGGAAGTTATAAAAACATGTGTAACCCATGTATGGAGAGTTGTTTCTTTTTGTCCTTTGACTGCCTTTTGAAGACTTTTGTTGGTTGGCAACCTGAAGACGTGGCGGGCCGTTAGAAGAAGAAAGTGGAGGCGAATCGACAAACGCAGGATAGGTGAATTACGGCGCTGAAAGGGAATCGACTTCCATCAAAGGAGTTACATAAAATGAATAACGGATTACCGTCTAACAACGAGGAGGACTAACTGTAGTATCACCATTGTCAACGATTTTTGTATTACAAGAGAAAGTTTGTATATTTAGATGTAATAATTGTCGGGAAAAATAGGGCCTTGCGTAGAGAGAAGGAAACTTAGGAGGGTGATAATTGGACAGTATTAAGATTGTAACGCAATCGGTTTCCGGGACTGAGTCGTGTATCGATAATTAATTGTGTTTTTCGTCTCCAATAAACCTTTGTTTGTTCAATTACATGCTTCCACCAACTATTCATTTCCACTTTTTTGGGTGTTATTCCCTTTCTTTCAAACCCGCAGACCACGTGCTTGCGGAGTTCACAGGTGTTAAAATAAAGTAAGTTGCAAAACTTGGAATGTTAGAAACAACGATGCTCAACTTTAAACTTTGAATGTATCAAATTCGTGCGGTTGATTGGCTTCGTTTGGATTTCTCGTATATGCACTTCCATGCATGCGCAACTGTTTCACAATCTTTAAAGTTAATAGAGTTTCCTTTCAGGTTGGCTTTATAAATTTTCCAAGCCTCCAGGCAACGAATATGGTCTGTTTGAAAGGCTTACTTAATAAGTCTGGTGTTCTGGAAGTCAGCATGTACTTCAGGGGAGGTGGTGTGCGTGGACAATGCGGTGTTATGCATGTTGTTTGCAAGGTCGTATTGATGTTCGTGAACTCTTTTACATATTGACCGTATGGTAGAGCCCTAAGAGGAGTAGAGTATGCATTCCTTTTATATGGAATAGATCCCTGCACTCCAAATTTCGAACAACACGTTGATGAAAGCACTATTGACGAGCGTAGGACGTTTCTCATCACAAAACTTCGTGCTCTATGGGAGTCGGCAGGGAAACGCGCTACCAAATTTAACGAGAAAAGAAGAGAGTTCTGGGGCTCTGCTTTGATCTATTTTATCTTTTGTGTTGCGTAGCAGCTTGTATATTGTACTGGATCTCCTGTATGCAATTTGCGTACTACTCAGGCATACAATATTTTTGTATATGGAGTTTAAATGTTGATTGAACTGAACTATGGTGCACCTGGAGCCTGTGGTGCATTGTTGGCATCTTTTAGAAGTAGATTGGGTGTTGGTTGTGTTGTGTGCGGGGAGTTGGTTGGCATAGGTGCAGGCTAAACTATGAACCTTGCCTCTTCTGTAGCCATGTTCAACTGCTACATCCTCTATATGCTGTAGCTCTATTGGTGTGAGTGAAGGCCCGTGTAACAAGGGCACGGAATGCGGCAATTTTATACGAAAACGGGTCAGACAAGTTTGCAGGGATGGATAGTGGTATGTGGCCTGGTTTGTAATAAATGCTCATTTCCACCTTGCTCTTATTGAGATGCATGCTGACATGTAAGAAATAAGCATTATCTTTACTAAATTGATCAAGCTTAAGGGTGAGACCATAGAGTTGTTGTTCATGCATGTTAAAAACTCATCGACGTTTGGTTCAGTCTTCTATAGGATAAACAGGTCATCCACATATCTATTGTAAGTGATGATGTTCGCTAAAAACTTAGGTAAGACCTTGTCTTCTAACTGACACACTACTGACTTGCACGGGTCTCCTGACAGGGGGCTGCCTATGGGTACTCACCCATGCCAACCTGTGCCAATGTGGTTGACAGAGACAGTTTATAATAAATTTCATCGTAATCACTGGAAATTTTGGTATCCAAGAGAATTCCATATATTTGATATTAATAAATGTGTTCTACATGATGTGTTCAGTATTGAAGTAAAAAGCAATCAGTATAAAGAAAAATTTTCAAGAAATCATATGCAATGTTAAAAGATATGTGGATGACGTGTGAACTCGTCGACGACAACTATGTAAACAAGTTACAATTTCGAGTCTCGAGATTCACACACACCTCCTTGGCCAGGAAGTGGAAGTTAAACAGGGCAGTGGTTGCCTCTCCTGAAACTCTGAGATTGTTTGCATTTGCCAAAACGTATAAACCGACATCTTCACTCAGACCAGTTCTAGATAATGCCAGATCTCAACTAGGCTTCTCGAGAAAGCTATTCACAACATCACCTCCAATCGATTGAAGGGTTACATGTATAGTATCAATAAATCCACTGATTTGATTGATAGTCACAAAGAAGTTAAGTACTTGGACGTCAAGATTTGTATGGCAAATAAAAATATAACCGCATCTATTTACCACAAACCCACAAATATTCCTCTCTTCATACCTGCTAACTCAGCAGACCCTTGGCCTTTTAAGGTAGCAGCATTCTGGACCCTAGTCTCAAGGGCTTACTCCCATTGCTCAGAAACACTTGACATGTTTCAGTTTGTTTTACCAATATGTACAACGAACTGAAACATGTCAAGTGTATAGCATCTGCACACAGGTACCACCAGTTCTTAATAAACAGGCTCACTGCCAACCAGCTATCTACGATAACTATCACCAACACGAGGGTTAATGACGCAGAGCACAATCAGGTTGTTCTATCTTACAAACTGTCCCTCCAACAAATTTATAATAGAATTGCTAAGGATTTAAAATTGCACTTAACTTATAAGAGAAAACGGAACATTTTTCGGTTCTTATCTAATGCAAACGACGAGTCCGACGACAAGAAAGTGCCAGGTGCGCATCGCATTCCATTGCAAGACGAACGTTTCAATAGACGTATAACATACATCAGATCCACGTACAGATCACTAGAGGTTCTAATATGGGACTACAAACACGACGTGTCCAAGGGGAAGTATAATACTGTACTAGCCCAGTATGCTACCGAACACGGGATTTTTCCTCGTTGGGACAAAGCCACTCTTTTACACGGGGCTTTTGATCGACACGACTTACGTTCGTCGGAGGCTCTCGAAATTTATATAGCGGGCACGAAGGGAGGTTGCATTAACTCTGACTGTATTCCGGTTCCACAATCGTGGATTATTATTTACAATGCCACAAAGCATAACAATAACTTTTGATGTGTAATTAGACATTTAGCTTTAGGCATTATAAAGGAAACAGTTTTCCTTATCGAACATCATTTATATGTTAAAACATCGGGCTAACTTTTACAACACCATAATTTATATTATTAATGAATTTATTTAAAAATAATTTATTTATATGTTGTAATATGTAACGATCTTTGTATCGAACATTGGTTAAATGTTTAAAAAATGTCTAAAACTTTTCAAAAGATAGAACTGTTTTTTCTGTTTTGTGCATTTTTCCCGACGAGGGCCTCCAAAAGACGGCCGAAAACGTTCGAGCATAAAAGTTACTTGTTCATTTACTGCCGGAATTAGCATTTAGGTGTGAATTTGTTTGTTTAGGAAAAATTTCCTAAACAAATTCAACTTTAAGAAAAATGGATATGTGATGATATATAAAATAACAAGTAAAATTATCTAGTTATAGCAAAAACTGTGCAGTAGTTTTTAAAAAAATGTTGCTTAGAATGATCCACAGTAAAATTTTCATATAAGAAAAGTTTTTATAAAATATTACAAATAACAGTTGATGGATGATTTTAGAATGTTAAGAAATGAATATATATGATAGCAATGTTTCAGAAGCAAATATCTATCAAATTCAATTAATAAAAAATGATGATAGGTGGTGCACTCTTTGCTGATGTCAATAGCATATTCAATAGATGTGCTAAACATAAAATTTATGTAAAAACTAAAAGATTTTGTTTTAAATTTATAAAAATTGAAGAAACATTAAATAAATGTCTTCACACTTTGTCCTTGTTAAACATCTTAGAAACAGTTTTACAGCAGAGTTAATCTTTGATTAAAGGCTACTAATTTGCATCAATTTGCAGAATATTAAAAAACTTCCTTTTGGAAATTGCACAATCATAAAAATATACATTAATATTGTTCTAGCTATTTTTATTATCTGAAACAGATGTTTTGCTTACTATTTGCAATGATGCAATATTGTCATTTTATAGAAATGAAAAAGTTTTATTTATTTAGTACTTTAAGGAATACCTTTTTCTCATATTCAGATCCTTTAAATGTAAATGTAAAATTAATATAACACACTCAATTATACTCGAGTTAATTTATTAAAAATCTTTCAACAAAGTGAGAATCTTCTATTTAAAAAACAAACAAGTTTTCTTAGTTAAAATCATTGATGTAATCCGTGTTCAAGCCATTGGGCTATAGAAGAATGTATTTCAAATGTTTCTCCAAAGTTCTTAGAACATTTATCTTCAGTTTCCCAGTATATTAAAATTTTAACATAAATACTGATGTTTAAAATCATTGATGTCCATAACCCATCTCTTTTTCATTCACTTGAGAAGCAATTAACCATTCTATTACTAATTATTAAATATTTTCACAAGATATAGAAATTAAAAACATTTTACATTTATCCAAGAAAAATAAGTAATGCTGCAATTAAGGAATTCAATGATAAATTTGTTTTGACAGTCTTACTCTACTGTTTTTTGTTACAATGCAATTATAAATTCTTCATAACTTATTATTTAAATAAAACAATTGTTTTTGGGTAAAAAAAACTTGCTTATTCATAAAATACTTTATACAATCATTTATTTAACAATTTTTTACATATGCAAGATTGCTTTCTTGGATCACTTGTGATGTTGTAAACAAATTTTCATTCATTATGTAGTTTTGAGTACTTACGTTATTTACTTCATTACAATCAAAGAGAGACTTTGTAAGTACCATAATATATATTGTAGAATAAAAACTAAATAAATTTTTTTGTATTGGTGGAAAAACATATTTAGGAAGTTTGGGTATGTTAAGCAGATGTTTCATTAAAACCAATATGAAATTACTTAAATTTGAAAAATTCATAAGAATAATTAAAAAACTCCCATAAAAAGTACATAATGAGACCAAAATGTTTGAGAAAAAGGTTGTAAAGTAGATGAAAATTTAGTTGCTAAACCTTGTTTAAGAGGTAATTGTCCCCATGGTATTATGTCATTGCAGCCTTATTGAAGTTTTTTAAAACTGTTCCCTTTTTTTAATAATCAAAAATGTTGATAAAGACCAATAATTAATGCATATTTTAATGTGTTATAAAAAGAAGGGGCAAGTTTGCTATTCTAAGAAGGATTGTACCTGTACATTTATATCTTTCAGAAATATAAAGTATATGCCTATTACATAGTTCATAATTTTGAAATGCATAGTGATTAAGAATATTACAAAAGTCCTTCGACATATTAGTTTTTAACAAATAAAGATAATACAATATGATGCAAAAATCATTCTGTAATCAAGGATTTTTTCCAGAAGGCAAAATATATGAATTAGATTAAGTAATCAACCAATTCACTAAATTCATAATTTTTAAACAGGTTTGTTAGTTTCTATTTACAATTTCATCTGTCTTTATGAAGGTGACTAATAAACACATGGAAAGAGAGCAAAAACTGCAAATTGTAGCATAAAACCATGGAGTCTTGCAAGAACTGTATTATTTGAAGAAGAGAGGTGCCATCTTGTCATGTACAGACTAATTACTTAAATTAACAACTGTTAAAATATGTTTACTCTTACAAAATACCTTTGTTTTATAAAAGTTTTATTTGAAAAAGAAAAAAATAAAGCAAATTTTAGGTGGGTAGTTGTCCTTCTATACCACTCCTGTGAATGCCTTTGTCTACAATGTATAACTTTGAAAATTAAACAAAGTCACAGTTTAATGTTTTCTACAGGGAATAAAGTTTACAGATCAATTTTAAATAGGTATTGTATCAGATCAGATCAGAGCCATCAACTGTGTTGTTTTCTTTTGAAATAATAGTTTTTAATATGAATAGATCGGGGCGGGGAACTTTTTTAGTCATTACCCCCTCGTTTTGAAAAGGAGAAAATCGATACAAATTTAAATTAAACACTATTTATTGAATCATTTTACATTGGTTTGTCTATTATTTATTATTTTCAAATAAAATTATCATTTTGGAACACAATAATTTCATTTTTACCCCATTTGGTTCCCTGACTGCTAGAGTAGATATATATTAAATTTAATATTTACAAATATCAAGTAATTCATTATCAGCATATTTTTTTATAATTATTACATGTAATATAAAATTGTATACACTTACTTCAGTTTACTTTGATAAGTTTATATGATGACTATATGTTTTAGTTTGAATGGGCATGGCAACATCCACAAAAATCCCGGCGACTTCAACATGTGACAAAAAAACAAAAAAATGAAACGTCTGTAGCGTATCACATTCGTATTCTTTTAGAGATGTTGAGAGTCGGACCGTGGAATAGACTACCTCTAACAATTCGAAAACTGAATGAAAATTATGAATTAAACATACCAGTAAGTCATTTTAATTTTTATATTTTATTTTATTACTACATAAAATTGAAAATAAGTTGTAAAAGTACAGATTCTTTATTCGGGTTATATATTTTGATCAGTGATATAGTGCCATTGAAGATATGGAAGATATATATCTTCACCCTAAAAATATTGTAGTGTGTATTGACTATTGAACTGATACTCTTATTAATATTACCTGTCTATAGTCTGTGGATTTGTTATAAAAAAAAATTCTGTCAAGATTATGATTTAACTTACTAAATCTACTGAGTAACTTGTCACTACACTGCATATTTTAAATGCATTCCCATTTCCAAAAATTAGGCTATTCTAAGTTAACAGCCTGCACGATACATGTATGCTGTGAGACCACCAGTATATCCCAAAATTCCTTAGTCAAATGGGTAGACAACAGTGAATGATCTGTCCACTCTCAGATTTGACATTTTAACACAGATTGTCAAAATTTGCTTTAAAATGTTAGTGTACTATATATAAATAAATAAATCTGTAATCATTCATTCGTTTTATTCGGTAACTTTTAGTTTAAAAGAATTTTTCACCGAAAAACACCTTAAAAAAGATTTCAATTATGTAAATGAGTAACAAATGAAATTTGAAGGAAATGAGGTTGCTAGTCTGTAATAAAAACTACTGTTTAAAAATTTTCAATGAGCATTATTTATCGTGACGACGTAACAATGCTCGGCTGCAATTTTTAATCATATTTTTAATTTATTTAACTTTTAAAATATATGCTCTCCACCTGAAATTAGTAGTGGCTTGCCCCTGTACTGTACATCATACTTTTCCTTTAACAACAGAGTCGTGCCAGTCATCTATCTAACACCTTTCGGGAGAAAACTTTTGAATTGAAATAGCATGACTTCCAGTTTGCATCAGAAGTTCTTATATAGTTAATAGGGGCCTCCTTCCTCTAAGTTTTCCGTATGTGGTCTCGGTTTTCATCTGTATAACTCCATTCTTTAGATTAAGGAAAGACGGATCGACAACAGTGGGAATTTATAGGTCTACAATTTTTTCAAATTGCAGCCCAACAAATTTTGTAATACTTGTTATTGTTTGAAACTTTTATGATTTGCAGTATAAGCAAAGTAGTGTATTCACTTATTGGTTTGCCTTGGATAATGTGGAACTATGGTTAATTGGGATTCTACCATATATATGTGTTGTAGAGAATAATAATTTCATATTTTCTTTTTGTCATGAAAGTAACTTCCATTTTTATTTTCCAGATAGATTGTTCTCCTCCATTCCACATGCCAATAACTTCGGGATCTGTAAAATGTCGCAGAATACCAAAGGATGAAATTTTAAATATGGAAGCAAAAGACTCGAGTAGCTGTTCTATCTGTTGCAGTTTGTTCCAAATGCACGATAGAAAGTTAAGGTGCCTAGTTCCCGAGTGCAGATTACTCTTCCATGTGATCTGTCTGTCAAAGTGTTTCCTTGGTTCATCCAAAAATCTTCTTCCAGTAAGTGGATTTTGTCCAAATTGCAACCAAGAACTTTTGTGGGGTGATGTAATTAGATTTTCTAGAGGATGTTACAAATACTTGAAAAATAATTCTTAACTGTTAAAAGTGAAGAGGTTGTGTATAATAGTTTACAGTCAAACAGTGTATCATGTTTAATTGAATAAAGAACAGTCGACCAGCTCGTGCTGGTCGACTGTTCTTTATTCAATTAAACATAGCCTTCATTAAACGTCATTCTATGCATCTTCAATTAAACATTGCCTTCTATGCTAAGTTTGTAACGTGGCAGGAATTGAAGGCATGGGACGATGTGACGCCCCCTGGCAGTTGAGGATAACAGTACAAAATTCACATTCCTTAACACACCCCCTCATGTCGATGTCTCTTGAGATGTCGAAATGTAGTCCTATGTTTTGGGCATTTATAATACTTAAAATATGTAAGGACTTTCTATACATATACACTGTATCCAGTCAGTCACATAACATTGAACTTCTAAATTTGACAAACTTTCTTTTCCCAAAGCTTTTGTAAAAATGTCTGCAATATTTTCATTTGTACTGACATGTTCAATTGAAATTTCCTTGTTTCTACACAGATTTTTGATGTAGTGGTATCTTATATCAATATGCTTAACCCTCTTTGAATTCTCGAATGTTTTCATCATAGAAATTGCACTTATGTTGTCAACTTTGAGGATTGCAGTATTACACTTATCAAATTCTGACAAAATACCTTTCAAGTTCATTAATTCTTGAGCTGCAGTGCTAACTGAGATATATTCAGCCTCCATGGATGAAAGAGCAACACAGTTCTGTTTTCTGGAGTACCATGCGATTGGATTTCCGGCATGAAAAGCAATCATTCCGCTCACACTTTTCCTGGTTTTTGTATCTCCTCCCCAATCAGCATCACTCATGCCTACTAGATTGTCTAAACCTTTTGTAAAACAAAGTGTAAAGATGTCTCGTGCAACTTAAGTATCAAAGAATTCTTTTACATGTCTTCCACAACTGATCTGTTGGTCTGTCTAGATATCTACTAAGATACAACACACTATATGCAATATCTGGTCTGCTTGTAACAGAAATGCATATCAGACTGCACATCAATCTGCAAAATGGAATTTCTTCATTCAAATTGGATTCTGTTAAATGGAAATTTGTTTCCATAGGTGTAGCAACTTCTTGACACTGTTCCATATTAAATTCAGTTAAGATACAGGTAATTATTTTGGACTGACTGATTTTTAATTTCTTTTCATTTTGATCAAACTGCATTCCTAAGAATGATGAGACTTCTCCCAAATCTCTGACATTGAATTCTTTGTGTAGATCATTCATTAATTTGTCTATCTTTGCTTCTTCATCTGTGTGATCGCATCGTCAATGAAAATAGTCAAGTAGGCACCATTACCTACATACAAACAGAAGTCTTACTTCGACCTACAAAAACCTAACTTTTTCATAACTTCATTAAACTTGTCATTCCAACGTTTTGGTGCATTTCTCAAGCCGTACAATGCTCTATTCAATTTTAATGTCTTTTTTTGACATTTAAGCCCTTCTGGTGTATTGACGTCTACATCTTTTTCTGGGTGTCCATTTAGAAAGGCAGTTGGGATGTTTATTTGACGTAGCTTCCAGTTATGCTGTACTGCCACAGAAAATAAAATTTTAATTGTAGACATCCTACAGACTGGTGCATAGCTAAATTCTCCTTCTTCATAAGGTACTTGGAACCCTCTTGCCACTAACCTGGCCTTCCTTGTTCCATCGTCTTTGGTTTTAAATATCCATTTTGTCTCTATAGCTATCTGCCCTTCTGGCAAATCTACAAGTGTCCACATTTGAAGTTTCTGATGTGAATCTTATTCTTTCTCTATAGTTTTCTTCCACTCTGGTGACTTGCATGCTTCCTGGTACATTTTAGGCCCTTCTGTCAATGATAACAAACAATATACAGTATATAATTCAAAATCATTTAAATGGGAAGGTTTTTTAATGTTTCTTCTAACATTAGAATTTTCCATTTTGTCTTCTCTTTCATCCTTTACTTACTGTTGTTGTTGTTTCTTACTATTCTTCCATCAACTTCTTGCTCTTCTTCAAAACTGAGTATAATTACAGTTGGAGAAACCACCCTCTCTTCTATTTGCTTTTGTCTGGCGTTTTCGTTCTCTATATACTCCATACAGCCTTCATTAAACCGTAAGTCTCATGATCTTACTATCCTTTCTTCTGTCAGGATCCATAACCTATAGCCGCCGCCGCCACAATATCCCACCATGACTGCACGCTTTGTTCTTGGTTCTAGTTTATTTTGCTTTGGTAGGATGTTGTAGGATGGTGTCCAATAGTATGCCATTGTGATTTGCAAATCCTTCAAAATTGTTTGAACTAAATTCACCACCGTTATCCAGTTGCAGTCTTTTCACTGTATGATCATGCTGAGCTTTCATTTCTCAAATATAATATATCAAGTTATCTTCTGCTTCACTCTTGTTCTTTAACAATTTAACAACAACAAAATGTGAAAAATCATCTAAGATTACCTGGAAATACTTTTCACTACTAATTGTAGATGGCATGATTGGTCCACACACATCACTATGCACAAGTTCACCTACGGTGGTAGAATGTCTTTCATTACAGTAAAAGGAACTCTAAAGGCCTTTCCTTCTACACACGTTGAGCATGTTCGATTCGAAACTTTGAGACCAAGCTGTCGCAGTGCATCTTTTCGTAGGTGATCAAGACGTCGATGCCATAAATCATCTTCAGCTGCAACATGGCACTCTTCTTTAATCCTATTGTTCAGTTCCAAAGTATAGGGCCTATTTACTCTGCTACATTTTAACACAAAATCCTTTCCACAAATTGTTGTATATTCCTTCTCCACCACGATCCAATGTCCTTTTGAGGTCATCTTTGAGATTGACATCAAATTATGCAGAACAAAAATGATACTATTTGAATTGCTTTTCTGGTTACAGATTTGTTGACTATCCTTATTACAAATACCTTGAATTCTAAATCCTTTTCTGTGCCCTGACCTGGCTGAGAGCACTTTGGGCATTGTGCCTGAAAATGCGATTTGCTCCCACATATGTAGCAACCTCTGCTGTTTGCCTTGAAACTAACTTCATTGGTTTTCAGATATAAGTTGTTATTTTCTTCACAAGAAATTTAATTTTATTTCTTCGTTAATAATCTTGCTTTGACAAAATCCATTTTGACTTCTGCCACTGTTTCCGAAGCCATCATGACTGCATCATATTTGGAAGTCAGGGAGAGTAATAAATGACAAATATGATCACCTTCTCCAATTTGGGATCCAAGATCTTGAAGATCTCTTACAGTTGTATCAAACTTTAAAAAATGGTCTTCCAGACTTTCATTCTTACCTGAGTGTAAGTTCATCAGTCGTTTCCACAATGTCAATTTAGTGAACAAGCTTGTTCTGACGAGTACGTCTTTCAGAGCTAGTAACTGAGCTTTTGCAGTTTTACAATCCTTAATTATATCTAAATGTTTATCAGATATTGCTTGTATTATTACTGACTGTGCCTTGGCATCTTTCACCATATATTTCTTTCTTTCAGCTTCCTCGTCTGGTGGATCACTGTAAATCATGTCCTTGCACTGTTCTCTTTTTAGAATAGACATAATTCTAAATTTCCAGTTATTAAAGTTATTTGCTTCTAATACTGGTATGACCGTTGCAACTCCTGCCATTTTGACTACTCCACTAAATGAAGTTAACTATATAAAATTTAAGGAACTTACTGGAACCTCTAGGCCCATAACTTGTTAAAAGTGAAGAGATTGTATGTAATGATACACTGTTTTACTGTAAACTATGTTTAATTGAACAAACAAATACAAAGAACAGTCGACCAGCACGAGCCTTCTATGCTTAGTTTGTAACACAATGGGAATTGGTACAAAAAAGGTGCGGGATGACATGACGCCCCCTGGCAGTTGAGAATAACAGTACAAAATTCACATTCCTTAACATTAACAACTAAATATAGTAGCCTTTAGTTTAAATCAGTGTTTTTCAACCTTTTTCTTATCGCAGGTTGGTAAAATTATGGATAATTTTGTGTGAACCAAGTAATTACAGATATCTCTTGTACAACAACATAGTACTTCTACAACACTGTTTGAAAATTGGGATATTCTCTTTTGGTGGCTCGTGGCGGCCATGTATTTACAAATTTTAATCACAACAATATACAGAAGCCATATACACCATCATGTAAAGGTTGGTCATGTAGAGGAGCATGTGCAAGTCTGTCTGCTTGTCGTAAGGAGTGTAGTCAACAAAATAAATAATAATGATGCCGGATGGCTTAAACATATTTTATATCCATGTGCCAGCACCACCTGGATTTCCAGATGCGGTGCTGAGACCTAAATAGTTGTAACCCTAAGGTTACAACTATTTAGAGGGGGAAGCGGACCTACTATATTGATGCGGTGCTGAGACCTAAATAGTTGTAACCCTAAAGTTACAACTATTTAGGTCATCGCACACTCCCTCACCAGTGACAACGAGATGTTTACAGTTATAAATATCACGGGTTGTACTGGATCTGGTTGTAAGTGGTTCTGGCCAGTCATCTGGTATAGTTGCCCTTGCTGATGATTCTTCACCTGTCCTCCGCTGATTGGATATTAGAGGTGGCATGCTGGACTCCTTACCTGAGTTTGACACGATAAATGCTGGTTTTAACCAGTCTACGTTCACTGAGACCTTTCGGCTGCCTTGTTTGATTCTGAAGACCTTGTCTCTTGACACAACACAAAATGGACCCAAATAGATTAGTTGTAGGGAGTTCCTTACAGCATTGTCATGCAGAAACACAACTGCATGAGCTCAGTTCCTCGTGTACAAAACAAGTCGTCTTGGTTGATTGTCTGGTGTATGTTGAGCATAACTTTTCCATAGTGTTTTTAAGTTGACTGACAATGTTTGCTGGGTTGGGAATGCTCTTACTTGGTGTAAAGAATTCACCAGGCAATCTGAGGTTTTTCCCGTAAATCATTTCAGCTATGGAGGCCTGTAAGTTTTCCTTGAAGGCTGTTTGAAGTCCCAGAAGAATCGTTGGAAGTACTCTCGACCAATTGTCTCCTCCATGGCAGCGTAAGGCTGCCTTTAATGTGTGATGGGTCGTTCAACCATACCATTTGCTGCTGGATGGTTTGAGGTTGTACGAATTTGCTTGATGCCTGGTGTTGCTGACAAGGGGTGGAAAAGATCGGACTCAAATTGGCATCCTTGGTCCAAGGTCAGCCTGAGTGGAACGCCAAAGCAACATATCCAGTTTGTGTAGGTTTTTGCGACCAACTCTGCCAAGATATTGGCGACTGGAATGCACTCCGGTCACCTGGAATATCTATTGATGCATGTGACTATATACCTAAACCCTTGCAATGGGGGAAGCGGATCTACTATATTGATATGCACATGTTCAAAGCAGGAACTGGGAGCGAGAAAGGTGCCTGGTTTTGAGTGAATATGCCTGTGCACCTTTGAGCACTGATACTAGGGGCAAGCGTGCACCCACCTGGCAACATAAGATTTTATTGACTTCCAGCAATATCACTCACATACTACCTTTGCTGTTGTTCGAATGCTAGGATGTGCTAGACCATGAACCAAGTTGAAAACCTGGCCTCTAAACTCTTTAGGGACAAATGGTCTGACTTTGTTGAGACTTCGCAGTACAGTTGGCATTCCAAATTATTTAATCGGTAGCAGCTTCACGACTAACCCAGTCAAGTTGAGGTTGTTAAGCAATGCCCAAAGCTCATCGCCTGTCTCCTGAGTTCTGGCCATCTCCCGATAGTTAATTGGCGGGATTGTGATGGTTTCTATTCGCAACGGCGTGTCGGCTACAACATTTTCCCTGCACTCGATATGCCGAATGTCTGTCACGAACCGGGTGACAAAATCTAGCTGCCTAACTTGACAGGGTGAACATTTGTCCGATTTTTGCATAAAGGCATAGGTTAGGAGTTTGTGATCCGGTGTGTATTGCAAATGCACAGCCCTTGCATGTGCGTAAAGTGTCGGACAGCCATATAAGATGCAAGCGATTTCCTGTCGTAAGCACTATACTTATGTTTTGCTGGTGTTAGTTTGCAGGAATAGAGGCTTCCACTCGCTGCCCTGCTTTTGCTGCAGGACAGCACCTACAGCGATGTAAGAAGCATCAATGACCAGTTCAGCTGGATCTCTAGCATCGGGGTATACTAGAGTTGCTGCTTGCACTAACCTATTTTTGCACTCCCGACAGGCTTTTTCTGAGTTTTTGTCCCAGTTAATCATATAGTTGTCGTTCTTTGTTGACACTTTAAGGTATTCACACGGGTGCCCGTGATTTTGCCGTGAGGAGAACGAAGCGTCTGTAAAAGTTCGGCATTGCCAGGAACCTACACAAGTCGTGTACAGTTTTTCATTTGGGTATCTGGCTGATAGCTGTGACCCTGTTTGGAGTGGGAGTTATGCGATAGCCTAAAAGCCTACCTCAGACTGACCAAGGATGCACGTCAACCAGATCAATAAACTCTTCCTCATAGTTTTCTTTCTCTATTGTACTGACATTGTTGCCAGGGTGTTCTGGCTTTTTATACATTCAAGTTACAACTTCCCAGCAGTCCTTGCTGTCTAGTAATATTTTAACTTGAAACTTCCAGTTTTTCCAGTTATTTTCATCAATTTTTCTATACTTATATTCATCATTTCCATCTCCAAGTATTTATATTTAACAATTAATTTTAAATGAGCTAGGGAAACAAAGAAGCTGACTTACATGTGGTAATGGCCTTAATCTAACAACCTTTACTTATAAATTATTAAACAAACGAATACAGGAACTTAGTGATGCTTAAAATACTCAGCATCTTTAACTCTGGGTCCCCTCGCATTCTCTTGGGTTTTTGACTTAACTGGGACAGTGTTGGGAGAATTTAATGTAATAAATAAAAACCAGAATGTGAGGGGACACAGTAGTTAGTTGGCACCAGAGTTAAAGATGCCAAAGTCGAGTATTTTAAACATAACTAAGTTCTGTGAAGTACTATTTTTAGTATCTTAGGAAACCGACACTAACTGCGGCCGGTAAAAACTTCCGTTAACCTAACGGGTACTTTACGGGGATTCGAGATTAGTTTGCCAGGCCTGGGCTTTTACGCGTGCTACCGAAAAATTAGTAAGAATAACGACAAATATCAAGTCAAAGTAAAAGTTTCAAATATATTTAATTAGTAAATAGAATTTACTATGTACAATTGTCTATAATCCAAAACAAAATTTATTAACGAAAATCAACAAGTCAACCCGACAATAAAACTCAGCTACTTAGCTTAACTTAATATTAATTCCCCTTTGAAAATTCGACAAATCAAATACTTAGAACTATGAACAGAATCTCTTACGAACTAAACGTCTATCCGTCACCTCACTATACTAGGAACCTGTTTTCTCAATCTTTTCGCTTATCGTCAGATTCAAACCTTGGATCGCCTAATTCTCAATCTGGACTTCGACCAGGAATCACCTCGCTCTGGAATTCACCTCGCTTTCTTCGGTTGACGTGCTGGTTTTATGCTGTGAGGTGACGTCACAACTCAGCTGGGTTACTCCCCTTATTTACATACTTAGTTTTCTAACATTAAGTTTCTTTCTGGCAGCTTTAATTTTCCGACAAAAGCTTATAAACCGTTTACAAAATATTTAGCACAATTTTCTGGGATGTTATTACGGTTTAGTAAGTTCTTTGCTAGTGAGTGTGGGAATTCCCCAGTAATGTTCAAAATAACCACTCAGTCGGTTTGACGAAACACAAAATTTATATTTACAGTAAATGTACAAAATAATACAAATTAAAGTCACAATTAAATATGCACAAACACTAATCTAACGACCACCGACTATTCCCGTACAAATTCGTCGAAAGAACTCCTTACGATCAAACAGACTTGTAATTAATAACACCTCCGAGTCAGGAACAAGTTCGTACTAAACCACTGGAGACTACTTTATCCAGATTTCCGTAACGTCCGACGAGAGAGTTAGTTAGCACTTCTATAACGACGATCTCCCTTTTCCGATCCGATCCGATCCGATCTTCCCGACACGAACCCAGCCGATCCCGATACAAACTCTCGATACGAGCTCCCGTTTCCGCCGAAACTACGGCTTAAATAGTCCCAACGTTCGAATCATCCGCCAATCAAATTTGAATTCTTCCACAACGGCCACCAACGGTCATTTCCCGTCGGCCAATCGTCCGTCTGTTGTCGATTTGAAACACAACGGATCTTCTAACGGTCGTTTCTAACGGCCGATCCCAACGGCTTTTCCGTTATGAAAGTTCGTTATAATAAACCAGGGCGGAAATCGCTCGCCTAGCGATTCCAAACCCTACATCCCCCCTCCATTTTTTTTCCTGCGGACCGTTTACTTCCGCCGGGCAGCGCAAGTGTGCGAGATTTTTCCTTCGGCGCTTGTTTCTTTCGTGAGTTGGTTTATCTTCTTTTTTCGTTACTAATAAGAGAGTGGTGGGGAACCTTCGTCCTAAATAAACACAAGCCCCAAACAAAATATAATAAAACGAAAAATAATAATAAAATAACACTCGGACTCAGTTCCTTACAGTTCCTGTATTTGTTTGTTTGTTTAATAATTTATAAGTAAAGGTTTTTAGATTATAACTGAAGGTGTCTTTTCTTAGTGTTAATGTTAGAATTTGTTCCACACATCTGTAACAAGAAAAAATTGAGTTGTGATGGAATCTGCATCAGGATTTAATTCACTGCAAACAGATGGTGAAACAATGCTAGAAATATATTGAATTTTTGTCAACGCAGTTTTTGTAAAAGCACCAGAATCGATTTTTCCACGAAGCATATTCGTCTAACGAGTCGTTTCGTCACGCTCGAGTTTTCTCCACCCGGAAACGAACTCCTCGATAAACTATTTAAAGTTGCAAGCACAAAGGACGAGAAGCGACGTCTAGTTATACGCCAAAGCAAAACATTTTAGATAACATCTTTATTTAAATAAGTACAATGTGCAAACATAACAACAAATGTAATATATCAGCTTTCTTTTACAAATACAAACAAAACTTATTGCTATTACATTATTTTTTTTATCTGTAGAAGCTGCTTAAAATACATTCTTCGGAATACAGAAAGGATTTTTGAATCGGATGCCTAATTTCAATATAATTAAAAATTTTTTTTTTACGTATAGAGGAGGACGTCGAATTCTTCTGCATCCAAACAGAAATTGTACTTTATCTTCAATTTTCGTATTTTTTTAATAAAGAATCAATTAAACATATCAAATTAGTGAATCAGCTCATTTAAAATATTTGTTTGGTACAATTTGTCCAAAAATTTTTATTTTTGAAATGGATTTCTACATTATAGAACTGTATTTTGCATTGCTATTCGACGACAGACTTCTGTACCGATCGGAGATCGGTCTTTTGACCGTCCCGGAGCCGTCGCCAAAGGAACGACGATCCTTCGAAGCAAGTATTTAAAATAAAATTCTTAGTACTTGATTGTTGAAAATACTTGTCTGACATATAATATTTATTGCATAGCAAGTGAAAAGTTTTCTTGTTAACTTCCAACTGATTCTTCGTTGCAAAACAATCAGTTAACCCTCATTTTAAATATATTGATGCTTTTTACCTAAACTCTAGCTTTTTGAATCTGGGCTGTGAATGTGACATTAAAATAAAGAAGTGATTTTTGTGGATGGCAGTGGGAAGAACCATCCAGTAATTCTGTAGTTAACCAAAACTTTATTTCAAAGTTGGTATTTTCACAAATTCCAAATAATACACAACAAAATACTAGTAATCGACGATAGGCAATTTAGAGAGAGATGATATTATGGTTCCTATGTTTAATAGGAAAACTTAGAGGCATTTATATTTTTCTTCTTCTTAATTTGTGAAGATTCCGTCGGCAATTTTGCATAGCCCGGATTAGGAATCGCCTCTCGTACTCGTTTTTAGGACGACTCGGTAAATTTCGGTAAAGTTTACGCCACCCGGCGTAACAAAAATCCGACTATCCTCGTGCAAAAAGAACCTACGAAAAAGCATTTTGGAATTGCTATCGAGAGACGACAATCGTGGTTGCACCATTTAAACATGCATTGTGTCGTCCAAAACCACTTTTTGTTTCTTTTTTTTCACGGATAGAAGTAAATATGGTGAGTGTGACCAGTCAAAATTGTGAGGGAGTTTAGTTGACAATGCCAATGATGGCCCCCAAAAAAGTGGTAGTAATAGTTTTCACTTTACAAGAACTTATGCAATGGAAGCTGAAATGTTAGATGGTATGCTTTGTTTGTTTTAATAATAACTTTCATATCCTAAACAGAAAGGTACTCTACTGCAATAAGAGTAGATTACTTCTTTGAAATAGATATTTTGATTGGATAGATTAATGTCTTAGGAGAATGCATAGCTAAATGAAGAAAATAATTGGCTTAGCATATATAACGTTTTGAAGTCTCCGGACGGAGGATCGACTTTCATGCGACAGGTGTAATAATTTTGTAAAACCAATAAGCCTTCATTAGAGGGGCTAGGCTAGGGTTACATGTTGCGTATATGATATGTTTAGCACACTTGTGGTATATATTTCAGTAAAGGTTTCAAACATATGGTGCCATCTGGGAAAACTAAGAGCAACATATCCAATAACATCACGATGTGAAATAGCTGCAGAAATGCCAAGTACTTTTCAATCGTTGATGCAAGTGTTGCTTTCTGGACAAATGCTGTAGGTGGGTCATAGTAACAGTAGGGGATATGAAGAACACAATCGGAGGTTGCAAACATTCTTTGAAAAAACTTACGAAGCGGGTTTAAAAATACAATAGAAAATTGCAGTTGCAATATCCAAACGCGAGAAAAGAAATTTAATTGGTGATAAAATTGTATGGTACATTTTGTTTCATTTGACAAATTTTGCACAACAAATTGAACCACTAATCTCCCTGATATAGGACAAACACCATCTCTAAAGTTAAGGGAGAAAAAAACTCAATACGGAGATGGACGAGTTTATTCTATGGTGCAAAGCAACAAAGAAAATTAAATGTTAATCTTAAATTTTCTTGTTAAAACAAGATGGATTCAAACCTATTTGTCACAAGTGAATTATTATATGGATTTTTTTTGTTGTAAAAAAAATCATACCAGTTGAGCAAAGAAGCCATTTGAAATTTAAAAAAATACTTTTGTAACATTTGGAATTCCTAAACCAATACATAGCAACAATGGAACCACTTTCATTTCAAAAGAAATGAGCAATTATTTATTGTGACATCGTTACAATGCTGAGCTGCAATTTTTTAATTAATTAATTTAAAATATATGCTTTTTACCTCAAATTAGTAGTGTCTCGTCTCTGTACGGTACATCATACTTTTCCTATTAGATAGATGACTGGCACGACTTCGTTGCTAACTCCTTTCGGGGAACGATTTTTGAATCAAAATAATGCGACTTCCACTTTGCGTCGGAAGTTCTTATATAGTTAATCGGGGCCACCTGCTCCTAAGGTTTCCGTATCTGGTCTCGTCTTTTGTCTATCTAAACTCGTATTCTCGAGATTAAGGAAGGACGGACGACAGTGGGAATTTATAGGTCTACAATTTTTTCAAATTGCAGCCCAATGAAAAATTTTGCAAAATACTGGATTTTAAATTAGACTTTCAGCTCTGTATGTGAGGCTCTGGACAGGTCCAAACCCTCGCTGAAATTTGCGTTGATCGTTTATTTTTAAGAACAAAATTATCTTTTTTTGAGGGAAAAAAAAATAGAAATCTTGTCATTTTCACGAAGAAAAACTAACTTTTCTAACTTTTAAACAATAGAACAATGGAAAAATGCAGATTGACTATCTCCGGATGGGAATTGAACTAAACTTCGATTTTGACCTCTCCCGCACCCCCGAAAGGTTTCAAATTGTCACCGGGTGACGAGGAGAGCGCAATCGGAAAGTGGAATCGAAGGAAATCGGATAAAACCCGAAAATTTGAGGAAAGTTTCGAGCGACGGATTTATTGTTGCGTGTGTGTCTTGTCTCTGGACCTCGGATCGACATCTTTCTATCGACGGAAGTCGACTGCATCGTCCCGGAGTCGTCGACGGAACCGGCCATTTGCAACCCAGGGACACTCCTTCAAAATGGGACTATCTTGGAAAGGAGAGGAAGACCCAGAGGCTGCTACCGACCGTAGAACTTCCAAGATTGCGGAAATCTCGTAAGCTTCTTTCGTGCCAAATAAACGGTTTCTCGTAACCGTAGAGTCCGTCTCGGTGCCGATTGCCCACGTACGACCCTTCGCAACCGCTCGACATTTTTGCACCCCGTCGGCAAACCCCGCATATACGAGTATAATCAAAATTGAATGTAATGGACGAATGCAACATTTATAGATTTATAAAACATCAAGAAGTAAATGAAGACATATGTATAGCATTGTTAAATTACGGAATGATACCGATACTAATAATGATAATGAATAGGTAAATACAGTATGTACAAAATTATCTGTGCTACAGATAGAAAACAAAAGATCTATTATTATTATTTTAATTTGATCTAAGACATTAAAACATTTAAATTAGGGATCAGCAAGTTTGGCTACAAAAACAAGAGAGATACATCAAAGGTTTAATAGTAGTTAAAACAACTGAGATCATATACAGTATAAACAAAAGATACGTACGTCCTAACATGGACGAGTCAATACGGGATGAAGTAAACACAACGAACATGAGGAAATTAAAGAAACAATTGTCACAAAAGATGGTCTTTATTGTAGACTAAGATATCTGTAAAAAGTGTCTGCTGATTAAGATGAAGGATTATGTATGGGGTAACTAATGATTTTGTAAAGCCAAAAGGAAACTAAGTAAAGTGTACTGGAGTAAAAATATATATTGTAGATATTTGTTTGTTTACCAAAATATATACCAAGAATATGCTAAAGGTGTCAAACATAATGCCTTGTGCCACTTAAAATATTTCTGTCTAAAACTTGTGTTTGGTAAACTTGTCTAACAGAGATTTTAATATAACAGATATTCTGTATTTAAAAAAAACTATATAATATGCTGTTTCTAACAGCTGATAAACCTGTAAGCAAGGGTTTAACTACAATGTTTCATCATCATATAAAAAATATATTATGTAATATTTTATTGAAGGTGGTGTGTTTATTGGTAGACTCAATATTGTGGTATGAATACTGTTATGTAATTTATTAAGAAATGTAACAGTTGCTGGGTTATATAGATAGATCTTGCTGTCTGCATCCCTTTTTGCATAAGCTGTATCTTATATTGAAAAATAATGTCTCGATAAAAGTGATATTCAAACTGGCACTTGAAGTCATTACTATTACAATGAGATCTAAATAGGTTTGCCCTCGATTTCGATCTCGTCATCCTCACATTCCAAAATTTGACATCGCACTTTGAAAAATGTCTCTCGGAATAGTGAAGATTTTGCATCTGGTAGATGACCAAGCTCCTCCGAAGTCTCGAGGATAATATGTATCAAATGGTCCCTAAGATTTCTTTTTGTGGAGACGATTTGCATCTAAAGAATATGTGGGCCCTTTCACGGTGCTTTCTGTGATATATAGAATGCTTTATTACATAAACAGCTGTTTAATTTGAATGATTTTTGAATAAGATTTGTATACTACTTTGTCCAATTGTAATAAACTTCTATACAGAGTGGCACAACCAGCAGGCATCCAGGGGTAAATGCAAGCGATTAGGATTTCTTGCAGTTACTTAGAATACTATAGAAATGCAAACATGCCCGAAAAGCATCTCAATTATCTAGAATCAAAAGGGAAATTCAGGATATTAATAACTTTTAATTTGGTACAATTTGTCCTATTTTTATATTTTAACTAAAATGAATGTTTTTGCTGATTGTGTAAAGTACTTTATATATGTACAGTAAATTTCATTAAGATTTAAAATTAAATTTTGTGCAATTAAAATATGAATATATACATTTATGATTGACTCGACAGTTGCATATTGAGTTTTTATTACCAAGACCAATATATAGTTAATTGATTATATACTAGTGCACAGATAGTAGACAAAGTATGCATTAACATTTTCGGGTGACGAGTGACTGTTATAGTTTTTCTATCGTGTTACTGCACGTCTGTCCCTTATTTGTTGTTCCTCTGAAACGACAGGCTTTACGAGAATTGCAAAAGGTCGCCCGGAGGGATTCCGTTATACTAATCTGTGAAAATTAGCTATTGCAAACTGTCTTTGTTTGCGTAGACTTTCCTCGAAAACGGCATCGTTGCTAGCAAACATAAAACTATTTTTGTTTGATATTAAATTTATATAATTGCCCAAGAGGAAGAGATCTTTTCTTGTACGCTTATGAGATTAGTATTATATAAAAATGATTTAATATATTAAATTTTGTTAAATATGTTAAAAATTACTTTTATAACAATTGAGCTTACACTGACTAGACAGAATTATGCTCCTTTTGCATTCTCCACATCTTTCCCAGACAATGGGTGAAATTCATTTTGATTGAGTATTTCTTAACAAGGGATGCATTTCACCAGTTATTGTGTAAGAACTTTTCTGTTAGGATTATCAGCTAATAGTTTAAAGAATCAATTCAGAATTCTCATTATACAGTTTTGTTTTGTTTTGTTTTGTTTATGGCTGATTAAAAATTTGATATGGTTTTTAAATAAAATTTAGTTATTCCACTTGCCGCATAATACTTTTGAATTGAAAAGCAGTTTTTCATGATTTGGATTTCCTACAAAGAGAAATACATCTGTGTTAAATAGATCAAAAAGCCACTATAAAAGAATGGGAGATTGGTCAATAATTACCTCTTCTTGTTTTGCCATCTATAAGTGTTGTACAGTTCGTCTTCGGAACTGCTGTCGTCACGGTATTCGCTTCCCCTCAAAAGGAATTTTCTGGAAGCGGGATCGAGATCGTCTTTTCCCTCCTCGTCGAACAGACCGGAACTACCGTCCAGTCTGTGAAATTTATAACTTCTCGTTTTCTTTGGGGCGATCAGACCGTACGCGCACAGGGCGCCGACCATGAGCAGCAGGACCACGGTCCCTGCAAAGAAACATATTTATTATCATCACCGTACAGTTATTTTGGATTATGCATAAGATTTGAGATTTAAACCTGTGGCAATGACAAATACGTGACGGGGAATTCCGGCAATCCGAGAATTTTCTTCCAGCACGAAATCGACTCTCGTCGCTCTTCCCGAATAAACCTTTATTACCTGCAACAAAATAACTTTGTTTAGTAGCTTAACACATTGACTGCCACACACCTTTTGCACAAAAGTATCCCAGACATAATTTTGATTATGTAACATTTATTTTAAAATAAATGTTACATAATTTAGTACAAGTATAATTGGTAGTACTGTTTAATATTTGGCAAAAAATCTATGAAAATTATCTCGTAGTTGGCATCTGCAAGAAAGAAATTAAGTAATTAAGACTTACGAGACAATAAGTAACTCGGTATGACATTCGGAGAGAATTTTGTCGAACGTTTATTTCGAGGCTGCAGAATCGGTAAAAAAAAAAAAACACTCGGCTCCCGATAATTTTAGTAGGCCGAGGCCGACTCCGGCAAAATTAAATACCAAGTTATTTTACGAGGGGGTCAGAGGCACTCATAGGGGATACCTTACTCTGAACTCTGAAATGAGCCCGGGGCATTTACTTAAATACTTTTATAGTTAGTACTTTTAATATTTAACTTATTTTTTTATACAAATAAATAATGTAAGTTTTTAACAAATCTTTAATAAGAGGAGAAAGGAGATGGCGATAAAATTCTTCATCTACGTATCTTTATTCTACAGCATTTGTACTTCAATTTCACCCTTCCAGAAAAGTCAGTCCAACTAAAAAGTGCTACTTCTAGCTACTTCAGCCCCTTGTTCAGAAAAGAAAAATATCAACTCTGATCAATTAGTCTGACTCATTCAAAAAAATAGAGAACTTCTTTAGAGCAGGGATAATAAAGGAATGATTCAAAAATATTCAAATTCAATTGGGTCAAAATAATTTAATCTACTAAACACAAATACCAGAAAGAAAACATTAAAAAATTGCCAGGACGAATTCACATTAAGAAAAAATATATATTTCTTTCTGGACTATACATACAAATGAGTCCGACGACTCCTGTCCTTTCACACGCTTTGTAGAGGCAATAACAAATCCACGGCGAAACGGACCTTTTATTTGAGGCTACGTGTCTGCCGTCCAATGTAAATAAGTTAAAAAAAACCCTCTAGCGGTGGCTAACACAATTATAAAATTAATTATTACATTAAAAAATTGCCAGGACGAATTCACATTAAGAAAAAATTATATTATATATATATTTTTTTTTTTTTAACTTATTTACATTGGACGGCAGACACGTAGCCTCAAATAAAAGGTGGTTTCGCCGTGGATTTGTTATTGCCTCTACAAAGCGCGTGAAAGGACAGAAGGAGTCAGACTCTATGTATAGTCCAGAAAGAAATATGTAATTTTCTTTGTAGTTAAGAAAAAATATACAGTTAAACCTGTTTTTATGCGCTCTTTTTATGTGCGATTTTTATTTGTGTGATTTTTTTAATGCGAATTTTTAATTTGTGCGGTATAGTTGGCGACTAGTCTCGTGCGATTCGTCATGTCTCACGTTGACTTATTATAGCTAAATAAACTTATTATAGCATAAATGCACTTATTATAGTAATATTATTGCATGAATATGCAAAAAATGAAATAATTTACTTTTTAAGTCAACAAAACACCACCTGGACAAAAATATGTAAAACAGACGATAGACCAGACGATGCAGTCAAGTGCTGACATCTGTTGTCAATAAATTCTATTTCGTACGGTTTTGAGTTATTTTCTATGTGAGACTTTTTTTATGCGGTCCCTGTTGACCGCATAAAAAAAATTATTTTTTTAATTGTGTTGCGAAAACTATCATTTACAGCCATTCGTGAAGTTTCGTGAGATTTTTTTTAATGTGGTCCCTATCCCCCGCATAAAAACAGGTTTGACTGTATATTTAATAAATTGCTGCATTTTGTATTTAAAATAAACGAATTATAATAAAATACAAAAACATTGTTAAAAATTAATAAATATAAAATAGTTTTTTTTAGATGCCAACTAAATGCCGAAACTCTGTCGGGCTAGTTTAAGGCTTATTACTAAATGTAGTAATTAGCCTTAAACTAGCCCAATAGATTTTCTGCATTTAGTTGGTGTCTAGTCTTATAATAAATCGGGATTTAGCGATGTTGTTTATATAGATTTTTTATTTAAATGAAAGAAAATTTAAGTCTTAAATTTTTTCATTCTAATTATTCTGTGGAAGAAAAGAAAGAAATGCCGGTTAGAGTCCACACATTTTTACAACTCTGACTCTGGCCAGAAATTCCTCCAGACTCCGACTCCACAGCCCTGGTTTACTTAGTGGTAAAATACAAAATAGAGCCAAAAAGTTAAAGACAATTTCCATTATTTAGAAGATCTACTACTGACTGCAAAAAATTTTTTGTATTTCTTATGGGAAGAAAAGCCAGCTCTGTATAGAGAAGTGCTTCAAAATATATCAGTAATAAGCAACACGCAAGTTTTTCAGTATAAACGTAACAATTTGGCTTTATAAAATAAAGTATTTATTTTATAAAGCCAAAGCAATGACAACAGTTTATTCATCCGTCGTCGAGTGTTTGCCCCATTGTGGATAACCGTCACTGCCAATTACCGCCTAGGCCAGGGTTGTCCAACCTTTTTTCTTAATGGGCCAAATTAAAAATTTAGGTATATTCGGCAGGCCACAAAGGTAATTTATATAAATATATGCTTTTAAAAAGTTTAAAATGTGAATATCAAATTTTAATAACAAATATATATATAATTACAAAAAATACTGTATTATGCCACCCGGACCCCGAGCGAGTCTTCGCTTTCAGAAGTATATTAATTTAGATATACGTGTGGGTGGCCCGGGAGGTATGACGGAGTTGTATCTCTTTTTGTCGGCAAACGAGTCGGCGAAACCTACCCACTAATCGGAGGCTGGCCGTTTAACGATTCCCGATATCAAATTTGTCGGGTCGAGTGGAGGAGGTGGGAGGGGTCGTCGGCAAGGCGACGGTGATATTCGAGTAAATGACACCATTTAATACTAAAGCGGAGATTTATTCGTTAACGTAAGCGACGATTACAAATTCTAACGTCGAGAATTGTTCCGACTCGGTTCCCTAGCTTTCTAATACACGTAGGGAGGTCCGAGAGAGAGTTTACATTAATTCTTTATCATACCTCTTTGATCCCTTGGACGGAGCGGCGGATCTCAAAAAGGGAGAGAGACTTCTAAAATTGTCGGGCGATCGGGCGGAACGGCCCCGGTTCCCGGAAAGGCGTCTCGGAGGGTTGCTCGAGATTCTTTTTTTCTTGGCCAACACACCGTTGCTCGTTGCTCGGATGCTCGACTCCCCGGTCCTCGAGTCTCTCCCCTTTTATCCCTCGAATCGTGTTATCTTTTTACACCGATCGTGAAATTTAGCGCTTAGTTCCCCGTGACACATTCGACGAGTTTCTTTGGGAAAGGAAACGACTTCGAGGAAAGAAATATAATCATCCTCCAGTCATAAGACTGGCAAAATTGTGAGAGGGAAAAAATATGAAAAGTTTCTTTACATTTCCGTTCGATCTGGCCCTCACATACGTATTTAACCAAGTAAGGTTATATCTAAATTAAAATACTGTATTGTTGCCTTCCTTTTATAATATTGTTAATATCTGCTTTTGTGGTACTAATCTTAATTCTAAGAGTGCTAGTTGAATGGAAATAACTCAACCTATTTCTTTTATCAGTTTTGATGATTTTTTATGCACAAAAAAAAATTGTTTACAACAGTGTGTACTACCCACGTGCATAATCATTCTCTAGATAAATTGACAATTTCATCAAATTCGTTGAAAAACCGAACTTTATAAAATTCACGAAGATTCCCTTTATGAATTTTATAAAGTTCTCTATAATAAGTTTTCAAAGATTCCCTGCTTTGAAATTCAACGAGTTGTAGCTGGTATTTGGCTGGTGCTTCTACATAATTAAATGAAAATGGATCACTAAATAATTTTAATTCAGTTTTTATTTTTCTGAAGTCAGAAAATCTAGTGGTTATATCTTTTAACAAAACTTCACATAATTTACTATATTTTTCAAAGTTCACAGGAAATTCTTTTCATTTTAATAAACTCTATAAAATTACTTTGTGAAATTGTGCATTTTCAATGACAAATAACACAAATAATGTTTTTACATGTTTCAATTATGACATATTTTTCTGGCCAAAACATACTGAATTTTCTCTTTTCTTAGTATTAGATGCCATGACCAAATGCTGGGTTATTAAAAATATAAATTTAAAGTTAATGAAATAATTATGAATGTAATTGGATGTTGAAAATATTTAAATTATTATGTTAGCAAAAGTAATATATAGAGAGACCTATGTCTGTATTATATAACTGTAAAAAAATGCAAAAGTGGAAGGGTCTAATTTATTTTATATTTCTATAAAGAATAAATTACCCCTTTTCACTTTGGCATTAGGCCTAGCCTTGTCAATAAAACTGGTTGACACACTTTTGAAAAGAGGGATTATGTCTTTTTCATCCACCCGATGAAAGGTACCCATTCTTTGTCACTAACAACATCACTTCGTTACAAAAATCTTTGAAACTGAAACAATCAAAATGACAGACCGTGCCACCGACATTTTTGATTAGTCGGTTACAAATTTTGTCGTCAATTACGTCATTATGACACCTAAGTCTATCCACTGAAGTGAGAATAATTTTTACCAAAATAAATGAAAATGTACCTAAAAAATTTAGGGTGCAGTGGGCTGCATAAAAATATAAAGTGGGCCGTGGGTTGGACGTCCCTGGCCTAGGCCAACCTCTACCGTTCGTTAGTCCATTCAACAAGGTTTGTTTACCTACCTGCCATCAGAGGATCTTACAGTGGTGGCCAATTGTTTAGGACCAAACATGATTGTGGCAAAAATCATTGATTTAAATACAAAAAAAAAAAACTGGAAATAAATAAGCAGTTATGCAAAAATCAATTGTTTGTATTTGTATAAGACATTTGTAGAACATGAAGTAATTTGCATAATTTGTTGCGGAAAAATTACGAGTTGTTTGGCAATACACCCACGTACATTTGTGAGAGCCAAATTTGGTGAAAAAACCCTTTTGTTTGATGTTTGTTTTCAATAAAAATTTAGAGACAACATAGTTTTAATTGTCTTTGACTAAATTTTTCCGTTTCCCATGGACTTGTTTCCTTGTTGAAGGTGACACATTCAATGTGTCACCCGGAACCTACGAGTGAAATTTTAACTATTGGCCCCGATGTTCTAGCGAAGTCGTGGGAAAAGCCCAAGAGAAGCCCCCTAATAAAAAGGAGGAGGTGATGACAAGCGAGGCAGTCGTCATCAACACAATTTCTAAAGTGTGTGTGGGGTCCAAACTGCTGTTTTTAAGTCGTCGACAGTTACTCACCCGATAACGTTAATTTTAGTGCCTCTGAAACGGATTATACTACTCTGACCCAAATTTTTCATGTCTCCAAACGGAATATCTTATCATCGCCAAATTCCAACAACTTCATCTTCAAACCATATGTCCAGAACTGTTCTCATCCTCTCCAACAGGAAGACTACAACTGGACAGGTAATTATCGCCACACGAACCTCATGTAAACTCTCTCTCCTGCAACTGCTAGATTGATACGCTAAATCTATATATATATATCCCGATATGTCTATTGTATTGTGTCATGTACTTGTAAATTAAATCGTTATTAGTTGTTAACCTGGTATCAGAGTGATTCACTTCCAGTACGCTGTCTCTCACTTCATCTCCATCCCGAATCCATTCGGTTCTGTACACGGCCGCTTGCGTGACCGAATTAACATGCCGTCTTGGCTTCCGTGTCACTCGGGACATGGTGGTGTCAGTCCTGACAAGGTACCAAGGAGGTACCGACCCTCCGGTCACACATCTGGTCATTAGTTTAGGACCAGTCACAATAAATCCTACAAAGTAAGTATACATTCCAGAAACTTACTTTAATTAAATTTTAATGTTTTAGTAATATATATTTTCTGCTTCAAGATGGGCAGGGGAAAGAATTTGAGTCCTGAACTTCATCAAAAAATTGTAAGTCTTCGTAGTAAAAATATCAGCTGTGCCAAAATTGCAACAACATTGGGGTGCAGCAAAACATCATGTATTTATGCAGTGAAGCTATGGGAAAAAACTGGATTGGCCTAAACCTGGAAGACTGAGAAAAACCACCAAATGCACAGATTGTAGAATTCACAGAATAGCAAAAAAAAATTGCACACTAACATCAACTGATCTCAAATTTAAAATGATAAAATGTGGGATGCCCGAACTTAATACCCATACCATTAGGTGTCGATTAAATGAATTTAATCTATTTGGGTGAGTTGCAAGGAAGAAACCGCTCGTATCACTGAAAAACAGACAAGCTTGAAGTTTGCTCGTGAACACATGACTTGGACAAGTCAAACTGGCGTAGTGTGCTGTGGTCGGATGAAACGAAAATAAATCTGTTTGGGAGTGATGGTCACAAATACATAGGACAAAATTCCTCAGCTTTTTGTCGTCATAATTGTATTCAACCCATTGTAAAGTTCGGAGGTGGAAATGCAATGGTGTGGGGATATTTTTCTTCATATGGAATTGGACCCATTCACCTCATAAACGGGATAATGGACCAATTTCAATATAAACAAATTCTGGAAGATGTAATGCTGCCATTTTCTGATGACAATTTGCCTCTGAAGTGGATTTTCCAACCAGACGACGATCCAAAGCACACCAGTAAACTTATCAAAAAATGGTTTCGGGATAACCATCTTAGGGTAATGGAATGGCCAGTCCAATCACCAGATTTAAACCCTATTAAATGTTATGGGGTGATGTAAAATCTGCTTTGAAACATAAAAAAATACCGGAACAGAAAAAAGCTATTTGTAGCAATTCAGGAAGCTTGGAAAAACATCCCAGCTGAGTGTTTGCAACAATTGGTGGACTACATGCCCCACTGTTCCTTATCTGTGATAAAAAATTTTGGTTATCCAACAAAATACTAGTTTTTTTTCCTAAATTTTGTTATTGGTCCTAAACATTTGTCCAGGGACAAATTGAACTTGTTCACATCCTCCATTGCTTGAGTAAAAGTAATGTTTTGTTTATGAAATAAAGGTTATAATTTTATCAAATGAAAACAAAGTTAATATTTTTCCTGAATTTTAGTTTCATTTGTTTGGTTTTAGATTCCACACAATTCTGTTTTGAAAATAATTGTTAATGATCCTAAACAATTGGCCACCCCTGTATATCGAACTATCTAACCTCCAGATGAGCCTAGAGGTTGTCTACATATTGCCAGTGAACAAAGAACCTACCCACCAGGTGCATATTGCTACCAGCCTATCAAGGGTCCTGACCCTGAAGGAAACCCAACAACTACAGGTATTTATCATCATGTACCAAAGTAAGCACGAGATAGAGAGAGAGAGAGAGAGAGAGCTTACAAAGTCTCCTAAATGAAATTTTTGACGTTTATGAATTATGTACTGTACATTATAGTGTATAATCTTGTGTGTATATAAATGGGTATTTGTTGATGTTGACCCTGTAGTTGAATGCTCTTCTTTCGGACAAGCTGCCTCAAGGTCTCCTCCGTCCCAAATCAGAACCGCTTACGTATGTGACCGCTCGCAAGGAAGCAACCCCTTCTAAGCTTACATTGAGCAACAATGGTGTCAGTCCTGATGTAGGCATTGCCAACCTAGTGCTGATCCTTCGGTCACATATTAATTAAGTACCAACTAACACGTATAGTTTATTCTCATCTTTTCACTAGGCAAGTCTAGTGTGAATGTTCTGTCACAAATAGTGCCTTACATAGTGAGAAAGAAAATGGAAAAATAAAGTTATGTTGCCAAAACCAAGGCTGTGGAGTTGTAAAAATACACTCGACTCCAACTCCTGATAATTTTAGTAGACCGACTCTGACTCCTGACTCCAGTAAAATTAAATATCAAGTCATTTTATGGGGGCAGAGGAGCCCCTAGGGGATTACGGTACTCTGAACTCTGAAAGGAGCCCTGGGCATTTATACAAACACTTTTATAGTTAGTACTTTTAATATTTAACTTATATTAATATTTATTTGTATAAAAAATTAATTTTTAACAAATCTTTAATAAGAGGAGAAAGGGGGGCGACAAAATTCTACATCTACATATCTTTATTCTACAGCATTTGCACTTCAATTTCACCCTTCCAGAAAAATTAGTCCAACTAAAAAGTGCTACTTCTAGCTACTTCAGCCCCTTGTTCAGAAAAGAAAAATATATACAGTAAGATCTCACTTAATGTTGGGGATACATTCCTAGAAGACAAAGCATTAGAGTAAATACATAGAGTAAATAGGAAAAGAGGTTTCCCTTTCCAAAAAAACACAACCAAAAATAAACAGATTTTACTTTAATTTTTAAGTTATTTTTATGTTAATTTGTATAATAATATATGCTAAATAACACAAACATATGCACACAGAAATGTAAAGTTCATTTTTTGTGACAAAGGTTCTGACTTTTCTGAAATTCTTGTTATTTGTGATAGTCATGCAGTTTCATTTGTCACTTTTTTTCTTTCCTTGAGCAAATGTCGGTAGAAGATTGCATCCAAAACACCTCATCTTGCTTTTGCATTCCTTTCAAAATCTGGATCATTCGCTATAATTTGATCAATGATTTTGGTTATCGTTACCAAACTTTTACTAAAGAAATCTGTAGAGAAATTCTTTGGGTTCTTCATTTTCAGAATCTCTACTTTCCAGTTCTACAGGAATTCCTTGTTCTGCCAGTTCTTGAAAGTTGTCATTGGTAAGGCTCTCACCAGAAAACTGTAGTAACTCCTCGATATCCTGCTCATCTACCTCTAGTCCTGCTGTATTGATTAGGATGACAATTTGGTCAACCTAACGATACAGCAATTGGCTCTTCTTGTTGAGAATTCTTGGACCATCCAGCCATAACTTCTTCCACACTGCATTCATGCATTCATCAATTAATTCTTGCCATGCGACGTTGATATTGCCTATGGCTCCATAATGTTATATTTTTTCCAAAATTGCACCAAACATAGATTTAGGCTATGACGAATTTCCACCTTTTGTCGATCGGTTCGAGTTCGCGAATAATCACATAAATGAATCGACGAAATGCCACAATAATTTGAATCGGCTTAAATTTTTAGCTTTTTTTAGGCTTCGAGCAGACCGTGTTATGTCGAATCAGTGTTAATCGAGGCAGCGTTAAGCTGGGTCTTACTGTACTCTGATTAATTAGTCTAGTTCATTGAGAAAAATAAAGTACTTATTTAAAGCAGGGATAATAAAGGAATGAATAAAAAATATTCAAATTCAATTGGATCAAAATAATTTAACTACTAAACACAAATACTCTAAATAAAACTATTGATACATATTTAATAAATTAAATTGTTGCATTTTGTATTTAAAATAAATGAATTATCACAAAATACAAAAACATTTAAAAAATTATTAAATATAAAATAATTATTATTAAATGAAAGTATTAGTTTTTTTATTTAATTAAATAAAAAAACTAAATTAAATTTAAAATGCCAGAGTCGGAATCGACACATTTTTTCCAACTCCTCTAGCTAAAACTTCCTCCTGACTCTGACTTCACATCCCTGGCCAAAACTCCTGGGACAGCATATTAGCTATACTGTATATACTATGTAATGCATACAACTATGCATTACATAGTATATACAGGGTTCCTACACACCAGAAAAATCAGGGATTTTCATTAGTGTTCAAAAAAAGTTGTGGAATGTCAGGGAATTTGTTCAAAATTGGTCAGGTGAAGTCATGGAAATTAAAACAAAAATTTGAGTAGAAACCCTGTATATACAGAGAAATAGCAAAAAAGGAAAAAGCAACATTAGCATATAAATACTTGCCTACTATTTACAACATGCTGCACAATGGGAAAGACAAAGAAGACATATGCAGAACTCCAGAAGTTTATAAAGTACTGATGATAGACAATAGACACCTGAAATACATTGGCACTACTAGATGCTCACTCCATAAGCATCTACAGGAACACAGATATGACATTAAGCAAAAAAGCTAATCCTCACCCTCGCCATGTTTGCCTCTGAACAGAATGTGGAAGTAGATTTTGACAACGTATGTATTATCAAACAATGTCACAACATAGAACATATCCAAACCCTCGAGGCACTGGAGATTCATAAATCAGTAATAAGAGGAAATAACGTCGACTTTAAAGAACAGCCTATATCTTACGCATGGCAATATTTATGTGAAAAACAATTTACCCCCACCGACTGATGATAAACATGGATTATAATTGCCCATTATATTTAATTTTAAATAATATTTTTATTTTTTGTAATTTTAAGAAATTGTTGCTATTTCTTTTTATTTTATATTTAATTACATTATGTATTCATTTATTGATTGTTCCAATTTTTTAAACTAGAATGTTCTATTTCACATTCTAATTTAGATGTGTATTCAGACCTGAAGATCTGTTTAAGATCGAAAATGTTAGTCACTAATAAAAAAAATCTACAATTGGAGATACAAAGGTTTTGTGGATGGTTTTTATTACAATTAGACCCAGTTCATTTGTATTGCCATAGAATTATGAAAGATTCAACTCACATTACTGAAAACCACTATTAAATGTGGAGGTGGATTAGTAATAGTTTGGGGTGTGTTTTCCTTAACTGTATTAGCCCTCTTGTATGGGTCAATGGAATTACAGATTGGATACAATATAAAAAAGCCTTGAAAAGCATGCTATGCTTTTCAAGGCTTTTTTATACGTTTCTAATGCAGCTTCACGGAAAGCAAAAGTTGAAGATTCAAGTCCTACTCTGGATAATTCTTTTCTTTCAGAATAGTCTAAATTATTTAATTTAATACAAAATGGCAGCTTAAGTTAGTTCAAATTATGTATCATCTAGGGTATTAATCAGAATTAATAGAAAAACCTAAAATAAAGCACTTGTTTCCATAAAACTTTTTTTAAACAAAAAACTATTACCTTTGTGGCGGGAAAATAGCCTTCGGATTTCACCGTAATCGTGTATTCTCCTTCTCCGAGAGGATACCAATAATCTCCGTATTTATTGCTGTAGACGGCGGAGTCGTTTACTCCCTCGACGGAAATAGTGGCTCCAGAAATAGAAATTCCAACTTTTGCATTTATGAAACCGTGGATGCCTCTGTGCGCCTATTAAAATTAGGTTAAATATTTTAAATTAAAATTGTCTACATTTTTCAATGTTTTACAGAAATTTAACATTAAAAATATAAATTTGATATTTGCAATTATAATAAAATCTAATTAGGCAGAACCTCTTAAATAACTAGTGAAAGCCAGAAAATTAAAGTTCAACTAATCTAAATTATTTTTGATTTACTGTCAAATTTTTCCCAGAAAATATCTTGCCTAGGGTGGAACTCAAGACATGAATACAAAGTTACATGTTACATACTATCAAAGACAAAAACATATACAAATATTGAATCAAAATCAAATCTATTGATATTTATTTTGCTTGTGTGATGAATTTTAGGGAATAGTTAAATAATAATATAATTGATATTATTAACTAAAGTTTGTAAATTGTTTTAAAGGTAAGAGGTGTCATTCCAAAGTGAATCATATCCACTTTAAAAGACTTTTGCTTAATTTTCAGAATGCTAACATCGGTTTATAAACAAATGTGCAGAATGCTATAAACTGTTTTTGAATGATAAAATCATTTTTTCACGATAGTTCTTTACACTAGCAATCAGATGGTACAAAAATTTTAAAAAGTCAATAAGATAGTTTGGAATGACATGCTTCATATGCCAGTATTATTTGTGATTTAGGCCTAATGACATACCAATACATGAACAGCAGTTAATACAATTGATAAGAGCCTCAGACTGAACAATAATTATTAAAGTTTTTAATATATTTTATTCTAATCTTGAATAGATGCAATCTTATCACAAATATATCTTTTGATTCCTACATAAACCAGCAAAGAGCTATCTGCTATTTTCTCAAATTAAGATAAAACTTTTCTATTGGTTACATTTCATTCTTGTGAGAGACTTCTCCTATTGGTACATTTCAATAGAAAATTTTTCACTGCAAAGAAATTTCTTTACTAAATTTTGTATTCGATTTCAATAACCATCAGAAAATATTTTGTTTCTATTTGCACGTGTTCCTAACCTAAGTCAATTTTTAAAAAAAGCAAGAAGCTCTGTTTAATCTATGCATTTGTTCATTGTAAAAAAGAACAAATATTTGACATTTTTGATAGTTTAACATTTAATTATGACCGAGACAAATGCAGAGAAAATGCAAGAGTTTCGATCTCAAATTCACAAAAGTAAACTTCCACTTAATAAAATAATGTAATGTTTGTTACTCCATATCTTGTGTTATTTCTTAGTGCAATTCATGCATATCCTCAATTGATCCCTTAAGTAATTTTGGGAGTGGATATGTACAGTACAGTGTTATAAAGGAACGTTACGGGAGTGTGAGATGGTAGTGGAAAAGTATAAAAATAGCATTGTATAATTTATGAATGATCCCTGAGCTATTTATTTATTTATTTAGGGTTTAAAATGTTATCTTTTGTCTGAAGTAAATAAATGTTCAGGATTTTAAATGTTTCTTGCAATGCATAGTTGGCTTGTGGCTTTGCCAAACTCTTTGTGCTAATTTTAATTTGTTCATGTGGCATAAACATACTCTAAGAAATTGCAAACAAGTGCTTTCAACATTTCAAAAATCATTCATGCCATTTTCAAAAACATTTCATGCCATCTTCAGGTTGAGTGTATATCATTTGAATAACAATTTTTAAAAAAGTATGTTAACAATGTACTTTTTGAAAAATTGTAATTCTTCAAATGGTATACACTCAACTCAACTTAGTAATAGTCCTATTAATCCAATAAGACCAAGTAGACAATTTTTAAAAATAAACTTGGAAAGTACTTGTTTGCAAGTAAACAACTTTAATGCCAAAAGACAAAATGGTTTATTCTTAATCTAAATTTGATGCTGTTAAAAAGCATATTTTTATTAAGAAATTGCAAATGCACAAATTAAAATCTGACAATGTTTGAACACAATGTTTCTCTTTTCTAAAATAATACTTTGTCAATATTAATGACACAGTGGAATAATATTCCTATTCCAATAGGCAAAATTTTCTCAATTAATTTGATGGTTTTATTTCATCAAAATTATTATAGAAATAAGTAATATTTTCTGTATTAACATTGTCAAAACAAACTTACTTGGTTTAACATTTCTATCAATGCTGGTTTATGCTCACTCCATATCTTATATAAATTAGAAGAATCGGTCGATCCACAACAGTCTACATATACTTCTAATCCATAAATATGGGCCTTTTCATACATGTAGTCCTGCACAAAATAAACAAAATCTCATATACAATACAATATAAATTTATAAAAGTATTTTAGGACTTACCAGAAAACTTCCATTATGTGGATGTAAGTTAGCAGCAGAAGTAACTCCATTTGGAAAAGTTTCTAAGAAATGATGTAATTTTGGGTGAATAGACAGCATTTTGCTCTCAAAATTTAATACTGCTACAAAATACTACAAATTCTAACATAAAAATTATGATAAAGTCATTTCTCTTGGTACAAAAGTCTATGGATGAAATTTGACAATTAGAAATGATTTTATTTGTTATATTCTTCTGTTAAAACAAAAAACTACTCACAAAGTCGACCCAAAATCCAGTAATTAAACAATTGCACGACTGTTTTTGTCTACTTTCAAGTAGACATAGTCGGGTGGAATATTATCATTCTACGATTCTAATTCTAAATGAAGAATTTTCTCGTAGATTCATAATATTCCACCCGACGACGTCTACTTGAAGGTAGACGAAAACAGTCGTGCAATTGTTTAATTACTGGATTTTGGGTTGACTTTGTAAGTAGTTTTTTGTTTGTATATCCAGTATTGTGTTGCTGTTCTTATATTCTTTTGTATATTTATATTTTGGTTTAAACATTGTTTCAAAGTAATATGAATGTTTATCATCGGGAATATAGTTAGTTCTGTTACTTGTTTAATGACAATTATATAAAAACTTAAAAATGTTTAACCAGAAAGATATAAAAATTTTTTGACTAATGGATAAACTTTCATTTGAATAAAATTTTCTGTGTGAGAATTAATTCTGTGTACAGATACAGTACATTAAATCTTTCATATTTCAAACTTTTATGCAACAAAACCTAAATAACATACCACAAAAATCGGACAAATGTTTAAAATCTTACAGAAAAACACAAACAATAAATTTTACTCGATTCTTTAAATTTCAAACAAATTTCTGAACTTATGCTTCAATATTGCATAATCGGGCCGGCCACGTGGAGTTTTCCGGGTTTTCTCCACGTTTGTAACACCCGAATAGGGGCCAGTTTCCCTTACAAGAGCTCCCGGAAGGCATTTCCCCTCGCGTAACATCACGCACCAGAGAAGGCAACGGGGAACCACTCTGGTTGTAACTTCCCCCAGGATACACCTTGGCGCGTTAACTAACCACTTATTAACCTGTGCCAGGTGCTTGCCGACATCAGGATTTCCAATACGGCATGCAGAGAGATTGCATAATCGCTAGGTTCGTACCAATCTGGAAAAGTCAAGAATTTTAAGAATGGTTGGGGAATATTTCTATTTCACAGGAACAGATACATTTTTATAAATAGTATTTGATAGTGTTTAAACTTTATAAGAGTTATTCACATCAATTCATGTGTTCAGGCAATTTAGAAGAGCTAATGACTGATCATTTAATATTTATTTGCATAAACAAAACTTTCTAGTGTATATATAATAAACATTAAAATAAAATTTATGTTCACATTGTTATTCTTTAGAGAACTAAAAACTAAAAAATATAACCAACTTTTAGGAATTTAAAATTTTTAATTTATGGTTTCAATTTTATAGAAATTTTTAGAAGATTTTTATTTTATTCAATTTTCTTATGATCTCTGAATGATTCTGTTTAAAATAAGTTCTCATTGAAGCAGAGATATAACAAAAACTTTGCTACACCTTCAGTACATGATAGCCCTGATAAATTTTCCAAAAAATTTTTTATTGTTTTGTACACTTGGTACACCTTCGGAACACTTTGTTTTCATGTCAAAATACACCCGTGTGTCAAATATAATCAAAATTAACAAGCAGTTTTTGTCAGGGAAATTTTGAAATTTTTATCTGAAAGTATCGGGAAATTTAAATCGCGAAGACGGGTAGAAACCGCAATCTATTTTAATATTTTCAAAATATTCTACAAATTTACCAAATCCTCCATTAATAAGTCTTGAGATTCATATGGAAAGTGATTTATGTTTAATTAAAATAATAATGATAAAAATAAGCCTAGGTTTATTTTTGGAAACTTATTAGTAAAAATTATATCATTATTCATCAGAACTATAATATTCAGTTTATTTATTGTTGACTTTCAATACCTTGATATCTTTGTTCACTAGATTCATAAATTTCAATGTTAATCTAAGTTTATTATTGAATTTTTTTCTACAATACATTGGAACCTCGCTTAACGAGCATAATTCGTTCCAGAATCTTACTCGTAATGCGAAACAGTTTTTCCCTTATAAATTAATGTAAAATACGATAATGCATTTTACGCCGAAAAAAATACTCAAATATTTTATGTATGATGTTTATTCAAAGAAAATTATACAATATGCATTGTTAAAGGGTATGAATCGTCGTCTTTTCTTCTAGTACAGAATGAACCGACCTGGAATGCAAATTTGATTTGCAAAAAACAAAAAAAAAAAAAAATCACAGATAATGTGTCTGATAAACACACCAAACAATATGCCAAATTCTTGGACTATGTAAAGGCTATAATTAAACTTTTTAAACTGACCTAAAACTATTTGTAAGATCAAAAATTGATTTAATCAAAATTTATCCTTGGAACTTTGTTATTCATATAAATATTTGACTGGATCAAATTAATTTATAATATTTATATGAATGAATGTTGCTGGTGGAAACTTTTTGTCAAAATTCTTCAGCATATTCTTGGCTTGTTTATTTATGCAATCATGTGCTAAAGATCTTTTTTATAATATTTTTTTCTTACTGCAAAGATTACAAGTTACTTTTCTGTCATAGCCTTCATTTTCTTCAGTTGATAGTCTACAAATAGCATGTGAACTGCTTGCTTGCACAACATACAGGTGTGAGTGTTTGAAGCTTCTTTTTCACAAATAATTCAGCATGCATCATTATTCCCTATTTGGAGGTTTTCCTTGCTCCTACTAAAATCATTCTTTTGATCATTTTCTTCAATAGAAACATCCTTCTCCTATTCTGCACCATCCTTCCTGCTATTGGAAGATGCAGAATGTAATGCAGTTTCTATTTCATTTTAACCTTTTCTAGATCTTCCTTCAATGTAAATGGCTATATGATTTCTATAGGATATTGAGATGTACTAAGACCTAATTTAGGTTTACATCCAAACATAGCTTTGTAAAATGACCATTAAATACTTTCATAAAAAGAACAGTTTTTCACAAACTGGATGAATCACAGTCCTTCTGCCCAATGGCTGGTGTTATTAGTCTGCATCCAAGTAATCAACATATTCTGAACATCTTGCTTTTCTCTCTCAATTAATTCCAGGCTTTGACTATGATACTGCTTGCCACGTACAATTTTTAACTTTGGCAACATTTCTTTAAGTGCACTACTATGCTATTGGCAAATTCTCTACTGTTGACCTACTAGAATACTTGGGGCCCCTATTATGGTAATAATGTCCAGCAATATATGTGCCACCTCTTCTGCTCATTTACTCTTTAGTGGATGTAAGAAAACAAACTTCATTAGATGGTCTTGATAATTCAGTATATATTTGTACTCCCCATTTACACGAGGACGATAGAACCCTGGACTACATATATAAAAGGTACTCTACTGCAATGATCGATGACAAACTGGCAAGAGCACTGGACTCAAAGTACAGTAGGTAGGTCAACCTATGCCTTCGTGCCTGAAGTTGGCCTTACTCCGGTGTATTGTAACTGGTTAAAGATGCAAATATTGACTGGTGACAGGAGATTTCCCCACTTCAAGTCCAAGTTTGGACAAGGAGATGGTAGCTGCTCCTGTGGGTGTCCTCGTGGCAATGCAAGGCACTACGTGCTTGACTGTCCTCTTACTGAGGACTTCCGCCTAGGGACAGACCAAGTTGATTGAACCAAGCCCCCTGAACAAGTGCTTCAAATGCTAGCAGCTAGTAAAGGAAACTTAAAGAAACTAAAGGAGTTGATAGAAAAAGTTATAGGTCTTTTAGATCTGTAAGCTTCAGTGGATGCACTAAGCAGGGTACTCCTTGTAGGGAAAGGGACCCCGCTGTCCAATAATAGTGAGCAAGGAAATGAAAAAATAAATTAAGTGCAGAACAGGCTACACAATAAAAGTTATGTCAAGTTAGTGAGTTGGACCTGAGAGAACAGATGGGAGCCCAAAAGAAGTCCTCACTGGTCCAACTAAAGTGTCCAGTATACCGACCAGGTATCAGACCATGACCTATGATTAAGGCATAGTCTCTTTTAACTCTGTGATGCCATTAGGTGGGGCAGGGCAGAGTTAGCTTTATGAGGTCCCCATCTACATTACTCTTCATATCAATTAAGTCCATCTGACATTTTGAATTAAGCTCTTTAAATAACATGTTTGGTAACTAATCCCTTTGATGGTATTGTTTTCTTACCTTGACATTGCTTACATAATTTAATGTATATCATTATTGTCTTTTTTGTGATATTTTTGTATTTTCCACTCTGTGGGTGCATGAGAATGGAAAAGAAACTATGTCCTATGTGAGGTAAGTATCATGCAGTACACAAAAAGTTCATCTGTACACAGGTAACAGAGTATAATGCTTCTTTGACCAGAGCAATATGCTTTTCATGATCACTTACCGACATTACATCAAATCTCTTAAGCCATCGGTAATCAACACTGCTTTTCCATCGTTTTTCCTTTGCTTCCTTCATTCCTTTAATCAGTTGAACATACTTTTCCTTGGAAAATACTGTATATCACACAATGTAACAACAAAGTCTTTAATTTTGTCTTTCTTGCATTCTCCATAGCAGCTACAGAAATCATTAGATACAATGAAAAATGGTATCACTGTGTTAGTGCTTCACTGTGCTAGTATTATTTAAGTGCTTATAACATTAACACAATGTGCAAATAATGTCCAAGAAAGAAAACTGACAACATTAAACACAATAGTGTTCCAGAACCAATCACATTGCTATTGACAGGCCAACACATGATCATCATGTAATGACAGACGATCCCATTTATATTAGTGGATGGATAAATTCTATAATCTCTCATGTCATTATTGGCAGACCAACATGCAACATGTCAGTCTCATTGGTGGGTAAGCCAAAATTCATGCAAATGCACTCTGCTACTTACCTCCACAAAATTTCTAGCTTTGGCCATTTTTTCTTGGACAATTCTTAAACTGGCCATTGATTGTCAGACACATTGGCCAAAGCATAAATTCTTGTATATTTTGGGCTTCTGCCACAACTTGGCCAAAGCTAGAACTATCCCGATTTTTGCAAATTGGCTAGACTTCGGACATTGGCCATAACATATATATACGAGGACTATTTTTTTAAATAAGATCCGTTTGTGAACAAGAGTGAGATTGATGCACGATCGTGGCAGTGCGTACGTGCATCTGCTCCGAGCATGCTTTGCACACGTTTAGACACCATTTGCAACCGTATCGACTGTCTGTGTGTTGAGTTGTAAAAGTTTATAATGTTTAAGAAAATTGAGTCACCTGCCGACTGTGAGATATGATCTATTATTCGATTCTTGAGTGAAAGAAACTTGGCAGCAGCGGAAATTAACCATCAGACTTGTGAAGTTTACGGTGATAATGCTATGAGTGACAGTAAAGTACCAAAGTAGTGAGAATGTTCAAGGATGGGTGGGTTAATGTGCATGATGAGCCACACCCTGGCCGATCTTCTCCAATTTCTGAAGATTTGGTTTGTGATGTGGATAACAAAATTCGAGAGGATCGACGATTCACGATTTAAATGTTATCAATTGAATTTCCACAGGTTTCAAGATCAGTTTTGTACATCATTGTTTCGGAGAAACTGAATTATCGAAAATTGTGTTCTCAGTGGGTTCCGAGACTAATTTCTGATGATCACAAACGAAAAGATTGGGTAGTGCTTTATCGCTTTTGACTCGATACGATCAGGAAGGCGATGAATTGTTGGACCACATCATTACAGGAGATGAGACTTTGGTGTTTCACACGACTCCTGAGTCCAAGCAACAGTCAATGGAATGGCGACACACATCTTCGCCAACCAAAGTGAAAGCCAAACAGTCAATTTCAGCACGAAAGACCATGGCAACTGTCTTTTGGGACAGGAAAGGGATTTTGTTAGTGGATTATATGCCAAGAGGCACAACAATCAATTCTGATGCATATTGTGTGACTTTGAGAAAATTCTGGTGTGCCATACAAAACAAGTGGCGTGGTCTAGTGTCTTCTGGTGTGATGTTGCTCCACGACAATGAAAGGTCACGTTTCTGCACAAACACAAGGTCTAATCAATTCTTTTGTATGGGAACAACTGGATCATCACCTTACAGTCTAGACCTTGCACCCGGTGATTTTCACTTGTTTCGATACTTAAAGGAGTTTTTTGGTGGTCAATGATTCAACGACGACGAAGAAGTGAAAACTGCAGTCATGGATTGGGCTTTTTCACAGGCGAAAGATTTCTTTAAAGTCGGAATTCAAAAAATTGTTGAGCGGTATGACAAATATTCGAACATAAATAGAAATTATGTAGAAAAGTAGACAAAAGTATGTAGAATATGGAAAAAAATATATTTTAATGATATTTACAGTATTTTTCTTCTTATTAAAAAACAGACCTTATTTAAAAAGTAGCTTTTGTATATATATATATAAATTTTTCATTGTAATACTATGTATCTAGAAAATTTTATGCTGGTGCATACCAATGTAAAATCTTTTTTGTAATTTTTGTAATGTAAAAAATGTAATTGTACAATGTAAAAAATTTTACAAAAGTTTACAAAAATTTAAGAAAAAATTCTTGAATAGACAATACATACAAATGTGTCTTTTAACTTTAGTCCTTTCATACGTACATGAGGAAATAACAATTCTACAGTGGAGTCGACCTTTTATTTGAGGCTGCCTCCATATGTAAAAAGTGGTGGCACAAAAATAAAAATTAAGTAAATACATTTTATAAAAAATTGCCAGGACAAATTTAAATTTACAAAAATTTAAGAAAAAATTCCCGAATAGGAGGCGGACGAGTAGCCTCAAATAAAAGGTCAACTCCACTGTAGAACTGTTATTTTCTCATGTACGTACGAAAGGACTAAAGTTAAAAGACACATTTGTATGTATTGTCTATTCAAGAATTTTTTCTTAAATTTGCCCTGGCAATTTTTTATAAAATGAAATTTATTAAAATGTTGATTGTACATAATTTTAACTGTAATTTTGTTAGTCAGCAAATTTACACTTGATAATGGAGTCATAAATGAGTATATTTAGAAACATAAACATTGTAAAGCATTGTAAACATGACAATAAACATTTTTAAAAAATGTGTTTTTTGCTGTTTGAAAGTATAAATTTTTACACAGCAGTGTGTTTAATGATGTAGTGCACATATTACATTTGCAAACTAACTTTTTTTGGGTTTTGACATCTTGGAAATTGAATGTGCATTAGAATCAAGAAAATATGATATTTACTACTAGTAATAAAAAAAAATCACAAAATGATATAAAAACTAATTATTTATAGCAATAATATTTTCATTTAAATAAAATCTAAGAACTTATTGAATTATCTTAATTTAAATTGTGTATTTATTTAATTTGCCATAAATACAAATAATACATTTTTAAAATTTGTATTTGAATTGTATTGAAATACCTGAATTTCTGCAAGATGTATTTCCAAAATGCATCCTTACATGGGCTTTTGCATAGGTAGAGGCTAACTGATGGAATATAGATCTCCCAATTACTGTTAACTGCTTTTCTGTAGGAGGGAAAAAATTAATTATGATTATTTTTCAATCAGTCTATTCGATAAGATAAAAATAAAAATTTTTTTCTTGGCATAAAAAAATGTTTTAAATAAGAGAATTACATAAATTAAATAATTTTAATTATTTAATTAACATAATATCTTAATACCTTTCTTTAGTAAGATAATTAAGCAATTAAAAAATAATAAATCAGTTTTCAAATCACAGAAAAATCAAATCCTTTCTCCAATTAAGATAACTCACATTTTTTTTTTTTTAAATTTGAAAAGCCTATTTTCACCAATAAAGAAATGTTGCAAAAGGATATGTGAAAAATGAAATCCTATCTTTTCATTGTCTCTATTATTTTTGTTTGCTACATTGACTTGGCAGATTCAATTTAGTTCACGGCAATCCTGACTTGAAAATTTAGAATTCTCACTTAAATGACAATTTCCTGCAATGAGTGACAAAGTAAGCTATTGTCAAGTTAGAAAAGATTGTGAATTTCAGGCATTTCCTGCATAGCTTCTAAAGATTAGTTGCAAGATATCAAATTTAAGTATTAAACTGTATTTTAGGAATTTGAGAATAAGTTATTTTACTAGTTGCATTGTTCTTTGATAACTATATACTATGAATCAAAAGTTTCATATAATGACAATAGATGAAATGACTATTCAATTTATTAATTTTGTGGGACAATTTATTATATTTAATTATTATTTACAGTAGAGCATTGTTTATCCGAAAGCCGATCGACCGAAATCATTCCGGTCGGCAAATTTAAATTTCTGCCAGTGCTGTGGCACTGCAATCTTTGGCTATGTCTTGGGCTACTCCAATATTTTTTTTGTTGGTATATGTGTGTGTGTTTTAGCTGGCATCACTGGCACTTTTGTGTGGTGTTTTTCTGAGGACTGTGTGTCGGGACCTGTATCGTGCTGAATCAAAATCTGTTTCCGTCGGGGACATTAATTTTGGATCTGTGAATTTATACTTGTAACAGATCGTGCTGTAGTTGTACCGTTCGCAATGGTGACTAAACGTAGTGTTTCTGATAAACTTAAAATAATAGATCAGTTGAAGTATGGTGCTAGTGGATCAAGCTTAGCTCGGAAATATGGAGTAGGAAATGCCACAATATTGGACATTAAAAAGAACAGTGATGTCGTTAAAAAATTTTCATTAGGCTTAACATCGATGAAAATTCAACACAAAGCGACATGCAATGGAGAAAAATTTCAACGTGGAATAGGTTAATATATTTTTTCGTACGTGATCGGTTATCCGAATAACCCCAGTTGATTCGGATAAACGATGCTCTACTGTATTACACTGTTGACTTGGTATAACACACTTCTATGAAACACAGACAACCTGTGGTTTCCAATTTATTGTCTGGCCATTTCAAATTCTGCTAGTTTTATTTCATCTTATTGTAGCTGTTGAGTTAAATTGGTAGTTAACAGTACAAATTTTTTAAAAATTGGTATAATTCACAATATTTTTTGGCCACATCTATACTTTATAATTGCTACTGCATAAACACAACTTAATCCTTGGGGTGGTCTTGATATAGTACAAGCCAAAAAAAATAGATGGTAAAGATGTCTGAACAGGATGAAAGATAAGCTGATAAACAGTGGGTTGGCATGTGATATGGGTTGTTCTTACATGCGGCAGATATTGTTTCTTCTTAGAATGTGACCTCATACACAATATGGTCAAATATCTTGGACCCCAAGGACATGTTATATCAAGTTAATGGTGTACTTATACAGAAATTTTACCTTGGAAACGCTTTTCATGCCAAATAATATTGCCTTTTGTATTAATTAAAAATAAAATAAATAAAAATAAATAGGAAAAATTAAAAATGGTCAAAGATCTAGCATTGGGTTATTCACAAGTATAATTGTGCTAATGATGAACAATCAAATCTAATTAGCACAGTTATATTTGATGAATAATTAAGCTTTAGATTTTTGGATATTTGAATATTGGACTTAGATCTAATTCTATACAAATATAAACCAATCTTTCTACAGAATGTAGATATTTTTTCAATTGTAAACTTGCAGACAATAAAAAATGCCAAGTACACAATAAGGGCCTTTATTGTCATTGGGAATTATTATAACAATTATGAAACAATATCATATGAAAGAAAGAAATAAATATCAGAAAACACAATATTAAATTACTGTAGCCTATATATTCTAATTTCTTGCATTTTTCTAATCAAATGAACAATAAGATAATATACTTTGTATTTCAATATATTTCATGTAGATTAATATCAAACAATAGTGAAATTATTGTGGTGCATATTTTCTAAAACATAGGAAATTAATCTAACTTTAATATGCTGATGGTGATATTACAATAGTGAGCATAAATATATTTTTAATAACCGTATTATTATATTGTGTCTTGTTATAAACAAGACACAATATAATAATAATCCTAAGAACAGTCTTATGTTATATTCATGATTAAGAGTTCATGCTTTTGATGAAATTCATGTGAGAAATAAACAAATATTTTTGTTTAGTACAGACTGTTAATTCAATTTACGTACATTTTTTTCACTGTTCCAACTTTAAATATTTGTCAGTTAAAGAAACTTAAATAGAATAATATTAAAGCTACACACTCAAAGTTCTTATAAATTCATGAAAAAACCTACATTATTGGGGTAACTATCAATAAATCTCACATTTCTAAATACTTTTAAACTCAGAGAGTTAGAATAATTTAAAATCTTTGGAATTCCAGTGAAGAGCTGACAGGAAATAACATAAAATCATCCCCTTTGAATGTTAAGAATTTTCTTGGAATTGAATAATTTGAAAAGTTTGAATTTGAAGACTATATTTTCTTTTAAAAAATGTTTATATTTGTGCATGTGGCTCCTGAAGATAGACTTTGTCAGTCTGAAAGTGCTCTGAAATATGAGATTAACAAGCACTTCAATAAAATGTCCTGAATCATGAATAAATGAAATTAATAAAATATTTTGTTTTACAAGTACCGTTTCAGACTAATTTTACTCTTATTTCTGAAGTATCTTGCTTAGAATTAATGTGAAAATAAATGTTTGATTATATTTTATTAAAATTACTTTATGAGATTTTCTAATTAACAGAATTGCCACTTCTCATACCTTTATCTTTCCGAAATGGATAAGCAGTGACCAAATTGCCTGAAAACAATGACACAGATAATAAAAAGGGTACATTCTTTATCCATTGTTTAATTGCTTCTGTTTCACTTTGGATGACAACTTCTCTTGAATCTAAATAAAAAATACAATTTACTTTACAAAATGATTATAATAATAATTGTATTCATTAAGTGCACAAACTTATACATAACAATGTATTACTAATAAATTTTGGAATATTTCTAAATTTAAAATAGTTTGGTTACACTCTTGTAACGTAACAGTCAATACATATTTAAAAATTTTCATCTGTGTAATGCTTTTGGAATTATATATATGATTAAAAAAAATATTTAATGTAAACTATTAATCATTTAATTCAGTCATAAATGATTATTTTGATCAAACTTACATAATCAATTATAATTCAAAAATTTTTAACAGTAATTTTTACTATTTTTTAGTATAAAAAAATTAAAATTTGTATTTCACAATTTTTCTATTACAACACTATTAAATAAAAGTCTTTGCTAGGCTTAGTAAACACTAGTGTTGTGTTGTATTCCAAAGACACTTGGCAAGTTTTCCATCAAATATCTTTATTCGGTTTAGTCGATACGGTACGTTATCGTGTACACGTTTCTATAACGTAGGCTTAGTAAACACAACACTAGTGTTTACTAAGCCTACGTTATAGAACGAGACACGGTTTCATCAAACAAATCAACAAATCAAAGGAAACTAGAAACGGCGAGACTCGTCGAACAAAAATGCAAAGAAGTCAACACCAGGACTACAGACAAGAAGGGAAAATACAAGTCAAGGAAATTTTAAAAAATTGTAATGTATACTGGTTTATCCACAAAAGGATTAAGACAGTTTTGCAAAATTTTAAATTATAAAAAGTGTAACCAACAGTTGACCGAAGAGGAGCAAACCCCGAAACGTGCACACGACAACGTACCGTATCGACTAAACCGAATAAAGATATTTGATGGAAAACTTGCCAAGAGTCTTTGGAATACAACACAACACTAGTGTTTACTAAGCCTACATTATAGATTGAGACATGGTGTCATCAAACAAATCAACAAAAGAAAGTCTTTACATTAATTTTTTTATATAAATTGAAACAACTCTTGAAATTTATTTTTCATTTAAAGAATAAATGAAAAATAACCTGATATATAATATAAGCCAGATGAAGTACCAGATTTTTTGGGCTATAATATGACTACTTTTAATAATTGGAAACAAAGAAATTTGTATTAATTATTAAATTAATTATTAAATGTATCACAAAATGATAGCCTAACCACCTATCTCTTGTCAGATTTCTTTGAATCCAATTATTAAAAGTAGTCATATTATAGCCCAAAAAATCTGGCTGGAATTATTTCTATAACTTTTTTTTCCTATACAGAAAACAGAATAATAATAGTGATACAGGATAAATCTTTGAGTAGGACCAAAAAGCAGTTAATTATGTTTATATGGCTATTCTGCAAATTTCTAAAAGATAATTGTGTTCCTCAATGTTCTACAAAATTTAAATCCATTATACTCTACATCATGCATGTCAAACTCATATGATATTGCGGGCCACATGATCTATTTTGTATAAGTCGAGGGCCGCATGTTTTCAATATTCAAAAAATTAATAAAATACAATTTTTAGAATGATTATATTATGTATTTATTAGACTCAATGTATTGTATATTATACGTACATAGACATTTTATATTTCATATTATTTTTTAAACTTAAACTATAAATATTTTATATTTTTTATAAAAAACAATAATAAAAGTTATAATAAAAAAAATAAACAAAATCACAGTTTAGTATTACTTTTTAGAAGATATTTGACAACGTTTTTCACAAAGCGAGTCATCAAAATTTGGATGAATATATTGAGCTGATGCAATTTTTAAAATTGATGATAAATGTTGATCGGTTAACCTTGACCTTTCTGAATTTTTGTTATTTTTCATTAAAGAAAATAGTTGCTCGCATAAATAAGTGCTTCCGAACATAGCCAGTATACGGGTAACAAACGATAACATTTTAGGAAACCGATCTACAGATAAATATGTATAAAAATCTGGAATTCCAACATCCATATATTTTTGCTTCAGCAAATTATCACATAGGATTTCAATTAATTCCATTTGTAAGTTTTCATCAACAGTTTCAATATCGATAGATAGAGGCGAAGTAAAAAGACAAAATTGTAATTCACAGCTTTTAAAATCAGAAAATCTTCGATCGAATTCCGTTTCTAACAATTTAATTTGGTGAGCATATTCTGTAAATTTTAATTTAAGTGATTTAAACAATAGATATTGACAGCTTTCAAAATGAGACAGGTTTTCTTTTTCTATTTGTTTTCGCCAAAGTGATAATTTTTGTTTGAAAGCGTTAATATTATCAAATAGCGTTGTAACAACACGATTTTTGCCTCGAAGCTTAAGATTAAGTTGATTAAGATGACTCGTAATATCAACTGAGAAAGCCAGGTCCTTTATTCATTGTCCATCTTTTAATTAAGCGCATTCATAATTTTTTGTTTCCAAGAAAATTGTGATTTCGTCCAGCAATGTAAAGAATCGTTTTAGCACTTTATGACTCGAAAGCCAACGAACTTCTGTATAATATAGTAGATCGGTGTATTCACATTCTATATCTTCCAGAAATGAAGCAAATTGACGATTATTATGTCCATGTGATCGAATATAATTTACAATTTTGGTGACTATTTTTAAAACATGTCTGATATTTAAAACTTTGGAGCGCAGTACTTGCTGGTGAATAATACAGTGAAAATGTTCAAAATTATTATTACCATGCTGTTTGCATGTTTCTTTTAATCTTGCAACAACTCCTTTAGTAATACCGATTGTGGTAGGTGCACCATCAGTTGCGAGACAAACCAACTTTTCCAATGGTAACTTATACTTCTTCGAAACTTCCATAAGTGCATCAAAAATATCAGCTCCAGTGGTTGCATTGTGCGTAGGAATGATTTCCAAAAGTTCTTCACTTATTTTTAAATTAACATCGCATCCGCGAATAAAAACGGCCAGCTGAGCGATATTTCGAATATCTGTACTTTCATCAATTGCAACAGAGTAGGCTTGAAATGTTGATATTGTTGATTTCTCAAATTATTGGCTATTTCATCAACTCTGCTAGCTACAGTATTTCGACTTAAACTTACACTTTAATTTTTTTTTTTTTGTGCTGGACATAATACTTCCGCCGCTTTAATTAAGCATTCACTAATAAATTCCACTTCGGTAAATGGTTTTGATCTGCTTGCCATTAAATGTGATAATATATAACTAACTTTTACAGCAGCTGTATTGTCTTCAACAGATTTAGTGAATACACTTTGTTGTTTTTGAAGGAGTGATTTCAATTCCGACAATTTGTCTTCATGAAGTTTTGCAACATATTGGTCATAGTTTCTTTTATGATTTCTGTCATAGTGCCTTTTAAGATTATATTCCTTAGGAACTGAAATAGAGTTTTTACATATCAAGCATAATATTTTATTCTTGTCTTGGACACAAAAATATTACAATTCCCATTTTTCTTGAAAATTACAATGTTCCTCTTCAATTGACCTTTTCTTACTCATTGTTCTTGAAGTTAGTCAAATTTGAAATACCTCTTTTCAAATTAAACAAAACGTTTATGACAACTATTTGACGTTACATGAACTTACAAGGTTTACGAGATTTACAAATCACAAAAATTATGACGTTTACAAAGTAGATTCACACAAACAGTCAAAGTTCCAAAAGTCACCATTCTTAGATCTGTCGAAAAGACACCTTGCGACGTATACTTCGGATACAGTTACTCGGAACACTCCTCCCGTCACTCGTCACGGCAACAGTAGATGAAACACCTTACGGTAGAGCACACAAATGTCCGCCTTGAAGTTCCAGCAAAAACTTGACTTTGGAGCCAAAACCTTTCCTTTTATATGGATTGTAGCAATCGCTGATGGACCGATCAGTGCGTAGCAGTCTTCCACGATATTCGCCGGCCAATTATCATTTGTAGATTCAAAGCCGCGACCGTTATTCAACCATCTTTCGCAGCGTCGACCAATTTGAATTGGTTGGACGAAATACGAAACGAACAAACACAAAAAGGGCGGGAATCGTACAGTTCAAAAAAGTTCAAACTTTCCACTTCAAGGGTCAAAGCTTGATATTTAAAAATTTTTAAAAAGTCTCGGGGGGCCGCAACCCATGTGTTGGCGGGCCGTGCGTTTGACATGCCTGCTCTACGTGAATTTTCATTTGAGCATTATTTTAAAAGTAGACTAATGTTTTCGGAAGAAGCAACAGGAGAGCTTTGAACTTTTTAATTTATTAATAATTAATTTTTTCATTCTATATTTAAATGAAGCAAATCAATTTAAATATTTAATTTATTTTCATTTACATCTCACGGCCTTAGACATGTAGGAAAAATTTGAGAGTAATGATGAAATAAACGCAAATTTTTGGCTTGATAAGTTTTTCTGTCTTAGAAAGGTTTAACCTCTCATGGGTTTTACTGTATTTACAAAAGATTTAGTTAAATTTAAAAACTATTTGTAAGAAAGGTTTATATAACTGATACATTTCTTCTATAAGTAGTAGATATTAATGGTGCGGTTTTCTTTATATTGTTTAACTATTTACAAAAACTCAGAGAACACTTTGCAATAGTTAATAAAAACAACACCATAAACTTAAACAATGGCATGGAGATAAATGTAGTGTGGGAGGAAATGGGAGGGACTTAAGAAAAACAAATAAACTGAAAGAAGGACCGTTAGAAATGCCTTAAGGGACAGAAACATCAACACCTGGTAACAGACTGTCTAAATGTTATAAAAAAAAAAGGTTAGTTCACTATAATGTTAATAATAACGCAATTTGTAATAATCTCTTGTAATAATTCTAATTTGTGATAAATTAATCTAAATAATTTGTAATAATTCTTGTGACATGTACAAAAAATTGTAATAATCTTATATAACTTGTATAAAAAATTCAACTACAATAATCAATATAATAAATATGTTCTCTACCAATTGTAGAAATGTAACGCCTGATGAGGGGTGCAAAATAGACAAAAAAGATTGCACCCAAAATGCATAGTGGAATAAAGAATAATGAGGATAAAACCCAATAGTCTTTGTCTCTGATAAAATGCGGTACAGACAAAATAACAACGGTTGAACTAACTGTGAAGTTAAATCAATTAATTTTAAGAAAAGAAAAACTTTTTTTAAAGAAATTGATATTTAAACAAATGATACATTTCTATTTAAATTACAATTCAACTTTTTTGTATTTTTATTGTCTTTTATTAAGAGTCTGTTGTATTTTGTTATTTTGGGGATACTATCATGTCTTTCAGTATTGCTCCCATACTTTTAAAGTAAAAAATAACTACTCAAAGTCAATAAAATATCTTCAGTTGTTTCAGACAATTTTTAAAAAAAATTATTGTTTTCTTTCATATACATATTGCTGTTGAAATAAAATAAAGGTCTGATTAATTGGTGGCTAATGATAAATTAAAATGGAGATTTGTCCATTTTTAACTTACAGAATAAATTCAGTTTATCTCCTATTAATGTCAGAAATGTCAACGTATTACAGAAACAATTCTCTTTTGTTGTATATCTAAAAATTAACAAGCAACTTTTAAAAGATTTTTTAAAATTTTTAATAAATTTCACATTTCTAACATTCTATTGTATATTTTAATTCCATGCTTTATTCTTGTCTTTATACGTATTGTTTCACATGTACTGGACAAGACCATCAGGGATTGGATATCCTATTACAAAGTTATGGGATCTTATGGGAGCATTTCACATATTTGTCCAGCAGGCAGACACCAGATACCCAGTCATAGGTAGCCAGAGAATGTCTAGGTGTCCATTATCAGATGCCAGATATCTGGCACCAGATATACCAAGGTCATTGCAACTGTTCATACGATACATTCTGTAAGTGTATGGAAGAAGCAAGAATATACAGTTCTGATAAAAATTAGAAACTCGATGTTTAAACTGATTTAACATCGAGTAACAGATCAACAGAATATCCAGCATCAAATAGATGTAAAATTAGGCTATTTGACTTTTCAGTTCAATATTACAGCTAAAGATGAAAGGAGTCTTCAATAACTTTTCTGGTAATAAATTCTAGACTGTTATCACTATAAGTCAAATTATATTTTAACAAATACTTCTGCTTTGTGAAGTAAATTAAGTTAAAATTATTCATCATCATTTAATGTATTGTAGTCAATTGTGTATTCTGTTTTCCAAAATTCTCTTCCTCTGTTACAAACCAAAATAGTTCAGTTTCAATATATATATATATGAATCTAAAATTTGTCTTAATACAGTTTTATATGACTGGATTGAAACTGAACTATTTTGGTTTGTAACAGGAAAGAAAATTTTGGAAAACAATACAGTAAAATCTGTCTATGGCGACCACTCACGGTTCCTTCAAAAAGTGGTCTTTTAGACAGGTGGTCGTCCAATACAGGTGGTGCTGTAATACCGTATTTCCGCATGTATTTTGCACACAGATATGGTTAAAAGCCATATATACTAAGCAAAACTCGAGGTGAGCAAAAATAAGAGAATTTTTTTGATGATTGAGCTACATTGGGACTGTATTTTATTCTTTTCGGATAACTCGATTAACAGAAGTCGTCGTGATTTTATAAAACAGATTTAATACCAATATTTTAACGATTAATACAGTACAGGTAACCCCTGTATAACATGGAATTACGTTCCAAAAAATTACCATGTTATGCGAATCCGTGATATACAAAACAAAGAACTAGTACAAAAAAAGGGTTAGGTTCCAAAAATTAAAAAACATGCTATTATATTTTCATAATTAAGATAAATATCTTTATTAAAATTTTCTTAAGAAGTGATACGTATTAATATAAATTAAACAATGTTTTCGTCGTCATCACCAAGACCTATTAACCGAAAATTTTTAATCTACGTAATGGTCCCAACGGTTCAATGCTTAAAAACTGGTGACGGAATAAAGCAAGTATGGAATTAGGGAAACATCTGGCAACACTAAAAGCAGAAGCGTCGAGATCTGTCAACACTGAGAGAAGTTTTGATAAAGACCACGTGTATCGACAAATGGCGGGAAAAGAAAATTTACATACTGTACTTAAGTACTAATAGTTCACGAAAATTATGCATGAAAATCTGATAGTACGAAAAATGTCAAATGAGGTATCTTTCGCACTTAAAAGCTTTATCACATTTATTGAACAGGGATTTCCCTATTTTTCAATTAGATAAAGTTTGCTTTTAACAGTTTTTATTACATTTCATGTTGTACGAGGGTTTTACCCAATTCTCGAACCGTATCAGAGTGAATCCGTGCTGTAAAAGTGTAAGGAACCGAGTCCGAACCTTATTTTTTATTTTATTATTATTTCCGTTTTATTATCATTTTGTTTGGGGTTTATGTTTATTTAGGACGAAGGTTCCCCACCACTCTCTTGTTAGTAATGAAAAATGAAGATAAAACAACTCACGGAGAAATAAGCGCCGTAGGAAAAATCTTGCGCACTTGCGCTGCCCGGCGGAAGTAACACTCCGCAGAAAAAAAAATGGAGGGGGAGTCCCCACAATCACTAGTAGAGAAATACTTGATAAACCGTCTTAAACATCCCAGAAAATTATGATAAATATTTTGTAAACGGTTTATAAGCTTTGTCGGAAACTTAAAGCTGCCAGAAAAGAAAGTTAATGTTAGCAACTAAGTATGTAAATAAGAGGAGTAACCCAGCTCAAGTGTGACGTCACCTCACAGTATAAAACCCGTACGTTAACCGAAGAAACAGAGGTGATTTCCAAACCGAGGTGATTTCCAAATCGAGGCGACTGTGAGAGCGAGGTTAATTCGAAAGCGAAGTATTTTCTGATAGAAGTCCAGATTGATAATTGGACAATCCAAGGTGCTAAAGAGGAGTTCGATTGACGATTTGACGATATCGAAAGGATTGAGGAAATAGTTTCTTCGTATAGTGAGGTGACGGATAGACGTTTAGTTAGTAAGAGATTTTGTTCATAGTTGCTAAGTATTTGATTTGTCAAATTTCAAAGGGGAATTACTATTAAGTTAAGCTAAGTAGCTAAGTTTATTGTCGGGTTGATTTGTTGATTTTCGTTAATAAATTTTGTTTGGAATTATTGATATTTGTACGTAGTACGTTCTAGTTGCTAATTAAATATATTTGAACTTTTGATTTGACTTGATATTTATCGTTGTTCTTACTAAATTTTCGGTGCACGCTTAAAAGCCCAGGCCTGGCAAACTAATCTCGAATCCGCGTAAAGTACCCGTTAGGTTAACGGAAGTTTTACCGACCGTAATTATAGTCGGTTTCCTAAGATACTAAAAAAAAAAAATAGTACTTTACAAAAGTACAGTGTTATACAGGGATAGTCCCAATTCTCAAACCGTGTTAGAGTGAATCCATGCTATAGAACTGCCGTGTTATATGGGGTTACCCGTATTTGCATTTTCTCGATTAAAATGTACACTTTCTTTTTTCCAAGATAATTAATTCAAGTTGGTTCTCTTTGTTTGCTCCTCGGTTATGTGTATTACGTCATCGATATAAAAGGGCATGGTATCTCTCCACCACTTTGGTTTTGGTTTCTGTGAGTTTAATTTTATTTTAACTTTAAAATACTGTATTTTTAAATATTTAATATTTTCTTAAGTACAATAAAAAATTATTAATTAATAATAAAACGATTTTATTATTTCTTCTCCTAATACGATTTCATTACATCAATGACAATCGCAGAATCGAAAAAGGAAGGTTGCCCGTAAAACTGATTTTGTGTTAATGCGTTTATCGTTTGCCTGCGAAAATTACTTGAATATTATTTTTATAAAAATATCACGGAAATAAGGTAGGTTGATACAGAAACTATTTATTGCACATGTACTGTAAATGAGCTTCAAAAAAATAAAGTTCATCAAACGATGAGATCAGCCGATTAATTTTATCATATAAAATATTTTATACCCCTAAGGAAAATACTGTTGGTCTACGGTAAAATAAATTTCATTTTCCCACAGTTAAACTTTACTACTAATTGCCATTGTGATAAATCATTTTCACTTTTTCTAATAACTTTAACCCGATCTTCTAACAGCAGCATTTCACATTTCTTTCGTTTTTTGGACAATTTTGAACAAACTGAAATGAATTTCTTTTGTTGCTAGACTAATTCATTAACACCTGCACCTAATTTCAAGGGTGGGAGAAATGTCCGAGATGGGTTTGAACAAGAATTTAGACTAATTCATTGTATTAGGAGGGGGAAACGTTGTCGAGATGGGTTTGAACAATAGTTTAGACCAGATGTATTTGTGGAAGTGGTCACTTATTACAGTTGTTGTATGTTGTTTCGGACCAAAAATCGATGCCCGTGGTCAAGTTACAGAGGTGATCGTTTAATACAGGTAACTTAAACAAAGACTCTATATATAAACTATTCCGTGCCAAAAATTTTTGCCTGTTTTGACAGGTGCCCGTCGAATGCAGGTGGTTGCCTAAGCAGTTTTTACTGTACACAATTGACTACAATATATTAAATAATGATGAATAATTTTAACTTAATTTACTTCACAAGCAGAAGTATTTGTTAAAATATAATTTGACTTATAGTGAAAAGAGTTATATATGTTATTTATGTTAACATATATATTATATATTAAGACAATATCAAAAAACTAGATTAAGATATGACAACAATAATATTTAAATACAGAAATATGTATTTAATGTAAATAATAAATACAGACCAAAAAATGTAGTATCCAGATCAACGCTGTTACTATTTAACATTCCCATTTTGCTATAGCAATTGTTTCGTATTGCTGCTACCGCTCCATCTGGATTTAATAAAGGAGCAATATGGATTCTTGTAGATTTCACTAACTGTAAACCATACATTCAAAAAATATTAATTTTTATCAATAAAATTAATTGTCTAAATAGCTGAACAAATGAAAATATAGTTACATTTGTAATAGTTGTATCTTTACCATAATGTGTCAGAATGAAAGTGGCAAACTGTAAAAGTAATTCGGTTGTAATGATTTCATTTCCATGCAGACCAGCACTATACATAATTTCAGGTCGTCCCGGTAAATGTTTTTGTGGTGGCATGCCAATTTCCAGAACCCATATATCCCTTTTCTGTTTAGTTTGTCCAATACTACACAAATTGAGAAATTTCATTAGTATACAAAATCTTTTAAATGAAACTTTTACTTTTTTTGAATCCATACATATAAAACTAGAAATTTTAGAAACTAGAAAAGTGATATTTAGTTTAAACTGTTCTGAATCACAGCAAAAGATTATAATATGTGTAATCAGAGTTTAACCAGATGGATCTTGTGTAGTCTTTAGCTTATATATAATTTCTATTTTAAAAATTCAGCAATTTTTAAGAACTTTTATGCACTTCTCAGGTCTTTAATGAACATACAAACTATTAAAAATTGTATATTCTAAAAATAAATCATTTCTAGATTAAAACAAGTAGATATACTCTTTACATCTGACTTTGAGAAATTAACTCACACAGACAAACGAAAAACAAAGAAATACTAAACCTTTATTCTTAACAGTTCTGTTCTCAAAAATTCAAACAACCCAAATGCATTTTGCCTTTACAATTCGGCCTCGTCGGTGGATACAATTAACTGCCGGTTGCTGTTCATTTTTATGTCTGGTGATCTCTTCCCAGCATGCATCTACCTTCATTCCCGTATTCAGATTTATTATATTTGCATATGTTATAATACAAAAATGTTCTACAATTCTTCTTTTTAAACAGTTTTTTACTTTATATAATGTTTTAACATTGTAATAATTATAATTGTAAAATAAATAGAAATAACCACAGAGATTCTTGTCTTTTTAACCTAATAGCGGATTCGTGTTTTTTTAAACGCGTTTCCAATTTTCTTCCAGTTTCTCCAATATAATATTTTGGACATGGACATGTACACGACAACCTATAAATGATTTCGGCAGTCTCTAGTTGTCCTTTAAGTATATTTTGATCTTCACTATTTATAATATTAAATATATTCATCAGCTTGTTTTTCTCTTTTGTCACTATACATATTAGAAAATTTTTTAAAAACTGGTTTATATTTCTCAAATAAATTATTTATATATGGAAATTTAATATATAAATTGTGTTGTTTGATTTTTAACTTTATATCTGTTATTTAAGTAACTGTTATACCACTTTGTAGGTTCAAACAGATTTTGAAAAATCCGTTTGAACCTACGATCAAACTGAAAATTTAAACGACGTGTGTAACGAACTGATATTTAATGGATATCAAACATCCATATAGAAACTGATTGGAACCTGAAGCAGAGCCCAGAAGAGGTTCGAAAGCATTTGTTTGTCGATATTTATACGTGATCACACCTTAAAAGGTTCTGGGTACGTAATTTTTATAGTATATTGATTTTATAAATATAATATTAAAATAAACTATACTTATTATTGTAATTTAGTACCTGTAAATATTTGTTATAGAAGGATTTAATGATGATAAACTATGCATTACATTGACTAATTCTGAATAATTATGATATTCCAGTTTTGCTTCTAAAGGATCTAGAATAATATTTAATTTCACTAGTTGTTTGTTGGCTACTTCAATGAAAATGGTCTTAATTTCATATCCAGGAGCAGTAACTAAAAAATAAAAAAATAAATTATCATCTAGAAAAATAAATATTTATATCAACAAAAAAGAAATTACCATAAATTGTATATTTTCCAACAGGAAGCAATGCCCCAAACATTCCTCTTTCTGAATCTGTATTAATACGAATGTCTTTCCTATGAAAATTCACTTGAAAGTCCTTTATAATAACTCCTGACTGATCAAATAGTTGACCTCTAACTCCTGAATTAGTATAATGTAAGAATTTAACATATATTATGAAATAATTTTTAAATACATTACAAAAATTCTGTTAAAAATATTTGCCTATAAAGAAGAGCAGTTTTTATTTTATGTTTTTCAGAAGTCAAACATGAATCATATTTTAATTAAATTTGTCAAATCAGAAAAAAATGGTAGAAAAGATAAGGGCTATGTACAGTTTGGTTCACAATGCCATACTAACCATTACAAATGAAATGAACACTAACCAAAGCAAAATGTTGTTTGTTTGGTGACAAAAATTTAGTTAGAACATGATTGGTTAAAAAGGCTTCAAACATTAGTTAGGAAAAGTTTATAGGTCAAATAAACCAAAGTTTGGCAAAAGTTGAGATATTTTCAACTCTAATGAAATAGTTGAACAGTCATCAAAAAAGGATGAACAGGCAGTTCTTATCTACTTTGTAACAGTGTGTATGCAAATGTGAATCTAGCTTAATGGATTCAAACTAGAGATAGGCAAATACTGTCTGCAAATACTAAAAAATATTCAAGATTCAAGATCTTGTACATTACAGTGATAAGAAATAAATTTGAATATTACGAATACCTCCAATATTGATTGCACTGTATGTACAGTTAAGTGGCAGATCCAGAAGTACCCAAATAGGGCCAACTCAAAAATTTAAAATATTTGGATAATTATAAGTTCTGTACCTATTATTAACACATGCATAATGACTGTATTGCAGATGGTCTGATAATTTTATTTGCTATCATAAATACTTTTTAAAAAACATTTTGAAGTTCAAATAAACAAATTTTAATTTTTTTTTTGTGTCAATGGTTTCCCCTTTTACTGCACACAGAAAGTCTGTCTTTGGCACCTCTGGTTTAATTTGTGACATGAAAAGAAGCAGGATAGATCAAAAAATTACACTGTTGTTAACATAATGTCACACACGACCTATGCCATAGTGTCAATTTATGGTGCTGTAGACAAGAGTTAATAAGATAGTTGATAGATGGTTATCCTTACGTCGGCATATGCAATACAATGGCTCCATGCTAAACACAAGACTGAGAAACAATATTTGAGGTATGCCAAAGCTCTCCTAAGTTCATAACCTAAATACTGAACCTGGACTGAAGCTCAATGTTCTCTGCAGCATGCTAAATGGACAGTTGTGGTTAACAGAATGTATCCTGCAGGCCTCTAGGAGTACAGTTCCACTTAAAGCAATCATTTTTATATAGTAAACCTGGAAACACTCATTCCTGTGACTAATCTAAGACTCCTAGCAAGGTTGCTCGTTGCATTTAGGAACGAAAAAAAAACAAGCTTATCATGGCATTGTAATACTAGGGCATTTGCTGCTGAAGGATCAGCTGATATTTTCATACCATCAGAACCTCTGCCAGACCCTTGAAATGACATTTTGTGGGACATATAAAGCATGGGAGACTGTTGTTCGAGTTTGTCCTGCCTTGAGCCACCCAATGATACTTCGTCACATAACATTGTTGATACTAGTTCTTTAGCCATATTTGTCTAATTCAAACAACTTTTACTTCATGAAAAAGAAAAACTAACATGCTGTTCTGCAGCTACACAATGTCTGGCTATAATGTGTTAAACTGTCTCTTGACATGACTACAGTGTCACCACACATCCAATGAACACAGCAATTATACAGAATTGTTTGGAAACAAACATGGAACTGTTTAAGCGTAGATACTAGTGATGTAGTTTGACATTTTTTTGAATTAAAAATTATCCTTAATTTTTGTATGCAAGCATATATTATTATATTATTCCTGAAAGAATCATATTGTGATATACAAATTCAGATAAAATATTCACATTTAAATTTCAAATGTAAAAAGATAAGACAAAAATTTTTTTCAAATGTAAATAAAACTAACCTTGATGTGCTTTTTCAATAAAAGATAAAAGGGGTTCTAAATTTTCCATCCACAACAATGGAAGATCTGATGGAGGAGGATAATTACAACAACTGATGTGAGCAGTCATCTAATAATATTAAAAGAGAATTTATTTTAATATAAAAAAAGTTTAGAAATTTAATTTTAATACTTAAAGTCTAACTTACTGCAACAGTTTTATATTTGTTATAAACAAACTGCATTAAAGAACCATTAGTATCGCTCGATTTGGTAGAAAATTCGCATTTATTATTTTCTGATATAAAATCGTTGAAAGAAGAATAAGAGTCTCCCAGGGAATGCATTATTGATTTATCAACATTGTCCACAATAGGATACCTTAAATAAATTATATTCGATTTAAATTTCTGTATTAGCAAAATAATAGTATTTAATATAGATATATTCCAAATCTCATAATATAATCAAAATGGGTTGATAATAATAATAATAAAAAGCATATACACCATAAAGCAATCATGGATTCAAAAGGCACTCCATGGCAGACATCCCTACGATCTGGCCCAGGATTTTGTTGACAAAACTGTGTCAAACAGCCGGTTAGCTTGGGATGCCTCTTTGGGGAGACAGAAGGATTGATGATTGCCATACAGGATCAGGTCATAACTACTAAAAACTACAGAAAACACATACTCAAAGATACAACACTAACAAATGACACATGCAGAAAATGTCACATCTTGACAGAAACCATACAACACATCACTTCTGGTTGCAAGCTCTTGGCACAGACAGATTATTTACATAGACATAATCAAGTAGCAAATATAATACACCAAGAGCTTGCAAAGAAACACAAATTAGTAGACATCCACAAACTATACTACAAATACATCCCACATGCACAAAATGTACTATGACAGAACCATAATCACAGATAAAACAATTTACCACAACAGACCAGACATCACACTCATTGACAAACACAATAAAATCACATACATTATAGATATATCCATTCCAAACACTCACAATATTCAAAACACATGCACTGAAAAAATCAGCAAGTATACAGAACTCGCCCAGGAAATAACATATCTGTGGAGTATGGATAAAGTGCCTATTGTACCTGTCGTTCTCTCCTCTACAGGTATGATACCACACACACTACACAAAAGCCTGGGCACACTACAATTGAATAGCAACACATATATCACACTACAGAAGGCCACTATATTGAATACATGTCATATTGTTAGGAAATTCCTGAATATAGACACACACACTGACACACTTTTTTAATTTTTGTTTTGTTTTGGTTGCTATACCTTGATTCTGGTCTGGCATAGTATACAGCCACTGGTGTCAACTGGGTTTAACTCACCAAACCCAACATAATAATAATAATAAGTGCAGAGCCCAAACAGTTAGGAGTTAAAAGTTGAAATTTTGTACACAGTTAGGGTACATAATGAGAATGCACACTAAGAAGGAATTTTTGGAAATTCCACCCCATGGGGGAGAGGGAGAGGGTTAAGGATTACCCTGAAGAACTTGGCTTCTGTTGTACTATTTTAGATGCGTTTTTTGTGTTTTTGCAGGAAATCAAACATATTTTTAAACCTATCTAAAAATTTTGTAATTAGTCTCAGAAGAGGGGACCTAATTCTTGCACCTTGTGAAAACGGGTAAGATCGGCTATAGTTTAATAATCTTATCATTACTATCATCACTATCATTACTTTTTGCCTGAGCAATGCTGGGCTTATCTGCTAGTAATATATATATAAAATTTTATATTGCTTACTATAAAACTCTAAAAACAGATTCATAATTTTGTAAATTGAAATTCTTGTAAAAGTTATTTTTTCAAATTGCACTCAAAATTCATGAGCAATGGCATAGCAACAGAATTGGCATTGATGGCAAAAAGTAAATAATGTCTTCACATATGACAAAATTAAAAATTCCTCAATACACATACATGATTTGCACCTACCACATTTGATGCATAAATTAGCATATCTTTTCCAATTTGACTATTTTTAATATTACAAGTCAAAACTGACTTGAAAAATTGTCCACTAAAACTAATTTTTTTAAAATTTTTGTGCATTTCTGTGGCTGTTTTAGCCCTGCTTTGTCAAATTTTAACTGACCATTTTCTCTCAGTACTCATATGTACTGAGATAAAATTATAGAAATAACAAAACAAATAACATAATATCAGTGTTCTATATTTTCTATTGATAAATTTTGATACTCATATACTACCTAATTGCTAAATTATATATTAATACTTTTAAAATATATCCAAATAATAGTTATCATATTTAAACAACACTTTCCGGAACCTTTTACCGGTGTTAGATGCAAATCGAAAAATTTCCGTTAACGTTTTCAAACTTGGAAGTTCTTCTTCAGACGGTAAAAAACGAGAAACGCAGAACGAATAATCAAACGAGTTATTTTTAAACCAAAATCGAATGCTTCACGATGCAGCTGTTCAGACATGCGCATACGGTGCGAGTAGATGGCGATTAAAGGTCCGTGTCGTTCCTCGTTTTTTACCGTTTGAAGAAGAACTTCCAAGTTCGAAAACGTTAACGGAAATTTTTCGATTTGCGTCTAACACCGGTAAAAAGTTCCGGAAAGTGTTGTTTACATCCCCGGTGTTCCTTGATGTATGTAGATAGTTATCATATTTTACAGCATATAAGATGCAACTTTTCCAAAAAACAGGGAAAAAAAAGTTACCCCAAATCTTATATGTGAAGTTGCAATCTCCCATAGTCTAAAGAATTTCCCAAATAGCCTTCAGAAAGAAGACTACAGGTAACTCTACTGTTACCTTAGAAAATGTTATTGTAATTAAACATTATAATAAATATATATATTTATTATATATATCAACTATACTTCTTACTGTAGACTGGATGAATTATAATTCTTTCTTCCACGAAAAATCTTGACAATCCAGTGTGTTTATACAACTGCTAACGTTTTCAACCCCTTCGGGGTCTTCATCAGGCACAGCACAAAGGTAGTTTCAAATGCCCGTGAATGGAACCAAGAAACCAAAGCGAGTTCTATTCCAATTTTTGAAATCAAAGAAATTGGAAGATAAAAATGGAACATTATGCACGAGCTATTATCTATTATCTACGCCTGTGTACTATTTACGTTCGCCGCTCTTTAAATTTAAAACAAATTAATGCAATATTAAGTTATTTGTGGGTGTGGACTTCCCTCATAGCAAAATTTCCAGGCTTGCGAGATGTTGATTGCATCCTTGTAGTTGATGCACGTGTTGTGCAAACCCGCTTTATATATCTCTATGGTCTCCAGCGTTCTGAGTTGGTCCGTGTGTTGCGACATTCTGATTATACGGGCATTTTGGAGGTCGGCAGTGATTCCCTGCTGTGTGGCATACGTTGCCAGTGTGGTAGATAGTTTATTGTTGGCAATGTCGTACCTGTGCTCTCGGAGGCGCTGATGGAGGGAGCGTTTGGTCGAACTCACGTAGACCAGACTTCTATTAAATCTGTCATCCCACAGGGGAACCTCATATACGCCCGGTGCGTGTTTCATGTCCAAATTGTCCTTCCCATTTCGAAGTAAGCTGTATACTGACCGCGGTCTCCTGTAAGTTATTTTATTTCGGGTGCTGGATGCGATTTCTCTGTATATCGCATCTAAATGGTGGTTGTACTCAACTATTTTTCTTGCACTAATATCGGCAGATCTTACCCCGGCTTGTAGGTTGTTACGAGTATTTCCCCGTGCGTACTTGCGTGCCATGTTGTACACTATGTTCCTATCATAACCGTGTTGAGATGCCACTTCCTGGATACGGCCTAGCTCGGCCACTGTGTCTTCATATTTCGAGTTGTGCGTGAACGCGCGCTTAATTAGTGCACTAAAAGCCGCTATCTTATACGAATATGGATCCTCAGAGGAAGCTGGGATGAACAGAGGTACATGGCATTGTTTGTAAAATACTTTATGCGTGATCTTATTATCCCTTATTTGAATGTCCAAGTCGAGGAAATGTGCGGAGATGTTGCTTTTTTGTTCCAATTTAACGCTTAGCCCATACTCGTTGGTGTTCATTGCATTGATAAACCCATTTATGTCTGGTTCAGCCTTCCATATGATAAGGATGTCATCTACATACCTCCTGTAGAGGAGGATGTTGGTAAGGAATGACGGGATGATTTGTTGTTCAAGTCTCCTGATCACTAGCTCGCATAAGTCACCCGATAGTGGGCTACCCATGGGGACACCTCGTTTTTGTACGTATGTTTTGTTATTAAACCGGAAAAAGGATGAGTAACAGAGGATATGCGCCAATTCTAGTATCTGTTTGCGGTGTGTATAGGCGTGTGGTCAGGCTAGTAATATATCCCTGATCTCGCAAAAGCACGGCTGTATTTTAATGGACGGGAACAGTGATACACGTTGATTCTGTAGTGGTAAGAACCCTCAATGACTCCACCAGTTCGATCGGATTCCTGATAGCCCAAGGGTACGCCCTCATTTGGTCACACACAAGTTTGTGTATGGCTGATTCTAAAGCCCTGGTGGGGGATCTGGCCTTGTCTAGGACTGGTCTGAGAGAGGGTAGGTCCTTATGAGTTTTGGCAAAGGCGAACAGCCTTGGCACGTCAGGGGACGCCACAACCGCCCTACGCAAGCCCCACTCCCCAGCTAACTTGGTTTGTGTGAAACGTTTCACCCTTGCCTGTAACCTTTGGAGGTATCCATCTTCCGCGTTTTCACAGTCAGTGTCATTGATGTATCGTTGCATCATAGCCTCGTATGTGCATCTCTTCATTAGTACCAGGGACTTGCTTTTGTCAGCTCTGAGGATAACATTGTTTTGTTGCCTTAACCATTTCCTGGATGCATGTATAAGGCTCCAGAACCCGTCATCTTGCCTCCTCTTGTTGTTTTCGCTTATCTTGATCACCACTTTCCACCTGTAATATTCCTTTTGGACCTCTGGGAGCCCGGTAATCAGGTGTTCCACATCAGGCATAACTTTTTCTGGTTGTATGATATGATCTCCAGGTGCATACAGCGGTCCGTGTTTTAGTGCACGAGTAAGGTACGAAGGGGGGGAAATATTGTCCCAGCAGACCAGCGAGAGATTCTGTGACATCTTCTTAGGCTTCTGTTTACCAATAATCCACCTCAATTTCTTTCGATATCGTTCTGAAAGGCTTCTTTGTAGAATTTCTTGATACAGCGCTACTTTCCTGTTTAGCTCGATTAACATTGCAGGATTTTGTCTATGCATAATATTCTCTAGGTTAATCAGATTTTTGAGTTTGGAGAAAACATTTTTTCTTACTGATCTTATGGCTTTTCTCAAGCATAATTCACGGAGCTTCGGTAACAGCGATTCACATCCCATCGGGAGTCTGATTCGGGCAAATTGGAGTTTTTTTATAGAGTGCAGGAACAGAAACGTATACCCTATGTCGATGTTCCGAATCAGACTCCCGATGGGATGTGAATCGCTGTTACCGAAGCTCCGTGAATTATGCTTGAGAAAAGCCATAAGATCAGTAAGAAAAAATGTTTTCTCCAAACTCAAAAATCTGATTAACCTAGAGAATATTATGCATAGACAAAATCCTGCAATGTTAATCGAGCTAAACAGGAAGGTAGCGCTGTATCAAGAAATTCTACAAAGAAGCCTTTCAGAACGATATCGAAAGAAATTGAGGTGGATTATTGGTAAACAGAAGCCTAAGAAGATGTCACAGAATCTCTCGCTGGTCTGCTGGGACAATATTTCCCCCCCTTCGTACCTTACTCGTGCACTAAAACACGGACCGCTGTATGCACCTGGAGATCATATCATACAACCAGAAAAAGTTATGCCTGATGTGGAACACCTGATTACCGGGCTCCCAGAGGTCCAAAAGGAATATTACAGGTGGAAAGTGGTGATCAAGATAAGCGAAAACAACAAGAGGAGGCAAGATGACGGGTTCTGGAGCCTTATACATGCATCCAGGAAATGGTTAAGGCAACAAAACAATGTTATCCTCAGAGCTGACAAAAGCAAGTCCCTGGTACTAATGAAGAGATGCACATACGAGGCTATGATGCAACGATACATCAATGACACTGACTGTGAAAACGCGGAAGATGGATACCTCCAAAGGTTACAGGCAAGGGTGAAACGTTTCACACAAACCAAGTTAGCTGGGGAGTGGGGCTTGCGTAGGGCGGTTGTGGCGTCCCCTGACGTGCCAAGGCTGTTCGCCTTTGCCAAAACTCATAAGGACCTACCCTCTCTCAGACCAGTCCTAGACAAGGCCAGATCCCCCACCAGGGCTTTAGAATCAGCCATACACAAACTTGTGTGTGACCAAATGAGGGCGTACCCTTGGGCTATCAGGAATCCGATCGAACTGGTGGAGTCATTGAGGGTTCTTACCACTACAGAATCAACGTGTATCACCGTTCTTGATTTTGTATCACTGTTCCCGTCCATTAAAATACAGCCGTGCTTTTGCGAGATCAGGGATATATTACTAGCCTGACCACACGCCTATACACACCGCAAACAGATACTAGAATTGGCGCATATCCTCTGTTACTCATCCTTTTTCCGGTTTAATAACAAAACATACGTACAAAAACGAGGTGTCCCCATGGGTAGCCCACTATCGGGTGACTTATGCGAGCTAGTGATCAGGAGACTTGAACAACAAATCATCCCGTCATTCCTTACCAACATCCTCCTCTACAGGAGGTATGTAGATGACATCCTTATCATATGGAAGGCTGAACCAGACATAAATGGGTTTATCAATGCAATGAACACCAACGAGTATGGGCTAAGCGTTAAATTGGAACAAAAAAGCAACATCTCCGCACATTTCCTCGACTTGGACATTCAAATAAGGGATAATAAGATCACGCATAAAGTATTTTACAAACAATGCCATGTACCTCTGTTCATCCCAGCTTCCTCTGAGGATCCATATTCGTATAAGATAGCGGCTTTTAGTGCACTAATTAAGCGCGCGTTCACGCACAACTCGAAATATGAAGACACAGTGGCCGAGCTAGGCCGTATCCAGGAAGTGGCATCTCAACACGGTTATGATAGGAACATAGTGTACAACATGGCACGCAAGTACGCACGGGGAAATACTCGTAACAACCTACAAGCCGGGGTAAGATCTGCCGATATTAGTGCAAGAAAAATAGTTGAGTACAACCACCATTTAGATGCGATATACAGAGAAATCGCATCCAGCACCCGAAATAAAATAACTTACAGGAGACCGCGGTCAGTATACAGCTTACTTCGAAATGGGAAGGACAATTTGGACATGAAACACGCACCGGACGTATATGAGGTTCCCCTGTGGGATGACAGATTTAATAGAAGTCTCGTCTACGTGAGTTCGACCAAACGCTCCCTCCATCAGCGCCTCCGAGAGCAGGTACGACATTGCCAACAATAAACTATCTACCACACTGGCAACGTATGCCACACAGCAGGGAATCACTGCCGACCTCCAAAATGCCCGTATAATCAGAATGTCGCAACACACGGACCAACTCAGAACGCTGGAGACCATAGAGATATATAAAGCGGGTTTGCACAACACGTGCATCAACTACAAGGATGCAATCAACATCTCGCAAGCCTGGAAATTTTGCTATGAGGGAAGTCCACACCCACAAATAACTTAATATTGCATTAATTTGTTTTAAATTTAAAGAGCGGCGAACGTAAATAGTACACAGGCGTAGATAATAGATAATAGCTCGTGCATAATGTTCCATTTTTATCTTCCAATTTCTTTGATTTCAAAAATTGGAATAGAACTCGCTTTGGTTTCTTGGTTCCATTCACGGGCATTTGAAACTACCTTTGTGCTGTGCCTGATGAAGACCCCGAAGGGGTTGAAAACGTTAGCAGTTGTATAAACACACTGGATTGTCAAGGTTTTTCGTGGAAGAAAGTATTATATATATATAATATTAAAACTTAAAACTATTAATATTATATAGTTTTAATAAAAGATTATTGTAAACATATTATATATATATATATAATATGTTTACAATATTTTTTCTTTTTTTTTTTTACAAATGTTATGATCAGCTGATACTGGTTCCATGTGCTATCCCAGACTAAAGTCAGGGCATAGCTATCCAAACAAGTGTTACATTAAGCTTTTATGTTATTGGTATATATGTCAACATCTAGAAACTTCCTAACAATGTGACGTGTGTTCAATATTGTAGCTTTTTGTAGTGCCATGTATATGTTGTTATTAATTAAGGTTTAATGTTTTTTGACTTTTGTGTAGTGTATGTGGTATAACACCAATAGAATTGTTTTAACACTATGAATTGTTTTATCTGTGTTTATGGCTCTGTCATAGTATATTTTGTGTGTGTCATTTACTAATAACTAATACTGCCTGTGAAGTATATTTGTAGTATGGTACAGTACCTGGGCATTTATTAATCTGTGTTTGCGTGCTAGCTTTTGTAACCAGAGGTTATATGTTGTATTGTTTCTGGCAGAATGTGGCATTTTCTGCAAGAGTCATTTGTGAGTGATGTATCCTTCAAAATGTGTTTTCTGTAGTTTTTAGTGTTTATGACCTGACCTTGAATGGTAATCATAAATCCCTCAGTCTCTCCAAACAGACAGCCCTTAGAGATTAGTTGATGCAATTTGTCAACCTAGTCCTAAGCTAGGTCATAGGCATACCTGCCATGAAGTGCCTTTTGGACCCATGATTGTTTAGTGGTGTTTGTGTTATTTGTGTGTTGAGCTATGTTCAGATGCTCAGAGTGTAAGTTTAAGGGTGTATGGTTACTGTCTGCAGAGTTATAGCATTATGTAATCTTGATGTTTGTTTCTTGTTTTTTGTGGAAAAACTCCTGCAGTATCTGAATTTGTTTATAATGAAGGTTAACTATATTAATAAGGCCATGGCCACCTTCTTTACAAAGGGCTAGTCTTTCTACAGATGATTTTGGGTGATATTTTCTATGCTTTGTAAGTGTTCTTGTTTTCCTTTGGAGTTCTGGAGCTCAAGATCTGTGTGTGTGTCCACTGTATAATTCCAAAAGAATAAGTGAGTACAGGGATGACATGTATTAATAGTTTTAATAGTATGTTTCACATTTAGGTGCATTTTTAGTACTGCATGTAGTCTGTTCTGATATTTGAGTGTTAATCTTCATTTTATCTGTGCATATTCTGTAAGTTTGGCCTGTTGGAATCCAAAACATACGTAAAACTCGCCCTCTTCCATGGATTTGATAATATCTCCACTTCTGAGTGCACAGTCTTCTTTCTTCAGAACTCCTTTTTTGATGTGTAGTGTTTTCCATTTGTCTAGACCAGGGGTCACCAAACTATGGCCTATGAGCCAGATCCAGCCCACGAGGTCAGTTCATGCAGCCCACTGCCACACTGTGCCACAAATGAACTAAAATATAATTCCGTTTCTTTTCTTTTCTTTCGAAGACACAATGTAGTGACGTAAACTTAAACACTGGGCGAATTTTTCATCCTTTTTATTCGGTTGGAACGCTTTTTTATTACATAACGCGTTTTGGGCCGATGCCCCTCTTCAGCCAACTTCTAAATCCTGGTAAGAGCTTGTATACCGTTAAAAGCTGGTCCGTACCGTTAAAAGCTGGTCCGTAAAATTGAAACGGCGAATATCATCACCTAAGAGAAGAACATGGCCCAATACCAAGACAACAAATACCAACAAAGGATAAAAGATTCGTACCCTTGGACTATTACATCCGTCTAAACTACCGAATGAGGTACGGACCAGCTTTTAACGGTATACAAGCTCTTACCAGGATTTAGAAGTTGGCTGAAGAGGGGCATCGGCCCGAAACGCGTTATGTAATAAAAAAGCGTTCCAACCGAATAAAAAGGATGAAAAATTCGCCCAGTGTTTAAGTTTACGTCACTACATTGTGTCTTCGAAAGAAAAGAAAAGAAACGAAAATACAAAACACGGTTTCCTCAAGATAGAACTAAAATATAATTATTTATATAGAAATATCATAGGTTGTAGATAAACTTACACTTATTTTAATTTTTTCTACGTAGAAAGTAAAAATGCCAAAATTGGTCCAATCTGATTTCTGCATATGGCAGTAATTTAATATTTAGGAAAATCAGTGAAATAAAAAATTTGACGACTTTTTATGTCTTTGGATATCAGAGTGCTTTTTGTGTAAGAACCTGCAATGAAGTTTCTAAGAAAAGTAATTATGAGCTTGCTGCAGCAATCGTGTTTGTGTATTGGTAAATAAATATATTGGTTGTCTTTACTTTTTGTGTATTCAGTATACTATATTGAACAAAATGGTTATGTTGTCTGTACTCTGTCATTCTCTCAGTTATGTGGCCCACTGTGAAAAAGTTTGGTGACCCCCTGGTCTAGACCCACACTCCATAATGTATATTGTATAGTATGTGTGTGTGTAGTTTGAAAGAGATAATGAAGCTGTCTCTGTATGGATGCATAAAGTTTGATATCGTCCATGTACGAGGTGTGATAATGTAAGCAGTGTTGTTTTGTTGTGTCTGATATTATAACCATATTGTGTTTTGTTCAATGTATTAGATAAAGAGTTAAGTGCAAAGCAGAACCAAAGAAGACTCAAGGAATCTCCTTGAAAAATTCCTCACTTGATGTGTATTTGATTTGTTTTTATGTGAGTGTTATGGAAGGTTAAGTTGTAATGTTGTTCTCCAGTGGAGCATGGTAGAGCTGGGGAAACTACAGTGGTACCTCAGTATATGTCTGCTTTAGAATATGTCCAATTCAGAATACGTCCTGTTTGGACGAAACAAATTTTGCTCGGTATATGACTTTTATTCGGTATACGACTTAATTCAATTATATGCACCATCTATGAACAAGTAGCACTATCGGTGTACTAGACCAGACTAGACATCTGCGGTGCCACAGTCTATAACTTTGTTAAATTTCTTCTAATTTTAATTTGTAAGTAAAACTTTATTATTTTTATTAATCATGAATTTCAAAAAGGCAAATGAAAAGCAACAGAAAAATAAAAAAAATGACTAGAATCACAATGGAACTGAAAAAAGAGATTATTGAGAAATATGAAGGTGGCACGCGTGTTCGAGATTTAACTGTTGCATACCGAATTCCAAGAACGACGATATCGACAATCATGAAAAATAAAGACATTATTAAATCTGCTAACGTTGCGAAAGGGGTTAAATCAATTTCTAAACAGAGATTGGAGACATTAGATCACGTTGAGAAATTGCTTTTGCTTTGGATAACTGAAAAACAGTGTGCTGGCGACAGCATATCAGAAGAAATTATTTGTGAGTATTACTAAAATAAACGCTTCTAACCTTTTACCCGGTGTCGTTCTATTTTTACAATCGTTCTATTTACAGAATCGCAAACGTTTTCACAGCCCCTCCTGGGCTCTTCTTCAGGCTTCGTCGAATAGGCCGTTAACATTCGAATAAATATTCAATTTGAATTTTTTCGGAATATTAGCACGTGCAGCAGCTGGATATTTGTACTGCGCATGCTCGATGCTCCTCCCTTTAAACACTGTTTTCTAGCACAACCTGCCATGCGCTCGATAGGATCATTTCCTCCTTATGATTAACGCAGGTACTATGTAATCCAGCCTTAAATATCTCCATGGCTTCTAGCCATTTCAATTGCTGTGGGTTATAGCTGGGTATAATGATTTTTGCCGCATGCAGGTCCGCCGTTATCTCCTCTTCCGACGTGTACGTCACCAGGGCCGTAGTGTATCTACCATGGTGTATGTCTGACTCGTGCTCCTTTGTTAACGGCCTATTCGACGAAGCCTGAAGAAGAGCCCAGGAGGGGCTGTGAAAACGTTTGCGATTCTGTAAATAGAACGATTCTAAAAATAGAACGACACCGGGTAAAAGGTTAGAAACGTTTATTTTATTATTACAAGTTCCGGTGCATAGAGAGATTATATATTTACATAGCGATGCCGGCTAATGAATATCGAAAACTAATGATAAGCCTAATGAAGGCAAGGGCCAAACTAGAATTTCTTCATAAATGTAAACGGATTGGGGTGTTTCCCATGTCCATTTATCGTATACATCTTCCACCCGGAAATGAACAACTCCTCAATAAAGTACGATGGATGTGCTTAAATAGAGCCATTAAAAGCACTAGGAAATCACTATATTCCTACCTGGCAAGGCTTATAGCAACCGAAGATGCGTTATTTGCACAAAACCCAAGATCCTTGACTGTCGAAAATGCCAAATTATCCAAAATCCAGCAAAGATTGAGCAGTAATCTGAGACAAAAATACGATAGGAAGATAAACTGGATATTCAAGTTTCAGATTCCCATTGAATCAAAAATTAATAAATGTCCATTTGTGATTTGGGACGATATTCAGGTTCCTGACTTTGCCAAGCATGTGTTATCATTTGGACCTTCATACGCGCCTAAACCTCCAATGAACCGAGCAGCCTTATCTTACATCCCGGACTTAGAGATTCTCTTGAAAGGGCTCACGGAGAACCAAAAAGAGTACTATAGATGGATGGCGGCTTTTAAAATAAGAAAATCCAAAGAAACGAAAGAGGTTTATCACTTCCAAGAACAACTAAGACGAACCATAAAATGGATAAAACGCAACAACATCACTATGGCTAGAGCCGACAAGGATAAACTGTTAGTAGTGATGAAGTGGGATACGTATGAAAAAGGCTTAGAAGAATACAGTCAAACCTGTTTTTATGCGGGGGATAGGGACCGCATTAAAAAAAAAAAACGCATAAAAAAAAAATCTCACAAAACTTTATGAATGGCTGTAAATAATAGTTTTCGCAACACAATTAAAAAATATTTTTTTTTTATGCGGTCAACAGGGACCGCATAAAAAAAGTCTCACATAGAAAATAACTCAAAACCGTACGAAATAGAATTTATTGACAACAGATGTCAGCACTTGACTGCATCGTCTGGTCTATCGTCTGTTTTACATATTTTTGTCCAAGTGGTGTTTTGTTGACTTAAAAAGTAAATTATTTCATTTTTCGCATATTCATGCAATAATATTACTATAATAAGTGCATTTATGCTATAATAAGTTTATTTAGCTATAATAAGTCAATGCAAGACATGACGAATCGCACGAGACTAGTCGCCAACTATACCGCACAAATTAAAAATTCGCATTAAAAAAATCGCACAAATAAAAATCGCACATAAAAAGAGTGCATAAAAACAGGTTTGACTGTACATTAGCATGACTCGATGTACGGAAGTGCAAGGGGTTTATATAGATAAATTACAATCGCGGGTCAAACAAGCCTGGCCAAGAGAATGAAAATGGGAAATATAATAGTTGATGCTCCAGAGATACCGTGGTTATTTGCATTCACAAAAAAGCACAGCAACTCAGACCAGTGGTGGACAAGACTAAGGCCCCCACACGTATTTTAGAATCTTTTACTCATAACTTGCTCATCCCGCACCTGGAAGGATACCAATTCAATATAAACAACCCAGCAGAACTTGTAGAAAAATTGAAGAAGATAGCAAAACCAGCTTGTGCTACAGTCTTAGACTTCAGATCGTTGTTTCCGTCGATAGAACTACCACGTTGTTTTTGCGAACTAAGGGACTTTCTGTTTTCGATAGTTGAGGACAACACAATGCACCAACATATTCTCGAACTAGCCCATTTGTTATGCTATGGCTCTCTTTTCCAATTTAAAGGGATCACGTACATGCAAGGCAAAGGAGTCCCGATGGGCAGCCCGCTCTCGAGTGATTTGTGCGAAATGGTAATTAGGAGATTGGAAAACAATATCCTACCGCGATACTTGCCCAGCATCTTGTTGTACAAACGTTACATTGATGACATTATTATATTTTGGAAAGTAGAACCGAACATAAAATTATTCCTCGAAGCCATAAACAGTAATCCGTACGGGCTAACATTAGAGGTGGAGCAGCATGACTCATCGAGGGTGCACTTCTTGGATATTGATATCAACTTTGAAGGAGCTAATATACTTACATCAGTATACCGAAAGCCTAGCACGTTCCACACATATATTCCTAGAAATTCATATGATCCGTTTCAATACAAAATAGCTGCCTTCTGAGCATTAGTGAGAAGGGCTCATACGCACTCCTCTACAAAAAAAGCGCTCGAAACGGAGCTCAATCATATCCAAAATATTGCTATAAGCCATGGATACAGCAAAGCTCTCATTGAAAAGTTGTCTAGAAGACATGAGAAGTCCCAAAAGGAAAATAATCAGACAGCACAACCATTGAATATCAGACAGGAAGAAAATGAAAGGATATCTGTCACATACAATCCAGTGCTGAAATCCATTTACAAAACCGTGGCCAACCGACAAGGAATTAACATCGTGTACAGAAGATGTCAGACTCTCTTCAGAATATTAAGCAACGGCAAAGACCCACCAAACCCCGAAAGGCTTCCGGGAGTATATATGATACCACTAGAAGATCACAGGTGCGATAGACAATTAACATACATTGGTTCCACGAAACGTGCGTTAAAAGTGAGGTTAAAGGAGCACGAGTCAGACATACACCACGGTAGATACACTACGGCCCTGGCGACGTACGCGTCGGAAGAGGAGATAACGGCGGACCTGCATGCGGCAAAAATCATTATACCCAGCTATAACCCACAGCAATTGAAATGGCTAGAAGCCATGGAGATATTTAAGGCTGGATTACGTAGTACCTGCGTTAATCATAAGGAGGAAATGATCCTATCGAGCGCATGGCAGGTTGTGCTAGAAAACAGCGTTTAAAGGGAGGAGCATCGAGCATGCGCAGTACAAATATCCAGCTGCTGCATGTGCTAATATTCCGAAAAAATTCAAATTGAATATTTATTCGAATGTTAACGGCCTATTCGACGAAGCCTGAAGAAGAGCCCAGGAGGGGCTGTGAAAACGTTTGTGATTCTGTAAATAGAACGATTCTAAAAATAGAATGACACCGGGTAAAAGGTTAGAAGTGTTTATTTTATTATTACAAGTTCCGGTGCATAGAGAGATTATATGTGAGTATTACTGTAACAACTTTAAAAATCTATAATAAAATTTATTTTTTTATTAATTAATGTGCTCAAACAGTGTTTCAATTATTTTACAACCTGATTAATATACAGTACCATTTCAAAGAGATTTTTTTTACATGAGAACAGATTAATCATTTTTACATTATTTCTCATGGAAAAAGTTGGTTTGGTATATGTCCTATTCAGTATAAGTCCAAACATCAGAAACTGATTCAGGTCATATACCAAGGTTCCACTGTAATGAGTTGGGGATGAATTTTATAGATGTGAAGTGTTTGCAGCAGCCAAGTGTGTGGGACACTGTCGAATGCTTTTCTATAATCAATACATGCCAAAAGTGTATGTTTCTGTGTTGCTTATGAACTTGCCACAGGATAACAGAGTCAACAAGTAGTTGTTCTTTGCAATCTTTGTGATTTCTACAGCAGCCTTTTTGTTGGTCTGTAAAAATATTGAGCTCATCAATATGATTGTATATTTTATTTACAAGATTCTTACCTCTTGCATTGCAAAGTGTTGGAAGACAAGTAATTGGTCTGTACTGTGCAGGATCTTTGGTTTTGTTTTTTTTTGGAAAATTTGGCATGTCTTGTAGATTGTTGATGATATGAGTTAAATGTTTAGCTAGTTCCTGGTGCAGGGATGTAAATTTTTGTACAAGAAATTGTAAATGTTCTCTATATCAGGTGCTGTTCAGTTGTGTGCTTTCTGCATTGAGCAACAGATGTCTTATTTATTTCAACACAGTGCATAGTAGGTGTGTCCTACATGTCTTCTCTCTCTTCTTTGAGCCAGTCTGCTTCAGCATTGTGCATGACAGCAAGTAAACTAAAGCAGAAGCAATAATTTGTGAGTTCTTCGATTGGCATGCCATTGTGTTGGGAATCAGTAGTGGATTCGGTATTAATTTGCCTATAGAAAAGTTTTTCATTGTTTGTGAATAATTTATTTTGTTGTTTCCATACAGAGCAAATTTTATATTGTTTGAGTCACCATGCTTTAGCAGCAAGTGTTTGTTTCAGTATGTCAATGTACGATGAAACCACGCTTAACGAGAAAAACAAACTGTAAAAAAAAAATGACTCACTTAATGAGCGAGTTTTTGCATAACAAGTGGTGAGGAGAGGGAAAGTCCCAGATTGTGCGCATGCTCCATCAGTCTGTGCTTAGTACTCATTTCGCTAGCATCCTAGTGTTGCTTGTGATAACACATTTTTCCAAACTTGCATTCAGACATATTGCGTATAAACATCAACATCCATCGCCCGTTATATAATAAACACACCAAACAATATGTCAAATTCTTGGGCTATGTAAAGGCTATAATTAAATACTAGAAATAAATTAATTTGACTAGAGAGAGACAGTTATGCTGCCATCTTGTATTAAATTTAATGACCAATTCAGTTAATTCCAGAAATCTCTAAATTAAAAATTATTTATTTATAATTATTATATTTAATATGAGATGGAAGCATAACTGCCTACCTCTAGTCAAATTAATTTATTTCTAATATTTAATTTTAGCCTTTACATAGCCAAAGAATTTGGCATATCACTTATGTGTACAGGAAAAACTACTACAGGTGATAAAATAAAGAGTTTTTGATTTTTCTGATTATGAACTCCTCGTCTTGATAACCAATATGCCAGTGTAATAGTCCTATTAATCCAATAAGTCCATGTAGACAATTTTTTAAAATAAATTTTGCATATCATTTGGCTTGTTTATCAGACATATTAGCTGTGGTTTTTTTTTTTGTTTTCTGCAAATCAAATTCTAAATGGGAGGACACGATCACAGAGCTGGGACACATAGAGGACATAGCCACTAGTCATGGATACAGATGTGGCCTGGTCCGTAGATTAGTGTGTAACTTCCGTAATACAAACACAGCACATCACGCCTCAGTGGCACGGGATGAGTCCAATTCGGGTCCGAACCAGCACACGGTGGTCCAGTACAACAGAGGTCTGCATGCCCTATACAAGGAAATAGCGCAGAAGAAGGGCACCGAGTTGGCGTACTCAAGAACCCAATCGATCTATTCGCTACTCAGGAACACCAAAGACAGGCCGGATTTTCTAAGAGTGCCAGGGGTATATAGTATCCCGATAAGAGATCACAGGTCCCAAAGGAACCTAATATACATCGGATCTACCAAGCGATCTGTTCAAAGAAGGATCTCGGAACACAAGTATGACGTTGCCAAAAAAAAGACACACCACCGCCCTGTCGACGTACGCCACGGACCCCGATATAAAGGCAGATTTTGATAAAACCAGCCTCATTAAAACATCATTCGATACAAACCACATCAGGGCCTTGAAGACCCTTGAGATTTACAAGGCGTCAAAATTGGGGAAGTGTATTAATTTCAAAGATGGCAACATTTTATCGCTATGCGTGGCGATATATCTCCGAGGTGCACCCGCAATGGTAGCCGTGTAGTATTCCTGTACAGATGGACAGCGTCATTTTTATAATAGTATCATGTATATTAAATGCATGTTAGATCGGTCTCAATGATTGCACGCGGGAGATGTTCTATCATTTGAATTTCAAAAACATTCTATTTTCATTGCATTCTATTTCAAAACCGTCAAAGAACCTGATGAAGATCTCGGAGGAGACTCGAAAACGTTAGTTGGTTGTTAATTTTCGTCTTGGGTACTGGAAACTTAAAAGGCTTAAGAAGTTATATTGGATTTTAGATGTACCGGTATGAGGATTGTTTTCAAATTCACATTCCTGGTTGGTTCATTCCATGCTAGAAGAAAAGACAAAGATAATTCATGCTCCTTAACAATGCATATTGTATAATTTCCTTTGAATAAACATTATACATAAAATATTTGAGTATTTTTTTTACATGGAACACATTATTGTATTTTACATTAATTTATATGGGAAAAATTGTTTCGCTTAACGAGTGTTTCTCATTATGAGTAAGATTCTGGGTTGAATTATGCTCGTTAAGTGAGGTTCCACTGTATTTTGCAATGTGGACAACATTGTTGTTTGTGCTTTTTGTGTGTTTTAATTTTCTTGAGTTTTTTCAGCAGTTTCATTAATTTAGACATTGTTTTGTTATTAGCATAATGTGTCAGTCTGCCTAACTGCTGTCTAATATTGTTTATTTGTGTTTCTATTCTTCTCTGCCAGGCAGGCTTCTGAAGTGTTTTTGATCTGTGTGCTTCTGTCTGCAGAAAAAGTTTTAGTCCATGGTAAGTCACTACTGTGACTGCACCTTCATAGACTAGTGTGTGAATGTCTGAGAGTGTAGAAATAGAATGAGTGCAATGTAGTAATATGTAAGTGTTCAAGTAGAGTTTGTTTTCTCTACTAGTTTAGAAATGTTGATTTTGGGAATACATGACCATTGTGCAGGGTCAGTGACTGTAAATTTAGTGTGTGCTTCTTGGAAAAGAAGAGAGTATGAATTAATCTGAATCTATTTCAGGCAGTGAAGAAGTGTTGATATTGTCGGCATCAGTGAAAATAGTGGTGATATGAACAGTATTATCAATGCATGTATCTCAATAGATAATGTGCGATTGTTGTTGATGTTGTATTTGTTTGTTGATGTAATTGTTCTGCACTTTGTTGTTTGACATGTTCTAGTGTTGTTTGTGGTATAAGGTTGTTAGGTGTAATTGTTCTTTCTTGATCAGCAACCCTTCGTACAATGACTGTGAGATGCAACATCCAAGCCAGTATTACACTTGAATCATGTTATCACCATAGTTAGATCTCCACAGATGTGTTCCATGGGTTTAGTCACTCTTGGTATCATTTCTCCTCACAGACCTCACTGGCATGGGTTACCTTACCAGGAGCAGATGCTCCGGCCGACATAGCTCTTTGGATTCATTCATCAGAATTACTGAGCTCTCTCATCACAGCAAGGTGATGACTAGCAAGGGAGGAGGAGAGGAGGAGTTATTATTATTATTATTATAACTTTTTAAAACCAGAATACAGTAAAATATATATTTTGAACCAACTGCCAAAAGGAAAGGGATAGTTTAAATATATTAAATGCTTTTTTATCTAAATATTTGTGCTGAAATAGGTGTATCATATATGCCTTAAAGTACAATATATTTCACTAGTTTTATGTCATTGGTTAGCCAAGTAAACAGATGTTCTTTAAATTAATTTTCTCAAGAATAACGATAGATACCTTAGTTCTATTAATGGAAAATAAATTACATTTGTTATATTGTTGATTGTTTGGGAAAAATTTACTTTTATTAAATATTTTCCAAAATTTTTAATTTCTATGACTATTTTTGATAAGTTGTAATTTTAAGTCTGATGTTTATAAATATAAAAGTGTTTTCATGTGCCAACCAGTTTTATTTAACCAAAATAATTTCTGTTATAGAGTTTCATGTCCTCTCAACTTTTGGTTTTGCTATCTGAACAGAAATAATTTGTTATAAAAGTTAAATAAATTATTTAAAACAATGGAGTCAGAATTTTTCAATCTTGCTTAACTGTACTATCAGAGTACATGAAAATTTAAATTTTCCTTCTTTTCTGACTTATGGAGGACTAAAAGTTTCTCAACTCTAAACCATTTACTAAAAATGAAAAAGAATTAGAATTAAAAGGTTAAAAACCAAACCAGTTTTTTGTAGAGAAAAACACTTTTTATTACTTCACACTTATCCCTAAATGCATTTTGCCAGTTCACTGGCCTCTTCAGTAGGGCTTACAAATACACAATATAGTTCAAATTGCCAACTATGATAAATATCCATTATAGTCTCCTACCCCGCATTTACAACTTATATACCCGACAAGGTTTACCCAGCATTCCACTGGTATCATGCCATTATTCAAATTTACAGAGTTACTTTGCATAACAATTGCAAAATGTTCTTTAAATTTTCTTTTAACCATATTTGTTTCTTTGTATACAATTGTTTTAAATTACCATCATCAGGCAAAATCTAAACAAACTGAAATGAAATCTAAATGAGGTTCATTTAGATTTTTGCCTGATAGTCATTTGAAAATATTTGCAATTTAAATTATGCTGTTGGAACTTAAAGGTTGTGCATGTTTATAATATATTGTATTCCAGTTTTTGTTTGATTTTGAGGATGGGATTTCAATGCAATGTTCTTTTAATATGTGAAATTAACCGAAACATAACAACTACCTTACATGTCTCACTTCTCTTCTAGTAGTTAGTTTCTTGGAACTGTAACTGCTGGAAGTAAGCAATGTAAGGTAATTGTCATATACTGTTCCAGCTTCTGCTGTTTTTGCTTAACCAAAACATTTTAAAAAATGTATAATTATGGAAATATAAATTAGTATGTATTAAATAAACTTTTTTAAAATAATAAATATAAGATATATTTCAATTATACACACACATTACATGAATTTAGAGTTATCCCAATATTTCACATCCACTGTTTATACTTACAAAATTGAAGATGGCAATTTATATATTATCATATTTATGTTAAATTTTACTAAAAATTACATTGTAACAAAATAATATTAATTCAAGTCATTAAAATATAAGTAAAGAACTGTTTAAATTAATTCAAATAAATTTCATTGAAATCAAATAGTCATTTTATATGACATAATACTTACTGAATAGATAAACCATTGCTTTCTACAGAAAGAAGAGTGGTGTACTGGTAAGCATTCAGATATCCTTTCAAAATTTCAACAGAAGCAAACATTTGATCATATTCCTTACTAAATTTATTTGAAATATCTAAAGCTGAATCAGAAGTACTTCTGCATTCACCAGGAACCGACACAGTAAATCCTTTATCGTCAATACTTGGAAAAATATGTATCGAAACTGTTTCCAGTAAGTTTTTTATTCTTTTATCACCCATTCTATAACCTGAAAGTTTTAACAAAATTTCAATATAGTATTCAATGTAAATATCTAAAAAAGTTATTTGAATTTTTAGTTGCCAGGAAATTAAATCAAACTGCTAATTCCTAATAATTTTAGCCAATATTATTGAACTATCCAAACTCTTGGCAAATTGCTTAGCAATTTATTTATTTAAATAATTAATTATTCTCTCCAATCAGTAGAAGTGATGATGTAAAACATAATAATAATAATAATAATAATCATCATCATCATCATCATCAAATGAAAGGGTATATATTTGGAAATGAATGGAAGGTTTTAATTTTACTTTTACTATATTGCTTAATGTCCACTATCTTTTAATTGATTATATTGACATGTTGATTTTATTATATATATAACTTTGTTACTTACTTTACTTTTATACACATAACTCATGGTAGCATATAACCTGCATGTTTAAATAACTGCTAAACATCAAATGCTTTCAGTAGGGTACAGGTAACCTCTACCTAGCACAACTCTTCAATAAAAATGTTATTGTTTAATTAAATATTATTATTATTATGTTGAGTTTACTAGGTTATACTCAGCTGACACCAGTGGCTGTGTACTATGCCAGACCAGAGTCAAGGCATAGCAACCAAAACAAAACTAAAATTAAGTAAGTGTGTCAGTGTCTCTGTCTGTATTCAGGAATTTCCTAACAATGTGGCATGTCTATAATGTATGTGATTTTATTGGGTTTGTCAATGAGTGTGATGTCTGGTCTGTTGTGGTAAATTGTTTTATTTGTGACTATGGTTCTGTCGTAGTACATTTTGTGCGTGTTGTTTTCCAATACTGTCTGTGGAATGTATTTGTAGTATGGTTTGTGGATGTCTAATAATTTGTGTTTCTTTGCAAACTCTATATTTGCTACTTATTATGTCTGTGTAAATAGGCTGTCTGTGCCAAGACCTTGCAACCAGAAGTGATGTGTTGTATCATTTCTGTCATGATGTGACATTTTCTGCATGTGTCATTTGTGAGTGTTGTATCTTTGAGTAAGTGTTTTCTGTAGTTTTTAGTAGTTATGACCTAATCCTGTATAACAATCACGAATCCTTCCGTCTCCCCAAAGAGGCATCCCCGAGCTAACCAGCTATTTGACGCAGTTTTGTCAACTTATTATTATTATTTTGGGCAGAATTTTGGGATTTGAAAATGATTAAGGTTATTTTTTACTGAAGAATAATGTATCTTGCCCATTCTGTTATTGTTTCAGGTAAGATAAACACTGAAGTTATTTTGTTATCAATACATATGATTTGCATGTACTGGTATTCATAGTTTTCAGGTATTTTTATTACAAATGACTTCTTTTAAACTCCTGATAAATAAAAGTGTGCATTCTATTTTATTTTTTAAACTAGAATACAGTTAGAATTTTTAGGGTGAGTGCCAAAGGCACAGGATGGCTTAAATACACTAAATACTTTTCCCGAATATTCTGTGCTGAAGTGGGGATACTTCTTTTATATCATAAAATATGATAAATATTTCTAATAATAATAATAATAATAATTTTTAGATCTTACAGACTCTTAGATTATTTCTACTGAAACAGTTTTATTTACATTTTTCCAATCATAAAAATTTATTTTAAAAAAGTAACAAATACTTACTTCATTTATAATTTTATCCAGAGAGCATAAACATTTAAGAATACTAAAATATAGTTTATGTTATGTAATACTTAAATGAATAATTAAATTAATAATTAATATTAGATTACTAATTCATAATGTAATTTATTTTTCATCAACTATAATACTCCTTTGATCATCTTTATTCATTAAATTTTGTTATAAAAGCATGAAATGATAAAATTTTAAGCCTCAAACATACAAAATAATCAACCATTGTTGGATTATTTTTATGTAAATTCTCTTCTGTTAAGCATTTAAATCTGTTTTAAAATAATAATATAGAATTTTGTCCAAAAGAAAGTGCTTAATTATAATACACACACACACACACAACTTTAAAATAAAAAACTATAATTATAAAACATGTCCCGAAGTTATCTTTATTATATTTAACCTCCACACCTCAACTGTACTATTAAGAAGTCTGTTTTAAGACTGATTAAATGTTTTTATTTTCAGACTAGTTATGTCTCATCTGCAAATTGAAACCCTTATTATCAAGCTTAGAACATCATTTGAAATCTAGAATTTAAGAATTTTTGGAACAAGAATGGAAAAGAATGCAAAAATTTAGAATGAGTTCAAATCTATGAGTTTGAGCATTTGTGTGCATAAGCACAACACAAGCAAAGATGTATTGGTTACTGACTTCCATCATTTGTGGTCAACCTTGAATGGTAGCAAAAAGGTTTATTCAACTTAAAAACTAATGTTGTTGATCATTATTAATAATCGTCGGGCTTACATTCCAAAAATCAGGCATTTACAAATATTAACAGGTATCAAACATAAATAATCAAATGCTAAACATGTGTAGTGCCAAGGCACTATACTTTTATTTTTATTATTATTATTTTCGGGCTTTTATCTTTACACGTGTCGTGTCGGGTTTTAATTTATTTTATTTACTTGTTTTGTGTAAAATTCCATTTTGTGTGTTGGAATCGGGTTTTTGGATGGGGGTTACTCGTCGTGGACGTGATTGGTCAGTGCCCTAGACCACGTGTCTTACGTCATGCCTAATGGCGGGTGTTATAAAAAGGCAAAAAACTTTCGTAGCGACTTTACTTTTTCGTCTGATTTTGTCTACGAGGTGTTCGACGGCCAATCCAATCGAGGAATTCCGAACAACAAGGAAATGGACTATCCGTGAGAGCTTATAAGGGATCGGCAGAATCCAACTGCATCGAAGGCAAGAATTCATTATATTACAAAGTGAGAAGTAACAAAGGTTAAAGAAGTAATAAGGAACTGATGTAAGAACTTATTTCCGATGCCACACGCAATTTTTATTATATATAGAAAACACATGTATAGTATGTATATCATTAGTTTACAAGATTTTTTTTGTGTTGAGTCCTCCAATGATTCCTTTGTATATAAAATTATAATGATTGTCTATCATTAAATGCTTGTTTTTGAATCTCGAATATTTGTCTTTGCTTATATTTACCCTCCAAGATCTCGCAGCAGACTCAGGTCTACCGGTGGTGTTACACATGTTTAAATATAAAAATAAATTTACCCGACGAAGATCATTAAAAATGTTTGAAAATGTTAGTTTTTCAAGTTGAATAAAACTTTTTGCTGCTATTTAAGGTTGTATGCGATTGAATATATACTGTGAAATTATATTTTTGAATCATCATCATTCACAGACTCTTAATAGTATAGCATGTGGTGAATGAAATATCCTAAAATTATTTACTATCTATAAAACTTTTAATTATTTCTTTCTTTATATTTATAAATTCATAAAAATAAAAATATAAATTATATTAATATTTTGATAACTTCTGTAATTCAAATTTCCAATTTAGAATTTTATTATATTAATATCCGATAACTGTTACATACCTCTGAGAAGATGACGAATCAGCCTCAGCAACATTTCACGACCTACGGGCTGATCCCCGTGCAATCCTCCTATTAATGCTATTTTAGGAATATCAAACTTATGTTCCTAAAAATAAATTATTAAAATGTCTGAGAAAATACAAATAAAATTAATATCATTATTACAATTAAATGTAGTATTTTTTTTATAAATAAAAAATTTTATCTAAAAATTGTGATCAAATTTCTTTCTCATTTGAGAAAAATTATATTCTAAACAAAAGAATAACTCATTCAATTCTTGTACAATATTTACCATAACTTTGTACAGATATCTGTTTTTAAACTGAAATTTAAAACCAAGTGTAGGTTATGTGAGAAATTTAAAGGACAATTTTAAATTATAATTACTAACTCATCAACCAGCTTTTCCTTTGTCTAAAGTCACTAAGATCGTCTTTAGAAAATACAAAAGATGCCTCGTTTGCTACAGACATATTCATCTGCCATTGTGATTTTTCTCGTAACAAAAACACACACCTAGCTTTTAGTTCTCTCCTATTTATTTCTGTACATTCAATCCCTGGTGTAATTGATATCACTAGACATTCCTATTTGAATTTGTATCTTGAAAGCTGATAAACTTCAAGTAATTATTCTCTATCTATATAATTTCATACTTAAGACATGTAGTACAAAGATTATCAAATTAATAAGCTATAAACTCATTGATCTTTTCATCTCTGTAGAAGTAAATTTTGATGAGTAAAAACAATTATATACATTTAAAAAATAGCTCTAGTTTGAAAATGAAATGTTCGTTTTGTTTATGCGCAAGAGCATTATTTTCCTTTATTTTGTTCATGAAACTGAAAGTAGTGATGTCATTATAACTTTAGTTTATTTGCTTCATTTTTAAAATTCTAGAATATGAAAATTCTTTTTATATTAATTAAAATGACAGTCATATACAATTTATATTATTAATAAATAATGTTAAATTAAACAAATATCAACCAGGCTTCTTTTCAACATTACTAAACTTAATTTTTATTTTAAAGCATTTTTGACGTATTTTAAGTCATCTTCAGTTAAGAACAGTTTTAAACTTCACGAATGTTTAAATAAAACAGAAAAACCAACTTTTGAACTAAAAAGAACAAACAATTTAAATTACATTAAATTGTTAGCCATCACTTACAGCTATAATTAAAAGAGCTTATTACATCAAGTATGATATGCCTTTTTAATTATAACTGTAATTGATAGGTTAACTGTTTAATGTACAGTAAACTTTGAGTTTAGAAGTTGTATTTAATTTAATTATTTAAATTATGTTCTAAAATAACAAGCTTTAATCAGAAGAACAAAATTATTCAAATTAAATTTTAGAATAATTACAGCTTAGAATAATACTTTCAAATTCTATCACACTTGTAAAATTCCATAAATTCTCTAAGATTCCTTAAAGAATAAATAAAGCTTTAAGATTTAAAAATCTATATATATATAATCGAGACGAGTTGATAATGATAATAATAATAATAAGCGCAGAGCCCAAACGGTTAGGAGTTAAAAGTTGAAATTTGGTACGCAGTTAGGGTACGTCACGAGAATGCACACTAAGAAGGGATTTTTCGAAATTCCTCCCCACGGGGGAGAGGGACAGGAATAAGGCTTAACACTTCCATCAACAATGGAAGAGTTACGTAGCAATGGAATTGTCAACAATAAAAGTGTTACGTAACAATGGAAGTGATACGTAACGATGAAATTGTTAAGAGAAAGCGACGTGCAAGACGCAGATGCAGTTTTTTTCGTTTTTGCGGGAAATCGAACATATTTTTAGACCCATCTAAAAATTCTCTAATTAGACTGGAAACAGGGGATCCCAATTCTTGCATTCTGTGAAAACGGGTAAGGTTGACTATAATGTAATAATCTTAATCTTCACTATCGTTAATTTTGCCCGAGCAACGCCGGGCCCACCCGCTAGTAACACACAAAATTAAACTATATACTAATATTTGAGTTACAAACTAACATTTTTAAGAACTTTAAGACAATTTGCCTATCAGTCTTATTTTGTTTCCCTTAGGAGTCTGTTGATAACTTTACATCTGTTTTGTCTAAAACTGGCTTCAAGCTTTCCAACATAGGTAGGTTTATTTGATATTAATGATTTTGATACTTTTATGTAGAGTATAAACATAGATTTCTTCTAGAATTCTGGTGGTGTTTCCTGATCTTCAATCCTCAATAAGGACAGGTTTGTTCCAGTGCACAGTAACTTCTTTTTGTCAAGTTTATTGCATTAGAGATATAATCATATTATTATGCCCAAACATTACTGAATTGAAATGTTCTTTAATCTTTTTGGAAAGAAATCTGGTTGTTGAACCTAAATAAAAATAGGATACATTGTGCCTAGATAACCTTAAAGCTTAAACCACTAATTTAGATAGCTTGTAGGTATTAACTATGTAATTCCTTAAAATGCTCATAATGAATAGAAACCTTTCAACTCAAACTATAACCTGCCTTTTTGATATAGGATATTCCCATTGTCACTTCTAATTTCCCTGTTATCATTAGGATTATTTGCTTATTTTGAATTTTATCTTTTTTTATGTTTCTTTAATGAGGCTTTAATAGTGCCATTTATTGAATTTTTTCGGGGGGAACTGTGCTTGTTAGCTATTATTCTAATAATCTAATAGCTTAAATTCTTTATTCCTGTCCTTTTTTGTATATAAATAAGAGATTGCTCTATTTACTAGCGCTCTAAATGCCAATAACTTGTGTGTTATCATACTATTCAAGTTCCAATAAAGGAATCAATAGTAGTTTGCTTACAATAAACTTTAGTGCTCATATCTGTTTTGTTTTTAAAAACAGTTAAATCTAGGAAATTAATTTTAATAGTTAAGATACAAGACAATAGTAAAATAAATTTTCTTGTACCATTTTCTAATTAGATGTATGCAGTAAACAGTAATTAGACAAATGAAACAGAATTTCAGTATCCTATTGGATAGCCTGACTATTATAATGTCTTTATAAGGAGGCACATTTTTTTTTTTTTTTGAATGAGCTGGCTGTTGAAGGATCAATATTTTTTTATTATATTATTTTTATTTTTGTCTTATCAATAATATTAATAGAAAAACAAATGTTAAAATAAAGTTTACAAAATTAAACAAAAAATAATTTTGTTATAATTTTAAACTTAGTTTATAAAGAGAGCAGATCACTGACATCCTACCTAGCAAATTTTTCCATTTTGTGAATTGTGATTACATTTTAACGTGTTGAAATTACTGCTGGTGAAAAATATTTGCCGCTGATCAGAACGATAAATTTCTGGATAAAAAAGAGAGATTTAAAATGGTGGCTATGGAAAATGTACATTCTAATTATACTCTTATAAATATAATTAATTTTGTATTTTCTTTTTAATAACATCTTGTTTCATTGATGTTTGCTGTTGTTTATATATGATTGAGCATTTCACTGTTTTTTGGGGAAAAAATGGCAATGGGAATCAAATTTTCTATGCAAAAACAATTCATTTTTGCATTCTGCTTTCATAGCAAATGTCTGTCTGAATTTTAGCAAAGAGTTTGCCGTTCGCACAGTGAGTAGGAACTAAATGATCAACTCTAAAATTTATCAATAGGTAGTATAGACATTAAAATTATTTTCTATTTAATTTTTTCTGAGTTTATTTTAATATTTATTATTATTTGCTTTACATGAATTGCATCTTACTCAGTTAATACAGGTGCGTAGTGCTGTACCAGACCATAATCAATGAAAAGCTATGGAAAACCACTGCTGTAGTTGTGTGCACCATTTGTGTTTCTTTCTGAATTTAAGAATTTCTTAACTACATGTATTTAGTATAATTACTTTCTTTAATGTAATGTATATGTTGTTGGTGAAGGCCTAATGTTTCCAGACTTTTGGGTAATGCATGTGTTATGATGATTGTGTGAGAGAGGACCTACTGGCACAATAAGTATCTTATCCATTTTCCACAGACACTTTATTTTATGGGCAAGTTCTGAGTAAATATCTACTAGTTAACTGATTGTAAGTATAAACAAACAACTATCATACCAACAACCAGCAAAAAACTCCAACAAATTTAATAAAAACAAACATTTTCTCCATTTTCAAATTGTGATTTACTAGTGTCTGTGGATGCATAGAGATTATGCCATCCATATACATAAAGCAACATAACGCATATTATGTTGTTTTATTGTGTTTGACATTGTATCCATATTTTAGTATTCTTTAATCTGCTGGACAGTATGTTCAAGACCAGACAGAACTGGAGTGGACTTAACAAAGAATCTGTCAGAAAAATGCTTTTTCTTATTTGTTTTAATGTTTGAGTTGTCAAGTCTGAAATGTAATGTGTTTGATGTATTTTGTACAGAAATAGTGTACACACATTCAACAAAACCTTTAACATCCAGTAAAAAAAATTTTATTGTAAAAACTTCGACGAACATTTTCTATCTTTAACCCTTCTCCTTGCAACTGGTTCTACTGTGCTTTTAGCTTGAAAATGCTCAAGCCAAATATCAGTCACGCAAGCTCACTAACTTATATTATTTAAAAATTTGTTAAAAATTCAATTTCTATTGTACAATTTTGGAAAAAATCCTGTATACACATAATACACAAACATAGTATGTTTGTGTAGTTACGATTATTTACTTTTTAATTGTTAATATCAAAAATTAGTTACAAAAAAATTTGTTTATTGTCACCCACTGTTTGTTTGTAATCTTATACTACACTTTGACAATAGATAAAATAATTTATTTTTATTTATTCAACTTTGCCATCAAGCTAGCTTGAAGCAGAAGTTTGTCCTTTATATTTTGGTATTAGATTTATACATATTGACATAATTAATGAAAAGCAATTCTTATTTATATCAAAAAGTTAATGCTTACATATTTCATGTCTATATGTGTAATTTCACAAGTCTAAAATTAACTGACACTTTAATGGTTATGGTAAATGAGATCAATATTTTAGTATAAAAAGTACTTTCAATGTATATTATGAAGAAAAGCATGTTTAAAAAACATAAATAATAAAAACGATAATTTCCAAAAAAAATTTGAGTTTTATACAAAACTTTATAATTTTGTTCATTTATAATTTTTTCAAAAAAAGGAAACACATGCATTCTTTTTTCAGGTTTCTTTTATTGTTTTATAATCTTTATGTTTTTCCTTCCTTTTCATAATGCCTAAATATATAAGTTGATTGATTATTTGTATAATTTGTATAATTTTTTGTGTAATTATATTCAGTTATAATTTTTTTAAACAAAGAAAAACACATGTGACGTTTCGTTCACTTTTCGTTACTTTGTTGTTTTATTATAGTTTTGTTTATTGCTTTATCAATAAAACCTACATATATATTTATTATTTATATAATTTATTATATCGTTTTATTTATTTATAAACAATACCATAAATTATATAAATAATAAATATTTATGTAGATTTACCAATATTGCAGTAAATAAAATAATAATGAAACAGCAAAACAGAACTAAAAATAATAATAATACAATACTAAGAATAAAACGAAAGATTGCACGTGTTTCCTACGTTTGACAAAATTATAAGTAAATAGAATTATAAAATATATAAATTACAAATATATATGTAGGACTTGCCAATTTAGCAGTAAACAGAAATATAACAAAAAAAGTTTTATTAAATCAAGTTATACTGCTGTGTTTTTTTTTGGTTTGGCAAGTATTTTAATATTAATACGAACTCGGTTCTTAGTCATTACCGTATGCTATTATTTTGTGTCGAGTATCTTTTATATATACGTTAATACCAGAATATATTTTTGCAAGGTTTTATTTGGTTACAATAACTGTAAACAAGTTAAAAAATTGTACAATGTTTTTCTTATCAAGTGGTAGAACATTTAAATGCATTTTTAAACTGATAAACAACTTTCTATGTGATATATTTCAAATTTATATTATGTTCCAATTTTTTTGTAATTTGTTGGGAGCACATTATTTTAAATATTTGAATATGTTCTTCATTAGAATTTAGGTTGTCAGTTTGCATGTTATATTTGAAGAATTCCAAAAATTTTACCCTTTTCTTTTTGGAATTTAATGTGTGATGTTCCATATAAATATTGTCTACTAATGATGTTAAAAACATCCAAAAACATTAGTGAGAGAAATAATAAGTTGCTAGTGTAAAAACGTTTTGAAAATTTTTTTCAAGTAGTTCCAGTTAGAGTACATGAGCTAATTTCAAGATTAATATATTTTCTAGTAAAACAATTCAAAAAATTTTAGTATCTGAAGACTTTCATTAAAGTTTTATGTATTTGTACTATATGGTTGCATTGAAAAGTTGAAATACTGTATTTGTAAACTGAAAAATGGTACATTTATTCAGCATTGTCACTCTTACCTTATGTTGAAAAAAGTGTGTGAGTGTGTGCACACACGCACGAACATGCACGCTTTAAGTATTGCATTATTATTCTAATAATAAACCGAAAAAATTATGGATTTATTTCCATTAATAGTTTTCCTCAAATAATAATTGCACCCAATTCCCAAAGAATATAAATAATAGTCGCTCTCTAATAGTAAGCACACATTAATAAACAGCACAGTTGCAAGCTGAAAAGGTTGCAGATAGCACACTGTTTATTAGAATAAATATGGTAATATAAAAATAACAATTTTTGTTTTAGTAATAAATGAAAAATATGATTACAACAATTTTGAACCATTTATAAGTATAAATCATATAAATATAATACATCTGAAAGCCTAATGCTTACCTCTATACCAAATTCGTTTATATTTATTATTTAATTAAGGCCATTTATTAGCCCGATTATTTAGGCGTTGGTTGGTTTATATAAATCATATTCATATCATATGCAGTGTATATAAGCAGAAAAGAAATTTGGAGATTTTATGAAAAAATTTATTATTTATAATGTTATTTTATACGAATGCCGACATTTTTTTGAATAAGTTTTTCAGAGAATTTTCTTTACTGAACATATAAATTCTTTCCATAATGTCCACTTTTCAAATTTAATCATAAAAATTTTGTTACAGTATATTTTTGAGTTTCAATCAATTCTAATGTTTTGCTATAAATTGTTAAATACATTATGTGGATCTTACAAAAATCAGATTTGACAAAAAATTCATTATTGACTAAAACTTTGTTTCTTTGATTTATGAAATTAAGAATGAAATAAAACAAGAGAGAAAAGAAAAAAAAATATAAAAATTACTGCTCTTGGGGTTTGAGTCTGCTTACCAGACCCAAACCTCCTGAACTGCCACTTTTCACTGACCATTAAAAAATTGTTTCATTATAAATAACAATAATAACAAAATATTCAAGTAATAAAGTCATTTAATTTCTTATGTTTATTCATTTCTACAAAAAACCCCATAAAATAATTTAATTTCAGTTTATATTTGAAAGCATGGAAAATTAGAATGTGAAATGAAAGAAAGATCTTACAATCCAGGATTTTAAACCTTTAAATTAGAAAGAAATTACATACAATACAAAACTTCATTAAATGCTAATGAATAAAATGAAGATATACTACACACTAACATGAAAAATCCAATAGTAATAGGCAAATAAATGTTTTCAACCATCTTAAACAGTCATCATTAATAATTAACTTAGTAAATTCAAATGGATATTGTAATTAGAATGCAATTTTTAAATAAAATGAACATTAATTTTATTGGCTGTAACAGTGTACATCAAGGATGGGCAACCTTTTTCTACGTAAGGGCTGCATTTTCAGACTTTTGAACTGATGCGAGCCACATACAAGAGAAAGAGAAAAAAAATGTTGGTAAATCAGAATTATTTATTCATATATAATTATAAATTAGCATAGGTATACTTAATTTAGCTTCTGGAACTGATGTAAACGTAATATATTGGAAATATTTGATTAAATATTCGTCACTGCTAGTTTTAAATTAGTTTCGATGTGTCTGTTAGCCGGTTTCTTGTTTTAATTTTTACTAAATTCGTTATGTATGTGAATAGTTTTTCCTACAAGTTGTAGAAAATAACGTTCGAATTTTTGCTGCATACTTCCTTAAGCTGGGAAGTTGATATATTTATTCACATTTTATGCACCGCGGGCCGCAGGTCGCCCATCCCCGGTGTACATAATAACGATACATATTAATTCAAATAAATTATTGTCCGTGCTATTATGGAGATAGAGGAGCTTCCAATTAATGCACTTTATAAAAGGTCTTCCAAGTAGGTGAGATTGTCTCTATGTCCTTGTAGTTAATGGTTTTTTAATCAGAATTCTGGCTGCCTTAATATAGTCTTAGTTTCTTGCTCTTGGATTTTTGATGTTAGTGTGTTTATTTGAACTGTATCCAATTGTAGGCACTGTTTATTTGAATATAAACTATTTTATAACTTACATACATAAAAAATAAATTTATTCTAAACTTCACTTTTTTAAAAATTCTTTATATAAATGTAATACTAAATACAAATTATTTATTTTCCTTAATTTAAAAACAAGCATCACATATAAACATGCAATAACTGATGATATATTTTAATCAAAAATCTATACAGTTTACAAAAGATCCTAAATTATACTATGATTACATATATTTTTTTCTTTCAATATTATATTACATACATTCAATGTAAATTATATAAAATCATCAAAAATTACTACACATAATGACACTGTTCTATTTATATTTACATAGTGATTAAATCTATTTTGTTCTTTCCAATAATTTATGTTTATTCTTATCAATTATAAGAAAAGAATTATCATCTTTATAACCTAATTTTTTCAAGATATATTATTACAGAATACAACATATATTACTAATGCTTCCAACAAAATTTAAATCCTTTATACGATATGCAAATAATAAGATAGTAGTAAAATTAATTACATACAGTATAGAGCAATATTTAGTAAAAGTTAAAGATCTATGAAAAAAAACAAAAATAGAATCTAAGATAACATATTTCAGATTTTTTTATAATGAATTTCTAGAAAAGGTACTTAAAGTTTCTTGCCATTATTTCTGGAATCAAGTTGAAAACATTAGAAAGTAAATTCTGCTAACAGAGGAAAAAGAGAGAAAGAGGCCTTTCCACGTCATAATTGCAATTTTGAAAAAGATACAAGACACATTCAAGATATATCCAACATATCCAATAAGAAAGCTGAAGTTTGATACAATAGAATGCCTAAATAAATTAAACTAAATAACAAACGAGATGACAATTTTTGGTAACATAACAAATTTTAATGAAAAATTCTCAAAACGAATTTAAAATGTCAAATGTAGCATGTATAACAAAATACAATTTATATACAATTTAAATAAGTAAATAAAATGTCAGTAAGGTACTAAAATCATATTGTAGAGCATAGTACTTTCTTCTTACATCTTCAATAATAATGTCAATTCACGATACCATACATCTTACTCTATTAAATTTCATTTTATAAAAATTGATATTTTTAACTTTAAAACTGATCATCTATAGATTTTTTTTTTTAAATAATGAAAAATACACAGAATAATTAAATAAACTACAAAATTTCCAATAGTTTTTGTAATACAACAAAGTTTTAAAACAGTTGGATTGTACAACGTAAGATGTTACTGATCCAATAAAAAACTAAAGAATTAAAAATATTCTATAATATACTGCAAAATAATTCAATATCATATTCTAACAAACTAGAGCATAAATTCCAGTCAAGAAGCAAGTTATAAAATATTGAAATACAGTAGAGCATCGTTTATCCGAAAATCGGTCAACTGAAACGTCGGTTAACCAAAAGCTTTCCAGTCGGACCGTCGTGCCGAACCGGACGTTTTTGATACTAGATTAACTTCTAAAGTATAATTTTTTTTGTTTTTATATTTTTCAATATATTTATTTTGTTTGTACAAAATAAAGAAATAATTTTTAACGATACAATGGCCTTGATTATTACTATATAAAAATTTTTGTAAAGCTTAAAATCGACGAAAATTCGACACGAAGCGACACGCAACGGAGAAAAATTCAACACGAAGCAACACACAATGGAGAAAAATTTCAACGTGGGATAGATTAATGTATTTTTTCGTACATAATCGGTTATCCGAAAAATCAGTTATCCGAACAACCCCAGTCCCCAATTGATTCAGGTAAACGATGCTCTACTGTATATTATTTACTTATTTATTATTTAACAAAACATACTTCACTAGCACTAGAAATGTAATATCTTCAGACTACTAAACCTCTTCATCTTCCAGTAAAACTTGTAAAATTGCAATTCACAAATGCAAAACAAATGTTTTTGGAATCCATATAATTTAAGCTTCAGGTTTACAGAATTTATTTTGAATTGAAAATCATCAAATAGAAGACATGTAAAATTCAAATTTAAACAAGTTGGTATAAGACATGCCATACTACATCATTGAAAGGAAAAGCCATAGGTATGAAGAAATACACACAATTTATTGCGTAAAATACGTACTTACGTCAATACAGTTTGATAACAGTGGCGTGTATCGTTAGCAATGGCAAACTTTTTGAACATACTCGACATTAACTTGTTATCACTGTGTGATAGTTTGCCTTTACGTTGTTTTTTGTGTGATGTTATCAAACTGTATTGATGTAAGTACATATTTTATGCAATAAATTGTGTGTATTTCTTCATACTTATAGCTTTTCCTTTCAAACATTTACACAAAATGGCATGCATTGCCTTTCGGACATTTTTGGGTATGCAGGCAACAATTTATCTTATCTGTGTGAACCACATGTTGTTTCGTACTAATTAATTGATGTTCTAAAACTTTCTAATTGGAAAGTTTGCTCTATCTGTTTTCGTTTTCAATTTGCACTGCCTATCTTCCAAATTTTGCCACTAGGGGCACTGCTGTTGTTTGCATTAGGCCAGGCATAGTCGCTTTACTATACTGTTACTCACTTGCATAGCTGTAGCTCTCTCTGTTCGCAAGAATTTTCCGGTTAAAGGGATTTCCCTTTGCACCCTGTATACAGTTGAACTTGGTTAATTTAAAGTTCGAGAAGAGTACAAAATAATTCAAATTAACCAATTTTATTGATTATTTGAATTTCGTAGTATTGAAACAAGTACATTATATCTGTATTGAGTAATACAGATATAACGTACTTACTGTTTTGTTACATTTTCTTGTTAAACTTAACATTGAACAAAAAGCAAAAAAGAAACTGGTCTAAACTGCAAAAAGTGAAAGGTGATTGCAAATTTTGAGCAACTAATCATTTATAAATGAGAAAAAGATAGTCAGTTAAAAACAAAAACACCTCCCACATTGTTTTTAACCACTGTTGCATATTTTATACAAATATGAAAGATATGTTAAAAAGAAAATGATGTTGGATGAGAGAAATGTTTGAAAGGTATGATTGCAAGAATATCACACTAATTTTGACATCTACTTTGTTGTCATGATTTTGTAACTATCTTAAAAATCACTAGCAACACCTGACAACAAAAAGCCTAGATTAGTGGCAATATGGTGATATCACATTTTCTTTTTATTCCTTTTTCTAATTCATTAATACCTCAACTTTTCTCTCCAAAGTTAAAGAATTATCATATGATGAACACTTCAACATAATACAATACAGTAAAAATGCAACTAAACTACAGTACGCCACTATTCCAAACTATTGTACAGTAAGTATATAAATTCTTCAAACCTGTTAACCGGAGTTGATCTATTTTTAGAATTTCAAATGTTTTCGTTGCCCCTCCTGGGCTCTTCCTCAGGCTTTATCGAATAGGTCGTTACTCTACATAATGGCCTATTCGATAAAGCCTGAGGAAGAGCCCAGGAGGTGCAACTAAAACATTTGAAATTCTAAAAATAGATCAACTCCGGTTAACAGGTTTGAAGAATTTATATACTTATATTTTACCAGTGTGTAGAGAGATTGTATTGTACAGTAAAGAAACAGAACACTAAGCATACAATATGTACTGTACTACATTAAACAATTACAGATAATCACTAATACTGAAACCTAGCATGTGGCATGATGTAGTGAGAATTTCAAACACATTACATGTTTAACAACAGTAGGTCTCCTACTGCTTTTTATCCATTGTACTGTATATAGCTTATCAGTAAATACACCAACAACTGCTGTAAATGATCAGGCTAAATTTTGGATAAATGATTATAGATTAGAAATAAATTTGGCACTAGAGTTAGGCGTTAGGCACCATCTCTTATTAAAATTAATAATTATAATATTTAATTAATTAATTTAGGATTAAACTGGAAGAAAAGAATCAGTCCAAAGCGGGACTTGAACCTGCAACTCCCGCTTACCATGTGGACACGTTGCCAGTTATGCTCCAGGACCTTCGGTCCAATCTCCTCTTCCACCATATATAAGACTAAAATAAATAAATAAATTATTATAATTATTAATTTTAATACGAGATGGCACCTAACGCCTAACTCTAGTGCCAAATTTATTTCTAATCTATAATCATTTATCCAATCATTTAGCCCGATCATTTACAGCAGTTGTTGGTGTTTTTGCTTATGATATCAGGTTTCGTTTGATGTCTGTTTGCTTATCAGTAAACCACAGATTAGGAAATAAAAGGAGAAAGGATAACTGCAGGGCAGGCAAGAATTCCGAGAAGATAGATATTCTGTAAAACTCTACTAATTTTCAAAATATAAGCTACTCTCAATTCTAATTATCCAAAAATTAGAAAAAAAGTTTGAATTAAACAGGTAATTTTAACATTATATGTAATGGGATACTTGAGGAGAATTTGAAAAATTCAAATCATCTAAAAATTCAAATTAACCAAGTTTGATTGTATACAGATAGACACATAAATAAAATAATTCAATATAAGAATGTAAAAATACAACAATATAAAACTTTCTTAGATATTTATTGAATCTTTATTCTTTAATAAAATCTTGTTCTTATTTCTTAATGTTTGTAGTCTGTCTATCTATTACTAAAGACTTTGTCTTATTGCTGCAACCAATGCTCTCTGTCCACTGCAATCCTTTTTAATTCATAATAATTTCAGAACCCCAGAAGCATTAACCTCTTCCAGGGACTTTTTCTTTGGTCTTTCTTTCTTTCCAAGAATTTTGCTTTCAATGATAGTTTTCAGGAAGTTATTGTGCCTAATAATATAACCTAAAAACTTAATTTTCCTTTTCCCTGTTTCCTGTATTAATTTCCTCTGTTCTGTCACTTCTCTCAGAATTGTTTTATTTGTAAGCTGTTCACAGTCCAGCTTGCTTTGTTTACTCTCTTCCAAATTCAAATTTCTGCTGCCTCCAGATCAGTATATCTTGCTTTCCTAGTGTTGTGCATTCACTTCCATACAGCAAAATGCTCCAGAGAAATGTCTTAGTAAATGTTTTCTTTGCTTTCATACTTAGGCATTTTGACATTAGCAGATTTCGTTTGCTTTGGAAAGCTTATTTCATAAGTCCTATCCTTTTTTTATCTCCTTTATACATCTGTTATCTTCTGTTATTTCACTCCTAAATAGGTAAAATTTCTTACTTGTTCCACCTCCTTTCTGTCAATCTTGATGACAAATATATGTAATACGAAATAAAAATCTTTCCAACAAATGACTCCCATCTTTCTATGTAAATAACAGAATATAACTACAGTAGAGAGTCGTAAATCGGCACCCTGGTAATCGGAATCGCCGGTAATCAGCACGATTTTCAGTCGGACTGTGTCGTGCTGAATCGAACGTTTTTGATACTAAATTTACTTCTAAAGTATAATTTTCATGTTTTTATATTCTTCAATATATTTATTTTGTTTTGTACAAAATGCAGAAATAATTTTTAACGATACGATAGCCTCGATTATTATTATAAAAATTTTCGTTAGGCTTAAAATCGATGAAAATTCAACACAAAGCGACACGCAACGGAGAAAAATTCAACACAAAGCGACACGCAACGGAGAAAAGTTTGAACATCGAACAGGTTAATATATTTTTTCGTACATAGACCGTAATCGGAACAAATCCCTAATCTGAACAACCGCAGTCCCCAATTGATTCCGATTTTCGGTTCTCTACTGTAACTCATTAAACCTCATTAGCTGTTTTTTGTTATTTACTTATGAATCAGAAAACATTACCCAAATATTTCTAAACATGATACTGAAAATTGCTGATATAGAAAATAATCTCAATTATCTCTTCTGAGTAAGTAGATTTAATAAATAATAAACAGGAGAGAACAAAATATCACATAGGCATTAAATATGTATAAACTGCTATATTTGCTAGCGCTTTTGACGTGATATAAAACGTCGTCATCAGGCAGACAATTTCAAATAAACCTTTTTTCGAATAAAGATTTTGAATTAAAATTATTGGCATTAGTCCTTTAGAACAAAATTAAACTTAGAACAACCAAGCGTAAAGAATTTAAATTGACATGCGCTTGGTGAGAATGCGCATGCGCCATAATGTGTTGAATAGGCACCAAGAAGGAGCTAGAGACGACATTTTAATCTTTTATACAAATCAACCCACATAGCAGGCAACTCAAGCATGGGAGAGTTGCATGGATTTAGTAAAACATTAAGGAGGGCCTCCCAAACATACACCAGACTCTCCTCATCGCAACATCTGAGCATTGCCACAGTGGGGTGTGTTGGTGTTGTAACACCATTCTTACTAGCTCAGTGTCGCATCTGCCTGTCCTGATAGAATGTTGATGTTCGGAGATGTGACAAGACAACATTCTGTAGCTCCCTATTTCTGTTGCTCCTATTTCTGTTGCTCCTATGTAGCGGGTGTGTATACGAGATGTTGCATTTTCCAATGGGATAGAACAGATCTCTCTAGAATGGCAGCAACATCCCAGTCATTGCATAGCAACCTCCTGAGATTTGGTCGCGGAGAGACTGGCAGAAAAAGTGCATTGTCTAAAAATACGGCAAATGTGGACAGTGATGCAGCCACAGAACAGTAACGAGGGGCGAACAATCATGCATTTCTTTCAGATGTGTAAGATGGTGGCGGGAAAAAGAGATCTTTTAACCTTGTTCTAGATGTACTTATATTTGAAATTAGTGTAACCTGCCACATTTACAGCAGAGTGAATGGCAGTAAGTTCAATATTGATAGCGGTTTGTGTGGAAGACAACAGAAAGGCCCGTCTAATTAAAGGGGCTATAGCTGCACTGATGTAATGCTGTGGCAGGGATTAAATGGGGTATGTTGTTAAATTTATGGAACATGGAGTACAATATACTTCCTTGGGACTTGGAGATGTTTAGATCTAAAAACACGATTTTTTCCCCCTTTTCTTTTTTCCAGGTAAAGTTGATGGTTGAGTAAATGCCTACATATTTAATGCTTATGTGATATTTTGTTCTGTCCTGTCAACCTAACATTGGCGTGATATCCACCCTCAAATTGAATTAAATAATAAACTTATACTATCTTAAGATGTCTTTTTATTATACTGAATAAATGGTCTTGGTAAATTTTGTTCAGTATAAAAGACATTTTAGGATAAATTATACAAGTTTATTATTTATTAATTATTATTCTTTTTCTATTTTGTATTTATCTTTGAAAGCATAAAGTTATTATGTCTATATATTCTAATACTTAGAGCTATAATATTAAGTGTGAAATTATTTCATATATACTGAATGAACATAATTAAAGTGCTCCTATTCAACAGCCTAAGGAGATATTTAGCACTCAAAATACAACTAAATCTAGTACAGTGACATTTCAGAATATGTGGAAGACATTTCTGTATTAAAAAATTAGTATCAAAACTCACCACTTTGAGGAATCTTAATTTATGTGATTTTTTCTTGTGGGGACTGATCTCTAGATAGTGTTAAATAGAGATACTTTATGATTACCCAGTATTTAAATAAATGAGACCAAATACAAGAATAAAATTACATATTTACACACATTTATTTATGTAAAAAATGTATATATAAAATAAAATGTAAGTAAATAGACATTTATCAAAATCAGCAAATATGCATTTTAAAAGAGTTTTTGACTTGTAATAATGCATTATCAAAATTAAATTTCACTATAAATACACAACATTCACTAGTGAATGATAATCTCGCCATACGAAAGTTTACTAGTATAGATAATTCAATATTGTATAAATACAAACAGTATATCATTTTAAAAGCTCATAAATCATATTTACATTTTTGTGAGAGTTATAAATTTTAACAAAATTAAGTAATTCATCTAGTTTAATATTTTGATTTATCATAATTAACCATATAAAAATACCTGTTTTCAATACATAAATTATCATATAAGTCAGGCCTGGCCAACTTATAATGGAATGTAATCTATCTATTTCCTGAATCAAACATTATCAATAATTTGCTCATTCCTTTGTAAGTTTAATTAGATTGGTCATTCATATAAAATAAAATAATACTACAAAATTTAATTATATTTATTTAGTGAATTGTAGTGTTTCAGGTTATCTTGTTGACATAAACACCAAGACATTATAAATTAAATGGCAGTATTTATCTTTTGCCATAACAAAGAAGTATTTTATTTTCCATTCATTGTGAAAATGATAAATTTTGCTCTTCTTTGATGTATCCATTTTGCATGAAACTGAAATTGTTAAGAGCATAACAAAATAATTTCTAAAATAACAACATAGCTTAACTATGACAATCTATACCAGTGGTTTCCAAAGCGGATGACACTGCCTGAGAACACTAGAGCAATCCAGCAGCAGTAGTAGCCTCAGGTGCAATAATTGGAGCATTGAATACAAATAAGGGGCAGCAGAAGCATAAAAAGAAGATAAAAAAAACTTTGAAAACCCATTTGTACATGTTTCATCTATTGTATAACAGAGTTAAAGCCATAGTGATTACAATGGTGCTTCATACCCCAAATTTAACTCATTCTAGGAAGCTGTTCACACTCTGAATCATTTTAAGTCTAAATCAATTTTTCCCATTAAAAATAATGGAAAGTGAATTTATCTATTCCGACCCTAGATAATACTCATTTTGATAAACATAAAACTGCAAATACACAAAATTTAAGGTAAAAATAATACAAATAAATGTCCTAATAACAAATTAAAACATGAAAACAATAAATAAAATATATAAATTCTGTGTAATAAAATGAAAATTGTATTTACTGGTCACACACCATCGACTTCGGCATCTTAAATATGACTACCAGATTCGCCACACGTTTACCACTTTCATGCTTTGCAATAAATAAGGAACTTATCACATCTTATCCTTTTTCATCTCAGTCATCAATACTACAACAAACTTTGCTGCTTCCACATACTTTTCAAATGCCGTAGTTAAGAAGTTCAACAAAGTCTTTGTTTCTTTTAACAGCTGTCATTACTTAACATACACATGGGATTGAACTATGAGGAGGTGTCCGATATTAAAGGTACAAGCCAAAATTACTAACATTTATAATTAAAGAAAATATTTAATACATTTCATAAAAACTACATACTTTTGTTTATTTCTTGACATAATCTCTGTAAACATTGAGACATTTATCCCAGTGTGACACTAGTTTGAACATCCCTTCACAGTACTGTTGCTTGTAGTAGTCCAGAACAGTGTCTTCCAATTCCTCCTGATCCGCATAGCGTTTCCCTATCAAAAATTTCTTTAAAGGTCCGAATAAATAAAAATCAGAGGAGGGCTAAATCTGGACTATATGGAGGACATTGCAGAACCTCTCAATTCTGCTGTGCCCACCACAATTTGGTTTGATTTGACATGTAGAGTATAGTCCAGATTTAGCCCCCTCAGATTTTCATTTATTTGGACCTTTAAAGAAATTTTTGGTGGGGAAACGCTTTGTGGATCAGGAGGAATTGGAAAACACCTTCTGGACTACTACAAGCAACATGATAAGCAACAGAACCGTGAAGAGATGTTCAAACTAGTGTCATGCTGGGATAAATGTCTCAACATTTACAGCAATTATGTCAAGAAATAAACAAAAGTATAGTTTGTTGAATGTATTAAATATTTTCTTAACTATACCTTTTGGCTCATACCGTTAATATCAAACTCCTCTCATATAACAGTTGTGTCATTACATTATTACTTGAAGTGTACAGTCAATTATTTGTCACATTTTTTTATTGCAATATTAACAAAAACAGGAGAATGAAATTGTAAAAAACTGTTAACTATTAACATTCATTTCTGTTGTTCATCTATTGTTAATTGGTAAATAAGGCATGTGTTAGTAAGGAACAATTATTTAAATAAGGATATACTAAATTAAAATTATTAACTAATTTTTAATTGCATAATGATGTATTTTTTAAATTAAGTATTTCTTGATAAATTTAGTTTGATATTTCACAATTTAATATCAAATACATATATTTAATGCTGAGCAAAAAAACAAAATCCAGTTTATTAGTTTAATTAATATCGTTTGTTTACTTTTTGCTGTCTTATGCAAAAACCAATGTATACCTGGTATCAAAAGTGCTATTCCAAAATTTTGGTTCTAACAAGACAAATGAACTTTTTCAATTATATAATTTTTATGTTTTTACAGATATCAAGGCTGAACCTAATATATATACATACATACATACAATATAGTATTGAATATTTCAACTAGAGCTTTATTCAGTTGCCTATAAACAGTACATTGCCAATGTGCTTGATTTACCAAAAAATTTTATCAAATGAAACTATAAGAACATTTGACAAACGTTCATGCTGATAAAAAACTATAAGGATTTATCTTATTTTTAAGTACTTAAAAAAAATTTTTTGAAACAATCAACATAGGCAAATCTATTCAACAGCATCCAAAGAAGACGACAATGAACAAAAGTTCATGCGTCTTACATTTCATTACTAATTGCTAAATCAGGAAAACTGCATACTACTGATGAAGAACTAATTCTACCAACCATAAATGAGGTAATATACACTATGCTACACAAGCGAGCATCCGATATTGCCAAAAAACTTTGAGCAATAATACAGTGCAAAGAATTGATGAAATGACTCAAGATGTTGAAGACTCATTACTTAGGTAACATTAAAAACATCACCCTTCTCTATACAGTTTCATTTGTCAACTTTTCCAGGAAATCAACCTTACTTTTTTAACTTATATGTAATTCATAAAACAAGAAAAATTTGTCGTGCATTATTATTTGCTAAAAATTTGCAAACTGATTCTAAAGGAGAATCAATATTTCACAAACTGGAAGAGTTTTTAAAGAAAATAAAATCTCTTGAGTAATACCTTTCCAGTTGTTACTGATGGTGCTCTAACAATAGAAAGGTGCTCCACAGGTTTTCTTGCATATTTAAAAGGGTGGTGCTGAAAAGCAATACACTATGTCATTCATTTTCAATATTTAGTTCTTTTCAGGTAATTTTCACCATTTTCTAACAAATTCTTCAAAGAGTAGTAGAGTGTTTCTTTCAGAGGACACTCGGTTACTTCCAGAGGCTCTCCATCCATTGCAAGGGGATTGCAACTTCGTTTTCTTTTTTTATTAATGGGAGAATCACTTGCCATGATCTTCTGCTTCTGGAATTCCAAAGAAAAAGATCATGGTGAACAATTCTCCCATTAATAAAAAAAAAAACGAATTCTCAGTACTCTTGCAATGGACAGGGATCCTCAGCAAGAAATTGGGCATCCTCTGAAAGAAACACTTGACTACTCTTCGAAGAACATTTAGTTACCAAAAATCTGAGTGAACATCTACATAAATCATTACATTATGTCATTAAAAGTAATTAACAAAACCAGAAGCAATTCAATGAAACACACATTATTTGGACAACTTTGTATTGGAAATGATGAAAAATTCAATCACTTGCTTAACATGTTAACTGCCACCTGTAATATGATATTTTGCATTTTATCAGGATAACTGTAATATGATATTTTTCGTTTTTTCAGGCCACAATGAAAAAATTTGATATTTAATATTTTATTATGATATAAATAGAAGGGTCATTATGTAACAGTCAGTAGAGTGAAGATAAAAAGTACAGTCAAACCTGTTTTTATGTGGTCTTTTTTTGTGCAATTTTTTATTTGTGCGATTTTTTAATGCGATTTTTTTTTGTGCGGTATAGTTGGCGACTAGTCTCGTGCGATTCGTCATGTCTCACGTTGACTTATTATAGCTAAATAAACTTATTATAGCATAAATGAACTTATTATAGTAATATTATTGCATGAATATGCAAAAAATGAAATAATTTATTTTTTAAGTCAACAAAACACCACCTGGACAAAAATATGTAAAACAGACGATAGACGAGACGATGCAGTCAAGTGCTGACATCTGTTGTCAATAAATTCTATTTCGTACGGTTTTGAGTTATTTTCTATGTGAGACTTTTTTTATGCGGTCCCTATTGTCCGCATAAAAAAATATTTTTTTAATTGTGTCGCGAAAACTATTTTTTATAGCCAGTCGTGAAGTTTTGTGCGATTTTTTTTATGCGTTTTTTTATGCGGTCCCTATCCACCGCATAAAAACAGGTTTGACTGTATATATCAACGATGACTGGCCATGAGAATATAAGACCACAAAATATGTAATATTTAATATTAATTACTTTATATGTAACAAGAGAGAATAATTAAACTAGTTTTTGATATTTTTTCCTTGTTTTAACTATTCACTATTAAAAAAAACACTATCAGATGAAGTGGTTCAACCACCGTCCGTCGAACCCCTTCATGAGCATCATGGGGTGGTTTGACAGTTGGCAGTCAGAAACCAACTTCATCGATGACCGTGAGAGGCCACCACTAGGACGTAAAACAATGTCCTACGAAGCCAGGATAATTTAACCTTGAGTGAAACTATATTGGTTATACGACAACAGGTCGTCGGATGGCTCTGTACGACCCTAATTAGTACATCGGCCTATGCGTTGGATGGCAGTTAACGTGTTAATACAAAAGTTCATTAGCTATGAAAAGTTATCTGTTTGGATTGGTTTTTACAAACTCTTTGACTCAGAGCTAGAGTTCCTAGAAAACAATGATGATGCATTATAAGCCAAGTTGATTGATTCCAAAAATGACATAGCTTATTTGACAGACTTGTTTAACAAATTCAATGAAACAAATCTACAGCTCCAAGACAATGAGCTGAATTTAGTCAAAACAAAAACTTATTTACAATGAAATTTAGGACAATTTGAAAACTGGTTGAATTCAACCAGTTTTCAAATTTATCAACAGTGGAAAAACAATGAATCTGTATTAAATGATAAAAAATTTGCCACAGCGTTAACAAAATAAGCACTTAATAATAAGGTACAAGTTTCCTGGAAAAATCCTATTATAAGAAGAAGCTGGACAGATAAACTTACGATTATGGATACTTAAGGATATATGCAATATAAGCATAAACTTAAGGATTATAGAATGGAAATTATGTTTAGGATTATTAAAATATATTTTTTTCATGCACAAGTAATGTAATTAATGCAAATTACTCCACAAATTTAGACTGTAGATGATTGATGTTTTAAACTTTCAAAATTACAACTCTTTTGTGCAAAAAGTGATATCTTCACCTTTTCTATGTAAATCTCGATAAGATGAGGGGAAGTTATTCAAGGTCAAAAAGGGGGTAGCAAGCAGCTTACATCTTTGTGTTATACTGTTATTTCGGATACTATTTTCATTGTTCAATTTTTGGGTGTGCTATTTAATTTAATTAATTTATTTATTATTTATGTTATAGGACTTTATAAATTTTTAAATTTATTTAATTCAATGTTCAAATGTAATATTATTCTGTAAATGTATTCGTTCCATTGCAATTTGAAAAAAAAAAGTTTCTGCTGAAGATGTTCTTATAAAAGAACAAAAACATTTCTGATTAAAAACAATTTGTTTGATTCCTAAAAATAGCATTTATTTTTTGAGAAATCTTGTTGCATCATCAAACTCATCCCTCAGATTAAGAACCAACATCTGGTCCAAAGGATTCAATTTTCTGGATTGGGGATGGACTCACACTAATAGGGGTTAATCACAACCATGCTTTCTTCTTTTATAATTGGTTGAATTGTTCATTTTGCAGCTTCCTTAGCAGCATAAATAAATGATAGAGTTCTATGCTATTTATCTATTTAGGAGAAAAACATAATGAAGACTTGTTTACTTATTGTCAACACGTGGATGCTTTCATTCTGACTTCAATCAATGATTTAAATGTATTCTTAAAACAAACAAACCCGAAAGGGCCCAAAGTACAAACACAGAAGAATCTCCAAAATTACAAGAAAACTGATAGAAGTAATGACAAATGAGGAATTGAAATTTAAATCCAAATATGGCTACCAAAGTTCTGGCTGCAAAAGCAGACACTTATACTTTATCCTGGATTATGGGCTATAGTATCTTCATCATATTTAGTGGAATTTGGGTAAAGTGTGGTCACAAATCTGTTAACTAAAAATTAAGCTGACTGCAAATAGTTAATTACAGTGGTTTAAGAATGGTACTGACAAGAATAGAGCTGAAAATTAATAAATTTATAGCAACATACCAGGTTCATCCTTCTCATTAGGATTATGGATTATTTGAATGTTATTCATAAATTTTATTTTAATATTATCTTTCATTACCTTAACTTTGTGTGTGTAATATAAATGTTACTATGGTTGATTTTAATAAATAATTTTATAATTTCAAGCTTCAAGATATCTTATTTACATCATCATCTTTCTTTACTACATTATAGGATGTAGGGAAAAATATAGATACATAAAAGAATGCAAATTTATCACTGAATCTTACTGAAGATTTCCAGAGAGGCCTGAGCAATTTTTTTTCTGAAAAGGAGGTAGGCTGAATAAGTTTGGGAACCTCTGATCTAAACTAAGAGCATATTCTTCTACTTTGCATTTCTTGTTCACTATCAGCATATGCCTTTTCCATTGTGCTGTAATCAGAAATCTAAGGGCAATCGCATATCTCAGATCACAGTGCTACTAATCAGTAGTAGTAGTTAAAATAACTTTTTCTGTGGAAAATATGAAATTAATATTCTCATGGAAATTACAAATGTTTTTCACATTTTAATGGGCCTTGTTAGTTAACCAGTCAACTACAATCAATTTATTGGCCAGGCCTGCAATAAGTCACATTTCTATTATATATTATTAATAAAGTAAAGATATTTTCAATCAAAATAAAAAAATCTCATTCCAGAAAATCTGTTTATTGCATTAGAAATAAAAATGACTAGTAACGATGATAAAAAAAATTAGTGAAGTTTTTTAATGAAGACAAATCTCAAAAAAAATAATTTTATCATGCCATCTAATTTCAAATTCTTTTTCAATTATTAGTTAAGATCATATGATAAAATAATTAAATTAAAATAAATCTAAATAGTATTTTCATTCTCAAAATAATGTATGTAAAGTTTTACTGATTTATATAATAATTTTTTAAAATTAATGTTTAAAAGTATAACTGTAAAAATTGCTAAAACATAATAACATGTACATTTCTAATAGTATGGTTATCAAAAAGTAAAAAATTTTTACACATGCACTAACATTCAAGTGCACACACACACACACACACACACACACACACACAGAAAATCAAGTATTCTTGATTCAAAAACTTTTTTACAATTACATTACAATTTAGAAAACATGATTGCAAACAAAATATTAAAACACACCTGAGAGGAAAATACAAGGCAGTGTACAATTATATTATTAGATCCATTATTAATTACACTTCTCACAATATCTTCATTATCCATTGCAATTGTTCTCATAATAGAATGCAATTCATCATTGTCTAGATATTTTTCTTGTATATTTTCTGTTATTCCAAAGTCATTACTTTTTGACCAAGAAGAAATATTGGTTTCAATTGTAAAATTCACTTGGATTCCCTTATTTTTAATAATGGTAACTTTTTTCTCCCAAGAAGAAAATCTGAAAACAAATTTTTTATGAAGAATTACAAAATAATTCCATATATTTATAAAATTAACTAACAAAAATTCTCTCATCTGAAACTAAACCAAAATTCATTTTTATATAAAAAAAATGTATATATAACATTTAAAATTGACAATAAATTCAACTTTAACACTTTTACTGTCTGTCCTATTATGAAATACAAAAAAATCATACTTCTCATTTCTTCATAACATATTAATAGTCTCTGCATACATTAAGTAACTCCATCATATTTATTAGATTCAATATGAAACTCAAATATTACTCAAAACATACAGACTTCTTGAGTACGGTTTAGTTTTGTGTTGAATTTAATTTATTTTACCATCATAATTATTGTTACCGTTAATTCATATTTGTTTTTAGTTTGTTTTAACCTTTAATATAATTTAATTAAAGACTAAAACAAGCTGGATTTTTCTTATAGTTTGGAATATTAGGCAAGGCAATATTGTAAATTTTTTCTTTATAATAGTAATGAAAGTATCAGAAATATTTTGCTTCAAGTTATTCCCTTAAAAAATATTTTTAAAAATCTAATTCAAGTATGTTAATATTACTGTTAATTTTTTTAAATAAAGATTTAGAATAAATCATAAAAAATATAGTTCTTTTCAAATTTTTGGTAAAGTTTTTTCATAAGAAATATTTTAAAAACTAATCTTAAAACATTTACAAAAATTGACTTCTCATTTAATGCTGATTTTTAGAGGTTAATCATCTAAGTTACACTATACAGCAGTCAAAGGTATCGGAATGAAAGCTATTGTTTTTATTGTGATACTTTTAAAAAATTATCTCCAAACGCATTTCACCTAGAGTACTTAGTCTAGGCCTTTTCAGTGGGAGTGCAGGATGGTGTTACAGGAAAACAATAAGGTATAGCACAAAGCCAATCATTCTGATCACTCACATTATCCATATAACAATTGAATTGCATAAAGATGTATTTATGTTCAATATAATCCTATCCCAACATGCATTAATTATATCCCAACTATATAACTATCCCATTATTATTATTTAAATTAACATTATTATTATACCTAATTATTGTGTAATGTTTTTTGATTATTCACTTTATAATGTTATTTTCTTTATATAGTATTTTAATATTATTTTTATCTATTACACATATATTTCCCTCACAGTGCTGATACCATGGTGAATTTTTGTCTTTAAGCTATATCTCTGCCAATCTTTTTTCTAATGGATACTTTGTCTCTCCAATATAATAGCACTTTGGTTGATCATATCTTGTACCGATAATGTGATCAACCAAATACTACTGATGTTTTAAGTTTTTCCATTTTTTCCTGATCTTCATTCTATCATTAGTTTCAATAACCTATTTATTTGACAAGGTGCAAGCATAATTAATGAATTATTAAATATTCTTTAATATTTTTCAAAAATTCATTTGATATATGGAAAAGAAACATATTGTTTTATTTCTAACTTGTTTTTAATTTTATATCTATTGTGAGAATCCATGGGGAATAGTCTATTATTTCTTTCACCTAATACAGTTGAAATGGTTGGGCCCACTCATGTTGTTGGCAGATGGCTATATATTTTATTTGTCTTAGGGATTATAATATCCTTTTGAAATCAGCCTCATGACACCAGTTAGGGTTCAAATTCGTTTGCACCCTAACTCGTTAATAATCTATCTATAGATATACATTCGAATGGGGAGAGATCATAGATCTGCTGATAGGATGATCAACATTAAAATAAATCCAAATCAAAACCAGGTTAACAAATAACAAAAAGTTTAATGAGTAAAATATAGTGTAGGTTAAATACAAAAGAGATTAAAGTATATCTATGTCTAATAAACTCTAGCATACCGAGAGAGAGAAAGAGTTTACAATAAGTGCATAATATCACTCTGTTATGTTGATTCTTTGTTCTTTTGATGTATTCAGGAGTCTTGGGAGAACATACAATTATTAGCAGGTGCACATAAGATAAAACTAATGAGAGATGGGAGAGACTGGAGATGAGGAGAACTGATGAGGGCAGACTAGACAAAGGGAACTTCAAGGAGAATCTCAAAAACGGGATGTTTACCCATTTTATTGCCGAATCTCCTCCAATTGGGTGTTAAATTGTTACACATGTGATGAGATCTGAGGGGTGAAATGTACTGCCAGATGTATCATCAATATGTGGGATAACAGATCTCACCGTAGAAAGTTGACAAACAGAAAGGAAGTTCTACTTTCCTCTTTCTATTCATTTCAAAAGTAACAAAATTTTATGTTTTGTGTGTCTAATTAAATTTCTTAATTCATTAAATTAAAGTAAGTTCTAAATTTCAGATAGAGACGAAAAATTTCATGATTTTCCAGTCTCCTTAAATAAGAACAAACTTTAGACAGAGCATCTATGTTTTTATCCCTTTGATTATGTTCCCGCCTTATTTTGTTTGATGTATCAACTTAGGTGGTATGATCCCCTTACTGCCAACAACTTCAGGAGATTCAATCCAATAGTTAGAATAGGATAAAAATTACAAAAAGTTTTGTTTTATGTCTCCAGATCCTCATACTATTATTCATATATTTATCATACTACTTTCTTATCAGCATTACTAGATATCCATTGGTAAACACTTCTTGTATAGATGTTCAATTTCCTGTTTTATATCTTCATTATATATTGTTCTTATGAGTATCTTTCTTAGTTCCATTTTAAATACATTTTCTTTGGTAGTTATAGGGCAATAAGACTTAAAGTGTATTGCTTATTTTCCATTACAAACTTTTTCAAACTTATGAATTTGAAAACATTCATCTAGTCTTTTTACTGTAATGTCTAGATAATTAATATCTTTGTTGTCTTCACACTCATTTGGATAATGCAAGTGATCAGAATGATTGGTTTTGTGCTACACTTTGTTGTTTTCCTGTCACACCACCCTGTACTCCCACTGAAGTAATCTAGGCAAAATGTTATTTGCAGGTATTTTTTTAAAAGTATCAGAATAAAATCTATTTCATTTGTCTACTGTGTAGTGTAACTTAAAAGCTTAACCTCTAAAAATAAGCATTAAATGAGAACTTAATTCTTGTAAATGTTTTAAAAATATTTTATAAATTAGCCAGTCCCATTAATCAACTTTATATAGTTCTTTTCAAATCAAATTTAAATATAACTTACCCAAAATGTTTAGCTTTCAAAGTATATGTTCCGGGTGCTAAGAGGCGCCAATAATCACCATCCTGAGCAGTAATCACATCATGATTTATACCTTCAACTTGAATTGTTGCATTTGACAATGGAGTCCCATATTCATTAAAAACAAATCCATGAACACCTGTATGAACCTAAAAACAAATAGTCCAAAATTAATATTATAATATTGCATAGCATTTTATTTCAGACTATTTAACAAAATCTAAATCATGAAAAAATTCAAATATTACAAAAGATACAAAAACCTATTTTCAGATACCACACATATATAAGAGTTTGAACAGAACATTTCTGTGTGGTTGTCATAGTATCAACTTGAAAATGGAAAAAGGCTACTCTGCAGAAATTTTTTCTCACATAATTTTCTCTAAACTCCTCACAACTACTCTTTACACTCTCAGTTTGAGAGCAGGTGTTAATGAACTGGTCTAAAAATAAAAAAGAAGGGCGAAAAATTATAAATACAGTAGAAACTACAATTTCTCACATCTAGGACTGAAGGAATGATGAATTACAGAAATTGACAAATTATAGAAAATTCTAGGAACAATAGTTAAAACACATTTTGAAATACTTCTGTAGTTTTAATTAACATAATACATAATAAGTTTAATTAACAGAAAACTTATAATATATTTTTTACAAAAAACTTTTGGAAAAGATTTTATCAAAGCTAAGAATATAACTTAAAAAAAAGAAAATGCCTTACATACTTTTAATCTTGCCAGAATGTTAAAAAAAATTTGTTCTTTTGTCTTTGTGTGTGTGTGTACATATTACATTTTAAAAAACTGCATAATTCTCTAACTTTTTTTTTTGCTTGAACAACACCTTAAAAACTTTTTTTATGAAAACTGATTTATTTAAACAAACATTTTCAACATCTTTTCATAAGTCTGCATCAGGTTTAACAAGAAGATTCAAACTTCTTTAAGTTCTAACTGATATTCTAATATTTATTTAAACTTAGCTTTCTAAATTCTTAGGTTTCCCAGTTCAAATCTTTTTGTTAAACCTGACACATTCTTATGAAAAGAAGTCAAAAACATTCATTTAAATAAATCAAAGCCTTGCTGAAAAAAGTATTTAAGGTGTTGTTCAGCTTACAGTGTTTCTTTTACGAATTATCTTTTTGTGTCCCTTCGTGACTGCTAAGTCGTGCACATGCCACATTGCAACTGAGTTTGGAATTTCTGTTTCATTTTGCTGTTCATACCATTTAATGCATTTCAATAACATTTCTTAAACTTCTTTGCAACTAAAATGTTGAAAATTGGATATGTCGTCTTCATCAACATCATCTTTATTTACTTCTTCATCGTTTATGTTCTTTCTTTTATGTTCTTGTTCATTACTCATTCTATTATTTCACTGTTGTTCAAAATTTTATATCCTAAATCTGAACTATCCTAATTTAGCCAGTCATTTACATATTTGAAAAGTGTTGTTACACATTTGAGAAACATCATCCAGCAATTGTTTGTTTTCATTGTTGTTATTTCCATAAAGTGCATCTGATAACCAAATTTTGTTCCAACTTTGAGACAATGTTTCATTGGAACATTATTCCATGCTTCAGTGATGTTGAAAATTACATGTTTAATAGTGTATTGTTTCCAAAATTTGTCCAAATTCATACACATATCACAAGAAATAAAATGTTGAACAAATATTTTCCGGTAGCAATGCTTCAAATTTTCAATCACTCCCTGATCCATCAGATGAATCAGAGAGGTTGTGTTGGGAGGAAAAAAGATGCATTTTATATCTTTATCAACTTCAATGGATGAGCTGGGACATTGTCCATAATTAAAAGCACTTTTTCTGATAAATTTTTAGATTTAAGATATGATTTCATATAAACTACTAACGGATTACAAAACTAGGTTGTAAAAATTTTTTGATCCATCCATGCATTTTTTGGGCATAATAATCAACAGGCAATAATTTTCAATTAAAATTTTTTAACACTCTTGATTTCTTAGCTTTCCCAATCACTGTTAATGAAAGTTTAGAATTACCATCTAAAGATTGTCTAAAAATGTCTATAAATAACTCCCTTTCAAAGTGATAAATTATAGAATGATGAATTATCTAATCACGATTATGACAAATTATCAAATGATGAATTATCGAGTTTCTACTGTAATTGTAATTTAAATCATATCATTCATTAATTTTCAATTTTCATTTTAAAAATTTTGATCGTGTTTTATGTTTTGATTGTGTGATTTGTGTTTTAAGTTAATTTTAGATTAATTCTTCCCTGCTTGTATTTTATAAAATTTAAAAATTTATAAATTTGTCCCTTTATAAATTTAAAAAATTTATAAAGGGACAAATTTAGTAAATTTATATTTTTATAACAAATTACAAGATTTATTAAATGAATAATAAGTTTTAAAGAAATACTTTTTTTCACATAAATGCATAAAAGTAAAAAATAAATTTTTTTCAGCTCTCACAGTATTCTTGGTATTATGCAATCAAAAATAAAAGCAAGAAGCACTCTTGTTTAGATATATTCTTTGTTACATTTTCTATCAATTTTCACTAATCAAAACCTTGACAATCCAGTAAATAATTTCATGTAAATTCTACAAATATTTTCAATCTTACACAAGATCAGCTTCAGGTCAAGAACATTCTAAATTGTTCAAAATTAAACAATCCTGGCAAACTGACCACATCAGGGCTCTAGAAGCTTTAGAAATCTGCAAAGCAACTTCACAGGCAGTTGCATTCATTTTAAGGATGGAAAAAGCTTGACAATGTTTTTACGAAAAAACTAAGCAATACCAATATAAATAATTTATTATTATTTTTGTGATATTATTTATATATAATTACTTCTTATATTTAAAACTAAAATATAATTTTATACATCTTAATAGGTTTATTATCTTTAAAAAGTACTAAAAATCTTCATAATTGAATTGTTTTTCCTGCTTACAACATTTCTTGAGTACTTGAATATTAATAAAATTTAATATTATTTTACTTAAAAATATATATTTAACTTAAAACTGTTACCTGTTCCATAAAAGCTAACAAAGCTGGTTTATTTTGTCTCCAAAATTCAGGTAAATCAGACGATAAAGGATATTTAAAACATCCTAGTTCAATAGTTAATTCAAAACAGTTACTATTTAAATAATTCCAATCTTGCATGCCACCTGTAATAAAATATACATTAAGTATAAAATAATTAAAATTAATACAAAGTTTCTGTTTATTATTATTCAGTGGCATTATCTACTGTGTTTTTGTGGATTGTCTGACATGTCAGTCTATCTGGAGAGATTCACAAAATCAGATATTTCTGTATGCTAAAAAACTGGCATGCTAGTTTATCCTGGGAACACCTGTATGGCAGTTTACATAAGGTTATACATCCTCTCCAGAGAAAGTGTGAAAAAAAATAAATGAGCTATGTTGCATGGCATTTCATAGACATCAGTTTTTATTCTAAAATTGTGAAACTCTCAGCATTACATCAAAGACTACAATTATATGTTTAATTTCTGCATCTGTCTTCTTTCTAATGATGTAAAATACTTACGGAATGCCAAAAGTTGTTATTTTTCCTGTTTATTTTATTGTAATTTGATCCAAAAATGCTAAAAATAAATATATACATATACAGTAGAGTATATTTCATAAACTCACTATAAATTATCTCAACTTAGATCTATTAACATCCACTTTGTATGAAATTTGAGAAAAAGGTGTTATGTTTCAAAGTCAGGGTAGATTGTCAGCGCAGCTCACACTAACTACTAACATCATTAAGCTACTAATTGTCTTATTGCCCTGTAAATGAAAACTCTCTTCATTACAAAGTTATTATTTTATTGGGCTGCATTTGAAAAAATTATAGATCTATAAATTCCCCATCATTCCTTAATCTCAAGAATGGAATTAGATAGATGACCAGATATGAAAAGATTAAGAGATCCCAATTAACAATATAAGAACTTCTGGTCCAAACCAAAAGTGACATTATTTCAATTCAAAAATTTCCCCTGAAAGGTGTTAGATAGATGACCAGCATGACTCTATTGATAACAGAAAAGTATGATGTATGTACAGGGGCAAGACACTACTAATTTGAGGTGAAGAGCATATAAATACAGATTTTAAATTAAAAAATTATTAAAAATACAATTAAAAATTGTATTTTTAATAATTGTGCTGGCATTGTGACAATGTCACAATAAATAATTGCTTGTTGTACCCTGTAAGAATGTTTTCTTTAACATTTATTTAACAAATAGTTTCGTTAGATCTGTTAATTTTATTTTTTAGACATAGTTTAACTGGCATGTTGGTTTCTCCTGGTTACATACAGCGTGATGGTCAATCTGTGAAAATACAGTATAACAAACAATCCAAAAATTTTGGAATTCAATAAGTATTATAGAAGTAACTATTTAAATATCAAATAAACAGATAAATTTTTTAATCAGGTTATACGGCTAAATAATTACTAAGCAATGTGGCAGAATGCTGGCTGCCAGAGCTGTCATCTCGTGTTAAATATAATAATAAATTAAGTAATTAGTCATTTTAATTTTAATTTTAGAATAGTCTGGAAGAAAAGATTGCCCAGAGTGGGACTCAAACCCACAACTGTTGATTACTGTGCTACTAATTGTTAAACAAATGTTTGTAAGACAAATGCTGATAATATTCTGAACAAAACAATATAAATTATTTGTGAATTTTGACAATGGATTAATTTTCCATGAATTCTTCAGACAAAAGTATAAAAATGAAATGCATTCTTGATTACATACAACTTTATTTCTAAAATATTTATCAAAAAATCTTGGTAATTGAAATTGGTACTCTCTAAAATGTATTCTAATGTTTAAATGTATGAATCTTGGAGTTTTGAAGAACATATTTAAAAATAATTATGAGATATTTATTATTCAGCTTAGAGATTTTAAATATTTGAAAAAATACAAGACTAATTATTCACTTGGTTTGCTTATGCAATGCATATGATGGCATAACACATATATACTATGCTGTTTACATATACTTTTATGTAATTTTATATAAAACAAAACACAATAAAACTTGCCTATACATTCCATGTTTTCATCTTAACTTTTCATATAGATTGTTTTTGTTGTGTTGTTTTTAAAATAGCACAACAATAAAACCAGGGTAAACCAGAAGTCAGAAAACATTTTAAAAATTTTTATTTCAGCAAATTTTGGATGTATACCAATAGAATTAGCATTGAAATGCACAGAATTATGAGGGATTTCTCTAAAAGAATGTCAAAATTTTTTCTAATTATGTCCACCAGGTAGCACTTTCCCACAAATGACATTACATAGGTGTCTGCTGTAAAGGAACTGCAAGCACAATGGCTAAGCAGTTTAATGAACCTTTGGGAAAGAAAAACAAAAGCTAAGTCGTCATGTTATCATCTAAATATATAAAATTACTTGTCCTGACTGACTGGACGATTGATTCATCATCCCCAGAACAAACCATTCAACCTAAAGAGGTGAAATTTGGTACACAGTTAGGGTATGTCATGGAAAAACACACTAAGAATGGATTTTTCGAAATTCTCCCTGTGGGGGAGAGGGAAAGGATTAAGAGTTAAGCTGAAGAACAGCTTCTATTTAATGTTGAATCTGTAACTGTAGTTTTGCAATCTTTCTATCTGCTGAAGGGTATGTGACATATAAAGAACCAATGACTGTTGCAGGACTAAACATAATTAAGGAATTTTGGTTAATGTAACCCTTGGTGCCAAGATGGCGGCTCGTCTCTGATTCCAGCAAGGAAACAGTGGGACGCACATTCTAGCCTAACCTAACCTATTCTAATAATTTGGTTGCTAATAATTATGGTAATTTATTAGAATAGGTTAGGTTAGGTTAGGTTAGGTTAGAACGTGTGTCCCACTGTTTCCTTGCTGGAATCAGAGACGAGCCACCATCTTGACACCAAGGGTTACATTAACCGAAATTTTTAGTACTTGATTGCTTGCTGTTCTCACAATTAGTTGTATGTCCTTCAGAATTAGCATAAAGTTGATATTTGGAACAAATCACACAGGAATACTTCTTTTTGATGAAAAAGTAAGTTTATTTTCTATAATTTAGAACAGATATGTATTTTGGACTATGCCCCAGATGAGGATTGAAGAAAGGCATAGAGTCCAAAATGAATATTATTAAAACATTATATGTATTGTATGAAATCATTGACAACAACAAAAAAGTAGTAGAGGAGGATCCTGGAGTAATAAAAAACACCACTATTCTATGGACATTAATTTTACGATTAATTTTCTAAAGACTAAAAAATTAATTTTTTTCATATCTTTTAACAAATAAATATCATACCTGGAACACTATACCACGCAGCTCCATTTGTAATTCCATTTTCAAACCTTTCTCCCAATAATCCATATTGACTACAAGATTTTCCAAGATGCATTGTAAGATGATTCTAAAATTATATTATTACACAAAAGATATTTTTAATTTTTTCAGAAAGATATTATTTTATATTATTTAGAATTTACAAATTGTTGCAATATTTTAATCATTTTAAATAAACTTAAAATATTGGATTTTTATTCTGAAAGAATTCTGAGGTTAAATTTACTTTAATAAATTGAAATTAAATGGGATAAATTAAGACCAAAAACACTTTAAAAATCTTATTTGATTCATTTAATATTAATAAACAGAAAAATATGCTTTTTATGGAGTAAATTATAAAAGAAAAAACTTCATATTGTAGTATTTGTAATATGTATTGTATTTCAAATGTAAAATATTATTGGTGAGTCCACCAGGTGGCGATTGGTGCTGAGGCATCACTGGAACAGTACCTGAGCACTCACTTTGGATGTAGCTATTTTGTAATAAACATAATATCAGGAGTGCAGTTCTGTTAATATTTGAAACAAAAGAACGAGTACAAAACTTAACAATATGAAATCAAGTCATTAATGAATGAATATAAAAAATAGAACAGTTATATCTGTAGCAATGTTCACAAATACACACATATAAGCATACTACTGTAATCAAAAAGTATTGAGAATGGTTCATTTAAAACTGCATGCATGCAAGAGGATGTTGTTGTTGTTTTTCATCATTTGGTATGATTTTCATTGACAACATCATACTTGTTTTCTGTGTAAAGAATTTTTGTGCCATCAATTTTTCAAAATGTTGTGTGTGATTGAGCAAAGAATGTGCATTAAATTTTGTTTTTGCAATGAATTACTACTAGAAAAATGTTGAAAATGTTGCAAAAGCCTTTGGTGACAATAGTCTATCAAAAACAAGAGTTTTTGAGTAATACAAGATGTTCAAGGAAGGCAGAGAATGCATTAAAGATGAATCATGCTCTGGTAGACCATCCACTTCAACTGATGAACAACACTTTGCTCAAGTCAGAGATCTGATGCTCAATGATTGTTGTTTAACAATTAGGGACATTATTGAACATCTATTGTATCATTTGGATTCATGTTCATCACCCATAATTTGTCAAGCAATTTTAAAAGATCATTTGGGTTTGCAGTCCATCGCTTCCTGAGTTGTCCCAAAAATGTTGAATTTTTTCCAAAAACAATGTATTCAAATGGCCAAGGAAATGCTTTCTTGAGGCAAATCATTCTTAAAATGCATCATTATAGGTGATGAAACATGAATCTATGCTTTTGACACTGAAACAACTCAACAATCAAGTGAATGGCACTCAAAAGATGAAGCAAATCAAGACTGAAAAGACCATCTCAAAGTCAGACAAAAATCAAGGTTGTGTTGACTATTTTCTTCAATTGTTACAATGTTGTGCATCACAAATTTATTCTGACTGGCCAAACTGTCAACAAAGAATATTATTTGAGAATTTTGTGTCATTCGCATGAAGCAATGTGCATAAAATGACCTGATTTATGATGAGAAAACTCATGGATTTTGCACCACAATAATACACCTGCTCACAATGATGTTTTTTTTTTTGTAAAGTTTTTGATCAAAAATTCAACAAATATAATTCTGCAAGCTCCACATTCATCAGATATGACACCATGTAACTTTTTCCTGTTTCCTCAACTGAAATTTCTGCTTTATGATCATCATTTTGAGTAATTTGATGCCATAAAACAAAATTCACTGCAAGTCCTAAAGGGATTTCATGAAAACAACTTTAAAGTGTGTTTTGAGGATTAAAAAAAACATTAGAATAAGTGCATTGTGGTGGGAAAAGATTATTTTGAAGGATACAAAATAAATTTTTATGAATAAATTCAAATCTTGCATTTTTATGTATGCACAATTCAAAAAGTATACAAAGAATTACTTTAGGAGAAATAACTTATTAAAAAATCTAAAAAATACAAGACAAAATCAAATTACAATATTCTGTCAATAAATTTCACTATAATTTAAATGAGATATAAGTATAAAGAAATGAAATTTATGTTTAGTTGATACTAATCTGTAAAACTAAATAATAATTATTTAATACTTACATTTGAAAATGCAGATGCAAGTTCTATAAAAACTTTATCATCGGGACTTTTACTATAAACTTTATCTGTATTTGTTGGATTATCATCGTAAGGATAATTTGCCACTAATGAACCCCCATGCAAATTTGCTGACAACACAAAAGGATAGCTTTTAATCCATGTCATAACTGCTACAGTTTCAGGTTCCTGTTTTTTATTAATTTTAGTTAAATGAAACTGATCAGGAAAATTTCGATTCAAGTCGACACCATGGCTGTTTTCTCTGCCCACAGTTCCATCAAAATCACCTATAAAATTTGGATAATTAAAATATAATATCAGATTTTAAAATTTAAAAAATAATAAAGTAATCTTATGAAAGATTATTGAAAAAATAATAAAATGTACACATTAAAGTTTAGATGAGATGTTTTTATTTCAAATGTGCAAGTACAGTAAGACCCCACTTAACGCGGTGGATACATTCCTAGGTGACAAAGCGCTGAATAAAACAGCGTTAAACAAAGTCATTTTAACACAGAGTAAATAGGGAAAGGAAAACACGCAACCAAAAATAAACAGATTTTAATTTTAAGTTATTTTTATATTAATTTGCATAATAATATATGTTAAACAACACATAAACATACGCACACAGAAATGTAACGTTTGTTTTTTGTGACGAAGGTCTTGGCTCTTCCGAAATTCTTGTTTTTTTGTGATAAAGTCATGTAGTTTCATTTGTCACTTTCTTTTTTCCTTAAGCAAACGTCGGTAGCAGGACATCACATTGAAAACGCCTCATCTTGCTTTTTCATTCCTTTCAAAATCTGGATCCTTCGCTACAGTTTGATCAACGATTTCGGTTATCGTTACCAAACTTTTACTAAGGAAATCTGTAGAGAAATTCTCTGGGTTCTACATTTTCAGAATCTCTATTTTCCAGTTCTGTATGAATTCCTTGTTCTGCTAGTTTTTGAAGGTTGTCAATGGTAAGGCTCTGACCAGAAATCTGCAGTAACTCCTCAATATCCTGCTCATCTACATCTCCTAGTCCTGCTGTATCGATTAGGTGGACAATTTTGTCAAACAAACAAAACAGTGATAGGCTCTTCTCATTGAAAATTCTTGGATACCTTCAGTCATAACTTCTTCCACACTTCGTTCATGCATTTATCAGTTAATTCTTGCCGAGTGAAGCCGATATTGCCTATGGCATCCGTGATGTTATATTATTTCCAAAATTGCAGCAAACAAACATAGATTTAAGGAAAGTATGGTGCTATGATGAACTGTCACCTTTTGCATATTGATATATAATATGATTATTCCCAAACACAAACCAATCAATGAAATGCTGAGATAATTTGAATCAGCATAAATTTTGAGCTTTTTTTAGGTTTCAAGCAGATCATGTTATATCGAATCAGCATTAATTGAGGCAGTGTTAAGCGGGGTCTTATGTATTTTCATAAATTCAAATTTATAGATATATTTAAATTTTTTAATTTTTATCAAGGGCCAGATTAGCAAAAGTCTACTGTATTTAAATTAAAAAATTTAATACAGTAGACTTTTGCTAATCTGGCCCTTGATAATCCAGTCTCTCAATTAAGCACCCTCTGACTGTAATCTAAATGGAGAGTGTCATGTGGATGGCCATCCAGTGTGATGCTACTTATTGAATCTGAAACTTCACACATGTATGAGTTTCAGTTTTGATTTAGAAATGTGGAGGATGGTAGACTTGGTATAGTGATCTTTAATTATGCCTTCAAAAAGAAAGCATGTTACATTAGAACTCACACAGAAATTGGAAATAGAGAAGTTAAAGCAAAGTTGTTTCGAAAAATCCATCACTACTGAACACAATGTTGGATGTGCCATTATTTATGGCAGAAAGATGAAAGAGAATCAACTTTGACAGTATGCCAGTCAAACATACAGTGAGTTTGGAAAACAAAAAGTTATATGAAAGAGTGAGAATGATAAACTTTATGTTTACAAATGGTTCATACGGCAATGCAGTAAAGGACCACTAGTCAGGGCCCTGATAATCAAAGAAAAAGCAGTGGTGTTTAACAAAGAACTTGGTGACAGTAAACTGTTACAGAAAGTGAGAGCTGGCTATAAAACTGGAAAAAAGACATGGTGTGTGACAACTGACAGTACTGGGAAAAGTTGGTGAGGAAATAAAAAAGATGCAAAAGAATTTTTAAAAAAGCTGGAGAACATGATAAAGAAAAAACTAATTCCTGCTGTAGTGTACAATGCTGATGAGACTGCTCTCTTTTCAAAATGTCCTTCAACCAACCCTTGCTGCCAAGAACAAAAAGAAAACTTGTAAGTACAAAAAATGCATCACACTGATGGCATGTTGCAACACAAATAGCAGTCATAAAAACTTCCCCTCGTGGTGATTGAAAAGCCCAACAGTCACGATGCTTTCAGCACAGCGAGATGAGTACACCACTAATAGATTATCATGCTCAAAAGAAAGTGCAGACAGACTCAGAAATGTTCTCTCTGTGGTTCCGTGATAAATTCATACCAGCTGTGATGGAAGAACTGAAGAAAAAGACACTTTCATTAAAAGCCATCCTCCTAATTGATAACACTCTTGGTCATCCCTCTGGCTCATCCAACTTTAAAATGGTTTATGCAAAAAGGATAACTTTTATATTAAATTTAGATTTAAGTTAACTAATACTCGATTCCTACAAATAAAGTTATATTAACATAAATAGCAAAAGTTTGTTTTGGAATTTGATGCTTCTCTTAGCCAACCCTTTAAAATCCTCAAATTATATCATTTTTGCATATAAAATTGTTAAATTTATTTGAAATCAGTTCTATCGGTTTCTGAAACCAGGTGATGTATGAGCTGTCTTTCTCCCACCAGATGTGACAGCTCTAATCCAACCTATGGATCAGGAAATTTTGGAATCAATTAAGTGTTGCCATCTACATTCAATTCTTACCTCCCTATTAGATGAATTTGAAAAAAATTCTACCAAAGCTATGCTGAAGGCATGGAAAATAATCAACATGCAATCAACAATCATCAAAAGTGTGCAGAATGAAAGTGATGAGGAAGAAGACAACAGAGGAAAAGAGAATGAAAACTTCTCACACTGCTGGCACTAAAGCTGCCAACATTTTCCTGCAGTACATAATGCAACAATCAGACGCATGCAATACCAATATAACACTTGTTAAGTGATTGCATTACAAAGCATGCCATCAATGATCATCTTCATTCCATGACATTTTTCAGAGTGAGTGACTACACTGAGTAGAAGATGATGCATTCAAATTGTGCGGGATTTCATTTTAAATTTCTTTTACTGTATACAAATACTTCTCTTATTTGTTTTTTAAATACAAATGTCTAATGTTAATGTTTTTAAAATGTTAATGTGTTTAATGTTAAATGTTTACTACAGACAGTAAACATGTAACATTAAATTTAATAAAGAATTAAACTGATGACTTATCTCTCAGTAATCTGACATTTCTTTGTGCAAGTAATGACCAGATTAGCAAGAGTCTACTGTATATCTATGAATTCTGCTTTTTAAGGCTACCAAATATTTAATCATCTTTATATTTAAAATGATATAGGTGGTTCAGGAGCTAAAATCATTTTAAATATAAAAAAAGTTAAATATTTGAATCTTAACAAACAGAATTCATAGATATATTTTAAAATATAGCAGCAAGAGTTGTGTAACTTTTCCAGCTGTTATTCATTTTTAATAAAAAACTTTTATATTATTAAGCAAAAAATAAAATTGTGTGATGCTATCTGTTATCAGATTTTGTTATAAACACTTTTTATATTTTTAATTACTATAAACTGGCAAAAAAGCTTAATTTTGAGTGCAGGGGTGAGTTTTATAAAAGAGTGTAAATGTTAAAAACAAATAAAACCTTCATTAAGTTCTACCCCCTCTTGAGATACATAATCCCCTCTATCTCCACACCCTCTCAACCTTTCACCACCAAAATTTAATAGCATCAATGCCCCTCCTGCCAAATTTTGTTTCTTAATCTTTACCCCTATCCTGAGATATTAAGCAAAATAGACACCAGCATACACACAGAATTTTTTTGCTGTTCTTTTTACTTTTTGGATTCAGGTCTCAAAATGTGGAGATTTGCAAAAACTCGGGAGGGTCAAATCTGACACAATTTCCATACTTTCCATCGTTATGTATACATAACAGCCAAGAAAGTAATAAATATAGGCCTAGTTCCAAGTTTTACTAAGTATAAAAACTTTAAAATGGTTTATGCAAAAAGGATAACTTTTATATTAAATTTAGATTTAAGTTAACTAATACTTGATTCCTACAAATAAAGTTATATTAACATAAATAGCAAAAGTTTGTTTTGGAATTTGATGCTTCTCTTAGCCAACCCTTTAAAACCCTCAAATTATATCATTTTTGCATATAAAATTGTTAAATTTATTTGAAATCAGTTCTATTCAGTTATTCTAAAATAAAATAATTTTTTATTAAAAAAATAAATAATAATAATAGAAGTGATATCATTGCTAAAAATAATTATATTTAAATAAATTCTTAATAGTTTTAATTTGTTTAAAGATACAATTTTAAAAGAATTAACAAAAATATATTTTTAACAATTTTAAAACTTGTTACAATTGCTTTTTCAAATTTTATTTCATAAACATATGAATGATATACAAATGAAAATATCTGCAAGTCTATTAATTATATTAAAGACAGGAAAACATCATTAAAGATAAGGCCATACTCAAAGGTATAGCCTTTAAGGAAGAAAGGGAGGGGATGAAGTAGTGAGAGAAAGAAGGTTTAGGATGGGAGGATGGAGAGGAGGAGAATGGGAGGGAGGGACAAGGATAAGAGAAGGGAGAGATCCATAGACACCTGCCGGGAACCACTTATTGATTTAACAAATCATACAATTAATTCTGCGTGTAGTTGGGTATACAAATATACAATAGGGAGGTGATATATTAAAGACAAACAATTGACATATTAGATTAGGCTATATTACTGCTACTATTAATAATTAAATACTAAGTAATTTGGCCTAGAGTAGGCATTAGGCACCATCTCTTATTAAATTTAATAAGAGATGAAGCTAATGACTACCTCTAGGCCAAATTACTTAGCATTTTAATTATTAAATTAATTTTGATAAAATTATTAAATAATAGTTGAAAGTGAACATAAAATTGCTTTAGAGAATTTATCTCACAGGAACTCATACATAATTGATCAGATTTTATTAACTAAAAGAACAAACATGTATTATGGGCTTATTTGCCTCATCAGTCCACAAGGGGCCGTTCATAAATTACGTAAGGCATTTTGGGGGAGTCAAGGATTTCTTAAGATGTCTTACCCAGGGGTAGGGGGTAATAAATCTTGTCATACATAATATTCTTATTTTTATTTTTTAACAGAGAGGTTGAGGCCGAAGTTTTAAATGCAAAAACGTGTATGTTAGACATTCAGTGCCACTTTTCTGTAAGCCTAGAACTTTGACAATGGTGTTTGGAAAGTCAGTGGAATCAAGCTTGATATTCCAAACACCATTGTCAAACTTCTAGGCTTAAAGGAAAGCGCTGCTGAACGTCCGACACACATTTTCGCATTCAAAACTTTAGCCTCAACCTCGCTAATCTCGTTGAGTGGTGAAATTTTGAATTTGGCTTCAATTTGGCGGTTTCTGTTAAGAACTCTCGTTGTACTAATGCCATCTCGTGTGACGTAATAGAATAATAACGCTAGCAGAATCTCACACTACACATTTTTTATAATGGGAGAAAGGCCGTGTAGTGGTTTCTCTCTCTCTCTCTCTCTTTTTTTTTTTTAGAATAAGTGAACCATTCCTATGGGTGTATAACACTAAGAATACATAAACCAAAATACATGATACAAAATAAACATAGAATTAGTATTTGGCTTTTAGTGAAAACTAAAATGTAAAATTAGAAAGTCTTTTCTTCCATATTTTTTGAACATAATTGCAAAGAGCATCAAATAATGACTTCTGAACAAGCATGCTGAGTGAACATGGCCACCTGAAACCAAGCATAACAATTTCTAATTTCAGAATAAGTCTATCTTGATCATAAATTGGACAATGATAGATCATATGGTCAACGGTGTCTAGGTTTTCTGTAGAGAAAAAGCAAGAGGCAGTTTCTGCCCGGTTATACATCGCCAGGTAGCTTCTAAAATTATCATGCTCAGTAAGTAGTTGAGCAGTAGCAAACGTTAAATCTCTAAGTGGTGATGAGATCCTGCATTCAAATTTAGGAAAATAAAGTCTTACTATTCTATCAGTTATTCCACTTTTGCATAGCGTTGTCATAAATATAATTTTTAAGGCTGCTGCATGAGAGGGATGTGAGTGTAGTCCAAATCAGTGTCCTTTGCAGCTGACTTAGCCTCAAAGTTGTTTTTTTCATATCCTAGTAATGCCACCATGGCCAGAAACAAATATAAAAGTTATCTTATTTACAAGATTTTGAATATGGTGCTAGATATATGTGATTTTATTGCTATTGCAATTGGAATTTAATAGAACTTTTAGGACAGACTGAAAATCACTGTAAATGTTGATAGAGTTTTGTTTGGTAGTGAATTGGCCTACTGAACAGCTTGGTAGACAGCATCTTCAGCTTGATAGACGGAGATATTTGGGTATCTGTATCTTCTAACATATTTTGGGCAAAGTATGTCAGTTTTGAGGAAGATACAGATACTTGAGCCAACATGAAGGGAGCTTTTAGACCCATCTGAGTAGATATTAATGTCTGCATGGTTATCCATGGAGAAAGCAGATGACCCCAAATGTACCCTAGGGATAACCTTGTTTACAGGGTGATGATCAGAGATAGTAAGGTAATTGCAATGTGGTAGCATATGAACAGCCATAGATAGGAGTAGAGACCGTTGTTGAGCCTTGATGTTTGTAGTTCTGATGTAGTAGTTCAGAACCTTTCTACAATATATAGTGGCAAAGGAAGGAGCTCTGCTAGTATCAGAGAGGCATTAGTAGAAACAGTTCTGCAGCACTTTGAAATTCTGATGGCAAACTATCTTTGAAAAGAGAGTAATTTACTTGCTACTGAATTTTTACTAGTTACATGATCCCAGCTAGAGCCCGCGTAAAGTAGTATTAGTTGTATTGCCTCATTATATAGAGTTTTATAAACTTTATGATTTAGTCCCCAGGTGTGCACCTAGCACATTTTAGCAGCATGTAGTTTATTTTCTTGGCCTTAGCCAAGATGTAATCAATATGGCAACGGAATGTGGTTTTTCTCTATTCTCTTTTGTTTTATTTTGTATGACGTTTCTGTTTACACGTGCACTAGCTAGTCGATCTGTCAAAGTTTTTTTGCATTCTTTTGTGAAAATTAAAATTAATATAAAAATGAATATTATGACATTGATTAATGATAATAATAATAAAAAGATTGTTAATAATTAAAAAATAAAGTTCTTGAAATAAATTGTTTATTTGAATTCATTAAATTTTTATATTTTTAAAGTTGTTCACATAAAGTCTTTTATAAATAATGGTATATATTAATTAACTAATTAATATTTATATATTTGGACCTAAGGTTTTTAGGGTTTCATAAAAAAAATTTTTTGTTAAAATCTTTCTATAAAATCATGCCTAAATTATATGTAAGATAGGGAAGGGGAGGGAAATCAAAGAAAATATTATGGTTTCTTACACAGGGGTGGGTGGGGGTCCAGAATGGCTGAAATCACCCTTACATAATTTATGAACCTATCTTTTATACATCTGGAGAAATATAATTTATATTGTAGGTGACAATTGGATGATTAAAATAAATAGAACTAGTAAAAACTGTAAAATCTAAAATATAAAAAATTAAGAATAAAAATCATGATAAAATAATACATAATACATAAAGATAAAATGGATAAACTATTACTAAAAACATGTAAAACACACGAGTTAAAATGCAACATTCTGAATACAGTAGAGCATCTATTATCCAACTTAATTTGGGACTGGGGTTGGTCGGATAACTGAAAAGTCGGATAACCAAAAAGTATGAAAAAATACATTATTAGTATAGTGTATTAGGCCTGGTTTAAATACTAGCCTCCCTTTCATGTTCGAGCCAGTGCTGCCAGCTAAAACATGCAAAAATTTAACAAAAATAATATTAAAGTAACCAAGACATAACCAAATATTGTAGTGCCACATCACTAGTGGACATTTGAATTTGCCAACTAGAACACGGTCGGTTAACCCAGTGATTCTCAAAGTGGGGATCGCGACCCCCAAGGGGGTCGTGAAAAATATTTGGGGGGGGTCGCTGAAGAATTGATGCCAGATCAATTATTTTTTTCAAATATTTTATAAATTTACTATGGATTCATGTTTAGAAATAATAGAAATAAAAAATATATAAAATAATTTTTACTTAAGTAAATTGCACATATAAATAATAAAAACAATATAAATATTTAAATACGAGCCTAAATATAATATTCATAAATTTGTGCGCTATTGGGAAATCCCCCGAGTTCCACTCTCCGCCTAAACTATGATAGAACAGCGTTGTCATTTGGAACGGTGTTCGCTAGCAGCGTTGCGTCTGTAGGCAAGTCGACTTAGGTAGAGTGTTGATTACCCAAAAACCGATCAACCGAAAGCGTTTCAGTCGGCAAATTTGAATTTCCGCTAGTGCTGTGACGCTGCAATATTTGGCTATGTCTTGGGATACTCCGATATTATTTTAGTTGATATGCGTTTTTAGCTGGCAGCCTGGCGCGACCACGAGAGCGTACTTAAGGACGCGCCAGTATTTGAACGAGACTTTTTTTCCCATCGTGAGTGGTAAGTTTTGCTTGTTTTTCTGAGGACCGTGTTGTGCTAAATCGGAACGTTTTGAGACTAGATTAACTTCCGAAATATAATGTTTTTTGTTTTTATATTTTTCAATATATTTATTTTGTTTGTGAGAAAAAGAAATACAGGTAATTTTAACCCCTTCCTGTCCGCAATCGAACTCAGTTCGATCGGTTTACATAGCGTTACACAGAAAATGGTGTTTTAGACCCTCGGAGAAAAAAAATCGGCGAAAAAAAAATGTTTTTTTGGACTTTCGGATGTATTTTCAGTCCCCAAATTTTTTGAAAAATTTTTTCCCGCGCGAAAAAATTTTATTGCGATTTTAATTAACCCTTAATGACGGGCAATTAACGCTTAATTGTTTTTTTATGGGATTTTTTTATAGAACTTTATTTATCCTTCTAAACTTCTAGCGCACCGATTTTACTTCGGTAAAGTTATTTAAAGCTATTTTCTGATGTAAAAAACAACATCCAATAGTTTTTTAATTTTTTTAATTAATAGATTTTTTTATAATTACGTTTAATTAAGTCGGGGGGGTCGGAAATTTCAATTAAAATCGTAATTAAAAAAAAAAGTTTTGAAATATCCAGCCATCTAGTATTCACCCTACTTTTTACCCTTCTCCTCCCGAGAGTTTCATGAGAATGTCCCGCGAAACACGACACCAGCTGTTCTCAAGGTCATCCAGCTGTGTAAACAATGACTCATCAGTGTCAAGTTTCGCGCTAAGGCGAGAAAAAGGAAATTGTACTTTGAAGTGTTTTCTTCAAAATTAACACATTTCTTTCGTTTTTTTTTAGTTTTGACTATTTTTAATTATAATTTAATTATTAATTATGATTTTTTTTAAAATTCGCGCGGACAAGAAGGGGTTAAAAAAAATTTCGTTAGTTGTAACATGGACAAAAATTCAACGCAAAGCGACACGCAATGGAGAGAAATTTCAACATGAAATAGATTAATTAAACAAAAGAAGTTAACTCCTCCTGAATTTAAATTAACCCCCTCCCTCCGGGATGTTTTTCTACACATACTCATTCTTCGGGGGCCCTTTGAAATTTTTAAGTGCAAAAGGGGGTCGCGGACCAAAAAGTTTGAGAAACACTGGGTTAACCTATAAGTCGGTTAATCGAGGGTCAGATAATTGATGCTCTACTGTATTGCATTTTAACTCATGTTTTCTCCAAACCAATGTTATGTCCACTTTCAGCAATCTTAAAGAGAACAAGAAGCAATCAAATACTATTAAAAAATATATCTGAAATATAGTAAAAAAATGCTCACATCATAAATTTTAATATATGGAATTATGTTACCTTCTTTAGCTTTTTCATAACCATCAGGATTCATAGTTGGAAGAATGTGAATTCTAGTATTATCAACCAAGGAAGTAATTCGTGGAATACGCTGATACCCTTCCGTAAGTAATTTAGCAAGTAAAAGTAGCATTTCCCTTCCAACCACCTCATTTCCATGCATATTTGCAACATATTTAAACTCTGGTTCTCCTAAAAAAAAAAAAATATATATTTATATTTTCTTATAGAATAATTTTGTTTACAGGCAGATATTTTATTACTGATCTGTTTAAAATATTTTCAATCAACTTATTCCATCAAATATTACCTGATGTTTCTGGTTCCATAGTATTATCTGTATTAAATGCTTACTTTCAGGTATCCAACTGTTTACATTTTTCTCACAAAGGAACGTTTTCAACCTGTTTTAGGACAGCTTCAGTTGGAACAGTGACTTATGTTTATTAAAAAGCTGTAACCATCCTAAAACAAAATGATTACTTTCAGGTAGCCAACATTACTTCGTGAAAAAAATTTATACAAATTTTTTTCACGAAGTAATGTTGGCTACCTGAAAGTAATCATTTAATACAGATAACTTATTCCATTTCATATTTTGAAATTTATATAAATAAATACTATCTCATTAATGAAAAAAATACTATAATCTATTGCTAAAAAGACTTATCTCTCAAATTCAAAAATAGCCACTAGCCTGTTTATTGGGGATTAAATTCTGGAAAATTTAATCTACAATAGAGGCTTAAAAAATAATCCAAGTATTGTCATACTGACTATAAATCCATCTTCAGGGATAAGCTTACATAATTTACGAAATTTTATGTTTGTAAAATGCAGTTTTAATATCTAGAACTTCAGTTTGTATTTGAATGCATCCATTTGGGTTTGAATGAGAGAGACAGAATTTCTCTTCAATAGAAGTTCAAATTTAAATGAACTGAAATTTCTAAATTTTGAAACTTTCTACAAAGAAACTTTTGGAATAAACATGATACGATTTTGTAAATCTTAATGTTTATTCCAAAAGACATATTTGCAATGAGTCCAAAAATACTCTAGAAGTTGATTTCTAATAAAGCAGAGAGTATGGTAGAATCTTAAAACTGGATGTCTGTAATCATTATAACACCACAAAAACAATGTGCATGTGAAGCTCAATGAAGCCACTATTATCAGTATTTCCAGCATACCAACCACCATAAAACACTGGAAGCACTCAAAATTCACAAAACAGAAATTAAAAACATGTGCATAAACTTTAAAGAAGAAAAAAGTCGGTCCTACGCATGATAGGTCAGGATAATCCGAAGAAAATACAGGATATGAGTAATTGAGTTATAGTTTAATTTTGCAAACATACAATTGTATAATTTTGAGTTTTTGCATATTTTTATTAATTTTTTCTTTCATGTATTTGTGAGATAAGCAGGAGGCCAGGGGTCACTTCTTCTGACTACTTACTCTGCACAGGATTGGCAAGATCCGACCACCTTATCGTTTTGGATGGCTTGTTGTTGTGTGGCGAGGGGGGTGAGGAAGTTGACAGGTATCCTGCCAGCAATGAGAAACTGGTTCACAGGTTCAGGTTCAAACAAACACATAAGGAGTTTATTATATACTTAATCTAATATACAAGAGTATACATATAGGATTTAAAGATTAAATGCGGTTAACATATAACTGAAAGGAATCGGCGATCAACTAATTGTTATGCCGCATGCCTAACCTCTAGAATGGGAGAGAGTTTACAAAGGTTTTGGGCTTAAATTATACCTCTATTTGCTGCTGGATGACTGCATGTGACGATCGTGTGGAAACATGGAAGCTGGATGTCTTCTACCGTTTTGTTTCGACCGGAACCGGGACGGGAGACACATGTACCAAGAATAACTTCTGAGTGATTGCCCTGAGCTTCCAGGGGCTCAACCTTTTATCCGATTGTAGTGGGAAAGGCACCATGTTGACGATGACAATGCATTTTCTGACACCTATATGTCAACTTTCCCATCTGATCGCTGACAATCGGGGTGACAGCCGATCCAAAACTATTCGATAGTTTTTCTATCAGTGGATGTTTACAACTCTTCTAAAAAACCTTGCATTACATTTTTCTCGAAAATATGCGGATTTCACATATTTGTTACAATAATTTATATTAATATAATTAATTATCAGCCCACCAGTGGCTGAACGGTTCTGTCGCTAAACACTGGGAGTTCAATTGCAGGTTCACACCACACTCAGACGGGCTGGCCACATGGAGTTTTCTGGGTTTTCTCCATGTTTGTAACACCTAAATAGGGGCCAGTTTCCCTTACAAGACCTCCCAGAAAGCATTATTTTTCCTCGTGTAACACCATGCTCCAGAGAAGGCAACGGGGAACCACTCTGGTTGTAACTTCCCCAAGGCTACACTTTAGTGCATTACTAACCACTTATTAACCTGCGCCAGGTGCTCGCCGATGTCAGGATGTTCTGATATGGTACACAGAGAAAGAGAATTAATTATCAACCTTTTTATAATTTTCTATACTATGTGAGATTTATATATTAAGTTTAAATTTTATATCTTGTTCTTCTAAGCATTCCATGGCTAGAACATTTTGACCTGAAGAAGATTTGATTAGGATTGAAAACATTTGTCAGTATACAGAGTCATCCAGTATTTGTCAGTATACATTGGGGCAACTGGGATACATGCTTCCCCCTCTATCACCAGGTTGCCATTTTCTTAATTCCTAATGGAACACTAAGGTTTCATTTTATTTTAAAATTCATTATTCATTTTTATCACAGAAAACTTTTTCTGATGGCAAAATTAAAATAAAAATATTTCTTATTAACCAAAAATTTGTTCTAGCAAGTCATGATTGTTCAGTTGAGTATTGAGATACCACTGTATTTGATTAATACAATTTTGATACACATGGCAGCATTGAGGAATTAATTAACTGCATTAATAAAAAGATACCTGTATATGTATATACAGATAATGTACATATGATCTCCCTTTTTTATAGCTTGTGCTTCCCTTTTTTATGACCTGCAGGTGCTGCTATCAATATATATATATACTGTATTTTATGGACTATAAGACGCTACAGACTATAAGACGCACCTTAATTTTTAAGCAATTTTTTTAAAAAATACCTATAAGATGCTACGGACTATAAGACGTACCTGAATTTTGGAGGCAATTTTTCGAAGAAAAAAGTGCATCTTATAGTCCGTAAAATACGGTATATTTCTCATTTGATTAAATATTGGATTGGATTTAAAGGTATTGTGGTGTTATAGTGAAAACAGAAATTACTGTTTATTATAATTTACTTTACAAAATTATATTGTATTATATTATACTAGCTGCATGTGCCTGGCATTGCTCAGGCTTTTGAAAGAGTGGAGATTAACGAGGTTGGGTTAGAAAGGGTGATAAAAACAAGTCTTAGTAACTAAAATGTACGTTTATTGACCTGAGTACAGTAGAGTGTCATTTATCTGAAAGCCGATCAACCAAAGCGTTGGTTAACCAAAAGCATTCCAGTCAGCAAATTTAAATTTGCATTAGTGCTGTGGCACTGCAATCTTTGGCTATGTCTTGGGCTACTCCAATATTTTTTTTTGTTGATGTGTGTGCTTTAGCTGGATCAAAATCCGTTTCCATCGGGGACATTAATTTTGGATCTGTGAATTTTATACTTGTAACAGATCATGCTGTAGTTGTTGTACCGTTCACAACAGCGACTAAATGTAAACACGTTGTTCTCAGTGTTTCCAATAAACTTAAAATAATAGATAAGTTGAAGTGTGGTGCTAGTGGATCAAGCTTAGCTCGGAAATATGGAGTTGGAAATGCCACAATATCGGACATTAAAAAGAACACTGATGCCATTAAAAAATTTACGTTAGGCTTAACATCGATGAAAATTCAGCACGAAGCGACACGCAATAGAGAAAAGTTTCAACATGGGATAGGTTAATATATTTTTTCATACATCCGAAAAATAAGTTATCTGACAACCCATCCCCAATTGATTTGGATAAATGACACTCTACTGTATTTATAATAATGAAACAACAAAAAAAAATTGTTTGGGCTTACATCAAAAGGGGGTGGGCTTTAGGGGTGTTGGGGGACGCACACTATTTTATCTAAAGCATCGAAGAATATTCATGCCAAATTTGATGTGAATACTTTGAATGATATAGAACTCTTTAGCTAACATACATACATGCTTTGACTTTTATATATGTCAAATTCTGTTAAATCAATCTTCTATTTAAATAAAGCTTATACTAATATAGTTAGGCCTAAGTAACTGTGAACATAAGACAAAATGTTTTGAAAAATACACCATGCATATATCTAGTGCCATCTAGTAGAGTGACCTCACTTTTACTAACTTCTTGAATGTTTTGCTAATTTCTCACTAATTACTTTTTAACATTAGTTCTCCAAGCAGAATACTATACTTCAATTGTACAACTTTCTTTATCAGGTCAGTCCAAAAGTTCGTGTGCATTAGTAGCATGTATGGGATTCGCGATGACTCGTTACCAGATCGATAAGATTCCGAACCTGTCGAAACTTGTCATTGCTTGACTGATGTATTCATCAGTTTGTCACCAAATTTCGTAAAGATCAGACGCATATTAGTACCAATAAAAAATGAATATCGATAACGCATATAAACATGCTGTGTTATATTTTTTCTTTTCGAGTGGTGAAACTGCCAGATCTGCAGCAATAAAAATTAATAGTGTACATGATGCACAAACTATTAGACTGCCCAGAAATGGTTTGAAAAATTTAAACTTGGAAAAAGCAACATTAATGATGAACCCCGTTCAGGACGTCCTGTTGATTTTGATAACGACATTCTTAAAAATCTTGTGGAGTCAGAGCCACATTTAACAGAGGATCAGATCGCAGAAAAGATGCATTCATCTCATGGGACAGTCTTTTGCCATTTAAAAGAGATTGGAAAAGTATCCAAGCTTGGAAAGTGGGTACCACACGAGCTGTCCGAAGCCAATTGCCAGCAGCAATTAAACATCTGCATTTCCCTTCTATTGCGCTTTGAAAGAGAGCCACTTTTAGACCATTTGGTAACAGGTGACGAAAAATGGATTATTTATGATAACATCACCAGAAAAAGACAGTGGACAGACAAAGATAAGCAGCCAATTCCAACACCAAAGGCATCTTTACATTCCAAAAAGGTTCTGCTAAGTGTGTGGTGAGATATGTATGGTGTCATTTATTATGAATTGTTAGAACCAAATAAAACCATTAATGCAGATGTATACAGAGAACAGCTTTGCCGTTTAAATTCAGAATTGATTAAAAAACGCCCGCAACTGGTGAATATGAAGAAAGTGTTGTTGTTCCACCATGATAACGCTAGACCACATACGGCTCGAACAACGCTGTAAAATATTAATGAACTGAATTGGGAGCTTTTGCCGCATCCTGCATACTCCCCAGATATTGCCCCAAGTGATTTTCAGTTATTTCGTGCCTTACAAAATTTTTGCCAAGGCAAAAAGTTCAATTCTAAACAGGATATACAAAATGAACTCAGAAGTTTTTTGCTTCAAAACCAGAATCTTTTTACGCCAATGGAATAAAAAAGCTACCAGAAAGATGGCAAGATATTGTAGATAGTGGAGGAAAATATATCATAGATTAAAATGTTAAATTGTGTTTTATTTACACCATTTAAAAATTTCGCCAAAATGCGCACAAACTTTTGGACTGACCTGATAGATAATCACTTGATGGCAGTACAGTAGACCCCACCTATAGCACGGTAGATATGTTCCATGTTATATAAATCCGTGTTGTACGAGTCACTTAAATACATGAGCCAATCACAGCCCGGCACATGTGCAGTTTAGGGGCTACAGCTGTTTGAAAGGTTTTCTTCCATAAAATTAATCGATTCCAGACTAATTTAACTCAACATTTCCAAATCACATATAATTTTTTGAGAATAATCCATATAAACTATGCTATAAAAAAAAATTGTAGAATTACTTACCGAGTGTGTGCCGTTTGACGACGCCATTGCTTAAGCTTGTTTTCGTCACAAAGTGACTCATCGAATGGCTGATGCGTGTTTCCCGATCAGCGAATTTTTCGCAGAAAAATAACTTAACTTCGGAAACATCATTAATAAAAATATATTTTTATGGCTGTTAAATAATAAGTGTTTTTTAGTAGGTCCAGTGCTTGTTTAAACTCAACGGTTTGTACAATATCCGCTATTGGTCCAGATTCAACCAATCCTGTCGTGACACGAGTCAGCAATGACATTTTACCATGTTATAAGAGTCTCTTTTAGCATGTTATACGAATAAGATTGCAATTTTTTCGCCGTGTTATACGAACCCGCGTTATATGAACCTGTGTTATAGGGGGTCTACTGTAGTTGATTGATATGTGATGTGTTGCCATCTAGTGAACAGACACACAAAGAAACAGAATTTCATTACAGTTTAATTTATATAATGTTGATTTTGAGATTATATGTATGTTTAAACCTTCTCCTGAATCAACAGATTTAAAATATGAAGTAAACTATGTTCAGGCATTTTCCCATGATGCAGCAACAAACATCGAAGCTGACAGACTGATCATTAGTTTTATTTATATAGATTGAAAAACAAACACAATTCTAACCAAGAATTTTTCAATAACAATGAATAAAAATTTAGAAATCAAGGAATAAAATAGATTTGATTTTTTTTAAATATGAAAATTTTGCAAACCTCTTTGCTCTTCTTCCATCTTTTAATTCAGCGACAGTCAAAAACAGAATTTACATGATGTTGTGGGGCCGTAGCCTCAAAGGAAAGGTTGTCTCTGCATATAAGAATTCTGTTTTGGACTGTCACTGGATTAAAAGATGGAAAGAGGTTCGCAAAGTTTTTGTATTTTAAAAAAATTAAATACCGTCTGCCAAGATTTTAAATATTTACTTCATTTAAAATACATTTTAAAATAATACAAATGGAAGACTAAATACAAATAAAATTTGCTGTCTTTTCACATTTTTTTCCCATTTGTTTGAATGGAATAAGCCTATCCAAACAAATTTGAATACAAAATTTATTTATAAATAAGTTGTTAATCATAATTAAATAATAAAATGTAGTTATTTTAAAACTATGTTTATTTTATGAAAAATATTATGACAAATATTTAAAATTTTCATACCAGAAGATTTACTAATCCTTTGGTAATCAGAAATGTTACAATACAGAAAAATTTCCTAAAGAAACAAAAAAGGAGAGATAGCAAGCTCCAAACTTTGTTAACAATTTTTTGTATATTGAATAGCATTTTTTGGAAGTTTGTCCTTTAGATTTATCACTTATTGTCTTAGTAATTTAGTTTAGCCTGACAAAAGTATCATTTGTCAACTCAACTACCCTTAAGTTGCTGAGAAAAATTTATTTTAATGTAACTAATGTTTTCGGCCAATTTGATTGGCCATCCCCAGGTTAAACAAGAATAAATTTGGAAATTTGGGAATCAGGCTGAAGAAGCACAAATATAATGTCAATAAGAGATCTAATGCCACAGTATTATCTCAGATGGCACAGGCCGAAGGCTCCGTAGTAAAATGGCAGGAAGCAAATATTGTTAAGTCCTTGCACTCTCTGACTTTAACAAAAGATTGAAATTCATAAGGGCAAACTACAGGATACGTGCATTAATGCAAGGGACGCAGTAGGGTTACCATCTGCATTGAAGTACTTAGTTAAAAAGCTTTTTAAGAACTCCTAACTTGTGCCTTAGTTTACATTTTTGGGTATTTTTATACAATATTACATGATATGTTATGTTATATGTTATTATTTTTTATTTTATACATGTATATGTTATGGACAAAATGATTAATTGGGCATTATGAATAATGACCAAAAGGGCACGCAGTGTGATAAATATTGATTAATTTATCAAATTGACCAGTCATTATGAAATACTGCTATCATCTAGTCGAGCAAAGTAATAATAATAAGTTGAGGAGTGATCATCCGACATACTCTAGCCAATCAGCACTCGGTTGCGTGTGCGTATTGTGTTTAGTACCGAATTTTAAATTTGATTAAAAAAACTCCACTTATTTCATTTAGAAATATTTATTTTTTGTGAATTATTTCAAAGTACTATTAACTGATATTCTTCTGTTAACTTAGAAGTAACTTTCATTTTTGACTCTCACTTTTTCTATCATTGACAAATACACTGATTTTGCAAAAATTTGATTGTCCTCACCTTTTTCTGCTATTAACTCGTTTAATCAGTTGTTGAAGTGATTATTCATATCACTTAATGAATGCTCCATGGTCATTACTTTTGTCAAAGAAGAAAGATTAACTGCTGGGCACATAAATTTAAAATTCAGTACTAAATGCAATATGCATGCGCAACTAAGATGTAAGTTCTAATTGGCTAGTGTATGTTGGATGATCACTCCTCAACGTATTATCATCACTTTGCCCGATTAGGTGGTAGCTGTATTTATGACGACTGGTCAATTTGATAAATTATTGAAATTTATTACAATGCCCAATTTTGTTGGTCATTATTCATAATGCCTGTATTAATCACTTTGTCCATAACTCCTGCATCCTCCTGCATGTACATGTACATACATAATATATATATATTTTTAAAAACTATATTATTTTTTATTAATAATAAGAAATAATACATTTCTGATTACCAAAGGATTATTATATATCCTTTGGTGTATATATATTGTTATAATTCTTCAGTTAATTTTTGTATTTGAATTTGTTGTATTCGAATCTTCGTTTTTATATTTGAATTTATATATTCTATTTTTAGAACACTGTTATTTATTCTCATTTAACCTGAGGATGGCCAATCGAATTGGCTGAAAACGTTAGTTATGTTTAAATAAATTTTTCTCAGCAACTTGGTGTAGTTGAGTTGTCTATTATTTGCTGAGTGAGTTGTGATAATTGTATCATTTGTTACTTTATAATACAGGGTCTTCCAAAAGAATGTGTGGGATTTGCGAAGATCCTTAGGGTTGAAGATCGCAGGTGTGGGTGTTTGATTACCACGAACTAATGGAGACAAACGAGAAATACACTTATAACTAACTTTATGTACAAAAATTTTTACATACAACGTCAACGTCTCCACAAAGTTGGCACATGTAGCACAAGGCGGTTCACAAAACAAAAGTCCTTCGGCGAGAAGACAAAGAGTTGAGCAAATCCAATCGGTTCAATAAAAAAAAAAAAACTATTTTGCCCCGTGAGGTTATAAACCAGCAACCGATTCGCTTGTCTAAATCTTATATCGTACTTCCGATTTCTCCCTCCGATGGAAACGGATTACCAAAACCAGGAACTTCCACACACACACAAGAGAAGGAAGACTGTTCACCCCTATGCACACAGCAGTCGTGAAAAATCGTTCTTTCCTCAAACACCAGGAACCAGAATCGGACGTTGCCAGCCCCTCACACCTTATATAGCGTGCCTACCGCCAACAGTGCTGCCATAACATATATACGATAAAAAAAAATATATATAAAAATAATAATATTTTACAATTTTAAAAACATCGTGCGTACAGAAATAGATAAAATAAAACAAAAAAATGACAAGAGAATAAACAATAAAATAAAAATATTCCGACGATATATAAGAGCGACACAAATGCTACTATTTTACCAAATTATTGTAATTATGTTAATTATTAGTCAAGAATGGTGTAATGTATATTAAAACATTGGAAAACTGTCCAAGTTTCACATTTGCCCATTACAATTTCTCAACATGTGCACCTCATGTCATACAATATTCATCCAACTGATACTCAAATTCTTCCTATGCTCACTACAGCATATCAGTTGTCACTCCTCCCATGCAGTCAATTCTACAGTTCCTGCAGCTGTAAAATTGTGCAACTTCTGCAAGCTCTTGCAAATTACTATTCATTTATGACACTTCCTAGAGGTAGTAGATGGCACTTCCTTGAATGCAGATGAAAGATGAAACTCGGACAATTACTCTATTGATTGGTGTACTGTACATCACATACATCTCAGATTACAAGTAACATAATTACAATAATTTAAAATAGTAGTATTAATTTTGGAAGACTTTTTATTTCTAGAATGTAATGTCTTTGATGATCAGGGAGTCAGTCGGCAATCATCTATTTTGAAAATATAGATTATATAGAGAAAATAAAGGATTAGTTTTTTAATATTCCATATTTAATAGCAGGAAAAAAATTCAATGCATGGCATTAATAATAGTTTTTTATGTCATTTGTGCTGCGAAATGATGAATCACTGTTCATTTGATTAATTTATTACTAAACAAGTTTAAACTAACAATATCTAAGTGAAGGTAAAGGAAAAAACAATAATATAAAAAATAACAATATGCAAAGATCTCCAGTCAAGAGTGGAAGACCTCCACGGACCAGAACGAGAACAGAGAACAAACAAGCTCAACCAAGCACTTCAAACTTCAAACTCATTACGGATTATGGAACACAACGGAAAAGTGATTTACAAGAAGGAACAAAAGAATTCTCGAATCAAAATATGGAACCTGGTCAGCAGAATTCATTAGGCTCAACAGGTGAGTTACCTAATATTAATTCAAGTCTTCCTACTAATTAAACAAGTCAACTTGACACCTCATCCGCATTTCTATGGACTAAAATATCGGATTTAATAAATGTCTCAAATGATAAATTGTTGGAACAAATGGCCTATATAAAAGAAGACGTAGAATGAATACGTCAAGATATACGTGAGACTAAGGAAAGACAGATAAAAATGGAGGAAGAAATTAAAAATTTAAAACAACAACTAGAAAATCAAAAAAGTGAAAATGAATTAACGCAATTTAAAATAGACTCCTTAAGTAACGATTATAATTATAAAAAAATAATTGTATACAAATATCCGAGTTCAAAATCCATATCTAAGTTAGAGGTATATAACTTTATGACGAATGTACTTAATATTCATGATATAGCCCAAACTGAGATTACAGAAACAAATTTAATCACAAAGCAACCTAATACAACAGTAAGAATAACATTCAGCAATAAGCGACTTCGTGATAAATTTTTTTATGCCTTTATTCACAAGAAACAACAAAAAACATATCAAAAGAATGGGAAGATATGCAAATTTCCCCAGATTTGACTAAAAACTCAAGGATAAGAAGGAAAAATTTACTCCCAATACTTCATGAATTGCGAAAACAAAAAGACCAAGTGAAACTCCGTAATGATATATTAACGATAAACCAAGAAAAAATAACATATAGCCTAAGATTGAGCAAATTGGTTTATGTAAATAATTTTCGTCCTTATAGTAATCAAATAAATATTGACAGTTGATATCACGTTAAGCAAAAATTTACACAATACAACAAAGTCATAAAGAATAATGAAAGGCTTCCATTGCTAACTGGAATGGCCAAGGAACAAAAAAATACAACGTCATTAATAAATAACCTTGGGTACTAAATACGAACTGGATTTCTTAGCAATTACTGAAACTTGGATTAGGCTACTTCGAATTTGTATTATAAAACAAAATCTTTCAATAACTTCATAGTGGAATCGATCCAAGCTCAAAACCTACAGGTCCAGGCCGTCCAAGTGGAGAAGCCTACCTTGGTGAATAAAATGAATAATTTTATATTATTATTAATTGCTTATATTTCGTTGTTTAAAACACCATCTGTTCAATTTATAAGTTATATTCGGTAAATCTGAGTGTAAAACACCTTGTGGTACAACTTCGTTTAAATAAATATTCGTTGTAAACAGCACTTATGTAAGCTTATCGACAAAACGTTTCTTATGTAGCGCCGAAGATTTAACACCTTGTCATTTAATATTAAAATGTCCAAATTAAACGACATTCGTGAACATTATGATATAGCTCGAACTTATAAATGCTAACTCGCTAATAGAACTGTTAAAAAACTTCAAAAAACAAGTAAAAAAGACTTATAAAAGTTATAACTATTTTGGTAAAATAATTGACATTTACAAAAATAAACTAATCAACACTAAGGAAGTATTAAAATATGTTATTATTAATGAAAAAGAGTAATAAGATTGTAAGATGCAAAATAAAAATGTTTGGAATGTATCCGCGGAAAAACAGGTGTAAATTAATAAAATCAAAGAGTATTGTAAAGTAAAAAAGCAAATAAATATTGTAAATGTAACCCCCTTGTAATAGGGAAGAAATTCCCATTAGACAATAAAGGATGATGATGATGATGATGATGATGATGATGATGATGATGATGATAGTTTTTTATTGCTAGCACTTTCAACAAATCTATTTTCATTGTCATCAGGCAAACAAAAATTTTTAAAATCGAACACAAATGTTCTAACGAGAATGAAATGCATATTATTTAAAAATTTATTTATAAATTTAAAATTCTTTGAATTAAAAGCATTATGAGCAAGCTATAAATTTCAAATACATTCGATGTTATGCATGCAATGTTATATGTATGGGATGCAGCGCATGTCTGGATGCAGATCCACATTAATGGTGTGACAATGCAAATTGCTGTTTAACTGTTTGTATAGGGCAGCCCATATGTTGGGTAGGTCAAGAGTGCACAGTTCCAAGGTTGTTGTGAGCTGAAATTCCCATATGAAGACAAGCTTCCAGTTGCTACAGCATTTGAGTATTGTTGTTTGGGCTCATAATGAGTTGTAGCTCTGTTCGAGCACTTTTTTTTGCAACCCCTGTGGTGTGCTTTCCTTTCACCACATCATCCTGGTGCTCAGCTAGGTGGTTAGTAAGCGTTCTTGTTGTGGCCCCAATGTACTGTACCTTGTATTCATTCCCGTTGCGGGATACAACAAAAAGCCCCAATTTCTCAAAGGTGAAGAATTTGTCCCAATCATTGCAGATGAGTCTGTGCAAATCTGGTAGTGGAGATAGGGGTAGAAGGTTGTGTTACCTGAATATGCAGCAAATGCATATGGAAAGGGGTCCGAGGTATGGTAATGATGGTTGAACTACAGATACCTTCCTCTTGTTACATAGCATGGTGCTTGGAAATAGAGATTTCCTGATTATGTTAGCACATGCATTAACTTAGCAAGTGAAAACCCAGCTGTGTGTACTGCAAAACTAATGGTGTTTAACTCAATGTTTACAAGCACTTGAGTTGATGGTAACAAGAAGGCTCTTCTAATGAGGGAAGAAATAGCAGCATCAACATATTGCAAAGGCTGGAAAGCATCTGCTGGGATGATATGAGGTACCTTGTTAAACTTATGATAAACCAAGAATAGGAATAGTAGCCCTTCAGAGGATCTATGTATGCGCAAGTCCAAGAATGTTATAGCCACATCACACTCTTTCTCCCAAGTGAAATTAATAGAGAGATATACACTAGAGCAGCGATTCTCAACCTTCTTAGCTCCGCAACCCCCAAGTAGTAAGTATAAATAAAATTAATATTTTGCGACCCCCACCCAAAGGAATAATAACAGTAAGCCTTACTATTACTAATTGAATTTTGACTGTAATTATAAATGTAAATTTTTTTAATTATTATATAATCACATTGCACTAATTTTATACATTAAGAAAATACCAACAGTATAAAAAATGTAATACAACTATTCCTATTATTTTATGTCGCTGTGTTTATAGTGATGGGTATGAACATGCATGTATGACATGCACATACATGGGCAATTTACAAGTCCCAACTTGATGTGTACGTGCTCTTTGTATTTTGATCCACATAAAAAGAAAATTTTAAATGAAAAACAAATGCAACCGTCACATTAATTTCTTTTGTTTACATGTGTACTTACTGTAAGTAAAACATTTATAAGTTTATAATAAATGATTTTTTCTCATAAAATGATTTCATTATTGTCTTGCAACCTTCCTTTAATATCACTGCAACCCCCCTTTAATATCACTGTGACCCCCTTGGGGTCACGACTTCCAGGTTGAGAAATGCTGCACTAAAGACTTGTTTGAAGGTAAAAAATCTCTCATCTGTGTCCTCAAATGTTATGAGAATATCATCAACATAATGTAAGTACAGGAGTGACTAGTGGATGGCAAATGGGGAATTGAATGTTCTGTGCTAAATTTCTCTCATAATCAGTTCTGCTAGAACAGCAGATAAAGGGGAACCCATGAGGACTCCTTGTTTCTGTAAATAAATTTTCTGATTAAAACAAAAATAACTGTGCTCAGTAATGAAGGACAGCACATCACGTATATCCAATATCTGCTGGGGCATTAAAGCTCTTCTTGAGGAGTAGAGTTGACAAGCATTATGGCTTTAAACATGAAGGGTATAAGGATAATACGACTAGTTTGTTCATACCACACCCATACCTGAAATGATGGTGGATTTAGCAACCAAGGATAAGGGAGCAACATAGGGCAAGTCTGGAATCAATGTGCACAGAAACTTTGCTAGCACCTTTTCTGAAAAGTAGGTGGAGTGAGACCTCTTGTTTACTAGTGGTCATAACAGCCAGCCTGCCTTATGCATTTTTGGTTCAAAGAACAACCTGGGACATGCAACATTGGAAGGGATTCAAGACACCCAGTTAGGATTGACATTACACATGTTAGGGTTATGATTCTCCTTGTTTTCCATAGGATCATTGGTGTAGGGTCTTCTCTTATCACCAAAGAAATGTTATTGGAAAAGAAACTCATTGGCCCTGAGGAAAAAGTCGTCCTTTAATTATTAAGCCTTTGTGTTCTTTTTAACTCTATTTAAAATTTATTTTGTATACTAGTACTTTCTATATATTAACAAGACTTATTATACCGGAAATTAATAATCCATAATTTCCAGTATAATAAGTCCTGTTAATATATAGAAAGTACTAGTATACAAAATAAATTTTAAATAGAAAGTTGTCCTCTTTACACAGTACAAATTTTTTGTCCTTATCCAAGACTAGAAGCCTCAAGTCAGCTCTGGCAAGGAAGTATGTTACTGTTTGGTAGTCCACACAGGGTTTAGACTCACGTTTGTTTTGCTGTTGCAAGCTTCATGATTACCGATAATTCCATTTGTGGATACATGGCCACCGCTTGGCAAGATTTGAGTGCTGCTAATGAGGACAGGACCAACTGGCAAAGGTTGGTGTTAGCAGGGGGATATATTTAAGCCCTCATTGTAGAACTCCATGTACCGTGGCAAGTATGTCTTCATCTGTATAATTATATGCGGTGTTCACTACTACCTTGTGTTGTCTTCATGACAAACTACTAACCACTGGAATTTACCATATGTATAAATCATATTTAATATTCCATATTTTTAAGCAATGCTAATTAGCATTGCTTAAAATTATAAAAATTATCTTTGATGACTAATAAAAGTTACTTATCATACATTAAACAGTTCATACAATTTACCATACAATAAGGGTATAAGGATAATATGACTAGTACTGTATAAATAATAAACAATTATCATACATGTAAAAACACAGAAAACTAAAAAGTAAAAGTGTCTTCATATTTCATCCTTTTTTACACATTTGCAATCCAGTAATAGTCTAATGATGGCCTCGATGAATTAGACCTTTTCTTTGAGGCTCTTGTTCATTTTGTAATAATAATAATTATATATATAATATATATATATATATATATATATTTATTCATAATGACTCGTATTAATCACTCAGTCCAGTGGTTCTTAACCTTTTTTATATTCATGGCCCACCAAATATTTCATAATTTTTTTGTGACCCCCAGTTTTTTAATAATAATTTATATTTGTTAAATTATCTATAATAAATTGATTTTTTATTAATGCTTTATTTTTTTATATAATAAATGTAAATCATAACTTTATTGTTTCATTATCTATTTAAATAACATTCAAACTTCACAATTAAACATGAAAACTCATTAATTTTTAACAAAAAATAAAATGTCAATAAATCAATCCAAAGTCGATGCTAAAACTAAGCTATAAGTTAAACACCCACAACTTGTAAAGATTTTGCATATCTTTTACAAAAATATTTAAATTTTCAAAGCCTACTACTAAGCATACTATTTTTGCTAATTATTTTTATAATTCCAAGCATTAATAGTTTCTTAGAATTATTTTGGAATAAAAGAAGTAAATACTGTGGTGTAAGTAGCATATTTGTATTTACTTCTTCTGTACTAACAAAGTTGTATGTAGGAAGAAATAAAAATTAAATAAAAAAAAACTAAATAGGAACACTATCTTTCTTATTTCACTTTTCAATACGATATTCAGCTATACTTCAATTTTCTTTCTATTATATTCTGAAGGAAATTTTGCATAATTTGGCGGCACCCAGCAAACTTCTTTTGGACCCCCAGGGGGCTGCAGCCCCCGTTAAGAATCACTGACTTAGTCCATAACACACACACACACACACATATATATATGATATATATGTTATGTATTAAGTGATTAATGCAAGCATTATGAATAATGCCCAGTCATTATGAATAATAACAAACAAAATTGGGCATTGTAATAAATTTTAGGTGTTTTAACATAATTTATCAAATTGATCAGTCATTATGAAAACTACTATCACCTAGTCGGGCAAAGTGATAATAACATGTTGAGGAGTGATCATCCAACATACGCTAGCCAATCAGCACTTGCACTGAGTTGCACGTGCTTATTGCATTTAGTACTGAATTTTAAATTTATGCGACCAGTAGTTAATCTTGTGCGACATTTTAATTTTACTTTTGTCTCTTAAAATAGTGCTTTCTTCTTTGACAAAAGTAATGATCGTGGAGCATTCATTAAGCGATATGAATAATCACTTCAACAACTGATTAAACAAGTTAATAGCAGAAAAAGGTCAGAACAATCAAATTTCTACAAAATCAGCATATTTGTCAATGATACAAAAAGTGAGAGTCAAAAATAAAAGTTACTTCTAAGTTACCAGAAAAATATCAGCATTTACATAGATATGACATTGTATCTGTTGGAAGTTTAGAAAAATTAATTATGTCTGTAAAAGAAGGTGATGTGATTAAATATTACATTCACACTGAAGAAATAGTTCAGATATTGCATGATACCAATATTGGACATGGTGGTAGAAACCATATGAAAAAAGAATTAAGTACAAAATATAAAAATATTACAAGGGAGATGATCATAATTTATTTGAATTTATGTGAAATCTGTCAGAAAAACAGAATGTTCCTAAGAAAGGCTTGGTAGATAAACCAGTTTTAAGTAATGAAATGAACTCAAGATGTCAGGTCGATCTTATAGATATGCAGTCACAAGCCAATGAACAATATAAATTTATACTCGTGTATCAAGACCATCTAACTAAATTTGTTTAACTATGTCCGTTAAAAACCAAAAGGGATGAAGATGTAGCATATGTTCTTTTAGACGTTGTTTTTACAATTTTCAGTGCACTGAGTATTCTGCAAACTGATAATGGCAGAGAATTCGCCAATAATGTCAAAGAAATGTTTAATATGTGGCCTGAGTTAAAAATGGTGCATGGAAAGCCCAGGCACTCACAAAGTCAGGGTTCAGTAGAAAGATGTAATCAAGATGTAGAAAATATGTTAAGTTCTTGGTTGGAGACTAACAATACTAACAAATGTTCAGAAGCATTACATTTTGTACGACTAATGAAAAATCGAGCACATCATACTGGTATAAACTGCAGTTCCTATGAGGCCATGTTTGGAGCAAAGTTAAAAGTTGGACTAAAGAATTTTATACCCAAGGAATAGTTGACCAACATTAATACAGAGGAGGATCTAGAGAGATTTCTTCAAAACTATCAATGAAGTAAGTCAAAGTTGCTCAAACTCTGAAAGATCAGGTACTGTACCATCCAAGAAAACATTTAAAAAATAATTGATAATGCCACCCTCACATAGCAATATAACTGATGATGTTCAAAGATCTACATCATCTTCACATGGAAAAGATCTAAACCAGGATGTTATTAGTATTACAGAATTGGTGAATGAAGAAGAAAAAATCCAAACAGTTGATCCAAAAAATAGGAGAAAAAATAAGTGTGTCTAAAACAAGGAAAATGGCTTTGTCTAATCTTAAAAAGCAAACAGAAAAAATGATTGATACATAAAATTCCAAATACACAGCAGCTAATGTTGGTGATACAGTAAGAATTCGCGTACCAGATGTAGATCAAGACCGCAGTGACGAGTGGTCGACGAGTTTAGGTGTTATTGTTGCGGCTAAAGATAAAAACCTTTACAAACTGGGTACCAAACATGGCATATTAAATCTATTATATTCCAGAAACCACTTTACTGTTTGTAAAGGAAACTTCATTTCTGTTGGAGATGTACCAGGTGCAGAAATTTCGCTAAGAGAATGTGCAAGAATGTCATCAATTTCTGGAGGTCTAGGCTATATGCTGCTGCAAAATTGGTTGCAAACCTAATAGATGCAAATGCTACAGAGAAAAAAATTATGTAATTCCAAATGTCATCAAAATCTTAATTGCTTGAATAAATAAACTAAAAAACATTTAATTTTTTATATAATTTATACCAAAAATGAAATTCCAGAAGTTTCCTGTAAGTTGATTTTTTGATGGAAGTATAAATTCGTTAATAATACTTTTCATTAATATTAGTTTAATTAATATAGTTAATAGTACTTACTTTTAAAAGATTACATGTTCTTTTTAAAATACTTCAAAATAATTCACAAAAAATAAATAATTCTAAATCAAATAAGTGGAGTTTTTTTAATCAAATTGCCCTATTAATCACTTGGTCCATAACATATATATATGTAACTATTGCAAATAATAACAGAGTATAATATACAGTATATTGTACAGGGTGGGCCAAGAATTTGTAAACATTTAAATCAAACTTCCCATGCAAACACAAGCAGTAGAAGGCGTGGGGAGCAGTCTTACCGCTAGCTCATTTCTGGGAAATTTAGTCGCAATGGATCACTTCAAGGGGCTGCAGCGCTCCTTTTGCATAAAACAATTTTATTTAAACAATAATTTGCTCATTATTGTGAGGTGCTTATTTCGCATTGAATACAATTTGCACGACTTGAATCAGTGTCACAATGTTGCTTTAATAAAAAAATGGGTAAAAAATTTCAAAGAGATGGGATCGACACTAAATGTAAAGCAAACTGGCGAACCACGGACTTCTCAGAGTGAAGAGAATGTGTAGAAAGTTGCCACTTTAGATCGACATAATCCACATTTATCGACACGCAAACGTTCAGCTGAATTAGGAATATCCTGCACATCTGTATGCCATATTTTGAAATCTGATTTGAAGTTACATCCACACAAGATCCAGATAGTGCAGGAACTAAAGCCTAATGATTTAAATTTACACAAGTCGTACACCGAAGCAATGTTGGATCGTTTCAGTAATTTTGACATCATCTTGTTTCCTGACAAAGCCCATTTCAACCTTAACGGGCACATTAACAAACAGAATTGCAGGTATTGGAGCAGCGAAAATCCTAAAGGTAAACATGAAAGGCCCTTCATTTGCCTAAGGTAACTGTATGGGCATCAATTTCAACAAAAGGGATCATTGGCCCTTATTTTTTTGAAGATTCTTGTGGCTGTACGGTCACAGTTAACTCTACTGAGTATGTGAAAATGTTACGGGAGTTCCTGGCACCACAACTGCTGGAATTTGCTGGCTACAATCAGAACACCTGGTTTCAAGAAGATGGAGCTGCTTATCACATGTCCAACGAGTCCCTGCTGGTAGTTAAAGACATGTTTCCGGAAAAGCTGATTTCCAGGAGAGGCGACATCCTGTGGTCACCCAGGAGTTCCAATTTGTCCCCAGCAGATTTTTTTTTTTGTGGGGTTATTTAAAGAGTTGTGTCTACACTAATAAGCCAAAGACACTGCTTCAATTAAAAGCAAAAATTAGAGAAGAAATGCTGCTATCTCATGGCCTCTTTGCCGACGAGTCTTTGAAAATTTCTGTACTTGCTTAGAAGAATGCCAAAATCAAGATGGTGGTCATTTAGATGACATTATTTTTAAAAAGTAAATTCCTGTAAATTGGCTATCTTGTAAATAAAAAAAAAAACAAAATAAGTCAAATAGTTTTTTTTATTAATATATAATTTTTTTAAATGTCTACGAATTTATGGCCCACCCTGTACTACAATACTATATATATACAATAAAACAAGAGAAACTTTTTAAACCTTTTGCTTATTGAGGCAGATGAGAGCCTCAAAGAAAAGGCTGCCTCCATTGAGGTCGTCATCACACTATTATTGGTTTCCAAAGATATGAAAGACAATATATAAACACACTTTATTTTTTAATTTAGTGTTTCTTCTATATATTAAAATGATAATTAAAATATGTTTTGGTTTAAACTTTAATGAATATTTATTTTTATTTTAATGAATATTTTACTTTTATTTGGTTTAAATTTTGTCTGGTTAAAAAGTACCAAACTTCTTTGATGAAGTGATGCTAAAAATTACTTGATCTTGGTCCATTTACTTTATGTGCCAATGTGTTTAAAACAAACTATAGACATTTTTTTAATTAAATTAAATTTAAATACAGTAGAGCATCAATTATCCGACTTAATTGGGAACTGGGGTTGGTCGGATAACTGAAAAGTATGAAAAAATACATTATTAGTATAGTGTATTAGGCCTGGTTTAAATACTAGCCTCTCTTTCATGAACAGCCAGTGCTGCCAGCTAAAACATGCAAAAATTTAACAAAAATAATATTAAAGTAGCCAAGACATAACCAAATATTGTAGCGCCACATCACTAGCGGACATTTGAATTTGCCGACTAGAACACGGTCGGTTAACCGATAAGTCGGTTAATCGGGGGTCGGATAATCGATGCTCTACTGTATTGCAAATTTTTTAATATAATTTTTAAGTTTTATTGTTAAAAACCTTTCGTAATGTTATAATATGAAAAAAATTCAAATCACTCAATCAACTATGTACTGTACAACCTTGTATAGCAGCAAAAATGTTTAAAACTATCATTTTTGGTCATATTTAATGATCTATGTCAGGTCTGCTATTCAAAAATCAAGCAAATTTAAAAAAGCTAACAGAAAATATCAGTTTTAGTAAATATTTTTGCTAATATAGAAGGTTATATGTAGTTGATCAAATGATCTACTGAAGCAGTTATGAGTTAAATCAATTTAATCAAATACTAGTTTTACCTGGTTCATGCATTCCAGGGTTATTTGTGATTTCCAACACAAATAATTCTCTTCCTTCTACAGATAAACCAATACTATAGAGTCTTGTGATGTGAGGAAAATTTTTTGAAATATTATTTAAAAATTCTACCAATTCAGTATAATTATGATATTGAAATTTGGGAGGATTTATAAAATCATCATCAATTACTAGTGTATTATTCTGAATTATCGGTGTTGTAAATTCTGAAGAATTTGTGTTAATGGTGGTAGTAAATATTGGATTATCATCATTTACTGCAGAATTTGATTTATTTATTAAATCACTCTCCATAGAAAAATTCAATTGAGACACAACTCCTTCTTCAACAGTTACCCTCTTCTTTTGAAAACGATAACTAAAAAAATAAAAAATAAGAAAATATGATTAATGTTAAATGTAAATTGTTTAAATTTCTTTTAATATGTAATATTTAAGTACAAGTTCCCTCATACAACATGGTTTCACTCTAACACAATTTGAAAATTGGGGATATCCCCCCATACAACATGCCTTCCACTTTTGCTCTAACACAGTTTGGAAAATCTTTCATACAAAATTTCAAATTTTTAAGTATAAACTCCATTATTTGATTTTTTTTTATTCAAGTAGACATTGTGTTGTCTCAAGTTTGCCCAGGATTTTACAATATTGAAATTTTCAATTTGTTTTGTGCCTTTCATCAGGTTTACTTTAATAAAAACTGATAATAGAATTTTTTCTTCCTTGTCCTAGCTTTCCTATCAACCAGGTGTCATTGTTGTTGTTTCAGATTTTAGCCTTTAAGACCCACTGTTTTGTTTTTATAGATTAATCTTTGTATTTTGTAAAGTTTATTTAAACATTTTTGGATAAATGGTATATTAAACTAATTTTTAACTGTAGGTAAGCAATCATTTGTATAATGACAAATGAAATACAGCATTATCTTGGTACTCGAACAATTTGGTAGTCAAACAGAAATTCTGGAAAAAAGTCACTCGAAACTCAACTGAACAAACACGACTCACTAAAACAAATTTTCTATTAATAACATATTTTTATTTTGATTTGTCACCCATAGAAAATTATGATAAAAATAAATAAAAAATAAAAAGACGTTACTAATATTTCTGATCAAGATCAACAAAAAAGCTCAGATGATGAAGATACTTTGTAAAAAAAAAATGCCCTTGTTTAACTAAAATTAATATCAACGTATTATACAATACTTTTAATTGTAATTGTTAGTTAATTATTGATTGCTTTAATAAACAAATTTCTCATAGTGACAGAAAAGAATACTATACTTTAGCTAACTTTTGGAACATAACCCTATGTTTCAAATTAGTCCTTTGTTTCATATTAGCACAGTTGCATAACACAACACTTTTTCAGAACATAACTATCATGTTATATGAGGGTTACCTGTATTTAAATTTAAAATACATTTATTTTTAATACTAGTGTAAGATTTGATAAATTAAATACAAAATAAGGATGCTAAATCAGTTGGAGTCATAAAAAATGCAAACCTCTGAACCTTATACATGAAATTCCAGCATAGTTTAATGCAGATAAAAACAAACAAAAAAATAAACGTTTTTGATGTGCATTGGAGATCTTCAGGCTAATACATTATTCCAGTCCTGCAGTGTTTGAACTATAGTTAAGGAGTCAACAACTTAATAGAGAAAAAATGTTTTACAAGACTTTATATCTCAGCCTCAGAACTAGTACAATGATTTTTTAAATTGAACATATGCTTGTGTCAGCATTCTAAAACCATTTCAGCTTAGAGTACCGATTCAAAACATCCGAACTTTAAAAACATAAATATTCAAAAAAATACACAAATGGACAAAATTTACAAGCTGTCTTAGGTGTAAAAAACATGATAAATTGAATCTTTGAAATTATAAATACGTTGCACCTATAACAGCAAAAATAAACTATTCCATAAATAAACAGTAAAAAGTTTTAATTGAAAATTAATTTTTAAGAATTGCAATAAGAAAAATTTATATTTTATTAAATAAATTTCAAATATTTAAATTCTCCAAAACTTGGTATTATTTTAAACATATTTAGTCTTGCTGCTTGTTAAAGAAACCAAACTTTCTTTATATCACTGGATTACATCAGGCTACTTTTCTGTGATTATATTTAATTAATTACTAAATAATTTGTCACTAGAGGGAGGCGTTCAGTGCCATCTCTTATTAAATTTAATAATTATAATTAAATTAATATTTATTAAATAATTTAGAATATTCTGAAAGAAAAGAATCAGCCTGGAGCAGGACTGAAACCTGCTACTCCCACTTACCGTGCAATGCATTGTCAATTACTCCACCAAAGCCTCCAGTCCAATCTCCTCTTCCAGACATATTTTAAATTTGATATAACCATCCTCAGTTACATAAAAATAGCCCAATGTAATCTGGTAGTTGTTTGGCTTTACAAATTTATTAAGTTTTGTGAGATGTGCTTGTTTCTTTAAACCTTTTAATTGGAACTTTTTCTCCCCATTCAAGCCAATCTCAACCACAAAGCCATTTCAAACTTTTAAAACATGAATCAGACAATACATAAATACAAAATACTTATGCAAATAGAACAAATACTTAAATAAAAGAAACAGGTCCAGACTATTACAAATTTTACAATTTTATCTTAACAAAGAACTTACCATCTTCAAAACTCCAAACACTCAAAGATTGAAGGCAAACTAACTGAAGTTTGCCTTCAATCTATTAGCCAATAGAGTGAGATCAAGAGTGCCAATAAATCACAAAATTGTCTACATGAGGCATATTGCAATTTGAAGCAACAAAATGTGGACGGTAGTTAGTTTTGTAAACCATGACATAAATCGGCCTTTAATCTGAGATCTGTGGAGATCCTTAAACTTTGATGAGAAAAAATTTATAATTTTATTTTCACTAACCTCTAACTGAAAGTTAACATTTTCTTTAATTTTGAATGTAGACAATAAACTACAATAGTACCAGCATAACAGATTTTAGAATACCTATGACTGTCATCAATACAAAACAGATATTTTCATATAACATTACAGTTGCATGTATATCACTTCTTCATAATTTCTTTTAATAACTGTATTTCAACATAATTTATATCTCTATCCTTTGTAATTCTATGTGTTTTACTTTAAGCATTTTAAGACATGAAAAAAAGTTCATAGGCTTTAATCAGATTTCTAAGGGAGTCCATGGCATAAGAAATATTAAGAATCCCTGCTTTAGACGTACTTTCTACATACAGTCGAATCACGATAAGTCGACACCCGGATAACTCGACACCCTCGGTTAAGTAGTCGGTTTTCTGTGGTCCCGGCCGACTTACGTAGGCATTAATGTTAAAAAACGCCGGTTTACTCGACATCGTTTAACTCGACACCACTGGATAAGTCGACATACTTTTGCCGTCCCACACTCCGATAAGTCGACACCCCTTCCCGAAAAAATGAATTCACTCCGCACGTTTGGTGCAAACTATTTTTTTCAAGAGGGGAGTCAATTTATTTATTTAATAATATAATAATACATTATTATTATTAATATATATACATATTAATAAAAATGCCTTAACATTTTATGTATTTTTATATATAAAATAATAACAGATAAACAAAAAGAAAATATACAATCTACATCAACATCATACCAGAATCTAATTTTGTATTTTCTCACGCCAGAGGCATTAAGAATCCTTAGACATTACTTGCCAACAAGTGACAATTGCGAAGAAGATGTTTTCAACGCATTCGTGTTCGTTGAAAAAGAAAGTCGAGATAGTTGTGCTCAAAACAAACAACACTAAACAAATTTTTCAGTTTATCATCTACAGAATAATTGTAAATGGAGAACACAATGTTTTGTAAGTCTATGTTACTGTATAAAGCACTACTGTATTTTATTAATTGTAGTTTTGTGGTTTTTTTTCCAACTTCGCTTTAGTCAACACGTCGGATAACTCAACACATTTCCACTTCCCCTTGGGATGTCAACTTATGCAGAGTTGACTGTATATTATTTGTTTTATATCTAAGAACATAAATTTTAAGTGAAACAGAAAAGCAGTTAAATGATATGTTGATTTCTACTTTTGTTTATAATGCATGTATAAATCAAACAAAAAAATAATAAACTTAAATGAGCTTGTAAAAATAAGATGAAAATGTATCTTAAAGAATTTTTCTGAAGTATTAACAATATCAACTGCACTTGATCTTCATCATTATGTTAAATTCACATTATTTTACAGTTCACTTTAAATTTTTAGTCAAAAACAAATAAAATTATTAGAATTAATGTAAAACATAAAACTGACACTCAAATATCTAAGTGACATTGGCAATGTTAGCTTAAGTTGCTTGTCACACATTTCAGTTCCCACTTATAGAAAATTTCAGTACACATTTTCTAAAAACAATTTTCTTCAAGTCTAGCACAGTGTTCCCAAAGTGTAATCCATGACCAGTCAATTAAAAAGTACCAGCTTATTGAAAACTTAAAAACTATAATAAAAATAATGAAACAGTACTGAATTTCTAAAATAATAAATTTGATGTTTTTGAAAGTCTCTATATTTTCTGAAAAAAAAATTGTATTATAATTAAAAAGAAATGTCATGTTCTATATCATTGCACAACAATCATCATAAATTTTGTAAGATGCTAGTTGTGATGATTATTATTTTTGCACAATGTATTTATATATTCAATAAGCCTCAAGAAAAAATAATATAATCAAATTTGAGGAAGAAAAAGTTTCAGTTATCACTCAGGAAAATTTTATAACAAAGTTTATTTCTATCATTCATTGTATACTTCAAAGAATATATTTTATCCATTGTTTTAGTATTAGTATTTGATATACTAATTTTTTATTGGTACAAACCAAATGTCAAGCTCCATATTTTCTGAAAAAAAAAAATTGTAACAGCAAAAATTCTTTTGATACTTTTAACATACATATTATAATTAAATGAAAAATAAAAAAATTTCAGCATATTGATAGAGAACATTTAACCAAAATTCTAATTATTGGATTATTTATGGGCTATTAAATAAATAAAACAGCACTTTTAAATAAGTAATCGAATTACAAAATTTGGTTTAAACATGGGTAGAGAAGCTGCCATCTTGTGCTATTATTAATAATTAATTTCGAACTAAATAAATCTAAAGTTCTGGAAGAAAAGATTAACCTGGAACAGGGCTCAAACTTATGTGCTCTGCATACTGTGCAGATGCATTACTAGTGATGTTACACAGACCTCCAAGTAATCTTCACTTCCAGACATATTATTTTAGATCAGGGGTCAGCAACCTTTTAGCAGTGTTGTGCTGAACAAAGTTATAGTGTTATTCTGAGTGCCAACATGATTCTACCAAGTTTATCATATATGTTATCAAAATTAGTCCGGTTATAACAGACTTCAAAAATGTATAATTTTGAAATTAAGTTGTTAATTAAATTATGTTCTTACGTGTGAAGCACTTGCATAACATGTAGATGGCAACACGGAGCATAAACGCATGCACTGTAATAGAAATATACAAACAAAAGATTCGTTTTTAATGTACCACAGTCTTCGCTAAACTATGACTTCAATTAAATTTGTAATTAATAATTAAAATATAGTTTTTTACTACATTTCTATTCAATCAGAGTGACAGTGAAAATTGTTCTGCATGCCATAGGTTACTGACCCCTGTTTTAGATCATACTACCATACAGATCAATTTCCAGAATCTCTAAATTAATTTACTTAACTCAAAATTAACCTTCAATCATTAATTATTAATAATAGTACAAGATGGTGGTCTAACTACCCACCTTTAAACCAAATTCTGTAATTTGATTATTTAATTCAGCAGTGCCCAAACTTTTCAATTTGCCAAGTCATTGGTAGGCAGGCCACAAATATTTTGTATATTCCATATATACTAAAAATAAGCCTATTTCTATCATTTATAAGTAAGTGATGTATCAGATATGTTTACAGGCCAGATTCAGCTTTAGCCATAGTTTTGTCACCATTGATCACCAAAGATCTAATTATTGGATTATTTGCAGTAATTAATACTTAATTACTACAAATAATCCAATAATTAGATCTTTGGTTATATTATTTACAATATCCAAATTTAAATTTATCAATATAATTTAAAAAGAACAGTCAATTTAAAAATTACCTATAAGCTTCCAATGTAATAACATAGGAGCCAGGAAGAAGTAAACGCCAGAATTCTCCCCTTTCTGTTGTAGTGATGTTGTGATCAATACCATCTACCATTACAAATGCTCTTTCGATGCCTTTTCCTGTTTTGGAGTCTGTTACAATTCCTTTTACTCCCATATGAATCTACAGAATATATATAAATATATAATGCATTATTTATATTATTTCTAGAAGACTTCACCCACACTCACTTTGCCTACTTGTTCAAAACTTTTATGACAATCCATTGATTTTCAGTGCCATCATTTCTATTTTTATTTTTTCATGACAGAAAAATGTGTCATGACAGTTTTAAGTTAAGTATTTTATATATCTATAGAATAGATGTAAACAATACTATATATTGTACATATCTATACCAGTACATATTGTACTGGTATAGAATATAACAGTACAATATGTACAGTTATATTCTACACATATTATAATTATGTACAGTACATAATATTAGAATATTGTATTGTATCATAACATTTGATGAAAATTTTATTACAAATCACCAAACTATTTAACAACTGCAGTTAATATAATGTTGTTCATTATTTTTATATATCAATTTGTAATCTTTCAAATATAATACAGGCATACCCTGCAGAACATCTTCCTGGTTAGCATTTTCTCAATAGAACCTTGTTTGGTTTTTTAACATACAAGGTATGAACTTCATAAAATGTGACTCCCACCCATGTAAAAATGAATTTATATGGGAGGGAGTCACTCCCTCCCATGTAAATTCATTTGGTTTTTATTTTTTATTTTTAGATTGTTGAAAATTTAATATCATATATTTAGTACTCAGCACATGATATTATATATGCCTTTTATTAGTTAATATTAAACAAAAAATATATTTTTCTTGTGACTTTACTCAGGACCAGTTTTTTTTAAAGAATTTCAACAACTGAACAAAGATTTAGACCTGAAATGCAATAAAAACCAACTATTCAAAATGATTAACTTTTCCATGCTCTTTTAAATATATATCCTGAATGATAAGTTCTACATTTGTCAAGTTATGAGATTTAAGAAGTACAACAATTGAATAGCTCAAGAAACTTTAATTATTTCATAAAATGCATCTTATAATACAAAGTTTTTCCATCAATACTTTCATTTAATAAAATTTTATTTTAACTTCAGTACAATAGTTTTAACAACAGTAAATGGAAAAAATCTCTGAGTTTAAAATACTATTGTCAGAAACACATTTAGACATTTTAAAAAATGTGCTATATGTCAACAAACAGGATTTGCATATGAGATGTTGCTGGCACTGTAAGAGATATCACAGTGGATTCTCAATAATCCTATATCTGAAAGCCTAAACAAACTTTATGGCATCATTAACAATAATCAATCAATTCTACAATTTACAGATATCAGAGAAACTTTTTAAAATATGTAGTAATTTATTCATTGCTTTTTGTTGTAAACTTTTTCAAACAAATCTCTATTACTGTATGTTATTTACCAAGTCATATCAAAGATTCAATTTGAATGCTGTATCATAAACATTATATATGTTAGTGTACAGTACATAAAATAGCTGTTTGTTAACAATCTTATTAACTGTTTGTGATCATAAAGCAATGTTTTAAGAATTTTAACATGATAATGTTTGGTTGTTACTCATATAGAAGTACAGTAAGACACCACTTAATGCTGCCTCGTTTAACTCTGATTCGATATAACACGGTCTGCTCGAAGCCTAAAAAACAGCTCAAAATTTACGCTGATTCAAATTATCCCAGCATTTCATTGATTTGTATATAATACGATTATTTATGAACACAAACCAAACAGAAAAAGGTGGTAATTCATCGTAGTGCTGTACTTCCCTTAAATCTATGTTTATGTGCAATTTTGGAAAAAATATAGCATCATCAATGCCATAGGCAATATCGACTTGGCTTGGCAAGAATTAACTGATAAATGCATGAACGAAGTGTGGAAGAAGTTATGGCTGAATGTATCCTATCATTGTATTGTTAGGTTGACCAAATTGTCAATCTAATCAATATAGCAGGACTAAGAAATGTAGACAAGCAGGATATTGAGGAGTTACTGCAGATTTCTGGTCGGAGCGTTACTATTGACGACCTTCAAGAACTAGCAGAACAAGGAATTCATATAGAACTGGAAAATAGAGATTCTGAAAATGAAGAACCCAGAGAATTTCTCTACAGATTTCCTTAGTAAAAGTTTGGTAACGATAACCGAAATCGGTGATCGAACCGTAGCAAATGATCCAGATTTTGAAAGGAATGCAAAAGCAAGACGAGTGTTTGGGATGCGATCTTCTATTACCGACATTTGCTCAAGAAAAGAAAAAAAGCAACAAATGAAACTACACAACTTTATTGCAATAAACAAGAATTTCAGAAAAGCCAGAACCTTTGTCACAAAAAATGAACTTTACATTTCTGTGTGCATATGTTTGTGTGTTATTTAATATATATTATTATACAAATTAATATAAAAATAACTTAAAATTAAAGTAAAATCTGTTTATTTTTGGTAGAGTTTTCCACTATCCCTATTTACTCTATGTTAAAATGACCTCATTTAACGCTGTTTCGTTTAGCACTTTGTTGTCGAGGAATGCATCCCCCATGTTAAGCGGGGTCTTACTGTATATAGTTTGTTACTTACAAATTCATTACTTACATATAACGATTTTATATTGTGTTTGTTACATTGTAAGAAACATTGAAATTGGTTTGGGTTTTGGTTTGAATTGCAATGAATTGTAATTTTTCTTATTTAAAATAGACTTCCAGCAAATGTTTTCATATGGAACATATGATTTATAAAACAGATTAATGACATTATGCAGAAAATGCAATGCCTGAATAATAATAGGATTGTATAATTAATGTAACTATAAACTAGATACAACAAAATAGTAACAGGATACAGAAATATTTATAATACAGTGGGTGATCGGTTAACGAACACGTTCGCAAAAGATTTTTATGTTCGGACAACAAACACCTCACAGAACAAACACAAGAAGAAGCGACATAAAATAACAAATGCTGATTGTTCTTCCCTTGTCTTCAGGTAACAATTCAAACCTTTTTGGAGCACGAGAGACATCGACATTGACACTCAATCCAGTATATACTGATCAGACAGTATTCCTCTGAACTTCAAAACTCTCCCTTGTAATTCCAGCCTTTTATTTTTCTGACAGAAACAATTCTTTTATAGTATTCGCAAGACTGTTGGGTGGGCACTCGTTAAGTTTTGCGTCAGTTTTTATTTTCGAAAGATGAGAATATAATAGCAAAGTAGAGAGTGGGCAGAAGATGTCCGATGTTTCTGGGCAGTATGGCTCGAACGAGTCTACAGTAGGCCTCAGTTCAATCTTATGTAAGAAAGATACTGTATAATCAAGAAGACTCGAGCAGCTAAAGGAGTAACAAAAATCACATCTGAGAAATAAAGAACATTGAAGAGCTCACAACGGAACCCGAAACTGATCTGACGACAGAAGAACGCCAAGAACTCTCGAATGAAGAACACCAAGAAACTCTGCGAGATATGTTTTCTTCTGAAAAAGAGGATTAATGCCGATATCTGCTATTAAACATCTTTCGAAGAAGTGGGAGGATGTCAGAACAGTCTTAGAATAATATCCAAACTAGGGTGAGGTTAATAGGCTTGGGGATCTCTACAATTACAATGCTATTAATTACTTCTGAAAAATCCCGAAGAAGAGAGAAAAGCAATCAACATTAGACAGATTCTTTAACCCCCACAAACAGAAAAAACATGACTAATAAAAATGCAAGACTGTATATACAGGGTGGGCCAGCGAAAACGAAACGGCAGAGTGTTCGTGTTCGTCCAAGCAAAGCGCTCGGACAGGTCGATTTTACTCTCGAGGGGACATCTTTTGCAATAAAGTTTTTGCGATTCTGAATATTAACTAAACAAACATTTTTTTTCGAAATAAATGCTTGTTTAGTTAATATCAAAATAAATGAGTTTTTAAAATTTTTTGTTGTCTGTTGTATTCAAAATCGCAAAAACTTTATTGCAAAAGATGTCCCCTCGAGAGTAAAATCGACCTGTCCGAGCGCTTTGCTTGGACGAACACGAACACTCTGCCGTTTCGTTTTCGCTGGCCCACCCTGTATATGTATTTTTATTATTACATATAAATAAATGTAATAAGGAAGTATATATTTTTTCATTTTTTGGAGTTTCCAGAATGAATTAGTCAAATTCCCTTAAAAACCTATGGTAAATCGATAATTGGTTAACAGACAATTCGGATAGCGAACAAAATCTTGGAACAGATTATGTTCGTTAACCAATCACCCACTATATTCATTCCCTCACAGTTAATTCATTCAATACACATTTATCCTCTTCTTCTACCAGTTCATTAGTAAAATATCTTGTTTGCATTTTATATATGATCATTTCCATATAGTTTTGTTATATTTGATTAGTAACAAATATTATGTCTTGTGCTATTTTTTAGTCTTAATTTATGCTTAAATTTGTATTTTTTTTTGCACTAATTAAAAATAAAACTTGTTAATAAAACTTTTTATTTTGATCACAAACACATGTTTAATTGCATAAATATATTAAAATGTCAATAAAATGTATTAAAAGGACAATAAATAAAGCTAAAAAGTAATTGTCATAGTAAAAATTATAAGTCTGCAAAAAAAAAAATAGCTGAGACTCAAAAACAATAATGAATAGCAATGTACTTAAAAAAATAAAATAACTATTTTGAAATGTAACAAAAATTTAAATTTATTAAGCATGAAATTTAATTAATAAAATAAAACACATGATATGAACTTTTATATAAATAATAAATCTTGCAATAAATTTTTAATGTTAAATTAATTCCAAATTTTTTCAATTATAAACAATAATAAACAAGAATTAGATTTATCAAAATATACTAAACTAATAAATAAAACTTTTTTGACAAACCTTTTCCATATAAGAGAGAAGAGCATTCTTGTTATTTTCCCATTCAGAAGATAATTTTTCGGCAAGTGGATATTTACAGCAGGACAATTCCAGAGTTATCTCGAAACAGTTGCTGTACACGTAATTAAAATCTTGCATTCCGCCTGATTTGAATTTGTGTGTATAAATATAGAATGTTAAATATATACAAGTAATAACATTAAAAGTCAATCTTTATTTTAGAACTCCAAAAATATGACTATCTTAAATAAAATGCAATTTACATAGCTGAGAAGATGGTTTCAAAAGAGCCAAAAATATTTTTGGTTTAATCCAGAAGTATCATTAGTCTGATTTAATATGAATATATTAAGTATTTTTGGATTTTTCAAAAAAAGAGCCTGATATTCATTATTATTTAGTTATAAGAGAGTCATTTAAAAAATAATTGATTATTGAAACATAATACATAAAAATAATATTAGATAATTTATTTATTTATTCAAATTATTATATATTTAATTATATCGACACACCTGAATTTTTTTCCGAGCGTAAATTATTTTATTTCTCAAATGTTTTCAACCTACTTATTATAGGCCATCTTCAGGCTTACGATTACCGTTCCAAAATGAAATGCAATGTTTTTCGAATACGTTTCATTTTAAATTTATATATTATATATTTATTAATTAATTCATTTATTTGTTCAAACTTCAAAACATTGTTTTTTAAAAACATTTATGATGTTTAACATCATAAATGTTTACGGTTTATCAGACTATCTGCAATACAATCATCATGTGCATGTTAAGAAAAGATATTTATTAATTAAGTATGCAAATATTTTTAATTTTTTAGTCCCCTTTGAAAACTTCTGGATCCATTACATTAGTTTCTTTTCTTTTTCCCAAAACTTCTGAAAAACTTTGTACACATTTCCAAATAAAATCCACAGGTTAAGAGATTTTCTCTCTTTCCTGCATTTACTATAATGCTTGAGAAAAATTTTCTCTAGTTAAAAATAAGATTCAGATATCAAAGTGCCAGAGAACAAACATAAAAAACTATTTTTATGAAACAATTTTAATTATTATTTATAATGGAACCTCGCTTAACGAGCACCTCGCATAACGAATGTTTTGCACAACAAGCAAAACAAACCGTAACAAAAATGACTCGCTTAACATGCTATAACAACTATACTTCTTACTGTAGACTGGATGAATTATAATTCTTTCTTCCACGAAAAACCTTGACAATCCAGTGTGTTTATACAACTGCTAACGTTTTCAACCCCTTCGGGGTCTTCATCAGGCACAGCACAAAGGTAGTTTCAAATGCCCGTGAATGGAACCAAGAAACCAAAGCGAGTTCTATTCCAATTTTTGAAATCAAAGAAATTGGAAGATAAAAATGGAACATTATGCACGAGCTATTATCTATTATCTATGCCTGCGTACTATTTACGTTCGCCGCTCTTTAAATTTAAAACAAATTAATGCAATATTAAGTTATTTGTGGGTGTGGACTTCCCTCATAGCAAAATTTCCAGGCTTGCGAGATGTTGATTGCATCCTTGTAGTTGATGCACGTGTTGTGCAAACCCGCTTTATATATCTCTATGGTCTCCAGCGTTCTGAGTTGGTCCGTGTGTTGCGACATTCTGATTATACGGGCATTTTGGAGGTCGGCAGTGATTCCCTGCTGTGTGGCATACGTTGCCAGTGTGGTAGATAGTTTATTGTTGGCAATGTCGTACCTGTGCTCTCGGAGTCACTGATGGAGGGAGCGTTTGGTCGAACCCACGTAGACCAGACTTCTATTAAATCTGTCATCCCACAGGGAAACCTCATATACGTCCGGTGCGTGTTTCATGTCCAAATTGTCCTTCCCATTTCGAAGTAAGCTGTATACTGACCGCGGTCTCCTGTAAGTTATTTTGATGTCCTGGATTGTCAAGATTTTTCGTGGAAGAAAGAATTAACATGCTATGTTTTGCATAACGAGTGACGAGGAGAGGGAAAGTCCCGATTGTATGCATGCTCCATCAGTCTGTGTTTATCACTCGTTCCACTAGCATCTTATGGTTAGTGTCACTTGTGATCACACATCTTTCCAAACTTGTGTTCACACATATTATGTATAAACATCAACAACCATCATCTGTTATAATAAACACACCAAATGATATGCCAAATTCTCGGGCAATGTAAAGGCTATAATTAAATATTATAAATTAATTAATTTGACTAGAGGTAGGCAGTTATCCAGCCATCTTGTATTAAATTTAATGACCAATTCCAAATTAAATTTTTTAAAAATTTTTAAAAATGTCTAAATAAAAAATGAATTAATTATAATTATTAAATTTAATACAAGATGGAAGCATAACTGCCTACCTCTAGTCAAATTAATTAATTTCTAATAATTATAGTACTGTTCCACTCTCTCCTGACACCAGGACTTACAAACTACAACTCTAAAAACAAACCTGTTACCAGTGTTCTTCGTAAAAATTGTCTCAAAATCGTTTCAAAACGAACCGCTTTGTTGAAGCGGTTCGTTTTGAAATCTTCTGTTCTATTTTTTCAAATCTTTCAGTTTCACCTGAAGAAGAACTTCTATAAGTTCGAAAACGTTAGTGAGACGATTTTTACAAAGAACACCGGTAACAGGTTCGTTTTTAGAGTTGTAGTTTCTAATATTTAATTATAACATTTACATATCCCAAAAATTTTGCATATTGTTTGGTTGTTTGAAACATATTTTTTCGATTTTTTTGTTTACTGCAAATCAAATTCGCATTACAGGTTGGTTAATTCCGCACTATAAGAAAAGATGAGGATGATTCACGCTCCTTTACAATGTATATTGCATAATTTTCTTTGAATAAACATTATACATAAAATATTTGAGTATTTTTTCGGCATGGAACGCATTATCGTATTTTACATTAATTTCTATGGAAAATATTGTTTTGCTTAACGAGTGTTTCGCATTACAAGTAAGATTCTGGAACAAATTATGCTCATTAAGCGAGGTTCCGCTGTATTTTTATCTTTTTACCTTTATTTTTACTTTTATTATCTATAATGTTTTTAGTTTTTATTTTTAGCATCTTTACTATTTTATTTATGCCTCTACTAAAAAAAGTTCATTAGTTTTAAAAATGTGATAAATTCAATAGAATGTTGGCAGCTCATTCCATTATAATTTATAACATATAAATAAAATTATAACTGTTAATACTCTGTTGTTTGTTTGAATGTAAATTGGATTAATGCTGGAACAGAAATTCTAAAAGTATTCATCCTAATTAAAATATTTTGCATACAGGCTTCCAAAAAACAACTTAAGTACTTTGTTTTCTGACTTATGTAAAAAACATGATTGACTGGATTTTATAATCTCTAATATTTAAACAGGTGTAGCAGGTCTTTATTGTTGTATAATATTGCATAAATGGTGGAATTTAATCCATAAATGTATCTATGCCTAACACATTTTGTAATTTTGCTACATGTTTTCAGCTCATTTATACATAATTGACAAGTGAGATGCAAGATCCTTTTAGTTTTGAATACTTTTGTTTTATTTAAAAATATTTTTAAATGTTTTTATATACTTTGTATCAAAGTCTCATCAATACGTTTACATAATTTCCTCTCTAATATCCAATCGAATGGAATGTGAATATCAATTAACTATTATATCACTAAACATAGCTAACCTAAAGATTTGAAAGCCGTCGAGTTACTCAGAAAGTATTGCTTATAAAAATTACTGTTGAACTCATAAAATTTTGTGAAAGTAAAATTTCTGTTAAGTATCAAATCACAATAGCAGCAAAAGTAATTGGTAAATCAGCAGTATTTAATAAATAGTATCTTATTGATTTTGATGTTTGATGTTAAGGAGTTTATGTAATAAAATATTATTTAAAAAATAATTATATAATATACTTTTAAATATATATAATAAAATTTCATATAGTAGAATTTGCTTATTATAATCACATTACTATGGGATACAGATAACAATATTTGGAACTTGTTAGTTCTGATAACATTAGATGACTGATATTATTATTTGTCTAGTGTTATCAGAACTAAAAAACAAAACATGCAAATTAAAATACATGTACAAAATTTCACTTATTATAATCAAATTTCATTTACTCTATGTTCAATGGGCAGAGCACTTTTTTGAATGTGTCAACCATTCCACTATAAAAGTGTGTATTTTTCAGATTTTTCACAAAAAAGAGAAAAAAGTTTTTTCCCTCAGTAAAGTTTCCATTCAAATTTGTGGAGTATTTTTTGCTCGAGTGTGGCTATTGTAATTTTGATATGACGACTCGGTCATAGCAAACAAATTTTGAGGCAAAACTTTAGACATCCTCGATCTCAATTTACAGAAATCCTGCTTTATGAAAGAAGACAACCATATTAAAATGTCTTTTGATCTTTTGATCCAGCTTCATGGGTCAAGTCATTCAATTTAAGAATTCTTAAATTGAGAAACATGTAAATCCTTTTCTCACATGTCTAGTTTTAAAAGACTCTACCCATGAAAATGGATCGAGAGACCTAGTGACAATACTAGGTCTCTCGATCCATCTCTCGTGAAAGTTTATAAGTATTTTAATGGAATTAAAGCAGAATTTTCATACATAACCAAATATTCCAGCCTTAAAAAAACAATTCAAAAAATCAAATGCACCAATATCAAGTTGCATATTCAACTTACCAGAAACATCATACCATTCTGCACCATTCACAACACCACCTTCGAAACTGTCATCTAAGCATACGTTGCCACTGTGCATGTTGGGATGGGCTAACGCGTAGACTTCGGCCAGATGTCTAAAGACTTTGTCGTCGGGAGACACGCTCTTTGCTCCGGACACGCGGTGAGAGACGGAGTCGTCGTAGGGATAACTAGCCACGACGGAACCACCGTGCAGATTAGCGGACAGGACGAACGGATTCTCCACAATCCACGTCATGACGGCCAGAGTCTCCGGCTCCCTGCCACGGTCTAAGGGGACCGTGCGATTAAACTGATCCGGGAAATTTCTGTTCAAATCCACGCCGTGGGCATTCTCCCTGCCGGAATTTATTCCGGCACCGTAACAATCTCCTTCCACCGCCGCCTCGAATCCGTCGGGATTCACGGAAGGCATCAGGTGAATGTCCGTCGCGTCGATCAGACGGGTCACTCTCTCGTCCTTATTATAGTTTTCCACTAGATACTTTGCCAAAAGTACCAGCAAGTGTCTACCCAGGGCCTCGTTGCCATGCATATTGGCCACGTATTTGAACATGGGTTTTCCCAAATCTCGGAATTTCGGATTCCGAGCGATCTTGATGACAAATAGATCTCTACCTTGAACGCTTTTCCCGACACTATATACGTCCGTCAAATTAGGATGTTCCGAGTGTAATTTTTGTACAAATTCGGACAGTTCCGTATAATTTAAGTATTTAGAAATTTTAGAATAGTCGGCAATATCCAACTCACTTCCCAACGAAATCCTTAAAAGTAAACTGACAATTATGCCACACACACACCTCGCCATTTTGTATACTTCCGGTAGGAGTATGGCGAGAGTGTAGCGGAAAATGACGTCACGAGCAGCTATCGCTACACGTCGCTGCATTCCATGTTTTCCGTTATTCAGCGAGACGTCAGCGCAGCGACAAAACTCGTGCCACTTGCTTGCCGCCCTCTGGCGGTGAAGTTAGGCGTTAGCTACGTTGGCTATTTGGCCCCGTGTAGTTGTTTTTCCAGGTATGCGAGTGGAGTTGGTAGGAGAAACAGATGGCGATCTCAAGTTTAGCTCGCTTGCAGCGCCATCTCAAAACGCTTACAAAATTTCATTAGCGAGGTTGAGGAGTGCTAGCTTTTCGCTAAAACAATGAGTGAAGTATGGCGGCACCATGTTTGAAGGTTTTAATTGAATTAGAAGATCAAAATTTTCTTTTAAATATGGATGAAAGAACTTATGACAGTTTACGAACAGCTAAAAATAAACATATTTTTAACTTTTTCCTATCTGAAAGACTGACAGACGTAATTGTCTTTTCGTCTTCGTATCTGACATAAGAAGACGAAAAGACAATTTGTATCTTGATTTTAGATATCAAGTAATAATATAACAATTAGCATTATATAACCCACATGTCGAAACTTTCAGCAAAACCATTATATATATATATTTCATTTTTTATTACCTATATTTTATAATGCAATCTACGGCATATTTGTACTCGCAGCACATTGTTTTGTGAATCTTTATAATTTATCACTATTGCTTGTTAAAGATTTTGTGAATGAAAGTAACTAATTATTTACAGAGTATAATTTTGTTTTAAAACTAGTAAATGTTTCATATTTTCATTAGAAATAGCAACCAATATCAAAATTTATTTTAAAGAACTCCAGACATCATTCAGCGCAGCTTAATTTAGGCACGATGTCACGAACATAGCCAGATATTTTGGACCTATCTTTCCGATATTCCTCGTTGGAATCGATTGCAGCTATTAAAGACGAGTCTTGGAGCTCATCGTAGTCATTTTTTAAAAAGCTAGAATTGGGATTTATAACAGATTCCGAACAAATACTCTAAACATTTATAATAGATGCTGTGAAAACGCGATCCATTTTTATTAGCGGAGTGCTAGCTGTTGTGTTCTTCTAACATGTCAGCAGGAAGTTAAATATTTCACATATAGCAGTAGGGTTTCTCAAACGGAATCCCGGTTGTTTTTTTAACCCGGGAAATCCCGCAAATTTCTTAAAAATTCACTTTTTTCTTATTTTGTGTTAAAGTTGAGGAAATTTTGCAAATAGAAAGTATAATTAACTCGTAAACTGTCAGAATACATTTGTATTCTGACAGTTTACGAGAATACTCTAAGATTAATGGAATACTCTAAGATTAAACATAGAACAAGTCAAAAGTTATATATACATAAGGACATAGCTGAATTAAAAAAGAAATTTCTTTTAGCGGGCTACCCGCAACGACTATTAAATAAATGGGAAATTAAATTAAATACTCCAAAAATACCACATAACAATGAACAAGCAAATAATACGAAGTATACTGCTTTCCCATATATCAAAGGCCTATACGAAGAAATTAACAAAAAAATCAAAAAACTAGACTTTAAACTTGCACCGTCATACCAAAAACTGTCTAACAGATTAAAACACCTCAACCCATTGAAAAACCAACAAGCAATAACTGAAGCTAAAAACGTAGTATATAAGATCCCTTGTACTTGTAATAATAATAAGCACTATATAGGAGAAACAAAAAGAAAATTGGGAGTCAGATTAAAAGAACATATAGCCGACTTGAAATATCATAGAATAAATTCCGTTTTTCATGACCATTGTACTTTAAACGGTTGCAAAATAGATAAAGATAATGTAGAAATCCTTCATAAAGAAAAAGAAACATATAAAAGAAAGTTTAAAGAAAGCATTGAAATTATAAAAAGTAAGAAATGTATAAATAAAAACTTTAGTATAAAAATAAACGAAAATTGGCTCAGCATATTATAAATTGGAACTAAGTAAATTATTTCTATATAAACTAAAAAGTAAATTATTTTTATGTAAAATATTAAAATAAAAATTAATGCCTATAAACAGAAGATTGCCACGAGGTGGCCCATCTACCACATCACTATGTAAATGAATAGAGTCATACGCAACAAAACCAATAAGAATTCGTTTGTACAACAGAATCTCTGGCCTCGATGAAAAAAGATCGACTAGATGATAAAAAATTAATTAATGTACAGAGAGGTTTTAAAACAATTTTATGTTTGCAAAAATCTGTGATTTAAAGTTGGCTGAAGAGGGGCGTCAACAGCCCGAAACGTGTACAAAACTTAATACACGTATCAACTGAGGAAAACTTAGTGATGAAATTTGCCATGTGTCCGAGAAAATACACCATATAGTTTGTGTTCAAGTTGCAAAACATTTGTATTTATTAATTTTAAACCTACTTATTAGTTTTTCAAATTTTGCTGGTTATGGCGTGTCACAAATGGTCAATAATCAATACGTAGCTTATTTGTGGCAGGACTAAAAATTCTTTACTTGTCGGAACCGTAATATCGGGAATAATTGCGCTTACGCAGTCTTAATTTTTAACCGTGCCCGGTAGCTTCGATAATTGCGTAACGCCAGGTTGTGCAAATTGGGCAAGGATACAAACGAGTACGAAGTCTGCAAGTACGAAGTTTTTCTTCGTAAACCCGATTATTAAAGACAAACGAACTGCCAAATTATTGGGCTATAAGCTTGATGTTTCTATTAAAGCAGCCGAGGTAGACAAATCGAGAATACTAGAGAGCAAAGAAGTACTACAATCTCGAAAACAAACTAGAAATCTTCCAGGTTACGGGTGAAAAAAACGACATTTGTCTTCTCTTAAATGCATTAAAGACAATTCCAACCACACGAATTGAATCGGAAAAAGCATTCTCGGTAGCAGGTTTTCCATTAGTTAAATAAGAACAAGATCGACTGATTGGAGTATTGACCATCTTTGCTTTTTAAAATCTTATAAAAATTTACAATATTTTGTATTACGTTTTATTTAAAAACGAAAGTTACTTTTTAAGTTAGAAGTTTGATCTAAGTTCATTTTTTAAATTTCCAACTCAATTCAAAGTCATTTTTTGTTGTTGTATGCAGTTTCCAGCAAATTTTAATAAATTTTTTCTATTTGTGAAAATTTCTACATAATTCAAAGGTAATTTTTAATATATATCTTACACAGCATTATTAATATGATTTTGGAGGTTGCGGAACGTATTAAATTACTTTAAAAAGTTAAAACATAATTATATCATTTGATTTGAAGATATTTTGTGTATCTTAAAAATAATTAATTCTATCCTGGGATTTCCCGGGATTCCGGGAAACAGTTCACTTTTATCCCGGAATCCCGGGACAAGCAAAAGACCGGGAAATAAGAATCACTAGCCAACAGATAGCAAGCGCTACGCTGAATAAGGGAAAACGTGGATTATAGTTTACAAACGCTTTCCGCTCGAACTAAACACGGATGACGTAATCTATCCTTTAATTCCAATTACAGCCGAAAGTAGTGCTTTAGCTAAAAAACTACAATATTAAAAAAAGAGATACAACGAATCGAGCATTTATTTCCAAAAATGTCAGCAAATGTAGCAAACTTCGACGTTTTTATTTTTACAGCATAATATCTACTATATAAAGCTGATAAAATGAACTCTCTCTTTGTCACAAAATGCCAAAAACGGCCACTAGGGGCGCTCCTAGCTATTATTTAAATTAACAATATAAATTATTTTATATTTTACAGTATCATATTCAGTACATTATTTGATCACATCTAATTTAGTATGATACTCAGTATCATACTAAATTACAAATAATAATACATCAGTATTATTATTTGTAATTTAGTATGCTCTGATGCCTGCATCGGGCTTTTCGACTTGGCGTATTACATACACAAGCGTCCATGGGTGCGTTCGTTAATAGCGGTTGCTCTGCGTCTCCGCTACTATGGAAGTGCACTGCACTGCTGTTTGTAGATATTTAGGCGAAAGACAGAAAGATGGCGGCGCCCGCACAATCGATAGTATCGTGATGGAAGATTCTATAATTCTAAAATATGAGCTTTTAAAGGCAAAAGAATGGTCCCAATTGTAAAATTTAACCATAAAATGGATTATTTCTTCAAAGGGCATTCAAAATAGCCACGAAAAAAATTAGAATTCCGGCTACCATTCGAAAAAAATTCGAAAAGACATTTAGGGGCCCCTCCATAAATTACGTAAGGGTGATTTCGGCCATTCCAGACCCCTACCCACCCGTGTAAGAAACCTTAAGATTTTCTTTGATCCCCCCTCCCCTTCCCTTCCCATCTTACGTAATATTTAGGCATGATTTTATACAAAGATTTTAACAAAAATAAATATTTTTATGAAACTCTTTAAACCTTAGGTCCAATATATATAAATATCAGTTAGTTAATTAATATGTACTATTATTTATAAAAGACTTTATGTGAACAAATTTAAAAATATAAAAATTTAATGAATTCGAATGAACAATTTATTTTAAGAATGTTTTTTTTAAAATTATTAACAATATTATTATTATCATTAATCAACGTCATAATATTCATTTTTATGTTAATTTTCACAAAAGGACGCAAAAACTTTAACAGATCCACTAGATCAGTGGTTCCCAACCTTTTTTTAATCGCGACCCCCTTTCGCATCAGTCATATTTGATCAATAAAACAAAAAATAAAAGGTTTGACAAAATATATTTTAGGACTTAACAATAGTGATGATATTTTTTATTAAGTTTTAATTATTAATGTGATGATTGAGCTTGCATCAGTTTAACTTCGGACTATAAAGCTAGTGGAAGGAACGCCGAAACTAGATTGAGGAGCCTCTAGTGGCGACGCCAAGTAACAGAATCGGGGCTACAAAGCACCACTAAAAGTATGAAATGGCCGAAATGGCCTTGTTAACGGAGGTCTCAACTATACCCAGCTAGTTTGCGACAGTCGAATTTCACCAGGCATAAGGAGAGGTGCGGGCGTCGCACAGTGGGGCCGATTCCCAAAACGCTGGCCAAAAGTCGAAAAATAAAGTTTAAGTTCCGATAATTTCTAGTCGTGGGTTAGGTTGGGTAAGAGTCCGAAGGTCGAATTCTAGCCTTTATTGCCTTCTATCCTTTATATTTGCTATTGTAGTTCAGTTGAAAGTAGACCCTCAATCGAGCTAGACGCGTCGTGCAGTAAGCAAAGATTTCTACGCTACATTCAAGAGGGCGCCAAATTTCTAAAAATCAATCGATTTTAAATTTAAAAAATGGAATCGGCAGCTGCAAGTAAGCAGAATATCATTATGTAACACAAAATTAATAATAATAGTTTATGTGATAACAGTAAACGAATGATTTGTACGAAAATGAACGGAAGATTACAACGGAAAATTTTAAACACGTAGAGAAAACTTCATAAATTCTGTAGAGTTCTGCGACTGGACAGATCGCATGTTATGAATGGAACTATTATTGAATGAAAGAAATTAAAACTAGCTGCAAGGGCGTCGCCAGAGGGGCAGTTGCCCCTCCCTAGACATGCGAAAAAAAATTATTTAAATGCTAAGTCATTTATTGCCCGATTTATAATTCCCGCGCGAAAAACCCAAGATGATTATGTTTTAATTAAAATAATCTTCTTAAGCTTCTTAAAATTTATGAATCGTTTTTATTTTACCTACATACAATTCATATCCTCTATCAATTTATATCATCTTGCCCCCCTTGCCCATTGGCTGGCGACGCCCTTGACTAGCTGCAATTGTGTCATTGGTGCGAGTTATTGCAATGTAAAACATAGCTTTCTGAATTTTGTACATTAACGACGCGGAATGTTTCGCTCTTTTTCTTGAACTTGTCTGCGGTCAGACGACCAAAAAACAAACGCTAGACTGGTATGGAAAAATCCAAGGCCGTCATCTCGTTTTTGTAGACCAATTAGGATACAATTTTTTCACGAGAGTCCTGAAGTCACTCGTGATGAAATGGAGTATATTAAACAGCAAGAGAACAATCTTGTCCCTTTCGAAAAATCATAGATGGAAATGAAATAACAGTTTCTTACCGACTTGCTTTCACCGTGATAGACGGTAAAGTTTGTAATGTTATAACGCATAATGTCTACTCAACGATGCTATTTATGCAAAGCAACTTCAAAAGACTTTTACAATATCGATGCAATTCTAGAAAGGTCTCTGAAGATCAATTACAGTTTGGATTATCAGCTTTGCATGCATGGATACGGTGTTTTGAATGTTGTTTGCATGTAGCATGTAAGCTTGAAATCAAATAGTGGCAAGCGCGTAGTGATAAAGAAAAGGAACAAATAAAAATTCGAAAAACGAATATACAGAAGGGTTTCAGCGATTTTAAAGTTGAATCATCTGATTGTGAATCAAATTATTCTTCAGATGACGATGCATGAACTTTTAATAAACCGATTGTATGTTTTATCCCAGGGATGGCGAACCTTTTTGAGTCCGCGTGCCATATTGTAAGAATACTTAGCTTTAAAGAGGTTAACGCGTGCCAAAGTCTTAGCCTTCGAATAATGATATTTAAAAAAATTAAAAGAATACGCTTTAATTCGAATAAATGTAAAAAATCTAATTGAAAAAAGGATGGTCAGGTGATAAACAGAAAGGATGATTGAAAAAGACAGAAATCATATGATACATTACGTGCCAGATGATTTCTCCGACGTGCCACTTTGGACACGCGTGCCATAGGTTCGCCACCCGTTTTATCCTATTATACAGATGTATTTTGTACTTTTTTCTATAAAAGTGGTTCATGTTAAATCCGCAATTTTGTTTTTTTTTTTTTTTTTTAATTTTGACTTCGGATTCGTGATCAGCGATGCCGAAAACCCCCGAGCACTGACTTTCAGCCAAATTTATAACGCTTTTGACTTTTGACCAGCTTTTTGGGATTTGGCCCCACTGTGCGCCGGCTGCCCACTGATTACGTCGCATACCTCGCGTGTTGCCAAGCATAAATACATTATTAACATTAAGGCGACCCCCTTGTAGGTCGCGACCCACCGGTTGGGAACCGTTGCACTAGATAGTGCACGTGTAAACAGAAACGTCATACAAAATAAAACAAAAGAGAATAGAGAAAAACCACATTCCGTTGCCATATTGATTACATCTTGGCTAAGGCCAAGAAAATAAACTACATGCTGCTAAAATGTGCTAGGTGCACACCTGGGGACTAAATCATAAAGTTTATAAAACTCTATATAATGAGGCAATACAACTAATACTACTTTACGCGGGCTCTAGCTGGGATCATGTAACTAGTAAAAATTCAGTAGCAAGTAAATTACTCTCTTTTCAAAGATAGTTTGCCATCAGAATTTCAAAGTGCTGCAGAACTGTTTCTACTAATGCCTCTCTGATACTAGCAGAGCTCCTTCCTTTGCCACTATATATTGTAGAAAGGTTCTGAACTACTACATCAGAACTACAAACATCAAGGCTCAACAACGGTCTCTACTCCTATCTATGGCTGTTCATATGCTACCACATTGCAATTACCTTACTATCTCTGATCATCACCCTGTAAACAAGGTTATCCCTAGGGTACATTTGGGGTCATCTGCTTTCTCCATGGATAACCATGCAGACATTAATATCTACTCAGATGGGTCTAAAAGCTCCCTTCATGTTGGCTCAAGTATCTGTATCTTCCTCAAAACTGACATACTTTGCCCAAAATATGTTAGAAGATACAGATACCCAAATATCTCCGTCTATCAAGCTGAAGATGCTGTCTACCAAGCTGTTCAGTAGGCCAATTCACTACCAAACAAAACTCTATCAACATTTACAGTGATTTTCAGTCTGTCCTAAAAGTTCTATTAAATTCCAATTGCAATAGCAATAAAATCACATATATCTAGCACCATATTCAAAATCTTGTAAATAAGATAACTTTTATATTTGTTTCTGGCCATGGTGGCATTACTAGGATATGAAAAAAACAACTTTGAGGCTAAGTCAGCTGCAAAGGACACTGATTTGGACTACACTCACATCCCTCTCATGCAGCAGCCTTAAAAATTATATTTATGACAACGCTATGCAAAAGTGGAATAACTGATAGAATAGTAAGACTTTATTTTCCTAAATTTGAATGCAGGATCTCATCACCACTTAGAGATTTAACGTTTGCTACTGCTCAACTACTTACTGAGCATGATAATTTTAGAAGCTACCTGGCGATGTATAACCGGGCAGAAACTGCCTCTTGCTTTTTCTCTACAGAAAACCTAGACACCGTTGACCATATGATCTATCATTGTCCAATTTATGATCAAGATAGACTTATTCTGAAATTAGAAATTGTTATGCTTGGTTTCAGGTGGCCATGTTCACTCAGCATGCTTGTTCAGAAGTCATTATTTGATGCTCTTTGCAATTATGTTCAAAAAATATGGAAGAAAAGACTTTCTAATTTTACATTTTAGTTTTCACTAAAAGCCAAATACTAATTCTATGTTTATTTTGTATCATGTATTTTGGTTTATGTATTCTTAGTGTTATACACCCATAGGAATGGTTCACTTATTCTAAAAAAAAAAAAGAGAGAGAGAGAGAGAGAAACCACTACACGGCCTTTCTCCCATTATAAAAAATGTGTAGTGTGAGATTCTGCTAGCGTTATTATTCTATTACGTCACACGAGATGGCGTTAGTACAACGAGAGTTCTTAACAGAAACCGCCAAATTGAAGCAAAATTCAAAACTCCACTCAACGAGATCAAAAAGTAAAAATAAGAATATTACGTAAGACGAGATCTATTACCCCCTACCCGAGTATGAAATCGTAAGAAATCCTTGACCTCCACCCACCCCAAAATGCCTTACGTAATTTATGGACGGCCCCTTACATCACTGCATGCGCTAACTTGCGCTTTACAACTTCTGAATTTTCATTCATAAAACCACATAGTTTCGTTTCCGGGTCCACTATCTGTGCCATGGAGGACGTCCGGTTGCTTTCCACCATAAATAACTGCTACAAGCGGCCGTTTTTGCCGTTCGAAGGCGCGCACTCCGACCGGAATTTAGGAACGCGTTCCGCAGGAATTTTTAAATGGATGTCGCTTGCGCAGAGTTACGCGGAGGAATAAAAGAACGCACCCCATTTTGCTTCATGCGTAAATGCTGCTTTTCGTCGCTGCAGCGACCCAAAGACTATATACTACAAGGATAGCCAGATCCCTATTCTACAATGTTAGCCAGGAATGCGAAGTTAGTGACGTCAGCACGAGACCTGACCTCTTTGTTTACGTATAGCAGCGTGTGCACATGTTCAGTTTTCGCTTTAATATTCGTTCAATTTTGTTATTAACGAAGTGAAAATATGGAACAAAATATCAGGCATTGTGTGTAAAAAAAGGACATTCTTTCACTGGTAAGGATTGTGCACGTAAGTGGAGAAATTTAATGGGGACTTATAGAAAAAATGTAGACAAAGCAAGAAAATCTGGTGAAAGCAGCATTACTTGGCCTTATTTTGAGACCTTTACAATGACTTGGAAAAAAATGTAACAATGTACTGTACCTCCTGATAACTATTTACAATCAAACCACTCTTCAGCTACTTTCCCAGACTTGTCTTCTGTGGAATCTTCCAATCATTCTGTACTCTCTTCTGTTCTTTCACAGTCCTCTGCATCCTCTCCTACCTCTACCCCTTCACAGTCTCTTTTTGTACTCTCTTCATCCTGCTCTAATATATCATCTGAAAATTATAACCCTTTTCTCCTTGACTCATCAGAAAACATTTCAAGACCCCCGAAAAAAAAAAGAAAGCAAGACATATCTGCAATGGCACCAGCTTGGTTTGTCGAAGAAATGAATCTGATCAAAACGTGGCTGAAATGAAGATGCTAGAGGAAAGAAGAGTACAAGATTGGAGAATTTAACAGGAGTAATAAAACAGCTTGTAAGAAGAAAATAACATAATCATGTTTTAAGATTTATATATTTATTAAAATTAAATTTACAGAATTTTTGCTTTATAAATTTATAAAAAAAATACATTGTATTACAATATTTAAAACAAACTAATTTCTGCTTAATAATGAAAGCTGATAATGCATACCTCATCAGCTATCCTTGCTCGTTTTGTGAATCCAGTTTCATAGTGTGGCAATGAGTCCTCGGAATTATCTGAACACATTTCTTCATAGTTATTATCAATTTCTGGTGGACGACCATTATTATATATAATACACAAATTGTGTATAACACATGCTGAAGTAATTGCAACAGGCACAAGCTTCTTTCTTAAAATATTTATATATTTTAAGAAAGAAAAAATCTGTCTCCTCATACGGCCAAAGAGATGACCAAATTCCTGCTCAATAACATCTCAAAATGAGCTTAAAACTTCGTTATAGATTTTTTTTCTTTTCTTTCAAGATGTCCATTGTCTCTAAAAGGTGTAAGATGGTGTCTGCTAAGTGGATAAGTGCAGTCAACTAAAATACGTGAATCATTTGGTAAAAGGTTTGGATCATTAGCAATGGCTTGCACAATTGGAGAGTTAAGGTATACTCTAGCATCATTTTGCAATCCTGGCTGTCCTGCAAATATGTCAATAAATTTTAAATCTGCATTGCAAATGGATTGCAAAATCACACTTGCCACTTCTTTTCTATTAATGTGAGCATTCTTCTCATGTTTTCTTACAGAAAACAGAATGTGTGTTCCATCAATACAGCCAAGTGTATTGGGAAAACTATTAGCTTTTAAATCAACAAAATCCTTAATTGCTTTTTGGGCTACTTCACCATTTGGCTATTTTATGATTAGTGGAGCAAGTTCTAGTAGTCGACGACAAAACTTCGTGAACTCGGTGTTTGCATGATTTTGGAACATTCCAAATTGATCTGTACACCACAGAAACTCTCTTGGTTTCCTAATAACCACAGAGACATGAGCAATATATTTTCTTTTGGTGTATATGGTTTTCTAATAGATATTTTCACTGGTAGCATTTTCATCAGAATCTGAAAAGAATAAAATCATGTACTGTATATTCATACTTAACTGTGTAGTTTGTGTAAGATATGGTAAAATATAAAGGATCAGGACATGCAGTTTCTTGCGAACAAAATGACATTATGGAAAACACTTAAAAAAAAATAGTCATAAAAATATTAAATAACAATATATTATCTTGAAATCGGCTAAAGAAATTTAAGAATTCCAATGAAATAATATCATTAATTTGGCTTAAAATTATAATTTCAATAGTATCTTTTATCATATTTCAACTTCACCAGTATCTGAATCAAATAGCCAATAGGCAATTCGATTAGATATTCTGTTTCAGCCAAAATTTCATACAAACATTATGGACATACTTAACATTGTTTTTTTTTAAAATAAGTTTTCAACAGAAAGGCCCATGAACATATGAAAATAGGTGACCAAACCGAAAAGAAAATATAATTTCCCTCCCTAATCTGAATATCTTGATAAAAATTTGTGCAGCTTAACAAGCTAAATCACAATGTACTTTCACTTACCTCGACTGTTACTGATAACATGCAAAAATGGCTTTTAAAGATTTCATTTGAATACTGTGGTAAGATATCGTGAATGTAACCAACAATTTTTGGATGCTTCATTGTTGGGAATCAGTGATCGCCAATGACAAAATAAATCATCATTTCCTTGTTTTCTTATAAACAACATCAAACTTAATGGCTTTTCTTCTAATAATATTGAACAAACACATGTAAATATAGCAGAAAGAGAATCATTGTTTATATCAGCCATTTTGAGATAGCTCTTTCTCCAGCAAAAGTGTTTTAAACGTCAGCAGCAAAAACGTCACTTCCAGTAGCAACTGCTCAACACACTCCTGAATAAAAGAACGCAGGGAATATGCTGTACTGGACAAATATGTTAACTTTCCACTGAAAAAGCTAGTTCACACTATATATAATAAAATAGCCTTTCCAGTTCTGGTACTCTCCTTTTTTATTGCATTACTTTCTAACAACTACCATGCAGAAGTTTGCTAGTCAAATCCAAAATCAGAGCAGAAAAGAAAAACTATATATTTTTGGATACAGAATTTGATTCTCACCACTGTTTAGCAGAACCACAACAATCAAGCAAGTGACCAATTACAGGCAAATTGTTTTCCATGAAGGCCAATATTTGCTGTACTTCTTGTTCTTGTCTTAGAGCTATGCAGGCCAAGACAGTATAATAGTGGAGCTCCCACCAGACTTGGCTAGAGAGAAAATTTACATTTGGAAGAAGCCAGAAGAGATCAAAGTATACATTTGGAAGAGAAAATAATGTTGGTAAATGGACAGAAAAAAAAACAATAGAGACAAATTTAATAGTTCTTTTTCAAAAAATTTATTTAAAATATTTACAAATGCAGGAACAAAAGAAGATCCACCAAGGAAGAGAAGAATGTCCTTCATACCTCTGGAGCCACCTTTAAAATATCAAATGTAATTATTAATTGTAAGTAGTATTTAATGGCATGAAGAATTTGTAAAATTTACCTTATCTGAAAGAGCATTCTTGGGTGATCTATATCTTCCACGGATGAGAGCAAAGCACAGGAGAGTGACCACAGTGACAAAAAGGAAAAGACTTGTGTGCATCAGATGCAGATTCACAAGTGAACGGTCTCTCTGAAAATAAATGAAAATTATTCTAGCTCAGCCAAGGCATTTTGTTCAGCAATAAACATTAGTTTTAATTCCATCCAGGTTAAATTTTAAAAAATATATTTAGGTTTATGTAGCTCATTTTTGGAAGTTCTGACAAAATATTAAAATAATAATAAATCTTTAAAACAATAATATAGTGAGTGATCGATTAACGAACGTAATCCGTTCCAACACTTTGTTTGCTATCCGAATTGTTCATTAACCAATTATCGATTTACCATAGATTTTTATGGGAATTTGATTAATTCGTTCTGGAGACCCCAAAAAATAAAAATATATATACTTTCTTACTATGTTTATTTATATGTAATATATAAAAATACATATATACAGTCTTGCATTTTTATTAGTCGTGCAGGATTTTTAAGAATTAATTAATAGCATTGTAATTGTAGAGATCCCCAAGCCTATTAACCTCGACCTGGTTTGGATGCCATTCTAAGACCATTGTTCTGACATCCTCCCACTTCTTTAAAAGATGTTTAATAGCAGATATTGGCATTAATCCTCTTTTTCAGAAGAAAACATATCTCGCAGAGTTTCTTGGTGTTCTTCATTCGAGAGTTCTTGGCGTTCTTCTGTCGTCAGATCAGTTTCGGGTTCCGTTGTGAGCTCTTCAATGTTCTTTATTTCTCAGATGTGATTTTTGTTACTCCTTTAGCTGCTCGAGTCTTCTTGATTATACAGTATCTTTCTTACATAAGATTGAACTGAGGCCTACTGTAGACCCGTTCGAGCCATACTGCCCAGAAACATCGGACATCTTCTGCCCACTCTCTACTTTGCTATTATACTCTCATCTTTCGAAAATAAAAGCCACTAAAACTTAAACGAGTGCCCATCCAACAGTCTTGCGAATACTATAAAAGAATTGTTCCTTTCAGAAAAATAAAAGGCTGGAATTACAAGGGAGAGTTTTGAAGTTCAGAGGAATACTATCTGATCAGTATATACTGGGTTGAGGGTCGATGTCAACATCTCCTGCGTTCCGAAAATTGTTGCCTGAAGACAAGGGAAGACCAATCAACATTCATTATTTTACATTGCTTCTTCTCATGTTTGTTCTGTGAAGTGTTCATTATCCGAACACAAAAATCTTTTGCGAAAGTGTTTGTTAACCAATCACCCACTGTATTAATTAAACAGTTAGTAATGCCTTTCAAGTGAATAAAGAATAAAACTAAGTAACAACTTTAAAATAAAACAAGTTATAACCAATTATTTTGACTAATTTTGACATCTAGATTTGTTTTTTAATACTATTAACATATAAAGTAAAAATTATCTAGCAGAATTTACAACTGTTTACTTTGTATACTAACAAGTAAGTTTAGCACAAGAAATCCATTCCTATAGCTTAAGTTTAGAAATAGTATTTGACTTGATGTTTTCTTCTATTTAGATTTGGGGAAAAAGTTCTCTTAGTAAAGTATCATTAGAAATACCAAAACTACAGATAATGCTTGGAAAAGGAAAATTGTATTTGCATAACCAACTCAGAGATGTAAAAAATATTAATAAAAGCTTCTCACCACACCAGGTTGTATAAAACAAAACACACTCTATAACCAATAACTGGCATGAAATATCCAAAACTGGCAAATGTTTTCAATGCCCCTCCTGGGCTCTTTCTCAGGCTAAATTTGTTTTTCGTTGGAACTGGATTCTTTCATTCAAATGTTTTTAAATAAGAACGTGCTCTGCTTCCTAAAGCTCAAATATGGAAGGAATCCACGTGCCGCTTCAAAATTAATTTTCTTTTTGACCAATGGGGATATATGATATGTACAACTTATAATAATTACATGTATCATTTATCAATTTATGATTTATCTTCTAATAAATATTGTCAAGCCGTTGAGAGAGTATTTCTGAACAAGTTCAGAACAAACAGTTTACAAAATAGTTATACTGTCAGAAATAGCATTTTAGAAATCAAGAAATTTAACAAGAATCATGCAATTCTACTAACTGAATGAATAGTGGATGCATTCCTGGCCCCTATTTGGGCTATTTCAATTTTTAGTCATTCTTAAACTTGCCTTAATAAATAGGTAAAACCAAAATTTTGTTTGAGTCAAAATTTAGCCTTGACATTGACATATACCTAGAAAATCCTATTTCATTATTTTCCTGCTATTGCAATGCAGCCAACTTGGAAACAAATTTCAAACCTTTGATGGATTAAGTTATTGAGATTTTTATGCATGTCAACTTTGAAAAGAATAGAAATTAAAAATTAGCACAAGCATACTGTGCCATAGTTTAATAGTTTGAAAAAACTTTACACTTTGACCTGTCGACCTTTTTCATTTTAAAAAGTTTATTAAGTTTTTACAATATATGAAAATAAGCAAAAAACAAAAATCAAGAAAAAATACAAAAAGGAAAAAGCTTTTTTAAGCTTCCTTTAAAACGTTTATAATTGCTTAACTCTCATTTCATTGGGTAGACCAATTACAAAATCTTATTAACTGAAACAAAGGTGCTGTTTGGCCCATTGCTAGATTAATTTCTAGTGACAAATAGTTAGTTTTCATTTTAGAACTGTAGTTTGTTGATCTACGATAGACTAAATTGAAAAGCAAACAGTCAGTTTTTTGTTGCTTAAGTAACTTAAAACTGTCCAAGACTAGTCATTTTTTATATAAAGTTGATATTGTATCTATTTTATGTTGAATATAATAAGGTAGACACAATCATTATAGTACAAATTATCAATTGATCTGATAAAATGGTTTTGTCGTATTTACAATTTATTTAAATTATAATATAAACAGGAACCCCAGATTAATTTTCTATATTTAAGTTTAATTTCAAACTTTCAATACAAGTATGGTAAAGACCTTTAATTAAATTAAAATTTAAGAATGGCCGTAGTCTTTTTCATTATTCCAGTGAACTTGGCCAACACTAAAATAAACTATTTATGTGCAGATTCTGTCAAAATTTATAATCTATCTTAATGCCTAGGTAGTGTAAGTTATTGTTAATAATTTCCTTATTTATTTATTTTGAAACTGATTATCATATATGCTTATTTTTGTTTGTACAACACAGAAATTTAGTCTTACCAGTGTTAATGCACAGATTATTAATTTTCAGATATTCAGTTAATTTTTTAATATATTGTTTACATTATCTTGAATAACCCTTGTATTTGAGTCTAAGTATGATGTTACAATATTATCTGCATACATTATAAGGTTGGTTTCTGGTAGAAATTCAAACAGGTCATTAACATAAATAGTAAACAATAACGGACCTAAAAGAACCTTGAGAGACTCCTTTGTTAGATGTAAATGAATTTGTAATAGAGTTGTTTACTTTGACTCCCATAAATATTTGCACAGTCAAAAACAAACTGTTACACAAATACTTAAAACTCAAAAAATAGGAAGTTTCCTTAAGCGCAAGATGTATGGATATGAATGAGAAAATTTTGGTTATTTATAAAATTATTAATTGAATTTTGTATACATTTAGCAAAAACAATAAAGATTTTTCTTTACTTATCTGTTTCAATTTACTCTTTAATTTCATAATTGAAAATGTAAATCAGAATTAATTTATAATCTCTGAAATATTATTTCTTGAAAATTATAGTATAATATCTTTGATATTTCACAATGGTTTTCTTATGGAAAATTATATTTCCATAGTAATTAAATAATTAATACAAAATAATTTGCTATTAGAGGTAGGAGTTAGGTGCCATTTCATAACTAGATTAATAATTATAGTATACCTCCATCTGGAAAACCATAGATGTCCTGCCAAATAGCACTATCATCATCTCAAATATACCAAAGATTCTAATCCCAGAATAGCCATCTCTTTTTACCCAAACCTATTAATTAGGACAATTTTTACCTTCAGGTGAAAGAAAATTTACCTCTCTCTTATACTCATCAAAATGACTAAGAAAGAAACTTTAAACAGTTAAAGGAACATTATCAGACTCTGAAACTCAATCCCATGAGCATAGAATGACTGGAGTTTTTCTTTGAATAAAGTTTAAAGTGTTGGATATTATCAATGTATATTGGAAATATGGTTCTGCAGGGCATGGAAAAGATGGTAGTCAGTTGGCACCAAGTTTGGGCTGTTTGAGACAGAACCTCTCAGTCCAGACTAGCCAGCTTCTCTACAGTCATTTTGCTCTATGCCTGATGCATGGTCATGCTAGTATCAGACTTCATTGAATTTTGGAAAAAGTTCTTTAATCTTGGCATTCAAATGATCCAATTGTTCACAGAGTTCTTCCATGGCAGTGATGTTGGTTGGAAGCAGTTCCATAATGATGAAGCCCAAAATGAATGCAGATCACCACCTTCTTCTGCACTGTTGGTCCTTTGACATTTACAACAGTTGATTGAATTTTGTTCACTCATGAACACTAACAAAATCTTTGCAGAGGAGATTGAAAGCTTTCGTTGCATTTTGGCCACTTTTGAAATGATAGCGGAATAGTACACAAATGTGTTCTTTTAAAAGTTTCATATTATCAGACATTGCTTACATCTATTTCCAATGAAATATGTGATAAAATGCCCCTGAAATGTGGGAAAAGAATGAAATATATTTATCCCACTCCTTCCCATAGTAAATATACTATGTTCTCATTGAATGCTACTCACTTTTCAGACTGATCTGACTGGGCCATTCCATTATTTGAGTCCCAGATACAGAATTGTGCAAAGATTTCTATAACCTCGGAAAAGGTTTCCTTCTATCTCTTCTGAGTAATAGAAACCTTAATATTCATTCAGTTTCTTGAATGAGATAAGGTAAATTCTAAATAAAAATAGTAACACTAAGTGATATGAAGTAGCACCATCTGGTCATAATCTGACTTTGGATATTATAATAATAAAATTAATATTAATAAGCAATATAAAAATTACTATTAATATTAACAACATAATGATAAAAAAATAAATATTACAATGTATGCAATACAATCATCTGTTGAGATACAGACAACACATGAAACCACAAACAAACAAAATTTTATTATATTACTAATGATATAAATATTGTTTATTGAAAATAAGGTCTGTCACATAATTATAAAAACACCTCTTATTTTTTAATTTCTTAAAATGAATGAAATATTTATTTGAATACTGTTATAATAATGTTCATTATTTCAAAGGTGGTCTTATAATTATGTGACAGATCTTGTAGTATCTAATGTATTGGTTAACAGACAATAAAATTAAGACAATCTCCAACTTCTACAGAATATCCAAAACCTGTTGTATTGGAGAACCAACACTTATGTTTGGCTCTTGTTCATTTATTAAATTAAGTGTTAGTTTGCCAATAAATCTTATTTTGGTCATTATGCATAATATAACATATACAAAGAGGAATTTTTAAATAAGGTCCGTTTTAAAAAAAAGAAAAATACTGTAAATATCATTAAAATATTTTTTTCCCATATTCTACAATACTTTTATCTATTCTTCTACACAATTTCCATTTTTGTTCAAACATTTGTCATATCACTCAACAATTTTTTGAATTCCAACTTCAAAGAAATCTGCTGCCTACTGCCGCCACCGCCGCCTGTTTTGTATGGCACACTGGAGTTTTCTCAAGGTCACATCAGAATTGATTGTTGTGCCTCTCAGCATAAAATCCACTAACAAAATCCCTTTCCTGTCCCAAACGACAGTTGCCACGATCTTTCGTGCTGAAATTGAATAACAGATCGTATCCCACAGTCGGCGGGTGACTCAATTTTCTTAAACATTATAAACTTCTACAGCTCAGCACACAGACAGACGATACAGCTGCAAATGGTGTCTAAATGTATGCAAAGCATGCTGGGAGCAGATGCTCATGCACACTGCTGCAATCGCACGTCATTCTCACTCTCATTCACAAACACGCTATTTAGAAAATAGCCCTCGTACAACAAAAATAGTAGACTGTAAAATTATAATATAGGTAATAACTATAGACTATCAATTTAAATCAATTTTTAAGAAAACTACTTACATAACTTAGCATTACTGTTAGTTTTGAATCAGGAGTGTAACCCAGAGAAATGAGGGTACCTTTTCTACACCAGTAACCATAATTATCTTTATTCTTTTCTTTTAAACTTACTCTGACTTCATTCATTTGTGAATGAATATTTGTCTGACAAGAAGGCGGTTTTCTGAAAATATTCAAGTAAAAATTGTTAGTCATCAGAAATCAGTTAAAAATTAATTCTGATTAAATTTGTAAAATTTCTTTAATTTGCAAAAGCAATTTCATCTTCAATTGTTAATTTATGAACAATAGTATAATTTAATACTTTGTCTGTGGTAATAAACGTGAAGATCCTCGAAGAGTCAGGCAAACATCAGTATATGTTTCACATTTTTGTTCTGATTCACAACGAGACAAATTGTGCCTCTCGGGCAGAGTTACGGCAACATTTAGTTGTTCATCAGCTGCTTTACCTAACATGAAAGTTTAAAAACATTGCATTCAAAATAATATGAAGACAGTCATATAAAATATGTTTATACTTAAAATAACAATTTAAATACAATTAAACATATCAAATATTAATAAAATATAAGTAGCAAAACAATACGTACAATTATGTAGTTTTTTAGCATTTATAGAAATAATATCTTATACTTTCTATACAAAAGTTTGTTTATTTATTTATTAAATAGTAAAATTAAAAGAAGAAAACAATTTTATTCAAATTTTAACAACATATCTATGCATATATACATATAAACAACATACAGGTAGGCCTCCTACAATGCGGTAGATATGATACGTTCCTTGAAAATACCGCGTTGTGGGAAATAATGTTATAGTAGACACCAACTTAATACAAAAACTGGGATTCAGTTCTAAAAAGAGAAAAACTGCCTTTTATGGTGAAACGTTTTCATCATTTTTTAAATTTATGTATAGTACATACATAAAAAGCTTAAATAAAATTCAACATCATATAAAAACTAAAAGGATTATGATTTCAAGTGAAAATCAAAAAGAAACAATGTTATGCTCACAAATTCAGTCCTCATCGTCATTTATTATAGTTGTTTGAGAATGTTCGACTGGCCTTATTTCAAGATCTGAGCTTGTTTCATCAAGTTCCACTGCACTTATGTGATCCGTTGCAATTTTTCTGTTATGTGAAAGATAATTCATTTCTAAATACCCTAAACTGCATTGTAAAGGTACCGCGTTGTAGGAGGCCTACCTGTATATACATTTGAACCACTGAAAACAATATACTGAATTAAGACATGCAAAACAAAGTAGAATATAACAAAATTCTTCATGTGAACTGAATTCATAGAAACATATAAATCAAGACATTTTTTGAAATTAAATACACTAATAAGCTAAATATACAGGTCGTTTATAAAGTAAGTCACACTTTGAGTTACTTATAACTCATTATGTGGGAAATATCTGAAAGGCATCCAGTGTCATATATAAGATATGCCATCTTGTTTTTTTTCAGTGTAGTTACTCTTATGTGAGAAGCTGAGGGCCAAGGGTTAATCCCTTCACTTACTCAGCAACAGTCTGCAAAGACCGCTCACGTTGTCGCTTCGGATGGCTTTTTATCGAGTGGCGAGGGAGACGAGCAAGTTGACAGACATCCGTGGATAGACAGGAGACAGGTTTAACAAAATAACAAAGCATTTATTAAATAACTAAATCTAGATTATAGGAGGCTATATGAGTTCTAAGGTTAAATGTGGTTATGAGCTATACTATTTACACAAAATTGGTGACTAATCTCAAAACTATGTTGCGTGCCTAATCTGCATTTCAGAGAGAGGGTTTACAAAGTTTAGCTCTGAAATACCTCTAAGGATGAATATGGAGAGCAGTATGCAACGATCGTGTGTGCATGGAAGCAGTAAGAGTCCTCGGTATCTTCCAACCGGTGTCTTCTTCCTTTAGCTGGATTGGGTCCGCTGTATGGAGGTCTGGGAGTCGAGGTGGCACTATCACCAATTATAACTTCCTATGACGATCACCCCAAGCTTTCAGTAGCTCTCACTTCTATCTCATTGTCGTGAGAAAGGGGTCACGTGATCGTCAAATGTTGACGCTGACTAAGCATTCTTGATAGCTAAGTGTCAACTTTCCTACTGACTTGTTATTATAACCAGTGACCTCTGATCTGATTCTCTGTATTTTCTACTGGGGATATTTACATTTCAAAAAAACCAATTAACATTAATTTTTAAGATCCCCTTAAAAATCCATAGGCTCACACTTATGTAGTTACTAATGATGTTGGTCACTAGAGGTGCTGCTTACAAAACATTGATTTTCTGGTTCTCAGAGAGCTTTTTGTATCCTTCAACTCAACAGAAATTAGTGTGCTACAAGAGCAATGCTCAGAGGTAAAGACATTGAAAAGAGGCAACCACCAAGAAGTTGATTACAAAATGACAATCAATTTATCACAACAGGTTGTTCATGCTAACAGAAGACCACTCATCCACCATTTCCTGATGAATTTGTTGAGCATGTACACAAGTCATATCAGTATAGCCCTAAGAAGTTGTTGTGCTGAGTCTCTCATAATCTGGAAATGCCATACCTGACAATGTGGAAGGTGTTAAGAAAATGGTTGGAAATGTGAACTGAGGAAACTATGAATGAGGATTAAAGAGGCTACAGCCATGGTGACACCCGATACATTATACAAAGTCTGAAAGACGTTGGACTAACACATAAGTATCTCTTGTGTCATTCATGGCACTCACATTGAATTGCTAATGTAATATAAGTCATAAAACATCCCTAATGTACTGTACCATGATATTTGCATAAATTCTTGAAAGTGGAACTTACTTTGCAGACACCTAATATTATGTAATTTTTCAGTGAATGTTTTATAAGATGTTTTATTGTGGCTATAGATTCTTTAATTCTCATTTATAGTTCCCTCAGTTCACATTTGCAACCTTATCATTGCAAACTTTTTCAATAATTTGCATCATGATGATGTATGTTTGTACAAGAGGTATTTTTTCAACCTCTGACATGCTGGGAGGAAATGAACAGTAAAGATCAAAACTGTTTTATTTACAAAAGTTAAATACTTTTCTACATAATTTAACTATTAAAAAACAAAAACCTTAATGTTTCCAGCAATCAAAACTATTTAATAATAACGTTTTCGACTGTTTTAAACAGCCATCATCAGTTAAAACAAACTTAAACAAAAAAAAATGCAGAAAAAAATAGAACCAAAGCAATACAAATATTTAAAATTCAAAAATAATTCCAAAGTAAAAATGCCGTCGTATATTAGAAACTAACAAAACTGCGCATGCGCTAAATATCGTAGTAAGAATAAAAATAAAAACAAATAACAAAAAATACTGCCGCAAAAATATTTCTATTACAAGAAAGAACGTTATGCATTTCGGTAAAACGACTTCCATGCCGTGGATAAACCATCTGCGTCCCTATGGTTAATGCAACCCGTGTTAACGTGGGCTTTGTAGATTTCCAGCTTTTCTAGATGTTTCAGCATTTGTTTGTTGGTCGTGGCCCTAATAATAGACGCTTTGTCCCAATGAACGTCGACATCTTGATGCTTAGCGAAAGCTGCTAACACAGTAGTATCCAAGCTCTTATTGATGGAGTATCTATGCTCCTTAAGCCTCTGCTTTAAATGTCTCATAGTTGCACCAACGTATACCAGATCTGTATTAAACCGGCGATCTTTTAAAGGTATAGAATATACCCCCGTCTTAAAACTCTGGTTTTCTTTCTTCTTGTTGTTTCTCAATAATCGATATATTGTAGAATTACGTCGATACAACAACCTTATGTTGTTATTTCTGGCTACTTTCTTAATCATTGTGTGCAAGAATGGAAAATAATTGAGAATCGCTTTTCTTCCTTGATTCATAGGAGGAAGCTGCCGATTTTTTGCCTTCCGAAATTTGTCGATAAGCCCATCAATCTCCTTACTCCGATATCCGTGTTGTAATGCTGTAGTGCAGATGTAACTTAATTCCTTGTAGGTGTCAATAACACTGGTGCAATGTGTGTGAGCACGTTTGATCCAGGCATGAAAAGCTGCATATTTAAAATTCATCAGATCGAAAGAATTTTTTGGGATAATAATGGGCTGATAGCTGGGTTTTCCATAAACGTCCGTCCATATTTGACCCTCCTTGCATGTGATTGAAAGATCAAGGAAATTTACATTAGAAGCACTTTCTTGGTCCAGCGCTAAAGTCAAACCATATGGGTTTTTGTTAATTTCTTGAAGGAAATGCAGAGCGCTACTATCATTTTTCCAAAGGATGAAAACATCATCAACATATCTTGTATATAAAACGATTTGATGTTGAAAGAAGGGTATGACTTTGTTTTCCAAGCAACGTAATACAAGCTCACATAAAATAGAGGACATAGGGCTCCCCATAGGCACCCCTCTTCCTTGCAAATATGTTTCATCTTCAAATTCGAAAAACGATGTGTAACATATTAAATTTGCAAGCTCCAAAATGCTGGAATGGTATTTCGCTGCATAATCTATATTACTAATATAGATCATGCAGTGAAATACCAGCATTGTTCTTGTAGCACACTAATTTCTGTTGAGTTGAAGGACACAAAAAGCTCTCTGAGAACCAGAAAATCAATGTTTTGTAAGCAGCACCTCTAGTGACCAACATCATTAGTAACTACAAGGAATTAAGTTACATCTGCACTACAGCATTACAACACGGATATCGGAGTAAGGAGATTGATGGGCTTATCGACAAATTTCGGAAGGCAAAAAATCGGCAGCTTCCTCCTATGAATCAAGGAAGAAAAGCGATTCTCAATTATTTTCCATTCTTGCACACAATGATTAAGAAAGTAGCCAGAAATAACAACATAAGGTTGTTGTATCGACGTAATTCTACAATATATCGATTATTGAGAAACAACAAGAAGAAAGAAAACCAGAGTTTTAAGACGGGGGTATATTCTATACCTTTAAAAGATCGCCGGTTTAATACAGATCTGGTATACGTTGGTGCAACTATGAGACATTTAAAGCAGAGGCTTAAGGAGCATAGATACTCCATCAATAAGAGCTTGGATACTACTGTGTTAGCAGCTTTCGCTAAGCATCAAGATGTCGACGTTCATTGGGACAAAGCGTCTATTATTAGGGCCACGACCAACAAACAAATGCTGAAACATCTAGAAAAGCTGGAAATCTACAAAGCCCACGTTAACACGGGTTGCATTAACCATAGGGACGCAGATGGTTTATCCACGGCATGGAAGTCGTTTTACCGAAATGCATAACGTTCTTTCTTGTAATAGAAATATTTTTGCGGCAGTATTTTTTGTTATTTGTTTTTATTTTTATTCTTACTACGATATTTAGCGCATGCGCAGTTTTGTTAGTTTCTAATATACGACGGCATTTTTACTTTGGAATTATTTTTGAATTTTAAATATTTGTATTGCTTTGGTTCTATTTTTTTCTGCATTTTTTTTTGTTTAAGTTTGTTTTAACTGATGATGGCTGTTTAAAACAGTCGAAAACGTTATTATTAAATAGTTTTGATTGCTGGAAACATTAAGGTTTTTGTTTTTTAATAGTTTATTTTTCCAGTAGCTGATTTACTTATTACATAATTTAACATTTTGATTTAGTTCTATACCTCAAAGAAGGTTGCTACTTGGTTGTTCAGCCAACCCTTCTCACTAGCCTTCAACTCCTCATTAGTTTGGAACCTCTGGCCTCCAAACCACTGCTTTATGTGAATGAACAGATAAAATCACTCAGTACTAAGTCTGGGCTATACCACAGATAATCAAACACTTCCCATTTGAACTTCTGGAGGAGTTTCATCGCACTACATAATCATCACTGCAGCCATGTACTGCTAGACACTTTCACAACTACCAAATGCAATAGAAAACAAAAAAAGAGAAATGTTGTCATCAGTTCTTTCTGCACAACAATGCTCATACTCATTCTGCAGTACAGACATGGTGGGAAATCCTCCAAAAATATAAAGTGTTTAATCATCAGTTATATAGGCCAGACTTATCACAGAATGATTTCCAGACTCAATCAGATGAAGTGATGGTTAGAAGATGGGTTAGGAGAAAGGCCAGCATAAAGGTTTGGCTGAGCAACCTTCTTTAACGAAGTGTAAAAAAGCTGGTGCCATGGTATGATAAATGCCAAAATCAAAATGATAATTATATAGAAAAGTATCTACCTTTTATAAATAAAAGTTTTGATTTTCATTGTTCATTTTTTTCCTGGCACATTGAAGTTTAAAAAAAGAACCTCTTGTACAAAGTTGCTCATATAGGTAGTTAGAAGTATTAATTAATCTTTAAATAACTTTAGGAGTTGTTTGAACTGTCAAATGATGTGATAGTGAGAGTGTCAGACATATAAGACTGATATTTACATCTATTTGGTTAAAATTAATATTTTCTTTGCATATTCAAAAAGTAGGAAGGACAAAAGAATGAATATGTATCTTTGCTTTCTCTTCAGTCTGTTCAAAATTGTAATTCTATTTAATGTGTTAGAATTTTTATATATCATATCATATTTTATTTATTTTTGAAACTATTTGCATAACCAACAATATATTTATCATTATATAGAACGTGCTCAGCAAAATATTAAATAATAATCAAATTATGAATCAAATAATCAAATAATTATGAAAGAAATTGCAAACTGCAATAACAACAATAATTCTAAAAAGAGCCCCAAATCTATATAAGATTTTAAGAAATGACAAGGATAGCATTAAAAAGAAAAAAAAAGCAGGTGTGTATAGGATACCGTACAAAAACACACAGCTGGGAATTAGGAAAGATTATATCGGTGTTATGACAAGGAATTTGAGTGTAAGACTCAAGGAGCACAAGTATAGAATCAGAAAAAGTTCCAACGCCACGGTACTATCCCAAATGGCTCAGACCCAAAGCTCAGTAGTTAAATGGGATGAAGCAGACATTATCAAACCCGTGAGCTCACCAACATTAGCAAGGACCGCTGAGAAAATAGATTTATAAAAGCAAACTAGAAGGGACATGTATAAATGCAAGGGACGCTGAGGGCCTTCCATCGGCCTGGAAGTATATTGTTAGAAACTCTGCAAGAAACTCTTAATTTACACATTTATTTTATTGTTCTACATTAGTATTGGGTGATACTTGTATTTACGAGTATTTCTGAGTTTATTTTTAATTTTTATTAGATATAATTTTTTTATACACTATTCGTTTATTATTTATTATCTTTTAATCCGTTGTCAATTTTTTGAAATTTAAATATTTGTATTCGATCCTCTGGAACGGAACTGTTCCAATTGTCAGTTTTCAATCTGATGATGGCCTATGGAATAGGTCAAAAACGTTTGTTTTAAATTAAACTTTCTTGGCAACGATAAAGGTGTTTGATTATTATTTAATATATTTATCATCATCTCCAAGGGCTCATAACCTACAGTTTGCATACTCTGTTATAGATACAAGTTATCAATTTTCAAAAATCTAACAGTATCTCTTGCTTATTTCTTATAAATCTCCAGAAGTTTGTATGTCATAATTTAAAAATTGTTAACATAAATCATTACTCTTAAAAATTACACTCATAAATAAGGATAAAACAATTTTTACTGACCTGACATTCCCAGTTGATGTCCCTGGACTATCATATTTAAGATTGTAGCAGGATAGTTTTTTGAGTTAACATTTAAATGAAGAGGAACAGAAATCGAAACAGTGATATTTACTGGAGTATCTGTTATATCTTCATTTTCATATTGTCCTGCAATATCAGGTAAAAGAGCACCCATACTCTTACTGCGATCAACAGTTTTTGCATTTGAAGAAAGAAGCACGAATGGCTGAGTGAGATTTGTATCATTTCGAATGAGTGAAAAATCAGTCGTCGTCTGTATTGAAGGTAATTTATTATTAATTACTATTTCGGAATGTTGAGCACATAATTCAAGTTCTGTCAATCGTTCCATGAACACGTTCCAATCCTGAAATAAACATGTTCTTTATATATTTATTTTTAATGAAGTTTAATAAAATAAAAATTTAAACATAATTTAACAAATCATTTTCTTTGAAGAAAAGCTTTATAGCATGAAATTATACTTCAAATGCATAATATAATGATAATCACATACTCTAAACCAATTATGGTGTGTAGATAATGAAAACCAACAAAAATGTTTTCGAACTCCTTCTGAGCTCTTCATCAGAATTTTTAACAATTCCTTGATGGTTCTTTGTTTCAGAATAAAATTCGAACAAGTTTGATTATAAGTTTGAAAAAATTAAAGTCACGTCATGCCTGCACAAAGAGTTGCCTTACCAGGACTCAACAAATGGCTAAACCATGTTGTCAATCAACTCTTGCCAGGCCATTGACAAAACCATTTCCTCTTTATAATTTATGCACATAGATGTTAAACTGGATTTAACCATCTTAGGTGTTCTATGGGAGCATAACAAGGATGAGCTTAGCCCAGTTAAAGTCTGCTATGATGTCCGGATCTGTTTCATACATAGAGGGCTGTGGTGGTTCTCGCAAGACATATATCAGCCAGATGTTCTTGTAATCTGATCCCCATGGAGTGTTTAGTTGCCCTATATATACTAGGTCTCTAGCGTATCTGTTGTCCCTTATGGGGACACTATATACACTGGGAGTCTGTTCGGGTTGGGAGGGTCCTTCCCATTACATAGCATGTCAAAAATAGTCGGGCACTTCCTGTAAGCAAGACACACCCGGCAGTTCCTGGCATCTTCAGCATGCCAGGAACTAAGCAAGAGCCCCGAACCTATATAAGATTTCTCACAGTTAAGTATCTTAAGCATGGGTTAAAGGTGAGGACCCATTCTATGTCGTTGGATTGGTTATTGCTCGGCAGGTCAACTCCAGGGATGTGTCTTAAGTGCATTCACTGATAACATACTATCAACTCATGTGAGACTTTGCAATAACCATGCGCTGCGACTACGCACTCTATAAATGCTAGTTCAGCATCAAGAGTCTGGGGATTAGAAGAATGAATAAAGGCTCTTCTGATTAAGGCCTTGTACGTTGCAATCTTGTAAGAGAATGGACCACACAACCCACTAGTATGTATGATGACATGAATCCCAGTTTACGATAAACCAAGGTGTGGAAACCAGACACTTCCACTCTAATATTTACATCCAAGAAAGTGCACCTCAAAGGGACTAGATTGTTATACTTCCAGGATCAAACCATAGGGATTATTTTTGATAGTATTGACAAATGCCATCAAATCCAGAACTGTCTTCTAACAAATAATGATGTCATCAATATACCTCCTATATAATAGGACGTTGGGGAGGAATGAGGAAGGACCTTGTTCTCCAACTGTCCGTACTACCATTTCACAAAGGTCCCGTGATACAGGACTGCCCATGGGGACCCCTTTTTCTTGATGTATATGTTGCTGTTGAACTGGAAAATTGAATTATAACAACTTAAATGTGTCTTCTCCAGCACAAGGTGGTGTAATGAGTCATCTTCAACAATATGAAATAGGGTGTTCCTAAGCACCAAAAGGAAGGAGGGTGCTCAATAGAGGGGTAGCAAGACTTAAAGTCCAGCACTGTGATGTACTGGGAGAGGTGACCTCTTTCAATTGCATTATGAGTTCCACTGGGCTAGTGAGAAGGTGGGGAGTGAGAAGGGTGTGCATGGCCTTCTCCAGCCTACAGGTAGGTGCTCTTGCTTTGTCTACCACTGGATGGAGTTGTTGCCCTGGCATATGGATGTTTGCAAAGGCAAACAATCTAAGGACATCAGGGACATAAGGAGTCAATGACTAAGTTATCAAGGGCAAGGTGCCTAGCTAGTTTGGTACAGGCGAAATGTTTAACTCTGGATTGCAGTTTATTGATAAACCCATCCTCCACCCTATCACAATGGGTTAGTTGAATGTATTCCCGTATGCCTCATTTGTATGTGTTGCTCTTCATGAGAACCACCGAAGCTTTGGTTTTGTTGGCCCTGACAAGAGTAACTTTGTTCAGTTGCATCCAATGAACAGTATGATGTAGCTTGTTCCTCAATTCTGCCACTTCGGAAGTCTCCTTGATTTTCTTAATTCTAATTGTCGCCATCCAATGATAGTATTCTTTTTGCTTATCCAATAAGCCCTGCAAGAGGATTTTCAAATCAGGAGTTCCTTGAGTCAGTCTTAGGAGGAGGTGGCGCAAAGCTGGTCCATACTTCAGGACTTTCACTACAAAGTCTGGTAGCCTTAAGTCATCCCAGACCACAAATGGGAAGGAGTGGTGTTTATGACTCCTTAGAACCTGAAAATGTAAATTCACAGAAATTTCTTGTGGTAATGTCTCTTCAGATCGATTCTTAGCCTATCTTGGATGTTAACCAGTTTGGCATTCTCATGTGATATGACCTCTGGGCCATGTTGAAACAAAGAGTTTTCAATTTCTACCAGTTTTGCCAATTTAGAATATAAGCCTATTT